>NW_027362763.1:863975985-864625776 GCF_046119375.1 Phyllobates terribilis | reverse complement strand
CAAAGGGAAAGTTGGACTGGATGGAATCCTATATGGATTTGGGGAGGGAGACATCGAGGGCCTCAGACTTCGCTGCATTGATTTTAAAATTTTACCATGTAACAAAGTGATCTATTTCCGCCATAACAGCATGGATGGATATATGTGATTGAGTGATATATACTAGGACATCATCAGCAAATAGAGAGCACTTGTACTCGGTGCCTCCCACCTCAATCCACCTAATATTGGGGTTATGGCGAATTGATGAGAGCAGGTGCTCCGTCACTAGGATGTATAAGAGAGGGGACAGAGGACATCACTGCCTTGTCCCATTGGTGATTGTGAAAGGTGATGAAAATGTTCTGACGCACCCCCTGGGCCTTGGGACACCCGGAGCCGGACCCTTTTTGGTGGATGCTGGTGGTTGTAGTCTTCGTGGCGGCGACCCAGTTCCGTGGCTCAGGGCGGTCAAACCAGTGGCGGAACTATTTATGTGGTTTTCATGTTTAAATGTCCGACTACGCCACCCGTGGATTGCAGTCAGAGTGAACCGCCGCTACAGGGCAGACCACTGAGGCTGGTGTTGTGGGTGCAGCAGAGCGTACCATAACTCCCCACGGGAGGAGTATAGCCTCAGGGCAGTGTATGCGGAGGATGGGGGTGATGGTGCAGGGCAGCAGCAGTAACGACATGGAGTCAGTGATGCAGTTCAGGGCCTTTACTCACAGTTCTTATTATCCAGACCACGTCTGCAGGTAACGGCTGCCCACGTCATACTGTGCTCACCAGGTGAGGGGCTCAGACAACTCCCAGATAACTTTGGAGCACTTCACAGGACCCCCTTTGTGTGTCCTTTGTCTGGCCTTTCTTACCAACACTTCTGTCCGGCTGCCTCGGGCCTCCTCTTGGTAAACTTGGCGCCAGTTTCCCTGACCCTATGTGGTGCCTTCCTAGCGGGTGTAGCGAGGGGCTGCGCCACATAAAATGTCAGAGCCTCCGGTTTCTAGCTGAGGGTCGTTTCCTGCCTCCACTAGTTCGGGGACCGGTCTCCCCCTTTGGCCTGACCCCTCCACGCAGGTGGATTCGGGCGTGCGGTGGCGACTCGCCCGTCCGCACCCCTGGGATCCCTTCATTCCTCGTTCCTGGAGCCTTCTCCGCTCCTCTTCCTTCCTTCTCCCTCTTCCAGGCCTGGGCCTCTGTTACTAGGCCCGCCTCCGGAGCAGAGCTCATGCAGAGCCCCTGCTCCCTGCCACTTCTGCTCAGACTTCTCTGCACTGAACTAAGATGGTGCCCACCTTTTATACTCCCTTCTCAATGCACCCAGGAACTGCTTCCTCCCTGCTCCTGCACTACAGGGTTCCCCTTCCTCAGTGTTCCCTCCCCCCACTTCAGCCAGGGACAGGGACTGTCGTGCCCATCTCAGGGGCATATTGGTCGCCCTGCCCCACGGCAATGTGGTGTAATGCATGCAGGTGTCGGGTCCTGATCCACACTCCATCCTTACCTGAGAGTGAGATATCACACCTCTGGGTGAGGTGCAATACGTCTTTAGCAACCGAGCCCTCAGGGTGCTACAGTTCCATTTATCTTCAGCCTAGGTGACGTATTGCGATACAGGGCCGTGATTTTGGCTATAAAAGGGTCCCCTAGACCCCTACCCCAAGCTTTTTAAGAGAATCATATATGGCGTGCCAGGAGACTCTATGGAATGCTTTCTCAGCATCCAACGAGAGTATCTAATTACAAATTTTTAACTGCATCTAGCCCAGGAAATACTTTGTGCCTAGTAGCAGTGTCTGCTAGTAAGCGGATTATCCCGGCTGTTAAGCAAGCTGCACCACCTGTAGTTTAGACACTTAATTTTTTCAAAGGAAATGCTTCGGGACCATGGGATACTTAGTGAAGAGCATCAGGAGGCACCCCAAGGCATAGGGGCTGGGACTGGCAGTAGGATGCCTTGCGGTGGACAGCCGAGCTCGATCCTTATAAAAGCTTTTTAACTGCAGCAGCTTTAGTGGACGCTACTGGAGCTGGAATTACCGCGGCTGCTGGCATGAGACTTGCCCTCCAATAGATCCTTGTAAATGGATTTAAAGTGTATTCATTCAAATTAGAGAGACAATTTAAATTAAAAAGCTTAGAGCTGCCTCCACCACAGGGGGGCTCGCTCGACCCACCAGCAGACAGGCACCAGTATTGGGAGAGGGGGGCTGGCCGTCAGGGTTCACCGCGGCTCTGGCACAAACCCGGCGACACGGAGGTGGCACGGGCAGGAGCGGACTGGCCGTGTCGGCTTCTCACTTTTTGGATTTTAGAAGGGCATGACATGCCTATATCTGTGTCTCCCCCTCCTTTTACTCCTCCACCTCTTTTATTTTCGCATGACTATATGTACTTGTCACTTTTCCATGTGTTAGTTATGTCTTCTGAGCAGTTTGTCAGCTTTTGGCACCTTTGAAGGTGTTTTCTATGTGTTTCTATGTGTTTTTGTTTGCCTGCCATTGGTTTTAACGGTGTTCGAAGGTGTTCGACGAACAGTTCGACGAACAGTTCGGCGAACACACGGGTGTTCGACGAACCGAACCGAACTCGAACACTACGGGGGTGGCTCAACACTAGTCCCAAGTAATCGAAAAGGGTATTCATCAGAGAAAATGACTTTGCCCCAGTCCTCAGCAGTCCACTCCCTGTACCTTTTGCAGAATATCAGTCGGTCCCTGATGTTTTTTCTGGAGAGAAGTGGCTTCTTTGCTGCCCTCCTTGAAACCAGCCCTTGCTCAAAGAGTCTCCGCCTCATAGTGCGTGCAGAAGCACTCACACCAGCCTGCTGCCATTCCTGAGCAAGCTCGGCACTGCTGGTAGTCCGATCCCGCAGCTGAAACAGTTTTAAGATACGGTCCTGGCGCTTGCTGGTCTTTCTTGGGCGCCCTGGAGCCTTTTTGACAACAATGGAAGCTCTCTCCTTGAAGTTCTTGATGATGCGATAGATTGTTGATTGAGGTGCAATCTTTGTAGCTGCGATACTCTTCCCTGTTAGGTCATTTTTGTGCAGTGCAATGATGGCTGCACGTGTTTCTTTAGAGATAACCATGGTTAACTGAAGAGAAACAATGATACCATGAACCAGCCTCCTTTTAAAGTGTCCAGTGATGTCATTCTTACTTAATCATGACGGATTGATCGCCAGCCCTGTCCTCATCAACACCCACACCTGTGTTAATGGATCAATCACTAAAACGATGTTAGCTGCTCCTTTTAAGGCAGGACTGCAATGATGTTGAAATGTGTTTTGGGGGTTAAAGTTCATTTTCTGGGCAAATATTGACATTGCAAGTACAGTAATTGATGTTAAGCTGATCACTCTTTGACATTCAGGAGTATATGCAAATTGCCATTACAAAAAATGAAGCAGTAAACTTTGGAAAAATTACTATTTGTCTCATTCTCAATACTTTTGGCCATGACTGTACAGTGTTACACTGGTATGAATACAGGTATACACAACGATATCACCCGGATGGATTGTCACACATCTCACAAGTACACACAGACTACAAGACAGACTGGACATTATTTACTCTTTGTGGGGAGTCAGGGTGTGGGATAACAGCAGCAGCTCCTTGCCACAACTACCACCCTGTGCCCCTCACAGGAACATTGATCATCTTTCAGAACAGGGGTCCGTTGTCACTGTTTCATTTGTATGGATGGGTGGTAACTAGGGATGAGCGGACCCGTGGAAGGGTTCGTCGGGTTCGACCAAACTTTAGTCCAAAGTTCAGTTTGAGTACTAGAACTGTACCCGAACTTGAACCTGCACCCGAACCCCATAAAAATCAATAGTTCAGGTTCAGGTTCGCTCATCTCTAATGGTAATTAAAATAGCAGAGCAAGTATTACCTTCGCTCCTCATTGACTTCTGTGGAGATTGCCATGCACATACTTTACATAATGAAAGTGTCAATAAACTGTGTGAATAATTATTAAGTAAGTGAGTATTTTAACAATATCATCATTTTTATGAAAATTTTACAACTCCAAGCTGTATAAACATGAATGCTTATTTGTATGAAGCAGATCAGGTTATGTACAGTATAATTCTGTAATGAGGGAAAGTGTGGTTTAAGGAAATAATCACCCTCCATCAAAATGTGCATAATTATAAGGCAGCTTGCTTTCCTCAGGAAAAATGGGACCAAAAATAGATATAAATAACAGAGCGATGCTAACATATTAGGGCATGATCACAGTACCATTAAAAGTTTTATTGCAAATAGTCAGCAGAGTTGCAAAATATGCATTGAGAATAAAGACACACATTTACTTTCAAATAATTGAACAGAATCAAACCTAAAGCGACCAGTAACCTATTATCTTCCAGTGCTGTCATATAACAGAATTGCAACCTCCCTGGTATACCCAGAAGTACAAGGTGTTCTGTCCTTAGAGACACGGCCAAGACATTTCAGTTGAAATGCCTCTATCACTCCAGCTCTATTCCCCGCCCAGCGCTGACTCCTCCTGCTTGGCCAACTGCTCCTTTGCCTGAACTCACACATCATAGAGGATGTCAGTTAAACAAAAGGAGATAGAGCTGGGCAGGGAATATTGCTGGGGTGACAGGGGCTTCAGATCTAAGTCTATAGAATGATTATTCAGCACAATATCATGAAAATCACTGCATAGCACTCCAACACATATTGCACAATCTTCTTCAGGGTGTCACTATACTCTTTTGCAGAAACCACACTTTTTTTCTCAAGGATACTCTCAAATAACTATTGGTCTTATGTCAGAATATAATCCCCAAAACTCTCCTGGTAGCAGAACTATTCACTGAACTCCCTGGAATATGTCATTTTAATTTTTGCATGCATTTTTTAAGATATGTAGTTTGATTGTATTCAAACAAAAGTGGAATTTGTGTGATTAATCTGGAGATATTAGAGGGAATGTAATAAAGGGTTTATCCCACTTGTACTAGCACTGTGTTCACATGGGACTTTGGGACCCTCATTCTCAGGGTTAGTAGTGGTCCCAGTGGTATTGCCCTCATCATTCATACATTTATCACATATCCTGTGGAAAGGTAATACCTGTTTTTTATAAAATTATCCTATTTCATACTCCGCCTTGGACTGTTGTAAAGACAGAAAGTCATCTGTGTTACAATTTTTATTCTTTACATTGAGGAAGACAATTTTCATTGAATTAGATCTGATAATTGTTTTTGACTAAATTTTGGCTTCTGAATCCAAAAGTGACCCCAGTTTTTCTCTTTCACAACCAGACACTCCCTGTTTCTCAAAAAACATACAAAATGTACATGCAGAGGGAAATAATGCAAAAATAACCTGAATGTAATGTTTATTTAAAGTAATTTTGCTCATTCAAATGATATATTGTTACTAGTGTTGAGCATTCCGATACTGTAATATCGGGTATCGGCCGATATTCGCGGTATCGGAATTCCGATACTTAATTCCGATACTTTTACAATATCGGATACCGGAATCGGAAGTTCCCATAATGCCTGCGCTCTGCAGTGTCTGTGAAGGATGACAAGTTGGATGGCAGCGCGATCCAGCCTGTCATCAGAATGCCATCCCAGCGGGGGAGAATTCTCCTGATTGTTTAAAAGCCGGCGGGCGGTATAAAGCCGCCGGCTTTTAAACAATCACACAGCCCCATACTGCTTCCCCGCAGCCGCCCACCCCGATCCTCCGCTCCCCTCGCCACCTCCCATCCCAATCGTAAGTTAGGACCGGGCGGGGAGCGCAGCTCCAAGGAGCGGGGAGTGAAGGACCCGGGCGGGGAAGCCGGCAGTGAAAAGACTTCACCGCCGGCTTTCCCGTTCTGTGCTGCGCTTTCCCGCCGGTTATTTCAAATGAACAGCTGAGGTATCAGCTGATGCCGATCAGCTGTCCATTTGAAGTCGCCGCGGTGCCCTCAGAGGGTTCATGTGAGTTCATGCTTGACTGCATGAACTCACATGAACTTTCCCACGGCCGCACAGGTCAGCCTCACCTCCCAGACCATCAGCCCGTCATGATTAGTGTGTGTGCGGGGTGTGTGTGCGGGGTGTGTGTGCGGGTGTGCGCGGTGTCTGTGCGATGTGTGCGGGTGTGTGCGGTGTCTGTGCGGGTGTGTGCGTGCAGGCAGACATAGGCCGATGTGACACTACTACTCCCATCGGCCTATGTCTGTCCCCCGTCCACTCCTGCCAGCAGGATCAGCTCGATGGGAGCAGTAGTTCCCATCAGACTGATCCTGCTATTTAAATTGCCCTACTGTGTCCCCAATAAATGTTAAATACACGTCATTGGTGGCCAGTGGTTACCTACAATAAATTAGTTCATACATTACCTGTCCCCGCCGATCGCCACCTAAAATAAAGTAAAAAATAAAAAACTACACCTATACTCACCTAGACACCTAATTCCCCGAAGCCATCGATCTCCTGTAATAAAATATAAAATAATAAACCACAACCTTATCCTTACCCCTCCGTAGCAGTCCACGAGTGTCCAACGAAGATCTCCAGTTCAGAGCAGCCACATAGAATGTGACCGCTCTGAACCGCTGCCGCCGCTAGAATGACGGGGCCGTAAGGGTTCACCGGAGTTCAGGCAGCGCTGCTCCGGTTAGCTCCTTTACGGCCCTGCTGTATCGTGAGAAATTCCCACGGTACAGCAGTGCCGTAAAGGAGGTCTCCGGAGCTGCGCTGCCTGAATGCACTCCGGTGACCTCAGTCAGTGGCTCCCGCTGCCGGGAGCGGACGTGTTCCCGGCAGCGTGAGCTTACAGCAGCCATGCACAGCTGTCACCATCTCCAGATGTGACAGCTGTGCATGGGAGATCAGCGCAGGAACGTGGACAGGTAACTATTATTTTTAGTAAACTAAGAATTAAATAAAATTGTGTGTTTTATTTCAAATAAATTATTTTTTTCTGGGTGTAGTGTGTTTTTTCTTTTTAACACTTTGTAGGTTAGTAATGGGGGTGTCTTATAGACGCCCATCATTACTAACCTGGGCTTCATGGCAGCTGGCGCTGACATGAACCCCACCACTATTACCCCCTGCCACCGCACCAGGGCAGCGTGGAAGAGCGAGGCTAAGTGCCAGAGTTGGCGCATCCTATGGATGCGCCATTTCTGGGGCGGCTGACGACTGGTGTTTCTAGCCTGGGAGGGGGCCAATATTCATGGCACCCTTCCTGGGCTATTAATATCAGCCCCCAGCTGTCAGCCTAGCCTTTGCTAGCTATTAAAATAGGGGGGACCCCACGTCATTTTTTTGGGGGGGGTCCCCCATTTTAATAGCTAGTAAAGGCTAGGTATTCAGCTGGGGGCTGATATTAGTAGCCTGGGAAGCTGCGTGGGTTTTACCCCCTTCCCAGGCTTCAAACATCTGCCCCAGCCGTCTGCTTAACCTCCGCTAGAGACTAAAATTATGGGGGATCCCACGCCATTTTTTTTTTAAATAAATCCATTATTTTAACACTAAATGACATTTGAGGAGTTAATAAAGATGCAGTCCCTAAATTATTATTTATTTTTTAATTAATTTTTCCCAAAACTTTTGACGTGGGCTTCGCCATATTTTTGTATGCCAGCCAGGTACAGCATCCAGCTTCTATGATGCGCCATTTTCCGGGGCGGCTGCGGACTGCAATTTTCAGCGGGGGGCAGAAAGCTTGGGCCTCCCTGCGCTGCAGATTCCATCCCCCAGCTGCCTAGTTGTACCTGGCTGGACACAAAAATAGGGAGAAGCTCCACGTTTTTTTTTTTTTAATTATTTCATGAAATTCATGGAATAATTAAGAAAAAAAGGGCTTCCCTATATTGTTGTGTCCAACCAGGTACAAATAGGCAGCTGGTGGTTGGGGACAGCCCGTTCCTGCCTGCTGTACCTGGCTGGACCCAAATATAGTGCAAAGCCCCACGTCAATTTTTTTTTAATTATTTCAGGAAATTCATGAAATAATTAAAAAAAAATTATGTGGGGCTTCGCCCTATATTTGTGTCCAGTCAGGTACAGCAGGCAGGAACGGGCTGCCCCCAACCACCAGCTGCCTATTTGTACCTAGCCGGACACAACAATATAGGGAAGCCCTTTTTTTCTTAATTATTCCATGAATTTCATGAAATAATTTAAAAAAAAAATACGTGGGGCTTCGCCCTATTTTTGTGTCCAGCCAGGTACAACAAGGCAGCTGGGGGCTGGAATCCGCAGCGCAGGGAGGCCCAAGCTTTCTGGGCCCCACCCGCTGCAAATTGCAGTCCGCAGCCGCCCCGGAAAATGGCGCGTTCATAGAAGCGCCATCTTCTGGCGCTGTACCCAACTCATCCAGGGCCCTGGTGCGGTGGCTCACTGGGTAATAAAGGGGTTAAGGCCAGCTTGGCATTATCAGCTGGCCCTAAGCCCGAAATTCATGGGGTCACGCCAATATTAGACATGACCACCATGAATTTCTAGTAAAGTATTTAAAAAAAACACAAACACCCAGAAAAAAGTCCTTTAATTGAAATAAAGACACAATTCTTTATTGTTCTAAATTAAACCATACTTACAGTCACGCCCATTCCAGCTGAAGCCAACGATCTCCTGCAATAAAAGTAAAATAATAAAGCAACCTCATCCTTACCTTTCCATGGTTCCCACGACAGCTTCAGCTCTGCTACATCGAGATGACAGGCTGGACCGCAGCAGAACGCTGCCATCCAGCCTGTCATCCCGCAGACACTGAGAAGCGCAGGCATGCTTGCGCTCCTCAGTGTCTCGCTGTGACGGCATCCAGATGAGCCGAGGTCATGTCCAATGAACTCAGCTCACCTCATGCACGTCACTGACAGCGTGGGAAAATTCTCCTGCACTCAGCGCTTCAGCGTGAGAATTTTCCCACGCTGTCAGTGACGTGCATGAGGTGCGCCGAGTTCATTGGACATGACCTCACCTCATGCACGTCACTAACAGCGTGGGAAAATTCTCACGCTGAAGCGCTGAGTGCAGGAGAATTCTCCCACGCTGTCAGTGACGTACATGAGGTGAGCCGAGTTCATTGTCGGCTCATCTGGATGCCGTCACAGCCAGACACTGAGGAGTGGAAGTATGCCTGCGCTTCTCAGTGTCTGCGGGATGACAGGCTGGATGGCAGCGTTCTGCTGCGGTCCAGCCTGTCATCTCGATGTAGCAGAGCTGGGGCCGTCGTGGGAGCCATGGAAAGGTAAGGATGAGGTTGCTTTATTATTTTTCTTTTATTGCAGGAGATCGTTGGCTTCAGCTGGAATGGGCGTGATGGTAAGTATGGTTTAATTTAGAACAATAAAGAATTGTGTGTTTATTTCAATTAAAGGACTTTTTTCTGGGTGTTTGTGTTTTTTTTAAATACTTTACTAGAAATTCATGGTGGTCATGTCTAATATTGGCGTGACCCCATGAATTTCGGGCTTAGGGCCAGCTGATAATGCCAAGCTGGCCTTAACCCCTTTATTACCCAGTGAGCCACCGCACCAGGGCCCTGGATGAGTTGGGTACAGCGCCAGAAGATGGCGCTTCTATGAACGCGCCATTTTCCGGGGCGGCTGCGGACTGCAATTTGCAGCGGGTGGGGCCCAGAAAGCTTGGGCCTCCCTGCGCTGCAGATTCCAGCCCCCAGCTGCCTAGTTGTACCTGGCTGGACACAAAAATAGGGCGAATCTCCACGTTTTTTTTTTTTAAATTCATGAAATTCATGGAATAATAAAGAAAAAAAGGGCTTCCCTATATTGTTGTGTCCGGCTAGGTACAAATAGGCAGCTGGTGGTTGGGGGCAGCCCGTTCCTGCCTGCTGTACCTGACTGGACACAAATATAGGGCGAAGCCCCACATCAATTTTTTTTAATTATTTCATGAATTTCCTGAAATGATTTAAAAAAAATTGACGTGGGGCTTCGCACTATATTTGTGTCCAGCCAGGTACAGCAGGCAGGAACGGGCTGCCCCCAACCACCAGCTGCCTATTTGTACCTGGTTGGACACAACAATATAGGGAAGCCCTTTTTTTCTTAATTATTTCATGAATTTCATGAAATAATTAAAAAAAAAAAATACGTGAAGCTTCTCCCTATTTTTGTGTCCAACCAGGTACAACTAGGCAGCTGGAGGATGGAATCTGCAGCGCAGGGAGGCCCAAGCTTTCTGCCCCCCCCCCCCCCGCTGAAAATTGCAGTCCGCAGCCACCCCGGAAAATGGCGCGTTTATAGAAGCTGGATGCTGTACCTGGCTGGCATACAAAAATATGGCGAAGCCCACGTCAAAAGTTTTGGGAAAAATTAATTAAAAAATAAATAATAATTTAGGGACTGCATCTTTATTAACTCCTCAAATGTCATTTAGTGTTAAAATAAAGGATTTATTTTAAAAAAAATTGACGTGGGGCTTCGCCCTATATTTGTGTCCAGCCAGGTACAGCAGGCAGGAACAGGCTGCCCCCAACCACCAGCTGCCTATTTGTACCTGGCCGGACACAACAATATAGGGAAGCCCTTTTTTAAAAAAATTATTTCATGAAATAATTAAAAAAAAATTGACGTGGGGCTTCGCACTATATTTGTGTCCAGCCAGGTACAGCAGGCAGGAACGGGCTGCCCCCAACCACCAGCTGCCTATTTGTACCTGGTTGGACACAACAATATAGGGAAGCCCTTTTTTTCTTAATTATTCCATGAATTTCATGAAATAATTTTAAAAAAAAATGCGTGGGGCTTCGCCCTATTTTTGTGCCCAGCCAGGTACAACTAGGCAGCTGGGGGCTGGAATCTGCTGCGCAGGGAGGCCCAAGCTTTCTGGGCCCCCCCCCGCTGCAAATTGCAGTCCGCAGCCGCCCCAGAAAATGGCGCGTTCATAGAAGCGCCATCTTCTGGCGCTGTACCCAACTCATCCAGGGCCCTGGTGCGGTGGCTCACTGGGTAATAAAGGGGTTAAGGCCAGCTTGGCATTATCAGCTGGCCCTAAGCCCGAAATTCATGGGGTCACGCCAATATTAGACATGACCACCATGAATTTCTAGTAAAGTATTTAAAAAAACACAACACCCAGAATAAAGTCCTTTAATTGAAATAAAGACACAATTCTTTATTGTTCTAAATTAAACCATACTTACCATCACGCCCATTCCAGCTGAAGCCAACGATCTCCTGCAATAAAAGTAAAATAATAAAGCAACATCATCCTTACCTTTCCATGGCTCCCACGACAGCTTCAGCTCTGCTACATCGAGATGACAGGCTGGACCGCAGCAGAACGCTGCCATCCATCCTGTCATCCCGCAGACACTGAGAAGCGCAGGCATACTTCCACTCCTCAGTGTCTGGCTGTGACGGCATCCAGATGAGCCGAGGTCATGTCCAATGAACTCAGCTCACCTCATGTACGTCACTGACAGCGTGGGAAAATTCTCCTGCACTCAGCACTTCAGCGTGAGAATTTTCCCACGCTGTCAGTGACGTGCATGAGGTGAGCTGAGTTCATTGGACATGACCTCACCTCATGTATGTCACTGACAGCGTGGGAGAATTCTCACGCTGAAGCGCTGAGTGCAGGAGAATTTTCCCACGCTGTCAGTGACGTGCATGAGGTGAGCTGAGTTCATTGGACATGAACTCGGCTCATCTGGATGACGTCACAGAGAGACACTGAGGAGCGCAAGCATGCCTGCGCTTTTCAGTGTCTGCGGGATGACAGGCTGGATGGCAGCGTTCTGCTGCGGTCCAGCCTGTCATCTCGATGTAGCAGAGCTGAAGCTGTCCTGGGAACCATGGAAAGGTAAGGATGAGGTTGCTTTATTATTTTACTTTTATTGCAGGAGATCGTTGGCTTCAGCTGGAATGGGCGTGATGGTAAGTATGGTTTAATTTAGAACATTAAAGAATTGTGTCTTTATTTCAATTAAAGGACTTTATTCTGGGTGTTTGTGTTTTCTTTTAACTTTGACTATGGGGTTAGTAATGGGGGTGTCTTATAGACGCCTCTCCATTACTAACCTGGGCTTGATGTCAGCTGGCATTATAAGCTGACATCAACCCCAACCCTATTACCCCCTGCCACCGCACCAGGGCAGCGTGGAAGAGCGAGGCTAAGTGCCAGAATTGGCGCATCCTATGGATGCGCCATTTCTGGGGCGGCTGACGGCTGGTGTTTCTAGCCTGGGAGGGGGCCAATATTCATGGCACCCTTCCTGGGCTATTAATATCAGCCTCCAGCTGTCTGCCAAGCCTGTGCTTGGGGGGGTTCCCCCATTTTAATAGCTAGTAAAGGCTAGGTATTCAGCTGGGGGCTGATATTAGTAGCCTGGGAAGCTCCGTGGGTATTACCCCCTTCCCAGGCTTCAAACATCTGCCCCAGCCATCTGCTTAACCTCCGCTAGAGCCTAAAATTAAGGGGAACCCCACGCCAATTTTTTTTTAAATAAATCCTTTATTTTAACACTAAATGACAAGTACAGTAATCAACACTGTCACTGTACTTCATATATATGTGACTGACATGTTTCTATCTATCTAATCTATGTGTGAAGCTCTATTTTGTCTGTTATAAATTGTCGGGTACAGATGCTGAATTGCCGGCCGGCTTTCTTAAAGAGACGGTGCATGAAAACACTATTATTTTTTTAAATAAATCCTTTACACTAAATGACAAGTACAGTAAGCAACACTGTCACTGTACTTCTTATATATGTGGCTGACATGTTTCTATCTATCTAATCTATGTGTGATGCTCTATCTTTCTGTTATAAATTGTCGGGTACCGCTGCTGAATTGCCGGCCGGCTTTTTTAAAGAGACGGTGCACGAAAACACTAATATTTTTTTTAATAAATCCTTTACTCTAAATGACAAGTACAGTAAGCAACACTGTCACTGTACTTCATATATATGTGACTGACATGTTTCTATCTATCTAATCTATGTGTGAAGCTCTATTCTTTCTGTTGTAAATTGTCGGGTACCGGTGTATGCCGCTGATGAATTGCCGGCTTTTCATGTCATTCTACATTATTCTTAGTTGTTTTACTTCATGTAGAATTAACCTACAAGGAAAGAAAGGGTTTATTTTCATTCCGATATTTGTGTCCCATTGACTTGCATTGGTTTCCGGTATCGGAATCGGCGATATCCGATACTTTTTGGGTATCGGCCCGATCCAATCCGATACGATATTTACTGATATCGGAAGGTATCGCTCAACACTAATTGTTACTGTATGTCAAATTGTGTGCAAGTAGTAAAATTTTACGCTTATTGCTTTATCTAAAGCGTTCAATCTGTGGACAATCTCACCTGATGTTTCAACAATTGTCAGCCATCATATGTACATCCCATCTACCCTTATACCGTGTCTCCATGACCTTCAAATCTTGGTGGAATCATTCACCTTGCTCATCACTGACTGCACAAAGGTTTTCAGTGAAGTTAGCAAGATGGCTATGCAGAAAATGTACCTTCATGCTCATGTTGCAGCCAGCATTTTGTAGCTCTCCAAGAGTTTCTGGACAATTTCGGTGTAAGGCTGTGTGCCCACTATGCGTTTTTTAAGCATTTCCGCAGCGGCAATTCCACTGCAGAAATGCTTAAAAAACGCTTGGTAGAAGGTCTGCAATGTTCCCCAATGATAATCTGCATGTGCTAGGCACATGCTGCAGAAATTTCTGCTGCGGATTATCATTGCGGAAAAATCCGCAGCACTACCAATTATTTTGCGTAAGCGCTGCGTTTTTGCCACCATTCACTTGCATTGAATCGCTTAATATCCACATGACTACATGTGCACATGTGGATATTAAGCGATTCAATGTGCGGATGGTACCCGGGTCTGGAGAAGAGGAGACTCTCATCCAGACCCGGGTACCATAGAACCTGTAAAAAAAAAAAAGTATTTAAAATAAAAAAAAACATTATAATCACCTTCTGATGGCCCGCGGTCTTCTATCCGGTACGTCTTGGCTCCCCGGTGGCTCGCGAAGGTGTAAAAGGACCTTCCATGACTTCATTCAGTCATGACGTCATAGAAGGTCCTTTTACACCACCGCGGGCCATCTGGGAGACCGGAGGCCATCGGAAGGTGAGTATAATGTTTTTTTTTATTTTTTACCATTTTTATTCTTTTTTTTTAACTAACTTGGTCACACTATATAAAATCCATGCCGGTTGCGTGGATTTATATAGTGTGACCAAGTTGTCAAGCACTTTCCAAGTGATGCTAAAATCGCTTGGAAAGCGCTTGACAACCCGCATGCGAAATCGCATGTAGAAACGATTCACAAACGAGCATTTCCGCATCATGGAAGTGAAGTGCTGCGGAATATGTTAGCCTTAATATAGAAAAAGATTATTAATATTATGTGTTTCATTGTCTAAAAAAAATATTGAAGGTTACAATCTGGAGCAAAAGCCTTAGTAAAACAAGATAAAAAATAACTATTTTTGTCCTTTTAGCCTGCATGCATCAGTAGCTTTTCTCTGTGTAGGCTCCATTTTCATATGATTCTTTTCCCTTCATGTAGCTTAATAATCGATGTAGCTACGATTCCAATACAGCAGATGAAATAAGTATCGAACACGTCACCAATTTTCTAACTAAGTATTTTTATAAAGGTGCTATTGGCATGAAATTCTCACCAGATGTCGGTAACAACCCATCCAATTCACACAAGCAAACAAGCAAAGAAATAAAACCATACATGTTCATAAATGAAGTTATGTGTAATAATGAGAAATGACACAGGGAGAAAGTATTGAAGACATGAAGCAAGAGAGGTGCAAAAAGCCAATGTAAAGTCATGACACCAGCTGAAATCTATCAGTAATTAGAAAGCAATCCTGCCACTTAGTGAAAAATAATATCAGCTGGTTCAACTGGTGTCCTATAAAAAGGTGTCTCATTACCAAGGTGCCACAAAAGCACCATACCAATGATAAGGGGAGATACTTGGAGATGTTGTTACCAGCTATCATCAGACTACAGACCATACAAGAGCCACAGTACTGATGACACACAGGCAGTATCACAAAACATTTGCGTCCACATACCTTTAAGGTGACATCTTCTCTGATCCCTTTTGCCACCACGTAGTACAGGCACCATGATGAGGTTTCACTCCCACAGCTCGTCTCTCTAGATTGACCTCTTCTCTGTCTTCAGCAGCACATACTGACTTGGTTCCCTTAAAAATAAAAATAACAGTATACTGCTCCATGAATAAAAATATCTCCCATGCTGTGCCCCTGAATAAATAATTGCCCCTCAATGTGCTTTCTGCAAAAAAATTCCCTCCCACACTATCACTCTCCACAATATCCCCCCACACTGCCCCTCTCTAAAATATCCCCCAACATGACCCTCTTTAAAATATCCCCATACACTACCCCTCTCTATAATGTCACCCCACACTGTCCCTCTCGATAATATCTCCCCAAACTGCCCCTCCCAAAATAGCCCTTTAAATTGAACCTTTCCATATTATCTCCCCCACACTGCTTTTCTGCATAAAGTCCCATCCACCTCACTGCCCCTCACTATACTATGCCCCCTTTCACAATCCCTCAATTGTCCCATATTGTCCCAAATTGGCCCATAATGTCCCCCATTGCCCTATATATAATGTCCTCCGTTATGTGCCCACACAGTAACACTATTCCTCCCCTCCCCGGTCTCTTCATCGAAAAACATACCACAGCTCTTCCATGTATGCTGCCTCTGCTTCCTGTGCAGCACAGGTGCCAGCAGTAGAGTGATGAGGTCATTCTGCTGCACATTGGGGCAGGGGCTGATGGTTGCTCCTCTGCCCCAGTCTTGGCGTCACAGTATTGGAAAAATGGAGTCAGCGTCTTCCGGTTCCTGCTGGCCAGATATTCAGGGATTTATCAGCCATCTTCCACACCTTTAGGCTATGTGCCCACGTTGCGGACCTGAAGCATATTTTTTACGCTTCTCCCTGGCGGGAAAATCGCATGCGGATATTACATGCGGTTTTCCCGCCAGGTAGAAGCGTTTGTGAGGCGTCTTTGCATGCATTTCCGCATGCGGGTTATCAAGCACTTCTCCAAGCATCACTTGGAAAAGTGCTTGACAACTTGTTCAGAATGGTAAAAAATAAAAAAATAAACTTTATACTCACCTTCTGATGCATTCTCTGCCCCGTCCGGAGGCTTGAGCGGCTCACGCTGTTGTGTGCAGGACCTGCGGTGACGTCATTGAGTCATGTGGTGGGTCACATGACTCAATGACGTGGCAGGTCCTTCAGACAACAGCGCGACGGAGGGAAAACATCAGAAGATAAGTATAAACTTTATTTTATTCTTTTTTTTACAGGTTCTTTGGTACCCAGGTCTGGAGGAGAGTCTCCTCTCCTCCAGACTTGGGTACCATCCGCACATTGATTCCGCTGCGCTTCCGCAAAATTAATGAACATGCTGCGGATTTTTGACTGCAGCATATACGCTGCGGAAAAATCCGCAGCATGGGCATTGACATTGCGGAATGCCATTGGGGACCATGGGGTGCGGATCTACATGCGTTTTTCAAGCGTTTACGCTGCGGAAATTCCGCAGCATATACGCTTGAAAAACGCTACGTGGGCACACAGCCTTAAACTGTTCCCTTTTCTCTCTGAAACAGCAGGTACAGCAACAGTACAGATTATAAACCTGAAATGACCACTGTTACTGTGAATCCAGCACTGTGATGAGACACTATTATACTTGCGAGAAACTGCATATTAGCACAGACAGGCGGCCATATAACTCGTGCAATGATCGCATTGCACTGCACGGACTGGCCCGACACCTCTCCGCACCCGAGCATGACAGCATGATGGATTTCTATGCAGCTCAGGTCAGGAGAGGTGTCGGCCAGTACGAGGTTTATGATGTGATTCTCGCACAAGTTATAAGGATGTCTGTCTGCACCCTAAGGCTGCGCTCAGAGGGCCACATGTTCTCTCATGAGGGAGAATCTGGCCGATTATGCTAATGACACTCGGCTCAAACTCTGTTAGAGTTTGAGCCGAGTGTCAGTTTACTTTGATACAATTCTCTCGCATGAGAGAATCGCAGGACAGGTGTGGAGAAGACGGAGAACTTAATTTCTCCATCTTCTCCATTATCTCTGTAATTAGAGCAGTAGACAGAGGGGAGGAGGAGAGGAATCCAAAGAGTATAAAAAGAGCATTTTTCTTTAATAGGACTTATTAAAAAGTTGCTGATTTATGTTTGTACTATTGATTTGTGAAGGCAAAAATTAAATGATCATTACTCTTACACAGGATATTCTGTAAACAGACATTTCATTATACGCCCTCTAGCATACAACTCATATTTTGTGTTCTAATCACGCTGCTGCCACCTGAAATGTTTCCTTGATCTCCATAGAATTTTGATCAATCTCTATATGTAGCATTTTAAATCTGAAACATATATACTTTTACTGCATTAAAAGGTAAGTTAGTAAAAATGTACTAAGGTATTATGAAGAATTCAGATTTTCTTTTTACTTAAATACATGCACTTTAGGGAATCGGCTGCTCTTTTTAATAGCCTGGAAATAGTCACATTTGCATACAGCCAGACAAGAGCTTACTTTTCTCTTCTTCTTTCCATTTTGCAATCCTGATATAAACAGATTTTTGTGAATTTAAAAAGCTCAAAGAAAATTAAAGGATGTAATCATCTGAATGACAGTTCAGACTTGCTGTTGGATTTTATCAGAATACTTTTAATCCTTGCACTGCTTTAGATAAACAGACTAAATACTTGAATTCACATATTGGTCTCCTAAATAACATTTCTGCTTGCTTGGCTTGTAAAAAAAAAGTATGAATTATAAGCAGTTTCTATTGTGTTTTCTAATAGTAATTTGAAATTTTTTCATACTCATTATATTTGTAACATGTGTCTTTCAATTCTTATAGAAAAGCCTGTGGAAAAACACCTACAGAATGCTGCTCTTTGAAAAAGATGCCACCGACCTAAATAGCTGTAAAAAAATGACAAAAAAAATAAAAGAATTATCTATTGTACATTTTATATTTTACTATAGACTTTCATAGAACATAAGGTCACAGAATTTTGGGGGTAAAAAATATGCAAGAAAATAGCCATGTAAAGCATGTCATTATTTCCAAAAAAGCTGTATATGAAATCAACCTTAGGCCATGTTCACATTATGCGTTCACGATGTAGGGGAAGGGTTCTCGATTTAGTTCTCGAGACTTGTTGCAAAATGTCTGTCACTGTCTCATTCATCTGAATGTTGCTTGCAGAAAACCATGCACATTCCAAAAAAATAATACCATTCACATGTATGAAAATGAGTTTGTCTCAAAAATTTCTGCAACAAATCTTCCAAGTATAAATTCACCCTTCTATTACCGATAACCTCTTACTACAAATTTTTGTGCTTTCATTCATTCAAAAATTGCCCAAATCAATGGGAACAGTACTCAAATGACATGGAAACAGCATGGGGAAGACCCCTGGAAGCATTTCTGACTCCCAGGTCACTGCTGTCAACAACGCTGTCAGAGGTGTTACGCCACATACGCCGTACAAAAACGAAACCAAAATGGATTTTCCTGGGAAATATGTTAAGGAACATCTTTTCCAGGGTAATCACTTGTATATAAGGCAAAATAAATAACCAAAACCAAAAATACTCCTCCACACCTTGGGCTATATTCACACGTAGCGTTTTTGATGCGTTATTGCACTTTTGCATTGCTTTCAACTGTCACAATTGCATTCACCAGGAAATGTCATTTTAACATTTTGCAACCTTATCTGGCCATGTGGTGTGTGAGACATGATCAGGCACATCCTGTTTCATTTATGAAGGAGGGACTCTGAAAGTCACAAAGACAATTTTTATAGGGCCATCAGGCAACCTCTACTATTCTTAAAGGGCCAGCAGTCGGCCCTCACTATTGTTAGGGAGCCATCAACCGGCTATGCTTTGTTGTTCCCATTACTAAAGAGTGGGTCTCCTATACTGTTAATGCGTATGCAGTGAGGGCAGGGCTGGCCAAAATTTGGATGCACCCCAATACCCCTTTGAAAATTTGGAAGCACCCCAATACCCCTTTGAAGAAACTTAGAGGAGGGCCTCCTGAAAACAATGTTCCCATTATTAGGAAGTAGGTCTCCCATATTGTTTGCCTATGCAGTGAATGCAAGGGCTGCCAAAAATTTGGACCTACGCCAATGCCCCTTGGAAGAGACATAGAGGAGGGCCTCTTAAAAAAATGTTCCCATTATTAGGAAGTGGGTCTCCTATTGTGTTTGCCTATGCAGTGAATGCAAGGGTTGCCAAAAATTTGGAGGCACTCCAATGCCCTTGGAAGAGATGTGGAGGTCAGAGGGCTTCCTGAAAACAATGTTCCCATTATTAGGAAGTGGGTCTCCCATGGTGTTTGCCTATGCAGTGAATGCAAGAGTTGCCAAAATTTGGAGGCACTCGAATGCCCCTTGGAAGAGACGTGGAGGTCAGAAGGCCTCCTGAAAACAATGTTCCCATCATTAGCAAATGGGTCTCCCACGGTGTTGGGCCATGCAGTGAATGCAAGGGCTGCCATAAATTGGGAGGCACTCCAAAGCCCCTTGGAAGAGACGTAGAGGGCCTCATGAAAAAATGTTCCCATTATTAGGAAGTGGGTCTCCCATAGTGTTGGCCTATGCAGTGAATGCAAGGGCTGCCAAAAATTGGGAGGCACTCCAATACCCCTTGGAAGAGACGTAGATGGGCCTCCTGAAAAAATGTTCCCATTATTAGGAAGTGGGTTTCCCATACTGTTGGCCTATGCAGTGAATGCAAGGGCTGCCAAAAATTTGAAGGCAGTCCAATGCCCCTTGTAAGAGACGTGGAGGTCAGAGGGCCTACTGAAAACAATGTTCCCATCATTAGGAAGTGGGTCTCCCATAGTGTTGGCCTATGCAGTGAATGCAAGGGCTGCCAAAAATTGGGAGGCGCTCCAATGCACCTTGAAAAAGACATAGAGGAGGGAGGGCCTCATAAAAAAAATGTTCCCATTAGAAAGGAGCTGGTCTCCTATACTTGTAATGCCCATGCACTAAGTGTATGGGCTGACAAACATTTACCCCTGGGGGGTATACATGAACATACTGTATAAAAAAATTTTTTACGGGCATCATAAACACCCTTTAAACAAATGATGTGGGTGTTGCATCACGGACCACGGTCACCCTGGTGATATGGTGGTGGAGGATGAGGATGAGGAGAAGGAGGAGAACAAGAGCAAATAGCCAAAATCAGGAAGCCTATACCCATGTGTGGGTGTGAAAAGCTGCATGGGAATACACCTCCCAAAAAAAGAAACTGGATTTGAGTTTATGTTACGCAGCTATCATTCAGTGGTGTTGAGAAGTCTGGCCCAAACCAGCCTTCGTTCATTTTCATAAGAGTCAGCTTGTCAGCTTTTTCAGTTTACAGGCGGATGCGCTTATCAGTTATAATTCCACCAGTGGCGCTAAAAACCTGCTCTGATAAAATGCTAGTGGCAGGGCAGGCCAGGACCTCCAAGGCATAGAGAGTCAGTTCATTCCATGTGCCCAGCTTGGATACCCAATAATTATAAGGCACAGAGGAATCACAGAGGATGTTGGTTCGGTCGGCAAAATACTTCCTCAGCAACATCCAAAACTATGCACTCCTTGTGAGAGTACCCCGTGCCTCAGGGCCTGTGCGATTGGAGGGGCTGAGAAAACTCTCCCAGAACTTTGACAGTGTTCCCCTGCCTCTGCTGTATTGGAGTTGTGTCTCTCTCAGCTGTACTCCTTGGTTGTCCAACGAACTGTGACCTCTGCCGCCAGTGTTTTCAGATGGGAATTTTTTAATAGTTCCGCAACAAGGGCCTTCTGGTACTGCTTCATTTTTGTAGACCTGTCCGCCTCAGAGTCAGGAATAAGAATATGAAGTTCTCCTTGTAGCGTGGGTCTAGAAGTGTCACCAACCAGTAATAACTGTCACCCAAAATTTTGAGAACGCGAGGGTCACAGGAAAGGCAGCGTAACATAAACTCAGCCATGCGTGCCAGACTGCTAACAGGCAAAACTTTCGTGTCCTCACCAAGAGCATGACTGACCATGCTCTCCTCCTCCTTCTCCTCCTCCTCTTCCTCCCTGTCCTCAGGCCATCCATGCTGAACAGACGGTATGACAGTTGTGCAGGTAGTACAGTCTATAGAGCATGAAACTAGCTCCTGTTCTTCCTCCTCCTCCTCCTCTTCCTCATTGTCACCCAATCCACGTTGGGATGAGATGAGGCTGGGATGTATGTAATCACTCTGCATGGGTCCTTGTTCCATCTCATCGTGCTCCACCTGCAATGTATCCTCTTTGATTGTGAGCAGAGAGCGTTTCAGAAGACAGAGAAGCGGGATGGTGATGCTAATTATGGCATCATCGCCGCTCACCATCTTGGTGGAGTCCTCAAAGTTTTGGAGGTTGGTACATATGTCTGACATCCATGTCCAATCCTGAGGTCTTATGTGTGGAGTCTGAACTGAATACCGACAGCCTTGTTGATGCTGGTAGTCAACAGCTGCCCTCTTCTGCTCACAAATCCTTCCCAACATCTGCAGTGTAGAGTTCCAACGCTTGGGGACATCACATACCAATTGGTTAGCCGGAAGCTGCAAATGCTGCTGAAGAACGGTAAGGGCGGCGGAAGCTGTAGCTGACTCTCTAAAATGGGCACACAGGTGGCGTACTTTGACCGGCAGCTCCAGGTAGCTTTTGAGAAACCGCTGAACCATGAGGTTCAGCACATGGGCCAGGCATGATACATGTGTGAGCTCGCCTCACCTCAAAGCCGCCACCTGGTTCTGGCCATTTTCACACACAACCATGCCTGGCTGTAGGTTCAGAGGTGTGAGCTACAGATCTGCCTGCTCTTTCAGAGCTGTAAACAACTCTTCAGCATTGTGCGGTTTGTCACCTAAGCATATTAGCTTCAGCACAGCCTGTTAACGCTTGGCCGAGGCAGTGCTGCAGTGCTTCCAGCTTGTGACTGATGTGGTCGTTTCAGAGATGGAGGCTGAAGAGGAGGAGGAGGCTGAGGAGGATGAGGTGCAAGAGCTGTAGACTGTAAGGGCAACCCTGATTGACCAAGGGCCCGCAATCCTCGGCGTCAGAAAGACTGCTAGTTGAGATGGATATGTGTCTCTAATATAGTTTGGTACACCTACACTAACTAGAGCAAATCTGTCCCTAGCTCAGCAGCAGCTCTCCCTACACTGTCTGATTCCGGAGTGACTGTGACGAGCATGGCGACGCCAGGTCTGATATAGACCTGATGACACTGTGCGGTCAGCCAATCACTGCAATGCCACAACCAACATGGCTGCAGCATTACAGTGTGTGGCAGACAATCCCTGCATGTTGATTAGCCCTCTAAAGAGCGCCAAACATGCAGGGAGTGGACCCGAGCTCCTGCCGAGCAACCCCGGAAATACTCGGCGAGCGCTGTGCATCTCGAGCAGTGAGATGCTCGGGAGGGCACTGAGCAGTAGCGAGCATGCTTGCTCATCACTAATAGTCAGTTTAGTTCATTAAAGTCAAAGCCCATTGTAGCCACTAATGTGGGGCTAAACCATGATGTGAACCCAGCCCTAGATTGCTGTTGTCCAAACCCGTTACACATGCAATCTTGGGTTGGACGGCCATGCATGTGTTTTCGAAAAGTGAAGTAAGCAGCTGCAAGACATCTCGGATGGTGGCTTATCGCCCAAAGAAACAAAAGGATGGAGCATAGTAATAGAACATCTCTAATCGTTCCCTTCCCAAAATAATTTGACAGGAAAGAGTGAGGAGGCCCCCGTAAAAGTTAGATGGTTTGGTAGAAATTACAAGATCAGCTGAATTTGTTCTAAAAAGGACTGTGGCTTTAAAGATTTCAATAGCCTATCAATATGGTGGCGGATTCACATTTTTTCAAGAAGTATCATAGGCTGTCTACTGTCCACACATGCTTTGCCTATGTGAAAAACCTTATGAATCTCCTGATGCTAAAATGATGATAATGATGATGGTGATGATATACTTGTATCGGTTTTATAAATCGATTTCTTGCTAATCCAGCAATTGGAAAGTAACACATGAAAAATTACACTTACTTGTTGCAATCTCTAGTTTTCATAAAAAATCTGCATTGTTTTTTGCTGTTACTTAGCCTTACTTATATCACATATATAATGGTGGATATTGTTGATTCTGTATAAGCAGATTGCTGGCCTTTGCCCCTTACATGGGCACAGTTCCATGGCACTTCAGCAAAATCATGTCTTAAGATAAACAGAACAATTCAGCAATGTTTGGTATTTAGACTTTGGTCAGATTGGTGATCCCTAATCATCCTGCAAACTGAATTGAAGGAAGTTCACTAACAGGGCACTGTTTTATAGCAAGTAGATGAACACTTAGGGCAATTGTGCAAAAAATTATCATTGTATATTTTTTCCTTTAAAACATAATTTTAAGCAACATAAAGCTATTTTATACCACAGGAACGCAGTACAGAGATGCAAAAACTGGACCAGGATACACATGCATACTCTTAGAGGGAATAAATTAGTGGTGTCTCAAGTTCATAAATGGTTAAAAACAAGCAACATTGCAATTAACACTTGTTCCAAAAAATCCTCTCTATTCGCAAAAACTGAGGGATTGTTAATTTTATAGTGTACAGAACGTTGCCTAGATTACCAGCTATCCAGCAGTAACAGCAAGGCAATTTACTTAGGAATGAAGCACACAGCACAAGAAGGGTCTATGCTTTACAGCCTGCTTGAGCCGGATCACTGGATCTGACCAGCCTCAGTCTCTCTGCGCTCATCCCATGCTGCAGAGTCAAAGTTGCCTTTGCTTGTAGCCTGGGAGAAAGCACAGTTTGGACCAGTGGCACGGCCACCATGTCAATCTTTGAAAGAACACCTAACCTGGCAAAGCAAGAAGCTAGAGGTTGGGAGCAGTGTGCTCCTGAAGATTCATCTTGAGACAACCCCTTTAACCCTGCTGTTCTGTTCGGGTCATAGTGACCCAAACAGACTTTTTGCGGCCCTGTAGATTTTTTTCTGTAAGTCTCTAAAACTTGAGACTCCTTGACTTTTCCTCATTTGGGGGGACCTACCTATGAGTATTTTTTTTTTTTCGTTTACTTTTTGCTACACGAAAAAAGTTACACTTGTTGTGTTCGGGTCATAGTGACCCAACATCGTTTTTTACAGCTGTGAGGCCATATTTTCAATGAAATAAAGGAGTTATAACCTCAGTTGGGTCTATTTATTGCATCTACTATTGTATATCAATTGATTTATTTCCTAAATTATTTCAATGGGATCGTACACGCGCTCTACCGGAGGTATGCATTGAGATCTGCGCAACATAAAAATGGCTTTATATTGATTATTTTTGGTGCACAGTCTATTCTAAAATGTAGAGTGCATCCGGAGAGATCACTAGGTGTGCACTACACGTGTATATTATGCGCAGAACGGACTGCTCAGAACGCGCTGTCTAAGACGTTTTTTTTTGTAAAGCTGAGCTGTAAAGTCTTGCAAATAATTTTTTTTTGCTAAGTAAGTCAGTCTTCCTGGCTTATCTGCTTGTTTTCAGAAGGGTTCTTATCTTCTCTGCTCTTATCAGTACACATATGCTAGCACAGACATTTTACCTTTCAGTTTCTTTGGACAGCAGCTGTGTACATACCTCTGTTCCAGCATATCTCTGTTCCAGGCAGTATCTTTGTTTTCTACAGGTATGTTGCTTGTTATGCTTTTCCTAATCAATTCTGCTGATAGATTGTATATTGTAAAGGAATACTTTTATTTTATTTTATTACATGTAATTAGTGTTATTACTGTGTGATACACTGCTCTACACTTAGCATGATAGATTGCTGGATATTGAGCACTGGTATGCTTTGATGTAGTATAGAAGCTCTTATTGTTTTTGAAGCTGTTTTTTTTCTCAGACTTTATTATTATTGTTTACTTACAAAGGTTTTTTTTTATTACAGTGTTGTGTAGTTTTCTATTTTCGTTTTGCTCATTGTTCTGTTTTTTCTGAATAAAAAAAAAAAAAAAGATTTCTATTTCATTTTTCTTTTTATTTTACTACCAAACATGTTCACAAACAGTCTAGTAAGCAAAAAGTATAAAAAAAATTGAGTTAGAGTGTCTAAAATCAAGGTTTAATAAGCCGGGTCATAGTGACCCTGAACACTACAAGTGTATAGTAAATGCGAACAGAACAGCAGGGTTAAATTCTGTTTCCCTCTTATACAATATCTAAACCCCTAATAAGATAGATGGGTAGTAAGTGTCATTATCAAACAACTCCTTTAAATTTATTGTCCAGGATTATCCTATGAGCACGAATTGTTAGAAAAAAAACCTGTTACCTATGTAATCCCTTGGTGGTCCACTACATGTCTTACATCAATTTCAAGCCCCACATCCTTCAAGTTACCACTGCAGCCAATCATTGACCTCAGAGATATTGTACCATCATACAGTACAAGCCTCAGTAATAAGGTCACAGATTGACTGCAGTTGACATATGAATGATGTTTGACTTTTGATCGATGCAATGCTAACTTCGACCACCAGAGCAGTGACACAGGAACCGTGAAGATAAAATATGGTAATAATGCGCTCTAAGGGAGCTTTCAGACAACCTGGACAACACCTTTAAAGTGAACCTGTCAGCATGATTTTGTAATGTAGGTAAAGACATGTCTGTAATGATGCTGTAATACTGATTACATTGATAACCTTGGTGAAGACATCTGCTTTTTGGTTCTTCTTTAATCACCATTTGAAGTTTTTTGCTAATTAGATTTCGGTGCACAGGCATCGGACTGTACAATGGGTCTTCTCCTCCCTGTTTGTGATTCCTCGGCCCCTCCACCTTCCTCCAGTCTGTGAATGACATGTCAATGCTTAAATTTCAAAAAGAGGAGGCAGGCCATTCACAAACCAGAGGCAGGCAGAGGGGCCGGGAATCATGGACAGGGAGAAGACCCAGTGTACAGTCCTCCGAAATCTAATTATCAGAAAACTTCAAATGGTGATGAAAGAATAAAAACAAAATGGAGTTCTTCACCAAAGATATCAAGGTAATCAGTATTACAGCACTATGTCTTTACTTCACATTACAAAATCGTGCTGACATGTTTTTTTTAAGGATACATTTTCAGATTGAACAGGATCTGAAACTTGTGTAAATATAAATTAACAAGAAACTAATTTATTGGTACATGTGAACATGTCCAGCTAAAGAAATGTTCAATTCACTTCTGCCCTCAAATCCTTCTCCTTCTCCTTCTATTGTCCACTATTTAAAGCTCTGTTCTTGGCTGACCTTTACTTCGCGTTTTCTCTTCAGCTAATAATTGTGTTTTGTTCCCAGAAGAAATCAGGAATATTTTCTATATTTACTTAGAGTCAGCGCATGGAATACAATAAACAGCACCTTAGAGGACCAGAGCACTGCCTTGAACCCAAGAAATTGTTCTTAATACAGGAAGGCAGATGGATGCCATGTTTTAGTTTATCAGCTGAATGCCTGTGGAAACCCCAAGAGATGAAGCATAAGACGAAGTAAAGAAATTATTACCAAATAAACAAACATCTTAAATAAAAAATTCATAGCTTGGTCACTGTTTGCATCCTTTAACTGCCTATAATAAAGGTTGTTGGAAATGAGTAAGTATTAATGTTTTGTCAGTTATGGCACTCTTTAGGAATGAAAGGGCAAGTGCTGACTTAAACAAGCATAATATCATTTCAGATATTCACGCACCATACTCCAGCCTGCTGTACTGCACATTCAGCTGGTCCTTGACTAGCCGGGAGAGTGTTTCATGTTGATGTTACGTTCTGCATATGCAAAGCCGGGGGATGGGGCACCGTCTGATGAGTCTCAATAGCAAAGACGGTTACATAGTTTCTACTTTTATATGCACTCAAATGAATACAGCAGCACTCTGTATATGCAAAGATGTATACAAATTTTGAATTTATGAAATTTACAATGCATTACTGCTATATATAATATACATATAAAATGAAAGTACTTAATGCACAAATTGGGCAATTCATGTGTGCCCACCAGCCACAGCAAGGCGTAAATTTCTTTGATGGAAACCTAAAGATAATATTTATCAAACATGCCTCTCCCAGGCTAAAAGCCTACTATTGGAGATGGTGATGCCTCCATATTTGGCTAAGTATTACTCCTTTCATCAGTGTATAGCCTTATTCAGACATCCGTTTTTCGGATTTTGTTCATACAGAGTGCTGTTGTATTCTTTGGTTTTTATAATATACAATCAAAGTGGCTTGCACCTGGTCACACTTCCTTTATTCTGTTAGGATGTGCCTGTCAGTTTTTTGTATTTAATATCAACTTTACTTATTCCTGTACTTGTTACAAAATAGTATTTTTTAAAGACCAATTGAAAAAAATACTTTAAAACATAGACAAAGAAATGCACGGAAGCAAGGGTATGTTCATACGTGACAGATTTGTTGCGGAGATTTCTGTTACAGTTGTGCTCAAAAGTTTACATACCCCGGCAGAATTTTTGCTTTCTTGGCCTTGTTTCAGAGAATATGAATGATAACAAAAAAACTTTTTCTCCACTCATGGTTATTGGTTGGGTGAAGCCATTTATTGTCAAACTACTGTGTTTTCTCTTTATAAATCTTAATGACAATCAAAAATCAAAAACTAGAGACTAGTAACATGGAAAATGTACAACTGGATGGTTACAGTATTACCACTTCCACGATGGGGATCACCAAGACAGGTTTATTAACCTTTCCAGCCCCCAGCCTGTTTTAACCTTCCTGACCAGGTAAAATTTTACAATTCTGACCATTGTCACTTTATGAGGTAATAACTGTAAAACACTTCAACATATCCTAGTGATTCTTAGATTGTTTTTTCATGACATGCTGTACTTGATGATTGTGGTAAATTTTGGTCAATATGATTTGCGTTTATTTATGAAAATATCAGTAATTTAAAAAAAATGTGAAAATTTTGCAATTTTCAAACTTAGAATTTTTATGCCCTTAAATCAGATCATTATACAACACAAAATAGCTAATACATAATATTACCACATGTCTACTTTACATCAGCATCATTTTTAAAACATTTTCCTAGGAAGATTTAAAAGTTAACCAGCAATTTTTAATTTTTCCAACACAATTTACAAAATCAATTTTTTTTATCGACCACATCACATGTGAAGAGACTTTGAGGGGTCTATGTGACAGAAAATACCCAAAAGTGACTCCATTTTAATTTTAATATTATAGCAATATGGAAGGAAAAAATTTAAAATTTTCCCTCAAAAATGTTGTTTTTGCCCCAAATTTTTCATTTTACAAGGGTAAGAGGGGGTAATGGACCATACAATTACTGGTGCAATTGTTGTGACATTTGGAGGGCAAAATTCGTTGTAATAGATAGCAGACACAATGATGCGTTTGCAGAGCCCTTGATGTACCTAAACAGTAGAAACCCTCCACAAGGGACCCTATTTTGGAAATTACACCCCTCAAGGAACTTTTCTACAGGTGTGGTGAGCACATTGCACTGACAGGTGCTTCATGGAATTTTATAACGTTGAGCCGTGAAAATGAAAAAATAAATGGTTCCCACAAAAATGTTGCTTTAGCCCCAAAAGGGTAAAATGGATCATATAATTTGTTATGTGATTTCTTCTGAGTATGCAAATACCCCATATGTGGTAGAAAACTACTGTTTGGGCACACGACAGAGCTTGAAAGGGAAGGAGAGCCAACTGAATTCTGGAGCGCAATTTTGGCTGGAATAAATTGCGGATGCCATGTCAAATTTGAAGAGTCAAAACAGCAGAAACTCCCACAAATGACCCTATTTTTTAAAACGAAACCTCTTGAGGAATTCATCTAGGGGTGTAGTAAGCATTTTTAACCCTCAGGTGATTGTATAACATTGGGCAGAGGAAATGGAAAAATTACCATTTTTTCCACTAAAATGCTGCTTTGGTCCCAAGTTTTACATTTTCAAAAGGGATAACAGGAGAAAATGAATGGTATAATTTATTATGCAATTTTTCCTGAGTGCAACGATACTCCATATGTGGTCAAAAACTACTTCTGAGGCAAAAGTACATAGCTGAGAAGGGACGAAGCCCCATGGCATAGAAGGGAGGAGGGGAGGGGAAATATAGAAAGCTTACCACGTTGTCGATTTCAAAACCATATGTCAGCCGGAATCCATCCTGAGGGTGCCGCACCCATTGGTGATCACAAGCAATTGAAAAGGAAAAGGGAAATCCACCGGCACATCCAACAGAAATAATTAAAAATTGTTCTTTATTGAAAAAAAAAACGAAAACATGCTAAAATGAAACCTCAGAAACCTGGATGCGTTTCTGGTGTATACAACACCCTTAATCATTGGACGACTGAATAAGGGTGTTGTATACACCAGAAACACATCCAGGTTTCTGAGGTTTCATTTGAGCATGTTTTAGTTTTTTTTTTCTTCAATAAAGAACAATTTTTAATTATTTCCTGTTGGATGTGCCGGTGGATTTCCCTTTTCTTTTTCTATTGCTTGTTGATGAAGCCCCATATTGGAGTTCAGATTTGGCTGGAATGGTTTGCGGGTGCCATGTCACATTGGCAGAGTCCCTGAGGTGCCATAACAGCAGAACCTCTCCAAAAGTGACCATATTTTACAAACTACACCCTCCATTGAATTAATCTAGGGGTGCAATGAGCATGTTGACATCCCATGTGCATCACAGAATTTGATAAGCTGGTGATGAGCTGTGTTGGTTTGGCGCCAGACATAGCAGTTACCTTAGTGGCCAAAAAGTTCAATTTTGGTCTCATCCTTCATACATTTGGGGAGTCTCCCACATGTCTTTTAGCAAACTCAAAACAAGCCTTGCAATTTTTGCATGTAAGTAAAGGCTTTTTTCACAAAAATAGTCAAAGTTTGTTTAATAAAAAAAAACATACATATTAAAATTGCTAAAAAGGAGCCTGTGCTATTTAGCACCGGCACAGAAAGACAATTCTTTCACCATATCAGTTATAGAGGTAACGAAATGAGCTCACAACAAAAAAGAGGAAAAACAATGAGAAACAAGAGGGCAAGGGAGGGTATTATAATTAGTGCAGATATAGCCAGGTGTCACAAGTTAATAGAGTATGTCCACACATATGCAGGATTATCATCTGTATCATACAGAATGTTCTGTTGGTTGAACAGTATCGTGTGATTAATGATAAACTCTCAGTGTCACATGGTCCAAAAGTAACTAAACCATGTGGTCATGCAACCATGTGAATGAGGGTGCAGTTCAACAACCAAGTGCCAGACAATATTACATGTCCCACTCAGCCATCAGGCACCATGTCAGATGGTATTCACATGATCCCACACCTACAGTACAGACCAAAAGTTTGGACACACCTTCTCATTTAAAGATTTTTCTGTATTTTCATGACTATGAAAATTGTACATTCACACTGAAGGCATCAAAACTATGAATTAACACATGTGGAATTATATACTTAATAAAAAAGTGTGAAACAACTGAAAATATGTCTTATATTCTAGGTTCTTCAAAGTAGCCACCTTTTGCTTTGATGACTGCTTTGCACACTCTTGGCATTCTCTAGAGGAGCTTCAAGAGGTAGTCACTGGAAATGGTCTTCCAACAATCTTGAAGGTGTTCCCAGAGATGCTTTGCACTTGTTGGCCCTTTTGCCTTCACTCTGCGGTCCAGCTAACCCCAAACCATCTCGATTGAGTTCAGGTCTGGTGACTGTGGAGGCCAGGTCATCTGGCGTAGCACCCCATCACTCTCCCTCTTGGTCAAATAGCCCTTAAACAAACTGGAGGTGTGTTTAGGGTCATTGTCCTGTTGAAAAATAAATGATGGTCCAACTAAACGCAAACCAGATGCAATAGCATGCCGCTGCAAGATGCTGTGGTAGCGATGCTGGTTCAGTATGCCCTCAATTTTGAATAAATCCCCAACAGTGTCGCCAGCAAAGCACCCCCACACCATCATCACACCTCCTCCTCCATGCTTCACGGTGGGAACCAGGCATGTAGAGTCCATCCGTTCACCTTTTCTGCATTGCACAAAGACACGGTGGTTGGAACCAAAGATCTCAAATTTGGACTCATCAGACCAAAGCACAGATTTCCACTGGTCTAATGTCCATTCCTTGTGTTCTTTAGCCCAAACAAGTCTCTTCTGCTTGTTGCCTGTCCTTAGAAGTGATTTCCTAGCAGCTATTTTACCATGAAGTCCTGCTGCACAAAGTCTACTCTTAACAGTTGTTGAAGAGATGTGTCTGCCGCTAGAACTTTGTGTGGCATTGACCTGGTCTCTAATCTGAGCTGCTGTTAACCTGCGATTTCTGAGGCTGGTGACTCGGATAAACTTATCCTCAGAAGCAGAGGTGACTCTTGGTCTTCCTTTCCTGGGGCGGTCTTCATGTGAGCCAGTTTCTTTGTAGCACTTGATGGCTTTTGCAACTGCACTTGGGGACACTTTCAAAGTTTTCCCAATTTTTCGCACTGACTGACCTTCATTTCTTAAAGTAATGATGGCCACTAATTTTTCTTTACTTAGCTGCTTTTTTCTTGCCATAATACAAATTCTAACAGTCTATTCAGTAGGACTATCAGCTGTGTATCCACCTGACTTCTGCACAACACAACTGATGGTCCCAACCCCATTTATAAGGCAAGAAATCCCACTTATTAAACCTGACAGGGCACACCTGTGAAGTGAAAACCATTTCCGATGACTACCTCTTGAAGCTCATCAAGAGAATGCTAAGAGTGTGCAAAGCAGTCATCAAAGCAAAAGGTGGCTGCTTTGAAGAACCTAGAATATAAGACATATTTTCAGTTGTTTCACATTTTTTTGTTAAGTATATAATTCCACATGTGTTAATTCATAGTTTTGATGCCTTCAGTGTGAATGTACAATTTTCATAGTCATGAAAATACAGAAAAATCTGTAAATGAGAAGGTGTGTCCAAAGTTTTGGTCTGTACTGTATAACATAATGAGAATGCCTTACCCATGTGGCCCACCATTGATCCTCGTGCCCCAATGCACGATTCAGTGTACGAGACAACTTCCTCGGGAAGGGGGGGTGTAGCTCCCTCAGGGGGGGTTGAATACATATGCACATGCCGATTTTTATTAAATTTATCCCATAAATGTAATTTTGGCCTATATTTTTCTTACTTCACTTCACCAACTTAGACTATTTAGTGCTGATGCATCACACACAAATCGGATTATATAAATATTTAAACACAGATTGTAATGTAAGAAAAATAGGTAAAAAGCCAAGGGGATGAATACTTTTGCAAGCCACGGTATCTGTCAATGTGACAGTAATAGAACGTCTTTCAAACCATGCTGCTGGCATGGTCTAAACAGGCCACTCTAGCGGGCAAACCCAGAGGTTATCATTTGACCACGGGTTAACATGACAATGATCAGCAGCCTGCAATTACATTGCTTCCCAATCACATCAATCCCTGCCTTCTAAATGCTGTGATCGCTATTGATAGCAGCATTTAGAGGATTTAACAGCCGGGGGCAGTGTGGGCACTGCTCTTGACTGTGACAGCCGAGGCTTGGCAAACGTGTGGGCACCGCTCATATGCACGCATGATTGCCAAGATGTATCGGTACGTCCACTTGCAGGAATGCACTTCAAAATAAGACGTACCAGTACATCCAAATCATAAGGGGGTAAGGAAGCACCAGAGGTCTCCAATATGAAGTTGGTAAGCCGCAATTTAAAAGGGGGACCACTACTTTTTTATTGATGGCCTATCTCCAGGATAGGCCATCAATATGCGAATGGTGGGGGTGCGACACCCAGAACCCCTGCCAATCAGGTGTTACTGGTGGCAGTGGCCAAAAGTTCTGAGATGCCGCTGGAACACAACAGCTCTGTGAAAACTGTAGTGACCACGGCTGAATACTGCAGATCCAATCCCTATTCAAATGTTATAGGAGGTTGACCTGCAGTACCGGTACGTGGCCATTATAGTTTTGACAGAGTTGCTGTGTTCTGGCAGCAAGGATAGGCCATCAATAAAAAAAAGTAGTGGGCAACCTCTTTAATCATACAGCAGTAAGAAAAGAAGGAAAAGGAAAACTATTTGTGCACACACCCTGTACCATGTAGAGATGCAATTGTGTAAGACAATCAAGTTATCTCCCCAGGTGGGTGGAGGGTGATCCAGTGGACTGATTCACAGAAAACTAACGTAGGGCACTGAGCACCCAGCTGTTCTGCATCATGTCCAGGTTCAAGAAGAGCAACACTCATATTGCATCACTGAACTGAGATTTGTCAGAGCAGTCATTTTTTTTTATTATAGAAATAAACTACGGTAAATCACCCAAACTTCATATCATAATGTTTTGTTATATGATGTATCATATAATTCTGTTCAGATGTCCAGTGGTTATTTACATTTTTTGATCCATTTGGGGATCATAAAAATGTACATAAGATGCTACAGTACAGTATCCATTTATTTAAATGGGAATGAAAGTGTCATAAAATATTTTCCATTTGCCTTCTTTCCTTTTGCTATTCATTTTTTAGCTGAAATAAAAACAAAACCACAAAAAAGGAATTAAAGTTCCCCCAAAAATGTCAAAATTAACATAGCACAAAAAGGCCAACATTATTCACTTGCCAGGGTCACAGAAACTAATGCACTAACAGGATGCAGTAAACTCTCTTAATAAGGCTGCGTGCCCACTATGCGTTTTTCAAGCGTTTTTTCCTAGGAATTTCCGCAGCGAAAACGCTTAAAAAACGCTTGGTAATACGTGCCCCATGGTCCCCAATGATAATCCGCATGTGCTGTGCACATGCTGCGGAAATTTCCGCTGTGGATTATCATTGTGGAAAAATACGCAGCATGTCCATTAATTTTGCGGATACGCAGCGTAATTGCCGCCATTGACTTGCATTGAATCGCTTAATATCTGCATGAGTACATGTGCACATGCGGATATCAAGCGATTCAATGTGCGGATGGTACACAAGTCTGGAGAAGAGGAGACTCTCCTCCAGACTCGGGTACCATAGTACCTGTTAAAAAAAGAATTTAAAATAAAAAATAAAGATTATACTTACCTTCCGATGGCCCCCGGTCTCCTAAGCGATGCGTCCGGTGTGTTGGGCCGCTCGCGATGGTCTAAAAGGACCTTCCATGACATCATTTAGTCATGTGACAGGTCACGCGACTGCTGATGTCAGCGGTGGCGTGACTGTGGGGTAATAGGGCTGGGGTTGATGTCAGCTTATAATGCCAGCTGACATCAAGCCCAGGTTAGTAATGGAGAGGTGTCTATAAAACACCCCCATTACTAACCCCATAGTGAAAGTTAAAAAAAACACCAACACCCAGAATAAAATGCTTTAATTGAAATAAAGACACAATACTTTAATGTTCTAAATTAAACTCTACTTACCGTGTCGCCCATTCCAGCTGAAGCCAACGATCTCCTGCAATAAAAGTAAAATAATTAACCAACCTCATCCTTACCTTTCCATGGTTCCCAGGACGGCTCTAGCACTGCTACATTGACATGACAGGCTGGATCGCAGCAGAACGCTGCCATTCAGCTTGCCATGCCGCAGACACTGAGAAGCTCCTCAGTGAAGCTCCTCAGTGTCTGGCTGTGACGGCATCCAGATGAGCCGAGTTCATGTCCAATGAACTCAGCTCACCTCATGCACGTCACTGACAGCATGGGAGAATTCTCCTGCGCATGCAGTGACGGCAAATGACGTCACCGCTTGAGCAGGAGAATTCTCCCACGCTGGGATGGCATTGAGATGGCAGGCTGGATGGTATCAGAATGCTGCCATCCAGTATGCCATCTTTCAGAGACACTGCGGAGCGCAGGCAATGTCAAAATTTTTTGGGTCCCCCATTTTAATAGCTAGTAAAGGCTAGGTATTCAGCTAGGGGCTGATATTAGTAGCCTGGGAAGCTCCGTGGGTATTACCGCCTTCCCAGGCTTCAAACATCTGCCCCAGCCATCTGCTTAACCTCCGCTAGAGACTAAAATTATGAGGAACCCCACGCCAATTTTTTTTTTAATAAATCCTTTATTTTAACACTAAATGACAAGCACAGTAACCAACACTGTCACTGTACTTATTATATATGTGACTGACATGTTTCTATCTATCTTATCTATGTGTGATGCTCTATTCTTTCTGTTCTAAATTGTCGGGTACTGGTGTATGCCGCTGATGAATTGCTGGCCGGCTTTTTTAAAGAGACGGGTGCATGAAAATCGGAGGGCACTATTGTGGTCTGAGTGCCCTGCTATGTTTTTCATGCACCCTCCTATATACCCTGCCTGCCTGTCTGCCTATATATTCTGCCTGAGAAAAGAGCCTAATAGATTTGGGCAATATAAGTATAATAACCTTTTTAAGCACTATATATTCCATCTCTATAAAAACTGCCCACCTAAGGACTATTAGATGAAAGGATCATCGTGTAGCACTACACAAAGGGGGGGAGGGCCGAAGCACAAAAATTGATGATCCATGACAATCTCATAATAAATGGTATAAATTTTATTGACAAATAACAAATGAGGGTGAAAATACACACATGAAAGACACACAGTATTAAAATGGCGCACACGTTAAATGGAAGAACTCCAGAGCAGGCATAATGTACATATATATACAACCGCCTAAACCAAACTGACATTGATATGCCAGAACCCAAATATATAAATGTTTCTACTGGAGACCTAATGATGCATGTAGACCATAATCAATCACAGGAGGAAATGTCCCATATATAGAGTATACCTGCGTTTCTGTACACGTGTGCGCCAACCCCGACGCGCGTTTCGGCGATCAGCCTTTGACAAAGGTCTACATGCATCATTAGGTCTCCAGTAGAAACATTTATATATTTGGGTTCTGGCATATCAATGTCAGTTTGGTTTAGGCGGTTGTATATATATGTACATTATGCCTGCTCTGGAGTTCCTCCATTTAACGTGTGCGCCATTTTAATACTGTGTGCCTTTCATGTGTGCATTTTCACCCCCATTTGTTATTTGTCAATAAAATTTATACCATTTATTATGACATTGTCATGGATCATCAATTTTTGTGCTTCGGCCCTCCCTCCCTTTGTATATATTCTGCCGGCCTGATGTTTAATTGAGCACTGTTCCCATCGATTTGGGCAATTTTTGACCTTCTGCAGACCGCCGGGGGGAACCGCCAGAAAAATGCTTGAGTTTCCCATAGACTTACATTGGGCGAGTTGCTCGGGTCGAGCACCCGAGTATTCCAATGTGCTCGACCCGAGCTTCGAGCACCCGAGCATTTTAGTGCTCGCTCATCACTAATTAGTATACAATGTAGTGGTGGTGGCCACTAACCTAGACAATGAACACTAAACAATGAAAGATAAAACTTCCTCCATTATTGAGACTGAAGATGATTTTTAATAAGATTTAAACTGCAAAGTTGCTGTTTTTACAAGCAGTTTATAATTTTAAACATTAATGATGTTGAGACAACCCATATCCAGATTCAAATTCTGCAATATATGTGACTTCACTTCTAAAAACAGATTCATAGTCAATATAACATGGTAATGGTAATTGAGTATAATAGTCAATACAGATTTACTGCATGTGCAGCATAAAAAGGGAATTGTCCACCAGCACTGGTTATGAATCTGCACAAATTACAAGAGTAACTACAGGAAAATGGTAATTGAGTTTTGTCTATGTGATTTGTAGTATAACCATCCACACCAGAGGAAATAATAACCCAATTCTCTAGGGTAGCTCACGAATATGCAATCATCCTATAGCTGTTGAACGCAAAACCCAAATTATTAATATACAGAATCTTTAATAGTTTATCAAATAAGAAAAGGAGAGTAATAGCTTTACTAGAAGCACATGCAGAAATAAATAATTGCACATTTTACTGCTTTAGCCTGAATTAATAACCAAGATACTACAAAGAAAAACTATTAGTAAAATTTTGAAGCAAAAATTAAATTATCAGTCAAGTATAATAAATGAAAATATGTATACAGGGTCTTACGTAGAAATTTTGGTTCAAATTAGGCCCCTCCCCCACACACAAAAAGGAAGACAGCAGGGTCATAGCAAGAAGAAGAGTTTAGTTGGAAACGTCAGTAGATTCAGCTGCTCATTGGATGGGTAGGCAGTTGGGACCAACCAAGTTTGCAGAATTGGGTGGATGCCAGACATGAGTAGGGACAAGTCAGGGGCTATGTGGTCTGCCTCAATTGGAAGTACACCAATATCTATAAAGGAGCAGAGAAAATCATTCTGGTCCAGCATATGGCAAAAGGACATGTAAATTGGGCTCTAACATTTTCAGAAGAAGATAAGAGCCAGAAATATATGGACACTCTTCCCAGCTGCATCCATATTTTACACATACAGATCTTCGACAAGTGCACACTCAGTTCTGCTATAGCCATAGTACACACACAGTTCTGCTATAGCCATAATACACACAGCGTTCTGCTATAGCCATAGTACACACACAGTTCTGATATAGCCATAGTACACACACAGTTCAGATATAGCCACAATACACACACCGTTCTGCTATAGCCATAGTACACACACAGTTCTGCTATAGCCATAGTACACACACAGTTCTGCTATAGCCATAGTACACACACAGTTCTGCTATAGCCATAGTACACACACAGTTCAGATATAGCCACAATACACACACCGTTCTGCTATAGCCATAGTACACACACAGTTCTGCTATAGCCATAGTACACACACAGTTCTGCTATAGCCATAGTACACACACAGTTCTGATATAGCCATAATACACACACCGTTCTGCTATAGCCATAGTACACACACAGTTCTGCTATAGCCATATTACACACACAGTTCTGATATAGCCATAGTACACACACAGTTCTGCTATAGCCATAGTACGCACACAGTTCTGCTATAGCCATAATACACACACCGTTCTGCTATAGCCGTAGTATATACCCAATTCTACTATAGCCATAGTACACACACAGTTCTGCTATAGCCGTAGTATACACACAATTCTACTATAGCCATAGTACACACACAGTTTTGCTATAGCCATAACGCACACAAATCTCTACTACAACCATAGTACAGACACACTCAGTTTTGCTAGAGCCATAGTACAAACACACAGCTATTCTACAGCCATTGTACACACACAACTCCACTACAGTCATAGTAAACACACAGCTCTGCAACAATAGTAGTACACACACAGTCCTGCTACAAACATAGTAAAGACACACTCAGTTTTGCTACAGCTGTATTATATACAAACACAAAAAGATCCGCTACAGGCATAGTACACACATATACACATACGGCAGCCATAGTACACATGTTTAGCTCTGTTACAACCATTGGACATACACTGCAGCCATAGTGTACACACACAGCTCTACTACATCCATAGCACAAACACACACAGTTCTGCTACATCCACTGTACATACACAGCTCTGCTACTATCATAGTATATACGCACACACCTACCTCTGCTGCAGGTGTCTGAAGTGCAGATATTTCACATTAAAATAAACACTAGAAAAGCCCAATCCATAGACTGCATTGGTTACACACACTGTAATGGGTCTGGGAGGCGGAACCTCTGAGCTACTATACAAGGGGGCGGTCCTTGTAAGGGAGCGGGTGGCGACCAGGGTAGACGGGCAGGCAGTCACAGCAGGTGACTGGGACAGTCTCTGAATGAACGGGCAGGAGGTCACGGCAAGTGACCGGGGCAGTCTCTGGATGAACGGACAGGAGGTCACGGCAAGTGACCGGGGCAGTCTCTGGATGAACGGGCAGGAGGTCACGGCAAGTGACCGGGGCAGTCTCTGGGTAAAGGATTGGTACGACCTGTGGCGGCAGATGATAGACGTGAGCTCCCAGGTGAGCAGGCGAGAGTCTCTGGATAATCGGGTGGTCACAGCATGTGACGGCGAAGCCTCCAGGAAGACCAACAGACAGGTAGCAGATGAGCGCTCCCAGGTGAGCGGGCAGGAGTCTCTGGACAGGCGGGTGGTCACAGCACGTGACGGCAGAGCCTCCTGGTAGGCTAGCAGACAGGCAGCAGATGAGCGCTCCCAGGTGAGCGGGCAAGCTGATCCTTAGACAGACTGACAGGAGTTGGAAGGCAGACCGTCGGACCTTAGGCAAGCAGGCAGGTAGAAGATGTGCGCTCCCAGGTGAGCGGGCAAGCTGGTCCTTAGACAGACTGACAGAAGTTGGAAGGCAGACCGTCGGACCTCAGGCTAGCAGGCAGGTAGCAGGATATCAGGCAGGAATTAGACAGCAGACTGGCAGGAATCTGGCAGGTATCTGGCAGGTAACTGGCAACGGGACCTGAGGGCTGAAGCAGAGTAGTGAACAGTGCTACAACATTGCTCGGGCACCTCCATTTTGGAGGAGGTGCCTTTTATATGGGAGGTCCTCCGGCAATTGGCCGGGGACTCCTTAGGACGGCGCACGCGGTCCCTTTAAGAGAGGGGGAGCGCGCGCGCGCCCTAAGCACACTGCCGGGGAAGGAGCGCGTGCCGGAAGCAGCGGGAGGAGAAGCTCTGGAGGACGCCGCGCCAGGAGCAGGGAGGTGAGAGGGACGGCGTCTCTGCCTAGAACGGGGCAGAGACGCCGATGCTACAGTACCCCCCCCTTTAGGCCCCCTCTTTTTTTGGCCAGAAAGAAATTTCTCAAGGAGAAGCGGGGCGTTGATATTCTCCCTGGGTTCCCAAGTTCTCTCCTCAGGACCAAACCCCTTCCAATCTACCAGAAAAAAGGTTTTTCCTCTTACCCTCTTGGAGGCCAGAATACTCTCTACCTCAAAGATGTCATCAGCGGAAACCGGAGCAGGAGGGGCACCTGGATTTTTGGAAAAAAAGTTAAAGACAACGGGTTTGAGGAGAGATACGTGGAAGGAGTTGGGGATCCGTAGGGTGGCCGGGAGTTTTAATTTGTAGGCCACAGGGTTAATTTGCCTGAGGACTTCGAAGGGGCCGATGAATCGAGGACCCAACTTGTAGGAGGGTACTTTGAGCCGCACATGTTTGGATGAGAGCCAAACCTTGTCTCCTGGACGGAATTGGGGCGGATCCAGACGTCTCTTATCAGCATATCTCTTCATCCGCTCAGAGGAGAGAAGAAGAGCGGACCTGGTGCTCTCCCAAATAGTAGAAAATTCGCTGACAAGAGACTCCGCAGCAGGGTTGTCCACAGAAACGGAGACAGGAAGTGGAATCCGGGGATGTTGGCCACCGACTATAAAGAACAGGGATTTGGAAGAGGACTCGCTCTCATGGTTGTTATAAGAGAACTCGGCCCATGGTAGGAGATCCACCCAGTCCGAGTGGTGAGCATCAACGAAGTGCCGGAGGTAGCTGGACAAGATCTGATTGATCCGCTCCACTTGACCATTGGACTGAGGGTGGTAAGCGGAGGAGAAATCCAGGGTAATGTCCAGCAGCTTACATGTGGCTCTCCAGAAGCGAGAGGTGAACTGAACCCCACGATCCGACACGATGTGGAGGGGCAGACCATGGAGACGGAAGATGTGGCGGATAAAGTCTTTAGCCAGCTCGGGTGCAGACGGAAGACCAGGCAGGGGAATGAAGTGGGCCATCTTAGAAAAACGGTCAGCGACAACCCAAATGACAGTACAACCGGCAGAAACTGGAAGGTCGGTGATAAAGTCCATAGCGATGTGTTGCCAAGGAGCAGCAGGTACGGGAAGGGGCAGGAGATGGCCGGCAGGTAGATGTCGGGGAACTTTGTTACGGGCACAGGATGAACAGGCCGCGACGAAGTCTACCACGTCCTTACGCAGGGTAGGCCACCAGTAATGCCGGGTAATAAGTTGGAAGGTCTTCTTTTGGCCAGCATGGCCAGCTAGTTTAGAAGAATGTCCCCAGCGAAGAACCCTCTCCCGATCTGGCACAGCTACGAACGTCTTACCGGGTGGAAGACGAGTCAGATCCAAGGGGGCCACATTCATCACCTTGGAGGAGTCGATGATGTGCGTAGGTTCCTCCTCTTGATCGGAGGACAGGAAGGACCGGGACAAGGCATCAGCTTTGACGTTCTTGTCCGCCGGACGGAAATGAAGAATGAAGTCGAAGCGGGCAAAAAACAACGACCACCGGGCCTGGCGAGGATTGAGTCTCTGGGCATTTTGGAGATATGCCAGGTTTTTGTGATCCGTGTAGATAATTACCGGGTAGAGAGCCCCTTCAAGCAGATAGCACCACTCTCCCAGTGCCAATTTGATGGCTAGCAATTCCCGGTCTCCAATGGAGTAGTTGCGCTCCGACGAGGAGAAGATTTTGGAGAAGAAGCTGCACGTTACCATTCTCCCGGTAGAAGACTTCTGGGTGAGCACCGCTCCGGCTCCGGAGGAGGAGGCATCAACCTCCAGGTAGAATTGTTTATTACAGTCCGGACGGTGCAGGACGGGAGCAGAGGCGAAGGCTTTCTTTAGGGAAAGGAAGGCCTCCTCGGCTTCAGGCGACCATGTCCTGGGGTTAGCCCCCTTACGGGTAAGTGCAGATATGGGAGCAGTCCGAGACGAGAAGTGTGGGATGAAAAGACGATAATAATTAGCGAAGCCCAGGAATCGCTGTATCGCCTTCAAACCTTCAGGACGAGGCCATTTTAGAACGGAAGAGAGCTTCTCGGGATCCATTTGCAGACCTGTTTGGGAGATGACATAGCCCAAGAACGGAAGGGAGGTCTGATCGAAGAGGCACTTCTCGTATTTGGCGTAAAGGTGGTTCTGCCGAAGCCTAAGCAGGACCTGACGAACATCCCTCCAGTGTGTGGGGAGATCCGGAGAGAAGACCAAGATATCGTCCAGGTATACCACTACGCAGGAGTACAGGAGGTCACGGAAGATGTCGCTGACTAGTTCCTGAAAGACCGCGGGAGCATTACAGAGACCGAAGGGCATCACAAGGTACTCGTAGTGACCGTCCCGGGTATTGAATGCCGTCTTCCACTCGTCTCCTTGACGGATACGGACCAGATTATACGCTCCTCGTAGATCCAGCTTGGAGAAGATCCTGGCGCCCTTCAGACGGTCAAACAATTCGGAGATGAGTGGCAGGGGATATTTGTTTTTTACCGTGATGAGATTGAGTCCCTGACGTAGCGAGCCGTCTTTCTTTTTGACAAAGAAGAATCCGGCTCCAGCCGGGGAGGTAGATTTTCGGATAAATCCCCTAGCCAGATTCTCTTCAATGTACTCAGACATGGCTCGGGTCTCGGCTGCAGACAACGGGTAGATACGCCCACGGGGAGGAGTGGTGCCAGGTACCAGGTCGATCGGGCAATCGTATGGCCTATGGGGTGGCAACGTCTCAGCTTCCTTCTTACCGAAGACGTCCGCATAGGGCCAGTAGGGAGCCGGGAGACCAGGTAAGTTAGCTGGAGTAGGCTGAGGGCGAAGTGGACGGACCGGGACCAGGCAGGTCCTATGGCAGTCAGGACCCCATCGGAGTACTTCACCGGACCGCCAGTTCAATACGGGTTCATGTGTCTGGAGCCAAGGTAGACCTAGCAACAGGGAGTGAGAAAGTCCAGACAGCACATGGAATGAGATCTCCTCAGAGTGCAGCATTCCCACCTGCAGGGTTATGGGTTCGGTGACGAGCAGGATGGTCTCCGAGAGAAGTCTTCCATCCACGGAGGCGACTGACAATGGTTCAGCCAGGGACTTGGTGGGAATATGGTATCTCTCTACCAGAGACTGGGAGATGAGGTTTCCAGCAGCTCCAGAATCCAGATGGGCGAGTTCAAAGAGACGATTCTCTCCCCAAGCAATAGAGACTGGTAAGGTCAGAGACGGAGAGGGCTTACTTTTGTCTAGGACGACCTCTCCGAGTGGTCCTAGACACTGGCGTTTCCCGGCTTTTCCGGGCAGGAACGGATGAAGTGCTTCATACTGCCACAATAGAAACAGCTTCCCTCGGCTCGGCGAGATTCTTGGCGAGAACCGACCATCTTGGTCTGGTCGACCTGCATAGGCTCAGGAGAGTGTAGCTGAGGAGAGACGGAGGGAGTGACGGGTTTCTGAAAAGTAGGAGCTAGACGTGGAAACCTCCTCTCACGGGTGACCTCTTTGGCACGCTCCTGGAACCGCAGGTCAATCCGGGTGGCAAGAGTTATTAGGTCATCGAGAGTGGTAGGAATGTCCCGACCGGCAAGTTCATCTTTAATACGGCCGGACAGACCCTCCCAGAAGACGGAAACCAGAGCGCCATTATCCCAGGCCAGCTCCGAGGCAAGGGTACGGAACCGTATGGCATATTGGCCCACGGTGAGACTTCCCTGACGGAGGCATAGCAGAGATGATGCGGATGAGGTCTTCCGTCCGGGTTCGTCGAAGACTTTCCGGAAAGCCGTGAGAAAGGCAGGCAAGTCGGACACCAGGGGGTCTCCTCTCTCCCATAGAGGATTTAGCCAGGCCAGGGCCTCTCCGGTGAGATAGGACATGATGAAGGCAATTTTGGCCCGGTCGGAGTTAAACTGGTGAGACAGGAGTTCAAAGTGCAGGGTGCACTGATTTATGAAGCCCCGAGCCTGGGCGGAGTCGCCTCCGAAACGAGGAGGTGCAGAAAGCCGGGGTCCGGGGTAGGATACCATGTTATTAGTGGGCAGTGGAGCTGCCGGATTGCGAGTCATGGCACTGGCGGTGGTTGCAGGCAGAGCAGTCAGAGTGTCCAGGCGAGAATTGACATTCCGCAGGGGACCCAGGATGGACTCCTGTTGGGACCTCTGACGGGACAGTTCATGACACAGGTCCGAGAGCGAGGGAGCTTGGGTGCCACCAGGTTCCATGGCCCGAGCAAACTGTAACGGGTCTGGGAGGCGGAACCTCTGAGCTACTATACAAGGGGGCGGTCCTTGTAAGGGAGCAGGTGGCGACCAGGGTAGACGGGCAGGCAGTCACAGCAGGTGACTGGGACAGTCTCTGAATGAACGGGCAGGAGGTCACGGCAAGTGACCGGGGCAGTCTCTGGATGAACGGGCAGGAGGTCACGGCAAGTGACCGGGGCAGTCTCTGGATGAACGGGCAGGAGGTCACGGCAAGTGACCGGGGCAGTCTCTGGGTAAAGGATTGGTACGACCTGTGGCGGCAGATGATAGACGTGAGCTCCCAGGTGAGCAGGCGAGAGTCTCTGGATAATCGGGTGGTCACAGCATGTGACGGCGGAGCCTCCAGGAAGACCAACAGACAGGTAGCAGATGAGCGCCCCCAGGTGAGCGGGCAGGAGTCTCTGGACAGGCGGGTGGTCACAGCACGTGACGGCAGAGCCTCCTGGTAGGCTAGCAGACAGGCAGCAGATGAGCGCTCCCAGGTGAGCGGGCAAGCTGGTCCTTAGACAGACTGACAGGAGTTGGAAGGCAGACCGTCGGACCTCAGGCAAGCAGGCAGGTAGAAGATGTGCGCTCCCAGGTGAGCGGGCAAGCTGGTCCTTAGACAGACTGACAGAAGTTGGAAGGCAGACCGTCGGACCTCAGGCTAGCAGGCAGGTAGCAGGATATCAGGCAGGAATTAGACAGCAGACTGGCAGGAATCTGGCAGGTATCTGGCAGGTAACTGGCAACGGGACCTGAGGGCTGAAGCAGAGTAGTGAACAGTGCTACAACATTGCTCGGGCACCTCCATTTTGGAGGAGGTGCCTTTTATATGGGAGGTCCTCCGGCAATTGGCCGGGGACTCCTTAGGACGGCGCGCGCGGTCCCTTTAAGAGAGGGGGAGCGCGCGCGCGCCCTAAGCACACTGCCGGGGAAGGAGCGCGTGCCGGAAGCAGCGGGAGGAGAAGCGCTGGAGGACGCCGCGCCAGGAGCGGGGAGGTGAGAGGGACGGCGTCTCTGCCTAGAACGGGGCAGAGACGCCGATGCTACACACACATAGTGGGACAGCCCACCCAGAGTGGGGAATCATCATTGCCATCACACTGTTTCCTGGCCGCAGTAAGATCAATGAGTTACTTATGTCCTGACAAAGGCACGTGATATTTTTCGGCGGTGTACACAATTCTTGGCTACATCGATGCAATACCTGCTGATGTTACATATTAAAAACCTCTATGACGGCTGGGCAGGGGGCGGGGCCATTCAGCACTGAGCCCCCCGCTGTGTGGCCGGCCGCTATTGATGGTATGCCACTGTATGCATACATACAGTACATAAAAAAAATGTTTAAATTCATGTCGCCAAAATATCATAAAAAGTGCATCAACAACAGAGCCAACAATAAAGCTTTATAATCCATATAACTGTCAGCGATAAAGAGTATATACTGTAACATGGAGCTCAAGTGGATGAAGTACCTACATTACACGGTTTCCGTCAACGTGTTTGAAGCAGTAAAATAAGTAATAACCACGTTAGGCAGTAAATATTCCGTTTGCCGTTGGAAGCAGGCTAGCTGCATACAAAGAAGGTTCTTGGGGATATGCTCAGTATATCATCCCACATGTGCTCTTTCCCTGAAGCTGTTGATAAAAGGATTTCTGGTACAATTTAGCCAGGTGATGTATTGCCCCAATTAATAACGAGAGTAGAAATTTAATTTGCCAGAAAGAGCACTCACATTTTCTGTCATATTTTTGCAGGGCTGTTAGGCAAAAAAATACTAATTTTACAGATGACTAATCCCTATTGCTTTTTAAATTTGTTGTGTATAAAGCATGAAATTCTTGTTTTTGCAAAAAGAAATAAAGCTTGTTCAATGATTTATTTTATAAATGAATAAAATGTAAGGGGTGTTTATTAGCAGTATGATTTCATCATTTTCTTTTAATACATCATTAAAGAACATCTCTAGCATGTTAAAGGGGTTTTCCTACTGAAAAACTAAAAAAAAAGGCTCCAACTGTTCTAAAACACAACTAGAAATTCTACTCACCTTCTTTTCCCTAACATACTATAGCTCTAATCCTCCAGGTCTTTGCTTATACTTATTAGTGGCTCCACCAGCCCTCCACCACGATGCCAGAAATATGGCATATGTTCATTGCAACTACTGAATGACTAGAGTGGTTACATGTTAGCTAGGGATGATTCGACCCATGGAAGTTCTGGTTCTGGTACCCGACCCCAACTTTATTCTAAAGTTCGATTCGGACACCAGAACTGTGTCTGAATCTGAACCACCACCGGAACTCCATTGAAAACAATGGGACCCAGAATTTTTATCTAGAAAGTATAAATATTCTCTCTCTCTCCTCCCGGACTTCCCCCAGAACTCCAAACATTGCAATGGACTTCTCGGAGATGTTCGGAGATTAGCGCTGTCTGGTACGAACCCAGAACTTTTGAGTTCGGGTTCGCTCATCTCTAGTGTTGGTAACTTATACATAAAGACTCAAAGAATTGTCAGAGCTTTTGCATTGAATTTCCAGGAGAAAGGAGAGGTGAGTAACGTTTTGGTTTTTTTTTCAAACATTTGCAGCTTTTATTATTTTTATAGAGTTTTTTTTATAAGTTGGATAACCCCTTTTAACTATGTCCAACATATATGTAACACAACAAAAATCTGTTTTACAGAATGAAGTTCTTCTTGCAAAAATTGCAGTGAGTTGGCTCTATTTCAGCTAAAGATAAAAAAACTTTAAAAGGATGTAAAAAAGATTGTTACTGTTTGGTTTTAAGTGTGGTTTGTCTTAAAGGGAACCTCTCATTTGATTCAAGCTGCTCTGTGTTTCAGAGAAAACAAAGTTTTAAAAGCTAAGGGCCATAGGAAAAGACAACATTATTCTGGCTCTGTCGATGGTTGGCTTTTTGCAGCACTGCTCTAGGTGATTGATAGGTCTTTCACTAAATACATACATGGAAGACACCAGGAACAGCAATGGTAAAAGATGACCATTTTATAGAAAAAAATACCTGGTTGCAATCGTACAGCCATCACAGAGTACTGCAGGAATTAAATATTGTGATAGACAGACTATGATTTTTGATATTCTATAATCTCTTAATAATGGGGCCTGTACCACAGGACTGACACATACCAAATGTGGTGCTAATATCAAAAAAAGATAAAAAAAAAATAGACCCTAGAGCTTATTGGAAATTATAGACATGCAATTTTAACCTCTACTGTTGGCAAAATTTTAAGAGATTTCTAAAAGATGGCATCCTAAAATATTTCAATAAAAATAACCTTATAGCCCAGCGTCAATATGAGTTTATTAGAGATTGGTACTGTGAAGCTAATTTGACAAGGTTCTAGACTGGGCGAAGGTAAGGGAGTGGATGTTGAATATCTGGATTTCTCAAAGGAGTTTGATATGGTGCTACATAAAAAAATGGTGCATAAAATGAAAACAATGGGTTTAGGGGAAATTATGTGTAATTGGGATAGCAACTAACTCATTAATAGAAAACTAAAGGTGGTTCTAAATGGGACACATTCTGATTTAGTCACAGCAAACAGTGCGGTACCATTTTCTCAGTTTTGGGCCCTTTTTGTAACTTATTTGCTTGCTAATGACCTTGTAGAGGGAATAAAGTGAAAAATTTCAATATTTGCAAATGATATTAAATTCTACAAGATGATCAACACAGAAGAAGAGAGGATTATTTAATTTTAGAGACAAATTTATGTAAGCTGGAGGTTTAAGCAGAGAAATGGCCATTAACACTTAATGTAGATAAATGTAAGGTCTTAAACTTGGACCAAGGAAATAAAATGTACAATTATGTACAAAATGATAACACACTGGCAAAATGGTCGTTGAAAAAGACTTCGGTAAATTGGTGGTCCTCAAATTCAACATTAGTGACCAATGCTAGGCTGCTGCCAAGTCAAATAAAATCATGGTATGAATTAAAAGAAGAATAGATGCTCATGTCAAGTACATAGAGCTCTCTCTATACAAGTTACTACTCAGGCCACACTTAAAATATTGTGTCTAATTTTGGGCATCAGTTTCTAAAAAAACACATAGCTGAACTAGAGTGGGTACAAAGAAGAGTGACTAAGGTTATTAAGTAAAAATGAGCAGATCGATCCACAGAGAATCGAGCTCTAGTTGAATAGCTTTATATTTGTTATTTTGAGATTCGATGCATGATTTGCAAAAAAAACTGAAGCAGCAGAGAGCAGGCTAATGTCATTTTGCATTACCCGCACGGACCTCGTAATGCCCAGCGGAGCACAGATTGTATGGCAGAGTCGCTTTCCATCTCCAGAGTCACTGGGTAAGTCTTTCTCCAGTAGAGTGTAAGCTCTTATGGTCAACTGTTTCCTCTCTTTCTCTCCTGCCTATAGAGTGTAAGCTCATTTGGTTACCAAGGTCCTCTTACAATCTCTTCTTAGAGAGTAAACTTTTATGATCAGCAGGGTCCTCTCACACTCTTTTGTAGAGTGTAAGCTCTTATGGTCAGTAGAGTTCTTTCTCTCTCCAGTAGAGTATAAGCTCTTATGGTCAGCAGAGTCCCATCTCTCTCTCTCTCTCCTCTTCCCAAGGTATATTTTCTGAGCAATTACAGTTCAAGCAAGATACCCACAAATGTATCTGCTGGGAAACAAAATTTCGGGAAAAATTTGATGAATTCAAATTTCAAAAGATCCACTCATATCTAATATTAGGAGAAAGTATGGACTGCAGTAGAAAGTCAAGTTAACCAATGGGGTTATTCTATTTAGAAAAAAAAGCCTTAGGGGCGATCTTATTATAGTGTTCAAATATGTAATCGGGCAGTACAGAGATCTTTCAAATTATCTTTTTTTACACCTATGCCTTCAATAATGGCAAAGGGCATCCTCTATGTCTAGAAGAAATAAGGTTTAAACATAATCACAGATTTTTTATTTTAAGAGCAGTGAGACTATGGAACTTTCTGGCACATGATGAAGTAATGCTTGATTCACTGAAAAAAAGTTAAAGGAGGGCCTGGATACTTTTCTGGAAAAATACAGTATTACAGATTATGGATACTAGAGTCTGTGATTGAAATGTTGATGTTGATCCAGAGAACTAGTCTATTTTCCATATATGTAGCTGGAAAATATTTTTTCCCCTAATATGATGTTAATTAGCATCTGCCTCTTGGGATATTTGCCTTCCTCTGAATCAACATGTTAGGTTAAAGGTTGAAATCAATGGACTAGTATCTTCTAACAACCTTACAGAAGCACTCCCATCAACATTTTTATCATCTTAATTTATTGCAGTTATAATATTACATAGCACTGTATACTTGCAATTGCTCATTTTGCATTTCTACCCAGATAATTCTTCTGTTTTTTCTGCTCTGTGTAAAAACAGTAAGTGTCTTGTCCCTGCATAAATCATCCCCTTCTTCAACTCCTGACCGAGCTGCTTTGATCCTCATGACTTGTGCAAAGAAAATTGATCTCCTGTATCTACAAAGAGCTTAGAAAGATTCAGCTATTCAGTTTTTAATCATGAGATTTCAAAGACCTAATCAAAAACAGAATTAACTGGGTAGAAGGGCAAAATGAGCAATTGTAAGTACATAGTGCTACATAATATGATGAGTGCAATATATTAAGAGGATAACAATTTTGATGGGAGTGCTTCTTTAAATCTATGAAACAATTTACTCAACCTTAGCATTATCATGAAAAAACCTGTGAAACTTCCCAAACTGCTCCACGTCAAAGTTAGTAATAATCACAATCTGTCGTACTATTATGGTGCAAGGACCAATTTACTACATACAGGTAACTTCCCACTCTAGCAGATGGAATTGGATATAACTCCCTTTCCGGCCATTAACTGACTGTGGCAGCTAGTTGCACCTCCACTGCATGACTGAGGGATGCCAAGTTGATTATGATGGTAGCCTAGAGTCAAAGACTAGTGATGAGCGAGCGAGCGTGCTCGGTCAAACCTTTCACCGAGCACGCTTGGGTGCTGCCTGGGTATTTTCAGAGTGTCGCTACGGCTGCATGTGTTGTGACTGTTAGACAGCTACGACACATGCAAGGATTGCATGTTTGTTAAGCAATCCCTGCATGTGTCGCAGCTGCCTAACAGCCGCAACACATGCAGCCGTGGCGACTCGAACATAGTTGTCGAGCACGCTCGGTGAAAGAGTTAACTGAGCAGGCTCACTCATCACTATCATAGACCTTATGTCCTTCATATTAGGCTATGTAAGAGAAATTCCCTGTCAGTATATCAGTAAGTGGAGCTGTTACGGTAAAAGATGCAAAGAAAAAATGATCAAAATACCCAAAACATGTGTTTTGTCACCTACACTTACAAAAAAAAATACTAAAAATTAATCAAAAAGTCAAATGTAACACAATATCTTACCATGTATTTCAGTACTTTTCTATGGTAAAGTGAATTATGCCTTTTATAATTGATCCTCTCCACATGCTAATTGGCACCAAGCAATCCGAGAAGTGACTCCAGACTGTGCTTGGCACCTGCTCTGTACTCGCAGTCACTATCTCTGCAGCCTTGATTGATGTGGTTGATTTCTACTAACTCACACAGTCTGTTCAACTCATGCACATGCATAATAGGGAACAAGAGCGGCACAGGTACAATAGGCTGTGTGGATGACATCAGCCACGTCAATCAACACTGGAGAGATGGTGATTGAAGAGAAATAGTAGGTGCTGAGCACAGTCTGGAGATGCCCATCGGACCACTCGGTACCGATTTGCATATCGATAGCAATTATTATAAAAGAGATTTTCTTAGGTATGCAGGAAAGCTATGATCTTATGAAGGAGTTGCAACAAAGCTATTAAAGAAAGAACAAGGGTGGTGGATATAGTTTAAAGCACACCTGTCAGCAGGATTGTTCTCAGTAAACTACATACACTGTCAGGTGGACAACATTACACTGATTAAAATGATACCTTCGTTGATTAAATACATCCTGTGGTTCTTGTGTAATCTTTACTTTCAGTTTGGAGATAATGATATGCCAGTGCTCCGGGGCGGCCTGTGGGGGGGGCGCTCTATCTGATGCTCTGCTTACAAATTCATCTGTATCCTCTTAATATATAGCAGGCATCATATTATATAGCACTGTGTACTTACAATTGTTTTTTTTGCCTTTCTACTCAGCTAATTATTCTCTTTTCTCTGCTCTATGTAGAAACAGGAAGTCTCTTTTCACTGCATTTATCTTTACACTCTTCAACTCCTGACTCAGCTGCTCCGCTCCTCTTCCCTGCTAAAGACTTTTGCAGTGACTTAAGAGTCATACAGGGAAAATTGACCTCCTGTTTCTACATAGAGCTTAGAAGGATTCAGCTAGTCAGTTTATAATCACGTGATGTCATAGACCTAATGGAAAAGAAAAGAATTAGATGGGTAGAAGGGCAAAATAAGCAATTGTAAGTACACAGTGCCCTATAATATGATGATTGAAATATATTAGGAGCATAAACATTTTGATGGGAGTGCTTCTTTAAATATGGAAAATCTGGTGACAGGTTCCCTTTGAATATCAATGCCCAAATTATTGTTCTCTTGTCCTGTGTGCCTTCTTCAATTTTTGTGTCTGTATGGTGGATGATGTCTTTGCCTCATTCATGTTGTGTCCAGGCTGGCAATACAATTGCTATAGCAGCATTAAGCAGTGTCACTACTAATGGCATGGGTGTTCAATATAATGAGAAAATATCTTCTACATCTCAGCATTCGGCAGGGCATTTGGTAATCAGATGTTGGATGGGAGTTTTAAAGTAAAAATAGTGTGTTCCACGTGTGATGACACAGCATTTAATGTTAATTATGCCAGACGTAAATTCAGTAGGCCCAGAGACAGACTATTATTTGATCATTTGACTATTGAATTGTTGTTTCTAAATTGATGAATGGCTGCTTTGCCTCTTATATCAGCTCCTACAGATTATTGTCTGCTATCTTTTCAAGACAGGGACCCAGGGTCATTGAACAATGATGTTTTCTAATATGCTGATTATACATTATACCAGCTCATGCAGCTTGTTGACTTGCATTGTTTGGGTCTTCATCCTTCAATGTTTGCAAGTCAGCATTAGGGGATGAACTGTGGATACGCAGGCAATGCTAGTTAATATCATCACCCCTTCCCCTTGACCTGAGGATGATGGCTTGAAGGACAGTTGTGAACTATATAAAGGGGTCTCTGCCTCTATTCCAAGGGATTTTACAGGATGTCAGCTTAGGGGACCACGGCCCCAGCTGGAAGAACACAGATCTGATCCATTGACTATCGCTGAACCCTCAGATGTCTTGTAGAAATCCAGGTTTGGACAATCAGGTCACCAGGACACATACCTCACTGTTCTCGGTTAGTTTCCTAAGCTTGTCCTTACCTCCTCTCTGTGGGTGCCCGCAAAAACTGGGGTGCCACTGGTGGTGGTGGAAGTTCCGAAGTCACAGGTGCTCTAATCCCGTGGCGTCAGCGGAAAGGTGAGACTCTGGAATTTGCCCCATCTTGGGTATTTGCTGGAACTGTTCTACACTCCCTGACAGAAGTTATGTCGCTTATCCATGTTATGTAAATAAAATCTTATAACCTGACGTTAAATTCATCCATTGGTTTTATAAATTACTCTTTTGAAAGCTGAAACCCTCCCAAATTTGGTTTAGGTTAAGAATATAAATTGGCATCAATGCTGAAATATTGATCATTTAATGAACACACAATGGTAAGATTTTGGCAAGACAAAAGCTTTGTCGCCTGGTGATATAATGCACCCAATTCCTGACAATATGCCAAAAATCCACCCTGCGACCAAAGCCTTGATTATCAAGAGGCTGAAGACCAGATCCACTGCAGAGGTGGCTGGCACCTTTAATGTGTCTTAGCTTCAAGTACAAAGAATTAAAAAAAGATTTGAAGAGACTGGAGATGTGTTTGACAAGCCCAGGTCCAGCAGACCCAGCAAGACAACTGCTCAGGAGGAACGTTTGTTGGTTAGAAAATTCAAAGCAAGCCCCTCTTCCACTGCAGCAGAGCTCCAACAGGCCTGGTCACCTCAAGTCCCTGTGTCAACTAGAACAGTTTGTAGGATTCTGTCTCGAAATGGCCTCCATGGTCGAATCAGTGCCCAGAAGCCAACACTAAACAAAAGGCAAATAAAAAGCATTTGCAAAGTCCCACAGCCTGCTAAACAGATGGACGCTGGAAAAGTGGCAGAAGGTGGATTTCTCTGATGAATCTTCAGTAGAATTACACCACAGCCGCTGCAAATACTGCAGGAGACCTACTGGAGCCCGTATGGATCCAAAATACACCCAGAAAACAGTTACATTTGGTGGTGGAAAGATCATGGTCTGGGGTTACATTCAGTATGGGGGTGTGCGAAACATTTGCAAGGTGTAAGGTAATATCAATAGCCTAAAATATCAAGAAGTATTAGCTACCTCTTACATTCCAAATCATAAAAGGGGTCAAATTCTGCAGCAGGATGGTGCTCCATCTCATACATCCATCTCTACAACAAAGTTCCTCCAGGCAAAAAAGATCAAGGTGCTCAAGGACTGTCCAGCCCAGTCACCAGACATGAACATCATTCAGCATGTTTGGGGTCGGATGAAAGAGGAAGCTTGGAAGACAAAACCAAACAATCTAGATGAACTCTGGGAGGCATGTAAGACTGCATTCTCTGCTATTCCTGATGACTTCATTAATAAATTGTATGAATCATTGTTGAACCGCATGGATGCAGTCCTTCAAGCTCATGGAAGTCACACAAAATATTAAATATGACTCTAAAAGCACCACAACTTCATTCACCAATGCTATGCCACATATATTTGTATTTTAAGATAATTATTTGTTTGAATATCACATTACTTTCTGTGGGCGAAAACACGTTTGTCTTGCCAAAATCTGACCATTCTGTGTTCATGAAATGATCAATATTTCAGCATTGATGCCAATTTATTTTCTTAACCCAAACCAAATTTGGGAGGGTTTCAGCTTTCAAAAGAGTAATTTATAAAACCGATAAATTTAACGTCAGGTTATAAGCTTTTATTTACATAACATGGATAAGCGACATAACTTCTGTCAGGGACTGTATATGTTATTGTTTGCTGGTGGTTCAATAAATTATTGCCACACTGTTTTACTCTCACTCTGTGTTGCCTGAGTAGTATTCTGCCCACGGGAAAAGCGAGCCGGAGTTCAGTGGGAAGAGCACTGGTCCATGCAGTCTTTCTAAAGACAGATGGGCCAGAGGACGAGAGCACCCACTGACCCCAGTGTCTGCACATCACGTGGAAGTGTTTGGTGCCCTTCTTCCCATCAAATCTAACTACCCTTGATACACATATATCAACTGATGGCTGACCATAGCTACATCTCTGGCTTCACTTTGATAGTGTGCCATAATTTCCTACAGTGGGAAAAAAAACTATATGGGATTTTGTACCATTAACTTCCATGGCACTGCACTATCTTTATCATAGACCAATCAATTATCACATTTTTGGGTCACACTCACTTGCATTTGCAAAATATTAAAGTAAAAGCACTGTAGCCGTTCAAAAATGCATGTACAGTATGTATTGTAAGTAAACATCTGCAATAAAACAATGCTTAGTATTACATAACACATAAACACGACTCTTTGGACACATTTATTTAGCTTTAATTTGACTATGAGCTATTGGAAAATAATGAAAATAACATTAAACATTTCAAACACTGAGCGGCATCTTAAATGTCACTGATAGTAAAGCAAAAGAAAATAGCTTTCACATTTCTCAGAGCTCAATTTACATATCATTGAACATCTTTGATATTAAAAGCCTGACCAAGTATAATTTAATTTCAGAAACTCTCTCTAAACAGTGACAAGACATTCCTCGCAGTGTCATAAAATCATTTATTCTAGGTGTTATGATGGTAGCATGGAGAATAAATATCTATTTATATATATTTGTGTTATTTAGAAAAAGATGAATTATTCATCAGTCTTTAGACATAAATTAATCTGCCTTTACTGGAGGCTATAAATTACAGCTTAAAAAAGAAAGACAAACTACACCTTTGCAAACTTTTAATTAGCTGTACTGTGCTCTGATGCTCATGGTTACATGTCATCAATTCTCGATTATTATAGTTACTATTCTACTACTGGAATAACATCATGCACACTCTAAAGGCTGAAATCGAACTATCTATTTTTATCTATACTAGCTATTGAACCCTTTCATTTTCATTGGTACATTTTTAATTTGACTCCATTTTTTGAAGACACAGTGTCTGTGAATTCACATATACAGTGTCTTCAATAAAATGGTTCCGGAGATCACAGTATGCGCACGCGCAGACTCCGGTGCCATTTTATTGAAGTAATGTGCTACAACAGTGATGGTGAACCTTTTAGAGACCGAGGGCCCAAACTGCAACCCAAAACCCACTTATTTATCGCAAAGTGCCAACACAGCAATTTAACTTGAATACTCAGGTTTTAGTTTAGAAAAAACAACTCATATGGAGAGCAGATGGGGGTAGCAGAGAGCAGACGGAGGCAGCAGAGAGCAGGCAGAGTTATCAGAGCATCCAGAGGCAACAGAGAACAGGTAGGGGAAATTAAGGGCAACAACAGACAGGAGCAGGGTTACCAGACAACAGATATAAAGGAATATGCTCCATCATCCTGGCATTTCTCCATCCATTCTGGTATATGTCCCTCGTCCTGGTTTATGTTCCACAATACTGGTATATGTCCCTCCATCCTGGCATATCCACCTGCATCCTGGTATATGGCCCATCCATCCTGGTATATGTCCCTCATCCTGGTATATGTCCCTCAACCTGGTATATGTCCCTCCATCCTGGTATATGGCCCCCATCCTGGCATATGTCCTTCCATCCTGGTATATGTTCCCCATCCTGGTATATGTTTTACCATGCTGGTATATGTTCCCCTATACTGGTATATGTTCCCTCTTCCTGGTATATGTCCCCTCATCCTGGTACATGTTCCCCCCATCCTGGTATATGTCCCTCCATCCTGGCGTATGCACCTGCATCCGGGCATATAGCCCCTCCATCCTGGTATTTGTCCCTCATTCTGGCATATGTCCTTCCATCCTGGTATATGTTCCACCATGCTGGTATATGTTCCCCCATCCTGGTATATGTTCCCCTATACTGGTATATGTTCCCTCATCTTGGTATATGCCCCCCATTCTTGTATATATATCTCATACTGGAATATATCCCCCATCCTTGTATGTGCCCCCCAGGCTTGTATATGCACCCCATCCCGGTATATGTCCCCCATCCTGCCTGCACTGCTGTTGTTCAATACAAAGAAAATACAAAAAACAATAAAGCTCCTACTCACCTTTCCCCCGCTTCCCTGCAGCTCGTCATCTTCTGAAACCAGCAGCTGACTTCGTTGTCCAAGCGATGGGGGCGCATGACATTACTGCCATGAATCCAGTCATGTGCACACTGACGTCAGCTGCTGGCCTCTGATTGGCTGGCTGCGTGAATTGTGGAGCACGGGATAGGCAAGTTTATGCACTGCAATACAGGGGCGGACACAGACTGTAGTGGGCCCCTGTGCAAGAATTTTTTGGGGGCCCCCCCTTGCCCTTCATAGGGGGCATGAAGGGCCTCCCCCCCGTGCATCTCTGATTCCCCCCACTCCTAGTTAATTAATTGTATTTAAAAAAAATAAAACTTGTTATACTTACCCCCAGGGCCGGCTCCAGGTTTTTGTGAGCCCTGGGCAACAGAGTCTCAGTGGGCCCCTTTAACACATACCATGATTCATGATGCACAGATACCACAGAGAAATATACATATATAGTACAAGGCCAAGGATTTCACTTACTACATTACATGAGCGATATCTATTGTAAATTCTACAATAGCTCAGAAACCGGCGAAACCTCACAGCGCACAGTGCAGACCGGACAGTATAGTCTCCATACAGTGTTATGGGTCCCATATAATGCTCCATACAGGATACTGGTCCCCATATAATGCTCCATACAGGATACTGGTCCCCATATAATGCTCCATACAGGATACTGGTCCCCATATAACACTGCATACAGAATACTGTCCCCCATAAATTGCTCCATACAGAATACTGTCCCCCATATAACGCTCCATACACAATACTGACCCCCATATAACGCTCCATACAGAATATTGGGCCCCATGTAACGCTCCATACAGGCTGTTCCCCCCCTTATAATGCCCCATGCAGGATGACACCCCCCTTTTAATGCCCTATGCAGGTTGTCACCTCTACCCCCCCATAAAATGCCCCATGCAGGATGTCACCTCTCCCCCCCATATAATGCCCCTTGTAGGATGTCACTTCCCCCCTTTTCAATGCCCCATGCAGTATGTCAGACCACCCCCTCCCTTATAATGCCCCATGCAGGAGGTCACACACACCCCCTCCTTAAAATGCCCCATGCAGTATGTCACACACCCACCCTCCTTATAATGCCCCATGCAGGATGTCAATTCCCCCCTCCCCATCTTATAATGCCCCATGCAGGATGTCACACCCCCTCCCTTATAATGCCCCATGCAGGATGTCACACCCCCTCCCTTATAATGCCCCATGCAGGATGTCACACCCCCTCCCTTATAATGCCCCATGCAGGATGTCACTTCCCCCCTTCCCCTCTTATAATGCCCCATGCAGGATGTCACTTCCCCCCTTCCCCTCTTATAATGCCCCATGCAGGATGTCACACACAGCCCCCCACCTCCATATAATGCCCCCATGCAGGATGTCAATTTCCCCCTCCCCCTCCCCAATATAATGCCCCATGCATGATGTCAATTCCCCCCTCCCCCTCTTATAATGCCCCATGCAGGATGTCAATTCCCCCCTCCCCCTCTTATAATGCCCCGTGCAGGATGTCAATTCCCCCCTCCCCCTCTTATAATGCCCCATGCAGTATGTCACACCCCCCCATATAATGCCCCATGCAGGATGTTACACCCCCCTCCCTTATAATGCCCCATGCAGTATGTCACCCCCCCATATAATGCCCCATGCAGGATGTCATACCCCCCCATATAATGCCCCATGCAGGATGTCATACCCCCCCATATAATGCCCCATGCAGGATATCATACCCCCCCCATATAATGCCCCATGCAGGATGTCATACCCCCCCATATAATGCCCCATGCAGGATGTCATACCCCCCCATATAATACCCCATGCAGGATGTCAATTCCCCCCTCCCCCTCTTATAATGCCCCATGCAGGATGTCACCCCCCCCACCATATAATGCCCCCATACATGAAAAAAATAAAAAAATCCAATACTCACCTCACTTCTTACCTGCTGCTGGCGCTGCTCCGGACTCCAGCGTTGTGCGCGTCTTCCCGCTCTGCACTGTGACAGGTCAGAAGAGAGCGCGCGTGGTGTAAAGACATCACCGCGCCCTCTGACCTGCGCGCACAGTCACAGTCACAGTCAGAGGACGCGGAAGACGCTGCGGAGGCACAGGGAGGGGTAAGTATTGTGCCGGCGCCGTCACATGACCGGAGATGTCCCTGTGCTCAGCATGGGGCCGGGGACCCATGCTGAGCACAGGGACATCTCCGGTCATGTGACGGCGGGGGGGCCCCATGAGAAGACGCACAAGAGGGGGGCCCCGACCGGCCGAGCCCCATGCTGGAGTCAGGGCAGTCATGCCCTGATGGCGGCCCTGCTGGAGGCTGGAGGGGCCCCCTCTCCCTGGGGGCCCCCGTTCAATGAACCGGTTGCACGGGCGGTAGGTCCGCCCCTGCTGCAATACACTCAGTCACCATTTTGTTGAAGACACTGTGCCCGCGAATTTGCATAACCTTGTTTTCAATAAAATGGTGCCACAGTGCGGTATGCGCATGCACTGACATATGCTTTAGCATATGTTAATTAAGCAAAAGTTAAGTCAGTTTTAATTAAAGTGTAACCTATATTTATCCATTTCTTAGTTTCCACCTTTTTGTGCAAATTCAATTTTCTAAACTTTGTATGCCATTTATTAAAGGTGTTTTCCATTTTTCTAAAAATGAACCCAAATGATTCCTGTAATGCAAAATAAAAATGACAAACAGTATTCACTCAGTATTCATCCTCTTCTGCTCTAGTGCCTGCTCCCTGCCACTGCTATGTCTATGTGTTTGGCTACAGTGGTGATGTCACGTTGACAGCAAACATCTTTGCTGCAGCCAATCACTGAGATCAGTAGTTCATGCTGCTTACATAAGCGGAGCTGCTGATCTCAGTAATTAGCTGTAGCGGTGATGTGAGCTTTTTTTTCTTTTTTGATTAGTTCTCTATATATTGTCTAAAAAAATTATTTCTTTAGGTCAATGGTTAGAAATAACAAGCTTCCAAAGATGAGCAACTCAGATGTGTCAGGTATCCATCGATCTCCATTCCCTTTTAAAATAATATGCATTCTAAGCTCAACTGAACTGAGCATGCATGTTTATAGGGGAATCTTAGCTAGTAACTATAGGCTAACAATTATTGCATGTTTTTAAAGCAGTATCATTTTTGATACACTTGTACAAAAGTGGCACAAAGCTGTTATTCATTTGTCTCAATTCCAGTGGATTTCTTCTCCTATGGCTAGCTCCCTCTGAGCTAGGCCACGGTAGGTTACTGTGGAATCCATCCAAGCATTATTGATGTCATCACGTAAGACCTTTTAAGGATCGCTCAAGCATTCGTGTGTGCCTGAATATTTAGAATTCATTGTTTCTAACTTCCACTTGTTTGTCAGGAATTTGATTCTCCTTCCATTTGGCACAGCTCCATCTGTCTAATTATCTGCTCTCCTATTCCTGACTTCTATTCTATTACCTGTGCTATTTTCAAGCTCAGTCTAACTTACCGTATTTAGTTGTTGTCCACAACTATCATTCTGCAATCAAGATCATAGATTTCCAACTTTTTGCCACTCTTCTCTGTGCTATTCAGTCCTCCATTCTCTGCTATCAAGTTAATGCAACTCAACAAGCAAGTTTGCCAATACTCCACTGCTATTTTTGCAACTAGCCCTTTCCCTCCTACAAGTTCCTGATTGTCAATAGAGCAACAGTTCCTGTGTGTACCTCTTAACAGGTACGTGGATGCCACAGCGCAGACAATGAGGAGACAGTGGTGTAACATCCCTGGCGGCGTGCTTGCATGGCTTACCACCTCCCACCATGCAAGACCGCAATCTTACCTATCAGGCCATGCTGCACACTTTGCTCCAGTACCTGCTGTTTGTATGTCTCTTGTCTGCTGGCTTAGGGCGGCGGCGCTGTTACTTCCTGATTCTTAAAGCTACAGTGTGCGCAGTCCTAATGTGTCCCCAGCCTATTGCTGTGAGCCACTGGATACTTAAACCCCCTCCACCCAGTAAGAGGTACCTGAGCAACACTTTCCATCTGTGTGTTTCTTGCAACTGAGTTGCTAGGTCCTGTCCTATATCTAGTCTGTTTCTGCCACCCTGGGCGCTGTATACCCAGGCCTGTTACCTGTATCTGTGACTTCTAGTCAGTTTCTGCCACCCTGGGGGCTAAGTTCCCAGGCTTGTTCCTGTATCTTGTTCCTGGTTCAGATCCTGTCTGAACAGTGTCCTAGTCCGTTACCTGTTTGTCTCTATGTCTATACCTTCCCCTATCCCTGCAGTATCTGAACCTGCACCTAAGTCCAACTCCTTGTCTCTGTACTTTTGTTTGTGAGTTTTGTGTCCACTCGCTACTTCATTGCAAGTACCTTGTGTGTATCTGGTTCTGCTCGGTCTTTTTCCCTGCCTCCGTATCTAACTTCTTTGTTCCTGCTATCTTCTTCTGTTTTCCAGTCTGTTCCATGTGAACACAGCCCTTTCCTGTCTACCGCATCTGCGGGTTTTGCTCTGCTCTGCTTGTCTTCCGCTTCTGCTGGTTTTGCTCTGCTTTTCTTGTCTACCGCATCTGCAGGTTTTGCTCTGCTCTGCTTGTCTACCGCACCTGCGGGTTTTACTCTGCTCTGTGTGTCTACCTCATCTGCGGGTTTTGCTATGCTCTGCTTGTCTACCGCATTTGCGGGTTTTGCTCTTCTCTGCTTGTCGACCGCATCTGCGGGTTTTGTTCTGCCCTGCGTGTCTACCACATCTGCGGGTTTTGCTCTGCTCTGCTTGTCTACCGCATCTGCAGGTTTTGCTCTGCTCTGCTGGTCTACCACATCTGCGGGTTTTGCTCTGTCCTGCTTGTCTACCGCATCTGCGGGTTTCACTCTGCTCTGCTTGTCTACCGCATCTGCGGGTTTCGCTCTGCTCTACTTGTCTACCGCATCTGCGGGTTTTGCTCTGCCCTGCTTGTCTACCACACTTGTCTACCACATCTGCGTGTTTTGCTCTGCTCTGCTTGTCTACCGCATCTGCGGGTTTTGCTCTGCTCTGCTTGTCTTCCGCTTCTGCTGTTTTTGCTCTGCTTTTCTTGTCTACCGCATCTGCGGGTTTTGCTCTGCTCTGCTTGTCTACCGCACCTGCGGGTTTTGCTCAGCTCTGCTTGCCTACCGCATCTGCGGGTTTTGCTCTGCTCTGCTTGTCTACCACATCTGCAGGTTTTGCTCTGCTCTGCTGGTCTACCACATCTGCGAGTTTTGCTCTGTGCTGCTTGTCTATCGCATCTGCGGGTTTCACTCTGCTCTGCTTGTCTACCGCATCTGCGGGTTTCGCTCTGCTCTGCTTGTCTACCGCATCTGCGGGTTTTGCTCTGCCCTGCTTGTCTACCACATCTGTGTGTTTTGCTCTGCTCTGCTTGTCTACCGCATCTGCGGGTTTTGCTCTGCTCTTCTGGCCTGCCGCATCTGCGGGTTTTGCTCTGCCCTGCGTGTCTACCGCATCTGCGGGTTTTGCTCTGCTCTGCTTGCCTACTGCATCTGCGGGTTTTGCTCTGCCCTGCTTGTCTACCACATCTGCGGGTTTTGCTCTGCTCTGCTTGTCTACCGCATCTGCGGGTTTTGCTCTGCCCTGCGTGTCTACCACATCTGCGGTTTTGCTCTGCTCTGCTTGTCTACCGCATCTGCGGGTTTTGCTCTGCTCTGCTTGTCTACCGCATCTGCGGGTTTTGCTCTGCTCTGCTTGTCTACCGCACCTGCGGGTTTTACTCTGCTCTGCGTATCTACCTCATCTGCGGGTTTTGCTATGCTCTGCTTGTCTACCGCATTTGTGGGTTTTGCTCTTCACTGCTTGTCTACCGGACCTGCGGGTTTTGCTCAGCTCTGCTTGTCTACCGCATCGGCGGGTTTTGCTCTGCTCTGCTTGTCTACCACATCTGCAGGTTTTGCTCTGCTCTGCTGGTCTACCACATCTGCGGGTTTTGCTCTGTCCTGCTTGTCTACCGCATCTGCGGGTTTCACTCTGCTCTGCTTGTCTACCGCATCTGCGGGTTTTGCTCTGCTCTGCTTGTCTACCGAACCTGCGGGTTTTACTCTGCTCTGCGTGTCTACCTCATCTGCGGGTTTTGCTATGCTCTGCTTGTCTACCGCATTTGCGGGTTTTGCTCTTCTCTGCTTGTCTACCGAACCTGCGGGTTTTGCTCAGCTCTGCTTGTCTACCGCATCGGCGGGTTTTGCTCTGCTCTGCTTGTCTACCACATCTGCAGGTTTTGCTCTGCTCTGCTGGTCTACCACATCTGCGGGTTTTGCTCTGTCCTGCTTGTCTACCGCATCTGCGGGTTTCACTCTGCTCTGCTTGTCTACCGCATCTGCGGGTTTTGCTCTGCCCTGCTTGTCTACCACATCTGCGTGTTTTGCTCTGCTCTGCTTGTCTACCGCATCTGCGGGTTTTGCTCTGCTCTGCTGGTCTACCGCATCTGCGGGTTTTGCTCTGCTCTGCGTGTCTACCGCATCTGCGGGTTTTGCTCTGCTCTGCTTGCCTACTGCATCTGCGGGTTTTGCTCTGCTCTGCTTGCCTACCGCATCTGCGGGTTTTGCTCTGCTCTGCTTGTCTACCGCATCTGCGGGTTTTGCTCTGCCCTGCTTGTCTACCACATCTGCGGGTTTTGCTCTGCTCTGCTTGTCTACCGCATCTGCGGGATTTGCTCTGCTCAGCGTGTCTACCGCATCTGCGGGCATTGCTCTGCTCTGCTTGTCTACTGCATCTGCGGGTTTTGCTCTGCTCTGCTTGTCTACCGCATCTGCGGGTTTTGCTCTGCTCTGCTTGTCTACCGCTTCTGCGGGTTTTGCTCTGCTCTGCTTGTCAACCACATCTGCGGGTTTTGCTCTGCTCTGCTGGTCTACCGCATCTGCGGGTTTCGCTCTGCTCTGCTTGTCTACCGCATCTGCGGGTTTTGCTCTGCTATGCTTGTCTACCGCACCTGCGGGTTTTGTTCTGCTCGGCTTGTCTACCGCATCTGCGGGTTTTTCTCTGCTCTGCTTGTCTACTGCATCTGCGGATTTTGCTCTGCTCTGCTTGTCTACTGCACCTGCGGGTTTTGCTCTGCTCTGCTTGTCTACCCCATCTGCAGGTTTTGCTCTGCTCTGCTGGTCTACCACATCTGCGGGTTTTGCTCTGTCCTGCTTGTCTACCGCATCTGCGGGTTTCACTCTGCTCTGCTTGTCTACCGCATCTGCGGGTTTCGCTCTGCTCTGCTTGTCTACCGCATCTGCGGGTTTTGCTCTGCCCTGCTTGTCTACCACATCTGCGTGTTTTGCTCTGCTCTGCTTGTCTACCACATCTGTGGGTTTTGCTCTGCTCTGCTGGTCTACCGCATCTGCGGGTTTTGCTCTGCTCTGCGTGTCTACCGCATCTGCGGGTTTTGCTCTGCTCTGCTTGTCTACCGCATCTGCGGCTTTTGCTCTGCTCTGCTTGTCAACCACATCTGCGGGTTTTGCTCTGCTCTGCTGGTCTACCGCATCTGCGGGTTTCGCTCTGCTCTGCTTGTCTACCGCATCTGCGGGTTTTGCTCTGCTATGCTTGTCTACCGCACCTGCGAGTTTTGCTCTGCTCTGCTTGTCTACCGCATCTGCGGGTTTTGCTCTGCTCTGCTTGTCTACTGCATCTGCGGGTTTTGCTCTGCTCTGCTTGTCTACTGCACCTGCGGGTTTTGCTCTGCTCTGCTTGTCTACCGCACCTGCGGGTTTTGCTCTGCTCTGCTTGTCTACCGCATCTGCGGGTTTTGCTCTGCTCTGCTTGTCTACCGCATCTGCGGCGCTTGCTTTGCTCTGCTGGTCTATCACATCTGCGGGTTTTGCTCTGCTCTGCTTGTCTACCGCATCTGCGGGTTTTGCTCTGCTCTGCTTGTCTACCGCATCTGTGTATTTTGCTCTGCTCTGCTTGTCTACCTCATCTGCGGGTTTTGCTCTGCTCTGCTTGTCTACCGCATCTGCGGCGCTTGCTTTGCTCTGCTGGTCTACCACATCTGCGGGTTTTGCTCTGCTCTGCTTGTCTACCGCATCTGCGGGTTTTGCTCTGCTCTGCTTGTCTACCGCATCTGCGTATTTTGCTCTGCTCTGCTTGTCTACCTCATCTGCGGGTTTTGCTCTGCTCTGCTTGTCTACCGCACCTACGGCTCCGTTCCTGTGTCCCAGTCTGTACTAGTCCCTATCCTGCCTACATTCCTACCTGCCAGTACCCGCCTGTCTGCATGCCACCCGTTCCTGCCAGCGCCAACCTGTCTGCATACCAGCCGTGCCTGCCAATACCCACCTGTCTGCATACCAGCCGTGCCTGCCGGTATCCATATGTCTGTATGCCAGCCGAACCTGCCTGTTCCTGCGTTCCCCGGTGTGGGCATTCCCCGGTGTGGGTTAACAGCTTTGACCAGGGTCTGACCTGGAGTAGCACCTTGTCCCTCTGCTCGGTTCCTCCCTGGTTCACGGAGTCGACTGAGCCGCCGTGTGACCTTGGTCGGACCAAGTTGATACTTAGTTACGCCCCTCCAGGCACTCTTCAGTTCATAGTCCAGTGGGATCACTAATCATACTCATGCCAGTCAGTCCGGGCGTGTGCGTAACAAGTGGTACTTAAACCAGCAACTATTTATTCGATTAGCACAATCAAAGGGATGCCTTAGGCACAATATCAGGGAATAGTGCAAAGGGTGGAAATGAAACAAGAAGAATACAGTCATTCAGATGAACAGGATATTGACACAATGCTATTTTCACACTATAGTTCTATTATTACCATAAAATAACTGTTATCGTCAGTGATGTCTTAGTCCTAATACTCTACCCCATAGAGCGTTTCTGTCACTATTGAGCCCATCACCATTGTCACTCTCTAGGCAACACAAAACATCACGCAGGCGCTAACGGGGGTCGACAATACTACCCACTGGACCGCAAGTCCAAGATTGGTGATTTACTCGATACACTCGTCACACTGACCACCTTCCTTCCCTGGAGCACAGCCTCGGTCCTCACTTTGTACCTTACACCTACACTGGAAGCGACGGCTCATGCGACCTTCAGGTAATGCAAGCCTAGTCGCCTCTCTATCGGCTCTGACTCTGCTCACTTGGCTCTGCTCTCCCGGCTCTGGTCTCTCTCAAGTCTTCACTCAGTTATGGTTTCTCTGGGATCTTCACTAGGGTCTGGTCTCTCTTGGGTCTTCACTCAGGTCTGGTCTCTCTCGGGTCTTCACTCGGGTCTGGTCTCTCAATTCCTTTACTCGGGTCCGGTCTCTCGTAATGGGGGCAATAAGCCAGCTCGCTTTACCGCACATCCTGCTACAGGTTCGAGCACCAACTGCTCCCCTTCACTGCCTTCCTGGGCCTTTTATAGTTACTAACTGCGCCGTAGCTGTTACCTGATCTGGTGTCTCCTTCAATCTCTTCCCCAAGATATCATGCAGATGGCGGTGTTCGCTTGAAGACACTCTGTTAAGCATTAACTGTGTGCGTCTTCTCACTTGTCTATCTCCTTACATACTCATACACCTGTCTCAGTTTCATTTGATGCTTCCTCACCACTTGTATGTCTGCCATCCTGCTTACCCTGCTTTCTTGTTCCTTGCTGATCCATGTGCCATCCTTAAAGACAGCAGCACCGTCACCTCCAGTCCATTCCTCTCACCCCAACCTTTGGTTTAGAAAATCCACATTCAGATTGTAGACATTTTAATGGCAGTATAATTAGTTGCAGGTAATATAGCTCAAACTCTAATTGTCCTTGATTCTCTCTCTCTTTAGTTCTCTCTAAATATAAATATATACAGTGGAGGAAATAAGTATTTCATCCCTTGCTGTTTTTGTAAGTTTGCCCACTGACAAAGACGTGAACAGTCTGTAATTTTAAGGGTAGGTTCATTTTAACATTGAGAGATTGAATATCCAAAAACAAATCAAGAAAATCACATTATATGAATTAGATACATTTTTTTTTGCATTTTGCAGTGAGAAATTAGTATTTGATCCCCTACAAAGCATCATGAGTTCTGGCTCCTACAGACCAGTTAGACGTTCCTAATCAACTCATTACCTGCATTAAAGACAGCAGTCTTACATAGTCACCTGTATAAAAGACTCCTATCCACAGACTCATTCAGTCAGACTCTAAGCTCTACAACATGGGCAAGACCAAAGAGCTTTCTAAGGATGTCAGGAACAAGCTCAAGACCTGCACAAAGCTGGAATAGGCTACAAAACCATAAGTAAGACGCTGGGTGAGAAGGAAGCAACTGTTGGTGCAATAGTAAGAAAATGGAAGAAATACAAAATGACTGTCAATCGACATCAGTCTGGGGCACCATGCAAAATCTCACCTCGTGGGGTATCCCTGATCATGAGGAAGGTGAGAGATCAGCCTAAAACTACACGGGGGGAACTTGTTAATGATCTCAAGGCAGCTGGGACCACAGTCCCCAAGAAAACCATTGATAACACATTACGCCTTAAAGGTTTAAAATCCTGCAGTGCCAGCAAGGCCCCCCTGCTCAAGAAGGCACATTTGCAGGCCCATCTGAAGTTTTCCAATGAACTCCTGGATGATTGTGTGAGTTATTGGGAGAAGGTGCTGTGGTCAGATGAGACAAAAATTGAGCTCTTTGGCATTAACTCAACTCGCCGTGTTTGGAGGAAGAAAAAGGATGAGTACAACCCTAAGAACATTGTCCCAACCGTGAAGCATGGAGGGGGAAACATTGTACTTTGGGGGTACTTTTCTGCAAAGGGGACATGACGACTGCACCATATTGAAGGGAAAATGGAAGGGGTCATGTATCGCGAGATTTTGGCCAACAACCTCCTTCCCTTAGTAAGAGCATTGAAGATGGGTCGTGGCTGGGTCGTCCAGCAAGACAATGACCCAAAACATACAACCAAGGCAACAAAGGAGTGGCTAAAACAGAAGCACAGTAAGGTCATGGAGTGGCCTAGCCAGTCTCCAAACCTTAATCCCATAGAAAACTTATGGAGGGAGTTGAAGCTCCAAGTTGCCCAGCGACCGCCTCAAAATCTTAATGATTTAGAGATGATCTGCAAAGAGGAGAGGATCAAAATTCCTCCTGACATGTGCGCAAACCTCATTATAAACAACAAAAAACGTCTGACTGCTGTGCTTGCCAACAAGGGTTTTGCCACCAAGTATTAAGTGTTGTTTGCCAGAGGGATCAAATACAAATTTCTCACTGCAAAATGCAAATACATTTATCTAATTTACAATGTGATTTTCTTGATTTTTTTTTATATTCTATGTCTCAATGTTAAAATTAACCTACCCTTAAAATTATTAAAATTATAGACTGTTCATGTCTTTGTCAGTGGGCAAACTTACAAAAACAGCAAGGGATCAAATACGTATTTCCCCCAATTAAGCAAGTAAGAAAAATATCTTCAACTCACCTGGCCCAGCCTGCCCAGTCCCCCTTTCCATAATCTCGATGCTCGGAATTAGTCCATCCCCATCTGGGAGAAAAATCCTCAGTGAAAGTAAAAAAAAGTTTTCCAGCACACGATGTAGAAAAATTAAAAAATGGATGGATTAAATAAAGGCTTTTTTTAATTTTTCTACATCGTGTGCTAGAAAACTATTTTTTATTTCCCCCAATGTATGTATATATATATATATATACACATATATATATATATATATATATATATATATATATATATATATATTGTAAGGCGGCGGTGTTCACACTGAGGCAGTGACCCAAGCAAGTCCAACATAAACAGCTATTATTCAGCAACTCACGGGTAAACAGAAATTCCTCTGGTTCGCAGCCGGGTTAACATGAGTCCATAAACAAGGGTTGCCAGGGGCAACGGCCGCGCCGGACCGCTCAAAGCTTGACAGGTGCAGAGCTTTCCCAGGCAGGGGTTCAGCCACACTCAATCCTGCTGAACTTTCCGGCATTTCTCATCCATACCAAAGGTGAGTGGTCCATCACCAAGTGGAACTGATGCCCGAGTAAATAATAACGTAGCGATTCCAAGGCCCACTTAATAGCCAAACACTCCTTCTCTACCACGCTATAGTTTTTCCCTGCCGGGACAAGTTTTCTACTCAAGTAGATGTCCGGGTGCTCTTCACCATTCACTTTTTGTGACAATACCGCCCCTAGGCCTACCTCCGAGGCATCTGTCTGTACAATGAAGGTTTCCTTGAAGTTGGGCTGATGAGGACCGGCTGTCCACACAGGGCCAACTTCATGGACTGAAAAGCTTCTTCTGCCTGAGGGTTCCACCGAACCATTAACAATTTTTTCCCTTTCAAGAGATCGGTCAAGGCTGCCGTTCACCCAGAAAAATTAGGTATAAACCGGCGGTAATACCCAAGGATGCCAAGGAACACCCTCACCTGCTTTGTACGTCACAGTTTATGCCAGTTTTTTATGGCCTCAACTTTATTGATTTGGGGCTTGATAGCTCCTCGGCCTATCACATACCCCAAATATCGGGCTTCCTCTAGCCCTATCGCACATTTTTTGGGGTTTGCCGTTAACCCCGCGTTTCTGAGAGAATACAGCACCGCTTGTACCTGTGATAGGTGCGTATGTGCTAAAGATGATAATATCATCAAGATACGCTGATGCGTACTCCTGATGAGGCTTGAGCACTATGTCAATCAACCTCTGGAATGTAGCCGGGGCCCCATGTAACCCAAAAGATAAGACCACATAGTGATATAGACCCTCCGGCGTTATGAAGGCGGTCTTTTCCTTCGCCGATTTCGTGAGAGGTACCTGCCAGTAACCCTTGGTGAGATCGAGCGTGGTAAAGTACTGGGCCTGCCCCAGTCTCTAAATCAGCTCATCCACCCTGGGCATTGGATAAAGGTCAAACTTCGACACTTCATTCAATTTTCGGAAATCGTTACAGATGCCCACTCACTCCATGATTCCTCTATGACGCCTAACTGAAGCATTTGTTTTACCTCAACCGTGATGGCTTGCCTCTGGGCTTCGGGTACCCAGTACGGTCTCATTCGCACCCTTACCCCCGGTTCGGTGACAATGTCATGTTGGATAACCGTAGTCCTACCCGGTAGCTCTGAGAACATGTCGGTATTGTGCTGCACCAGCAAGCGAGTCTCCCGTCGCTGCTGTTTAGTGAGGGCATCACTTATCCTGACCTCCCCCTCGGATGCTTCCCTGGCTGAAGGTAGAGTACTCTCTGGCGATATGCCCGGGGTGATGTCTGTAACTAAACACTCTCGATCTTTCCAAGGCTTTAGCAGGTTTACATGGTAAAGCTGCTTAGGTTTCCTCCTTTCGGGCTGATACACCCGGTAATTTACCTCCCCACTTTTTCTCGAACCTCATATGGCTCTTGCCACTTGGCCATGAGCTTACTCTCGGCTGTGGGTACCAGTACTAACACCCGATCGCCCTTATTAAAAGACCTGACTCTGGCTCTTTTATTATATGTGCGCCTCTGGGCTGCTTGGGCATCTAACAGATGTTCTTTCACAATGGGCATGACCGCCGCAATCCGGTCCTGCATACTAGCCACGTGTTCAATTATACTCCTATGTGGAGTCGGCTCTTGTTCCCATGTCTCTTTGGCTACGTCCAACAGACCCCTAGGGTGTCTGCCGTACAATAACTTAAAGGGAGAGAACCCTGTGGAAGCCTGGGGTACCTCAAGGACGGCGAACATCAAATAGGGTAGCAACATGTCCCAATCCTTTCCATCCTTAGAAACCACCTTTTTTAACATGGACTTGAGGGTTTTATTGAACCGTTCTACTAGCCCGTCGGTTTGAGGGTGGTACACCGAGGTGCACAATTGTTTAATTTTTAGCAATTTGCACAGTTCCCTTGTCATTTTGGACATAAAAGGGGTCCCCTGATCCGTCAGGATCTCCTTAGGTAGTCCAAGGCGACAGAACATGGCAAACAGCTCCCGTGCAATCAGTTTTGCCGAGGTGTGGCGTAGCGGTATAGCCTCCGGGTACCGGGTGGCATAGTCGACCACCACCAGTATATGTTGGTGGCCACGAGCGGATTTTACAATGGGCCCTACCAAGTCCATGGAAATCTGTTCAAAAGGTACCTCTATCACTGACAGGGGTACCAATGGACTACGGAAACTTGTGATGGGTGTGGTCAACTGACATTCGGGGCAGGATTCGCAGTACCTTTTGACCTCCGCGTAAACCCTAGGCCAAAAGAACCGCTGCAAGATACGTTCTTGCGTTTTTTTTACCCCTAAGTGTCCACCCAGCAGGTGTGTGTGTGTGCCAAATCTAGAACCACCCGACGGTACGACTGAGGTAGCACCAACTGTTCCACGACCTCGTCCCTGATCTTATCTATCCTATAGAGCATCTCACCATTGACTACCATGCGTGGAAACTCAGTATCTGCACTGGGCTGTTGGGCTACGCCGTTTACCTCTACCACCCTTTCCCGCGCCTGAGTCAGGGTGGGATCCTGTAGCTGAGCCGTCCCAAACGTGTCCCGGGACACTTCCAGCTCAGGGATCGATGGGGTTTCCTCGACCTCTCCTGCCAGCACCTCTAAGGGAAACCTATCAGGGTCACACTCTGTCGCTAGGTTGGACACCCCTACGGCAGGTTCCCCTGACTCGGGTTCGTCAGGTACAGCGCCTGTAATTAGTGTTGAGCCACCCCCGTAGTGTTCGAGTTCGGTTCAGTTCGTCGAACACCCGTGTGTTCGCCGAACTGTTCGTCGAACTGTTCGTCGAACACCTTCGAACACCGTTAAAACCAATGGCAGGAAAACAAAAACACATAGAAACACATAGAAAACACCTTCAAAGGTGTCCAAAAGCTGACAAACTGCTCAGAAGACACAACTAACACATGGAAAAGTGACAAGTACATATAGTCATGCGAAAAGAAAAGAGGTGGAGGAGTAAAAGGAGGGGGAGACACAGATATAGGCATGTCATGCCCTTCTAAAATCCAAAAAGTGAGAAGCCGAGACGGCCAGTCCGCTCCTGCCCGTGCCACCTCCGTGTCGCCGGGTTTGTGCCAGAGCCGCGGTGAACCCTGACGGCCAGCCCCCCTCTCCCAATACTGGTGCCTGTCCGCTTGTGGGTCGAGAGAGCCCCCCTGTGGTGGAGGCAGCTCTAAGCTTTTTAATTTAAATTGTCCCTCTAATTTGAATGAATACACTTTAAATCCATTTACAAGGATCTATTGGAGGGCAAGTCTCATGCCAGCAGCCGCGTAATTCCAGCTCCAGTAGCGTCCACTAAAGCTGCTGCAGTTAAAAAGCTTTTATAAGGATCGAGCTCGGCTGTCCACCGCAAGGCATCCTAGTGCCAGTCCCAGCCCCTATGCCTTGGGGTGCCTCCTGATGCTCTTCACTAAGTATCCCGTGGTCCCGAAGCATTTCCTTTGAAAAAATTAAGTGTCCAAACTACAGGTGGTGTAGCTTGCTTAACAGCCGGGATAATCCGCTGACTAGCAGACACTGCTACTAGGCACAAAGTATTTCCTGGGCTAGATGCAGTTAAAAATTTGTAAGTAGATACTCTCGTTGGATGCTGAGAAAGCATTCCATAGAGTCTCCTGGCACGCCATATATGATTCTCTTAAAAAGCTTGGGGTAGGGGTCTAGGGGACCCTTTTATAGCCAAAATCACGGCCCTGTATCACAATACGTCACCTAGGCTGAAGATAAATGGAACTGTAGCACCGAGGGCTCGGTTGCTACAGACGTATTGCACCTCACCCAGAGGTGTGATATCTCACTCTCAGATAAGGATGGAGTGTGGATCAGGACCCGACACCTGCATGCATTACACCACATTGCCGTGGGGCAGGGCGACCAATATGCCCCTGAGATGGGCACGACAGTCCCTGTCCCTGGCTGGAGTGGGGGGAGGGAACACTGAGGAAGGGGAACCCTGCAGTGCAGGAGCAGGGAGGAAGCAGTTCCTGGGTGCATTGAGAAGGGAGTATAAAAGGTGGGCACCATCTTAGTTCAGTGCAGAGAAGTCTGAGCAGAAGTGGCAGGGAGCAGGGGCTCTGCATGAGCTCTGCTCCGGAGGCGGGCCTAGTAACAGAGGCCCAGGCCTGCAAGAGGGAGAAGGAAGGAAGAGGAGCGGAGAAGGCTCCAGGAACGAGGAATGAAGGGATCCCAGGGGTGCGGACGGGCGAGTCGCCACTGCACGCCCGAATCCACCTGCGTGGAGGGGTCAGGCCAAAGGGGGAGACCGGTCCCCGAACTAGTGGAGGCAGGAAACGACCCTCAGCTAGAAACCGGAGGCTCTGACATTTTATGTGGCGCAGCCCCTTGCTCCACCCGCTAGGAAGGCACCACATAGGGTCAGGGAAACTGGCGCCAAGTTTACCAAGAGGAGGCCCGAGGCAGCCGGACAGAAGTGTTGGTAAGAAAGGCCAGACAAAGGACACACAAAGGGGGTCCTGTGAAGCGCTCCAAAGTTATCTGGGAGTTGTCTGAGCCCCTCACCTGGTGAGCACAGTACGACGTGGGCAGCCGTTACCTGCAGACGTGGTCTGGATAATAAGAACTGTGAGTAAAGGCCCTGAACTGCATCACTGACTCCGTGTCGTTACTGCTGCTGCCCTGCACCATCACCTCCATCCTCCGCATACACTGCCCTGAGGCTATACTCCTCCCGTGGGGAGTTATGCTACGCTCTGCTGCACCCACAACACCAGCCTTAGCGGTCTGCCCTGTAGCGGCGGTTCACTCTGACCGCAATCCACGGGTGGCGTAGTCGGACATTTAAACATCAAAACCACATAAATAGTTCCGCCACTGGTTTGACCGCCCTGAGCCACGGAACCGGATCGCCGCCACGAAGACTACAACCACCAGCATCCACCAAAAAGGGTCCGGCTCCGGGTGTCCCAAGGCCCAGGGGGTGCGTCAGAACATTTTCATCACCTTTCACAATCACCAATGGGACAAGGCAGGGATGTCCTCTGTCCCCTCTCTTATACATCCTAGTGACGGAGCACCTGCTCTCATCAATTCGCCATAACCCCAATATTAGGTGGATTGAGGTGGGAGGCACCGAGTACAAGTGCTCTCTATTTGCTGATGATGTCCTAGTATATATCACTCAATCACATATATCCATCCCTGCTGTTATGGCTGAAATAGATCACTTTGTTACATGGTAAAATTTTAAAATCAATGCAGCGAAGTCTGAGGCCCTCGATGTCTCCCTCCCTAAATCCATATAGGATTCCATCCAGTCCAACTTTCCCTTTGCCTGGCCCTCACAGGGTATCAAATACTTAGGAATTCCTATTCATAGAGACCTCTCCCATCTATGTTATCTTAATTTTGGGCCCTTTATTGAACAATTCCATACAGACCACGGTTGGCAAGTTAGAACTGTAAGATTCACTACGTGCACCACTGGTATTTTGTGGAAAAGCACATGTAAGATTCTGCAACAGTCTCTGCTGATACTCCTGCATGCGTGCATCCCTTTCTATGGCAGGAATAATTTCTGCAAATTTACTTTTGTACCGGGGATCTAACAGTGTGGCAACCCAGTAGTCAGGATTATTTCTAATTCTCACAATTCGAGGGTTATGTTGCAGGTAGTGCAGCAAGAAGGCACTCATGTGTGTTGCGCATCCAGGAGCACCAAGTCCCTGTTGTGTTGGTGGTGAGGTAGCAATCATGCTTCCTTCCTCTGTCCTCTCCCCCCAACCTCGCACAACAGAAATGTGATCAAGGTCTCCCTCATCTGATGAGTCTTCCATCAGTTCGTCCTCCACTTCTTCCTGGGCTCCTGCACCTTCCTCACTAGTTTGGCTGCTACCATGCGCCCTGGTAAAATCATCTCCCCCACCCTCACATGCCTGCCGCCTTGGTGCTGCCGACCGTCTGGACCTTGCAGATGTTAGCCCTTCCGCATACAACTCCTCCTCCTCTACTTCCTCCACCTCCTCTTGTGCCACCACCTGACTCCGAATTCTGTTTAACATGTGCTCCAGCATGTAAATCACCGGAATAGTCATGCTGATAATGGCATCGTCAGCACTAAACATCTTCGTCGCCATTTCAAAACTGTGCAGAAGGGTGCATAGGTCCCTGATCTGAGACCACTCCTCCAGCGTGATTTGCCCCACCTCTGAATCTCGTTGGCCCAGGCTATACGTCAGAACGTATTGCACCAGGGCTTGTCGGTGCTGCCACAGTCGCTGCAACATGTGCAGAGTTGAATTCCACCGGGTAGGCACATCGCATTTTAGCCGGTGAAGTGGCAGGCCCAACGACTTCTGTAGAGATGTAAGTCGCTGAGCTGCGGGATGCGAACGGCGGAAGTGAGCACACAGCGACCGTGCCCTCTGCAGAAGGCCATCTAGTCTGGGATAGTGGGCTAAAAATTGCTGGACAACCAGGTTCAACACGTGAGCCATACAAGGCACGTGTGTGACATTGCCCCGGCGAAGGGCCGCACCCAGGTTTGCAGCATTGTCGCACACGGCCTTCCCTGGTTTCAGGTCCAGTGGAGACAACCATTCATGAAATTGGTTCTCCAGAGCTGACCACAACTCCTCAGCTGTGTGACTCACATTTCCCAGACATTTCAATGTAAAAACCGCCTGATGACGTTGAGCCCTACTGCCAGCATAGTAAGGAGGTGTGCAGGATCCCTTCTGCGCAGTTAGAAAGCTTGTGGCATGACCAGACAGGCTTTGGGTGCAGGTGGAAGACCGAGAGGAGGTTGAGGAGGCAGAAGCAGTGGAGGAAAAATGACATAAAGAGGATTGACGCACAACTCGTGGGGACGGCAAGACTTGGACAGCAGCCCCTTGTCCTGCTGTCACCATAGTTACCCAGTGCCCAGTCAGCGACATGTAACGCCCCTGTCCATGCCTACTCGTCCAAGTGTCTGTGGTGAAATGCACCCTGTCACACACAGAGTTTCTCAAAGAAGCGGTGATGTTGTGTGCGACATGCTGGTGGAGCGCAGGCACACCTTTCTTTGAGAAGTAGTGCCGACTGGGCATCTGGTACTGGGGCACTGCGACGGACATAAGGTCTCGAAAATCCTCTGTGTCCACCAGGCGGAAAGGCAGCATTTCTGTAGCCAAGAGCTTGCAGATGGTGAAATTCAACCTCTTAGCTTTCTCATGGCTAGGAGGAAATGGTCTTTTACTTGTCCACATCTGAGAGACCGAGGGTTGGCTATTGTGCTTAGACGGGGTTGATAAGGGTGTCCCCGGCAAACTGCCGGTCTGTGAGGAAGATGCAGGCGGACATGTTAGGTTGCCTTGATCCAAAGGTGGTGCTATCGATGTCGGACAGCGCTCAAGACCAGCTGGTGTTACCACCTCCAAAGAAAATGATGACCTGCCAATCACGCTGGCTGTTGCGGGTAAAGAGGTGGCAGGTCTGCGCCCCAAAACAGGTGTGACTGCTGTCCCCCCAGTCACAGAGGATGAAGAGGCCGCGGATGCACAAGATATGGCAGACGGTGGTTGGCCCGGCCGGCTAGACCGCATTGTAGCACACTGAGCTTCCCACTGCAACTTATGCTTCATGTCCATGTGCCGGTTCATGCATGAAGTACTCAAACTATGTATTTTTTGGCCTCTACTTAGCTTTTGCTGACAAATGTTACAGATAACACGAGTTGGGTCATCTTTATCGATCTGAAAAAATGCCCAGGCTATGCAAGGCTTAGCACCCATGCGACCTGAAGAGCCACCACGACTTGTGGTGAGAGGCAGAGTTGTGTTTGAGGATGCAGTTGTTGACGTGCTTCCAGTACTACGTCTCTGTCCAGGAAGGCGCAACCTGACCTCGTCGTCACTAGCATCTTCCTCCACCTCCTCTGCTGACCTCATCTCTTGGCTGACTGTGGGTTGACAGTAAGTGGGATCTCCGACCTCATCATCATCACCCTGTGCGTTATCACACCCGTCGTCCTCAGAGCCAACCTGTTCCTGCCCTGACAAAAAACTAAAGTTGTCGCTCCAATCAGGTATTTGAGTCTTATCATCGTCTTCCTCATTGTCTCCACCAACAGGAGTTACAGTTTGGGAATGAGGGTCTACATTATGGTCAGAACCTTCTGCGTCTGGTCCTGGATCCGACTCATAAAGATTCTGGGCATCAGTGCAGATCATTTCCTCGTCTGGATTCACAGAAGCGCTGGAGTCGACCTCTGATTCCCAGGCTATAGTATGAGTAAACAGCTCTGCAGACTCAACCATCTGTTCTACCTCATACTCAGACGGGCAGCTGGAGATTTGGGAGCTGTGAGGAAGCAAGTGCGATTTGGGTGACACCTTTGAGGACTGGAGTATTTGTGATGTTGAAGTTGATGTGGAGGAGAGCCCACTTAAAGGAGCACTTGATATCCGTTGAAGCACCTGCTGTTTTTGTGCCTCATCTGGAATTTGTAGCGATTGGCGTGGCCGTAAGAAAGGGATCTTATCACATTGTCCGCTAAAAGAAGTAGACATTTTAGTTTGGCTGGAAGATGGTCTTTCTTCTGCACCTACCCCACGGACACAACCTTTTTTCCCCTTCCCAACACGCCTATTCCCCTTTCCACCAGCAGCAGGCCTTTTTCCACTCATTTTGGTGGTTAACTAATTCACAACTCTGGAGTTGTTTGCACAAAAAAACAATGGATGGTAACCGAGCAGAGCTGAGTGGCCAAACTGTGGTATTAGGCCAAAACTATTGGCTGGGTTAGATGCAGAAAAAAATTATTTTTAATTTGCAACCTGATGGAGGTCAGTATAGATGGACTAATAGACCAAGTCCCACACACCGCTAGAAGCCCAAATATTTTTTCAGAGCTAGATGCAGAAAATTTTTTTATTCAATTTGCAACCTGATGGAGGTCAGTATAGATGGACTAATAGACCAAGTCCCACACACTGCTAGAAGCCCAAATATTTTTTCAGAGCTAGATGCAGAAAAAAAATTTTTTTAATTTGCAACCTGATGGAGGTCAGTATAGATGGACTAATAGACCAAGTCCCACACACTGCTAGAAGCCCAAATATTTTTTCAGAGCTAGATGCAGAAAAAAATTATTTTTAATTTGCAACCTGATGGAGGTCAGTATAGATGGACTAATAGACCAAGTCCCACACACCGCTAGAAGCCCAAATATTTTTTCAGAGCTAGATGCAGAAAAAAATTATATTCAATTTGCACCCTGCTGGAGGTCAGTATAGAAGGACTAATAGAACAAGTCCCACACACTGCTAGAAGCCCAAATATTTTTTCAGAGCTAAATGAAGAAAAAAATTATTTTTAATTTGCAACCTGATGGAGGTCAGTATAGATGGACTAATAGACCAAGTCCCACACACTGCTAGAAGCCCAAATATTTTTTCAGAGCTAGATGCAGAAAAAAATTATTTTTAATTTGCAACCTGATGGAGGTCAGTATAGATGGACTAATAGACCAAGTCCCACACACCGCTAGAAGCCCAAATATTTTTTCAGAGCTAGATGCAGAAAATTTTTTTATTCAATTTGCAACCTGATGGAGGTCAGTATAGATGGACTAATAGACCAAGTCCCACACACTGCTAGAAGCCCAAATATTTTTTCAGAGCTAGATGCAGAAAAAAATTATTTTTAATTTGCAACCTGATGGAGGTCAGTATAGATGGACTAATAGACCAAGTCCCACACACTGCTAGAAGCCCAAATATTTTTTCAGAGCTAGATGCAGAAAAAAATTATTTTTAATTTGCAACCTGTTGGAGGTCAGTATAGATGGACTAATAGAACAAGTCCCACACGCTGCTAGAAGCCCAAATATTTTTTCAGAGATAAATGAAGAAAAAAATTATTTTTAATTTGCAACCTGATGGAAGTCAGTATAGATGGACTAATAGACCAAGTCCCACACACTGCTAGAAGCCCAAATATTTTTTCAGAGCTAGATGCAGAAAAAATTATTTTTAATTTGCAACCTGATGGAGGTCAGTATAGATGGACTAATAGACCAAGTCCCACACACCGCTAGAAGCCCAAATATTTTTTCAGAGCTAGATGCAGAAAAAAATTATATTCAATTTGCAACCTGCTGGAGGTCAGTATAGAAGGACTAATAGAACAAGTCCCACACACTGCTAGAAGCCCAAATATTTTTTCAGAGCTAAATGAAGAAAAAAATTATTTTTAATTTGCAACCTGATGGAGGTCAGTATAGATGGACTAATAGACCAAGTCCCACACACCGCTAGAAGCCCAAATATTTTTTCAGAGCTAGATGCAGAAAAAAATTATATTCAATTTGCAACCTGCTGGAGGTCAGTATAGAAGGACTAATAGAACAAGTCCCACACACTGCTAGAAGCCCAAATATTTTTTCAGAGCTAAATGAAGAAAAAAATTATTTTTAATTTGCAACCTGATGGAGGTCAGTATAGATGGACTAATAGACCAAGTCCCACACACTGCTAGAAGCCCAAATATTTTTTCAGAGCTAGATGCAGAAAAAAATTATATTCAGTTTGCAACCTGATGGAGGTCAGTATAGATGGACTAATAGAATGAGGCTATGCCCAAAAGATTTTACTTCACTAGGTGCAGTAAAAAAATTGGTATTCTATACACAGGTGGTATATCTTGCAACACAGATAGGCTACTCCACTGACTAACACACTCTGCAATAGGCCAAAAAGGATTAGCTTTGCTAGATTCAGCCAAATGCTGTGAAAAAAACTTGCACAGCACTGGCACAGACCTGCCTGGCAAAAACTGATAGGAACTGATGTAACCTAGTCCTGAAAAGGACTCCAATTACAATTAGTCTTTACTCCCACAATCTATCTATTTAAGAGCACAGACCTGCCTGATAAAAGTCGTAGGAAATGCTGTAACCTAGTCCTTAAAAGGACTGCAATCACAACTATTCCCTACTCCCAAGCTATCTGTATATTTGTGCGAAAATTGGCTTGAAATTAACAAGGTATAGCGCACACAGCAACAGCGGTGCCGTCTAACACGCAGCTGCAGCAGTGAGAAAATGGTGGCGACGGGGAAAATGGCTTGGTCTTATAGGGCAAGGACATGTGACATACACTGCCAATCACACATGCCCTTGCTTGTGTGAAAAAAAGCACTTCGCTCCGTGTGTGCGCTGCTGATAGGCTGACAGATTGCACCTCCCCACTGCAAATGCGGGAAAGAGAAAAAAAAATGGAGATCTTCATTGTTCCTGCAGAGATCCATCCCCTGCCCCTCCCCCCGCCCCGCTGTACACTCAAACTGCGTATTAACATTAATTTTCATCATTACTGAGAAAAAATCCAGTTATGATTTTGGTGCACGAACAGTTATCGAACATAACCTCGAACAGCCGAATTTTTCTCAAATTGTTCGTGTTCGCCGACCGGCTCGAACACCGCCCAAAACAGCTCGAATTTGAGATTGGCGAACAGTTCGAGTAGAACAACGCTCATCTCTACCTGTAATACATTTTACCAGGGGAGAGTGGATTTTGTTTTTCCACAGAGTCCAGAACAGGGGCAAGTCCCTTCCCAACACAGTCCAATAGGGAAGAGTTTTTACCACCCCCACTACATGTTTTATATCTCCACATGGCGTGGACGAAACTACCTCCACAGTTAGATACTCTCGGAGGTCCCCATGGATGCACACAACCCCGACTGGCCATCCACTGGGGTTGTCTCCTGCCACCAGCGACCCATGTACCAAAGTCACAACGCTCCCTGAGTCCAAGAAGGCCTCCATTGGGTACCCATTATCCAGTACCTGGCATAGTTGGAGTTCACTGTCTCGGGGGTCGGACCTCGCCGTGCAGACGGTCTGGGCATACATTGAGACCCGACGGCTGTATCCACAGTCCATGGGTTCCGTAGTCAGGGGACAATGAGCAACCATATGCCCCGGCCCCTGACACCGCCAGCACCTAAGGGTGGAGGTACTGTTAGGTCTTATGACAGTTTGTGAGGGAACCGATCTCCTGCCACTCTCACTCCAGGGTTCCCCTTCAGCACGGGTACGGTGCTGACTGTCCCCAGCAGAGGGACGCGACCCCTTTCCTGATCCCTGCGTTGGCAGGGATCGGCGTGACAGCCGAGAGGGGGCAGAGTCTCGAATGAACTCCTGAGTGGCCGAGTAGCGCTCGATCAAACTGACCACCTGGTCGAGTGTGCCGGGGTCCCCTTGCCCCACCCAATGTTGGATAGTGGCTGGCAAAGTCCTCACCAGCCGGTCAACCACCACCCTCTCCACCATCTGGGCTGGAGACAAAGTCTCAGGCTGGAGCCACCTCTTTACCAGCTGCAGGAGGTCATAAGCCTGAGACCGGGCGGGTCAGGTCTCCACATAGGCCCACGAAAACACACACTGAGCCCTCACGTATGTATTGACCCCTAGCCGGGCAAGGATCTCACCTTTGAGTCTCTGGTAGTCCTGGGCGTCCTCTCGACTGAGGTCGAAGTAGGCCTTTTTGGCATCGCCGACCAAACACGGAGCCACTACTTCTGCCCACTGGCTGGCTGGTAGGTTTTCCCGCTCTGCCGAGTGCTCATAGATGGTAAGGAAGGCTTCCACGTCATCCTCCGGTCCCATCTTCCTCAACGCTGAGCGAACCTTGTCCCGGGCCTCTCGACGTTCTGGGGCTGGTGTCGTCGGCATCTCCTGCAGGGCTGTGAGCTGCTGCACGATCAGCTCATTGGTGTGCTGCTGCTTGAACTGCTCCTGTTGCTGCCACTGCGTGAGGACCAATTGCCTTAACAGCTCCTCCATTTTGTCCACGGGGTGAGGCTGAAAAGTGGCCGGCCAGATTGTGGTCATGCAGCTGCCGGTGGGGGTATGCCTCAGTCACAAAGCCCGCATTCTCCACCAAGCTTTAAGGCGGCAGTGTTCACACCGTGCAGTAACTGAGGCAGTGACCCAAGCAAGTCCAACATAAACAGCTTTTATTCAGGAACTCACGGGTAAACAGAAAGTCCTCCGGTTCACAGCCGGGTTAACATGAGTCCATAAACAATTGTTGCCAGGGGCAACGGCCGTGCCAGGCTGCTCAAAGCCTGACAGGTGCAGAGCTTTCCCAGGCAGGGGTTCAGCCACACTCAATCCTGCTGAGCTTTCCTGCTCCTAGCAGGTTCCAACATAGAACAACACTAATCCTTAGTGCAGGGGTTTTAAAGGACCTGTGGCAAGAGCCACTGGAAAACCTGGGTTGGAGGGAGGAGGCCGCCCCACTGCCTCCTGTGACCTCCTCCAAGAAATGAAGGCCCTGCCGGGTTTTACTTAATCTGCCTTAGCCAGGTAGTCTGACAAGGTCAATGCTCACCTTCATTCCTGCATTGCAGCCGCAGGTGTGCCTGTGACTGCAATGCACTCCAATGGTTTTAATAGGTCTCTGTACACATTCTGGGGGAGATATAACGTCCCTTTTATACGATCCCAGTCACTGCCTCACAATATATACAGTTAGGTCCATATATATTTGGACAAAGACAACATTTTTCTAATTTTGGTTCTAGACATTACCACAATGAATTTTAAACAAAACAATTCAGATGCAGTTGAAGTTCAGACTTTCAGCTTTCCTTTGAGGGTAGCCACATTAAAATTGGATGAAGGGTTTAGGAGTTTCAGCTCCTTAACATGTGCCACCCTGTTTTTAAAGGGACCAAAAGTAATTGGACAGATGAAATAATTGTAAATAAAATATTCATTTCTAGTACTTGGTTGAAAACCCTTTGTTGGCAATGACTGCCTGAAGTCTTGAACTCATGGACATCACCAGACGCTGTGTTTCCTCCTTTTTGATGCTCTGCCAGGCCTTCACTACGGTGGTTTTCAGTTGCTGTTTGTTTGTGGGCCTTTCTGTCTGAAGTTTAGTCTTTAACAAGTGAAATGCATGCTCTATTGGGTTGAGATCAGGTGACTGACTTGCCCATTCAAGAATATTCCGCTTCATTGCTTTAATAAACTCCTGGGTTGCTTTGGCTTTATGTTTTGGGTCATTGTCCATCTGTAGTATAAAACGATGACCAATCAGTTTGGCTGCATTTGGCTGGATCTGAGCACACAGTATGGCTCTGAATACATCAGAATTCATTCGGCTGCTTCTGTCCTGTGTCACATCATCAATAAACACTAGTGATCCAGTGCCACTGGCAGCCATGCATGCCCAAGCCATCACACTGCCTCTGCCGTGTTTTACAGATGATGTGGTGTGCTTTGGATCATGAGCTGTACCACACCTTCGCCATACTTTTCTCTTTCCATCATTCTGGTAGAGGTTGATCTTGGTTTCATCTGTCCAAAGAATGTTCTTCCAGAACTGTGCTCAGATCCAGCCAAATGCAGCCAAACTGATTGGTCGTCGTTTCATACTACAGATAGACAATAAATCAAAACATAAAGCCAAAGCAACCCAGGAGTTTATTAAAGCAAAGAAGCGGAATATTCTTGAATGGCCAAGTCAGTCACCTGATCTCAACCCAATTGAGCATGCATTATTTCATCTGTCCAATTACTTTTGGTCCCTTTAAAAACAGGATGGCACATGTTAAGGAGCTGAAACTCTGAAACCCTTCACCCAATTTTAATGTGGATACCCTCAAATGAAAGCTGAAAGTCTGAACTTCAACTGCATCTGAATTCTTTTGTTTAAAATTCCTTGTGGTAATATCTAGAATCAAAATTAGAAAAATGTCTCTGTCCAAATATATATGGACCTAACTGTATATATATATATATATATATATATATATATATATATATATATATATATATTTATATATATATATATATATATATATGTATATATAGATATAGATATATATATATATTTATTTTTTTATTTTTATTTATTTATATATATATTCTGTGCAGAAACTATTGTGACATACTGTATGATATGTATGATACATTTATTAGAGTTGCATCCAATTATCTGTGTGGCCTCCCTTTGTAGACTTAACCATGGTAATCATTTTGTACATTGTTTAGATGCTGGAGTTTCCTTGTGGCTTTCATTAAACTCCCAATCCGTGTGTACATGTGGATGCCCCTGGCCCAATACATTCTTAAGCAACAATGTTGTCTTTTTCTGTGTAGTATGCTTTCTGTTTAGCCTTTGGTTCCTTTCTGTTAACATTTTGGATGGCATCCAACAGTCCAAATGATGCTCTGAATGAACGTAATTGGTTTTTATCGCTATCAACCAGCTTACTGCATTTATGGTATTATTCCTCAACCTCTGAGATCTGTGATCAGGATTATGTAGCTGCAGTGTCTTATCCTAAATTAGAAAATCACTAGTAAATATCATTGAGTTTTGTTCTGTTAGGATCTTAAATCATCTTCCTGACATTCCTATTTCTTTCTTCTTATTTCTAGGAAAGCAGCTTGACAATCAATACAGCCAACATTTCAGTTCCTTTCTTGTTTTGCACTATATTATTTGGGGGGCAGGTAGGCGAAATCTTGTTTAAATGCAGACACAGGAAGTGTCACGTCGTTTTAGGTTTGTATTATACAGATAAACCTTATCGGGCCTCATTTATCAAAATTGTCTTACAATAAAATTGTGTTTGTTACTCAAAGCAACCATTCAGAGCTTAGCATTTATTTAACTGCAGTAGTTTAAGAAATTAATCAGGCCAATCATATCATTACCTACTAGTCGAATGGATTCAACAAAGAATTATATTATTGGGGAACAATGCTCATACATTATCCATGCAGGTGCATGTCAGCAGACTATCTGGGTGTACAACTGATAAAAATGTGAGTCAGTTATGCAAGAGTTAAAGGAGGAGCAGGAACAGAAGCCTGTGGGGAATCGCAGTTGGTTATGTTAGCAACAGAGGTAAGTGGATGAGGCAAAAATCTGTTTTGCTTGCTTGCACAAATTTTCACACAAAATTCGATTTGTATTCGATGTGCCTTATCATGCTCTGGGGTACTCGTGGAATCTTCTGATTCCCACAGTTTGCGCTGAAATCTCTGGGCCTGTCGTAGTGAGATGGGACTTCCGGCTTTGATGAGGCCCGGGTAGGCACTGCAGAAGCACGCTGAAGATCACAACATCATGACGTCACAGCGTCCACCGTGACATGCGCATGCGCAGACCTGTCTAATCAGAGCAAGTCCTGGCTCTCTGTGATAGGCCCAGGAACTTCAGCGCAAGCGGCGGGGATTAAAATATGCAGCGAGGACCGGATGGGTGATGGTGAGGAGCGGAGGTGCCATAGAGGTGAGCGGTAAGGTGAGTACAAGGACTTTTTTTACCTTTTGATGGCCTTTTATGGTTCAAAAAAAATAGCTGCCAGTGGCTGAATCAGGATAGAAAATAATTATAAAAAATCTTCATTTTGGCCATTGTGGATTTTTGTAGAAAAATATTACATTTCTGGCCTTTAACGCACAAAAAAAAGAATCGCAGGTCCAGGCCTCAAATAAATAGGAAGATTCTTGTTAGACTGTGAATAAAGGCAATTAATAAATAATATAATACCACAATAATGAATTCCACTCTTATTTTTTCTCTCATCTCTAATTAGAAGAATGCCATTTAGAGCCATTGCTCACGACAGATGAAGCATGGTTTTATCTAATCGGGTATATTATTTATTAATTTCAGAACATAGGTACATGCACACATAAATTTAATGAGCTGCAGCCGCTTTATGATCCAAAAATCAGTGCTTGTTATTGGGGTACACAGATAGTGGGGTCAATATTCGGTCATGAAAATGTGAACACAGCCATTGTACATGGATATCTTCTAGCAATTGTATGCACAGATAACCGATCACACGCGTGAAAGAGGCAGTATTCTGTTTTTCATAGTCCATCCTATGTATTCTAGTTTTTTTTGTAATATTATTATAGGGTTTTTTGTAATATTAATATAAAATTATAGGAACCCTTTGAAACAATTTCCTTTACTTATGATATAGCTATTTAGGAGCAGCCTCAGCTAGCATTTCCTCTAAATACTGACATTATTGCATTTTATATGAAATGTTCTTTACTTGCTTCAAATGACTGCTTTTTATCTTTACTTTTGTTTTATTCAGGAGCAGAATAGTCAATGAGATGAGGAGCTGAACATGTTCTGAAATTCCTAATATTGCATCTCAAATGTTGCATAAAACCCGTTGAACACATCTTTACAGATAATTATTAACAAATTAGCTACAGTATGTATCTACACATCCCTGGTAAACATTCATTCACCGGATAACGGAAGCTTGCTTAGAAAGAAAAAAGACAATAGGTACAGTCATTTTTATTCAGAGTTTTGCTTCGGCTTTGTAAAGCTGAACAATTTTATAGATGCACCGTTATCCAAGAGTACCTGCAAAATTCCCAGAAGGCGTAGTCCCTGAGACTGTGTTTACTACTCATAATAAAATGGAAGGGCTAATTTAAATGACGCCAGTGAATGCCTTGCAGCCAGATGTGGGTTATATGACTGAAACATCTGTTACACTTGACTATGCCTCGCATAAACACGGAGACATGGAAAGAATGAGTATGAGGTAGCCATATCGACCACTATATTAAGAAGATTACTTGAATTACTAAACAGCAGTTGGCCGTTTAATGCTTTGTGTCAGGATGCAATAATAAAACTTAAAGTGTGCTCCCAATTCTGTTTCAGCAAGTTATTACACATGTAAATTCATTTTTATTAAATAGTACTATTATGTAAGGTTTTATAACCAGTTTCGACCTGACATGCCAGGGGCCCACCAATAACCAACTCCAGGGCCCCACTTTTCACCTACATGCAAATGTAACATTATCCTCAATCACTAATATATATAACAATGAACTGGGTAGATTGTTAAATGAATAAGATGCTGCCTTTTTCTGTACATAGTGATTCAAGTATAATTGTGCCAAGTACTGCTCATATAAAAGGGCGGTAGCCCAGTCTTGCACAGGGGCCCACCGGAGGATTCTCCTCTTCTCCTGTGCGCCAGTCCAAGACTGGGCGTAACTTGGGGTGAGGGGAAGTAGTGCCCTGTGCCCATGGGCGCACTGAGAAAAGAGTGGAAGCTGAGGAGCTAATTTACTTCACAGCAAAAGATTGCTGCTGCAGCCACCAAACACACTGAGTGCCTTTGTTAGCAGTAATCAGCTGCTTTGTTCATCTGCTGGAGGCACTCTATATGTCAGGCGGCTGCAGCAGCGGCCAGTTCTTCCCTGCACCTCACAGTTATATCTCCTGCTTCCATGAGGGAAGAAGTCACCAGAAGGGGCAGAGCTTCCACATTACAATGCAAAGCTCATTCCAAAAAGCAGCAGTCATCCTTGTTTGCAGGTAACTAAGAGGAGTGATGGTCTGCAGGATAGAGACATATATAGGGGCTGTGTAAGAGCAGACTGAGAGGAGTGATGTTCTTCAGGCTGAGGCTGTATACAGCAGCTGACAGGAGTGATCTACTGCAGGAGGTGGATGTATACAAACTGAGGAGTGATATACTGCATGATGGAGCTGTGTATAGGTGAGAGGAGTGATGTACTGCGGGAAGGGGTTGTATATAGAGGAAAAGAGTAATGTACTGCAGAGTGGAGCTGTGGATAAATGAAAGAACTGACACTGTGGGATGAGGCTATATAGGGCTGAGAAGAGTGATATATTGCAGGAGAGGGCTGTATACAGGCGGATGCGAAGTGATGTACTACACAATTGGGGCTGTATATAGATTAGAGGATTGATCTACTGCTGAATTGAGCTGTATAAAAATGAGAAGAGGGATGTTCTGCATGATGGGTCTGAGTATAGATGAGAGGATTGATGTTCTGCAGGATGGAGCTATATATACCCCTTTGGAGCTTTTTATTGCAAACACAGCTTTATTAATGTTTAAGTGACCTCAACCTATTTGGCTAGAGAAAAACAGACGATAACAGACAGCCTATTTAATAACACCATGCACTAACAGTATTTTTAGGATACCTACGAGGGGCGTTCATTAAAGATTTCCCTGACCCACTTCTATTTATCACAGGACGCTGAAGCTTCACATGCGTATTGATATAAATTTGACAATTTGCAACTCAGACCTGATAACGGTGATTGATTTTACAGGTGCTGAAGTGGTGTGAGGTTTGATAATGGACCCAGTGGAATACAGAGCAGTTATCAAGTTCCTTTACTTGAAAGGCTGCCCACCAAAGGAGACGTTCGATGAGATGAAAGAGGTTTATGATGATGATTCCCCACCATATGATGTAGTCAAGAACTGGCATTGTCAGTTGAAATGTGGTCGGACTTCGGTGCTAACAGCTCCAATTCCAGGGAGACCCCACTCTGCTATTGATGAACACACCATCCAGCAAGTGGAGGTCACCATTTTGGAAAATCGCCGCGTAACCATTCACCACCTAGCCCAAAATGTCAAGATTAGTGTGGGATCCGTGGAAAAAATCTTCCAAGACCATCTTCACATGCAAAAGGTATCTGCTCGCTGGGTTCCCTGGCAGCTCACACCTTTCCAGAAGCAGGAACGAGTCGAATGTTCTCAGGCTCTATTGACGATTTGCCATGGAAACCAGGAGGACTTTTTCAACAGACTGATCATAGAGGATGAAAGCTGGGTCCATCACTATGATCCTGAAACTAAAGTCAACTCAATGCAATGGAAGCACATCATGACTCACCGCATCCAAAGAAGGCACGTTATAAAAACAGTACAAAAATGATCCCTTTATGGGTGAAGCCATGCATATATATAAAAAAATAAATATATATTTATTTTATTAGGAAGTCAGAACAGTTAAAAGTTGACCAGCGATTTCTTACTTTTACAACAAAATTTACAAGACTATTTTTTTAGGGACCACATCATATTTTAAGTGACTTTGAAGGGCTTATATGACAGAAAATACACCAAAGTGACACCATTTAAAAACTGCACCCCTCAAGGTGCTCAAAACCACATTTTATAAGTTTATCAACCCCTCAGGTGATTCACAGGAATTAATGGAATGTGGAAGGAAAAAATGAAAGTTTTACCTTTTCCACCAAAAATGTTACGTAAGCCCCAAATTTTTCATTTTCACTAGGGTAACAGGAGAAAATGCAACATAAAATTTGTTGTGCAATTTCTGCTGAGTTCACCAATATCCTATATGTGATGGAAAAGCACTGGGCGCACAGCAGGGCTCAGAAGGGAAGGAGCGTTTGAGCTTTGGAATGTGAAATTGGCTGTAATCGATAGCAGACGCCATGTCACGTTTGGAGGGCCCCTGAGATGCTAAAATGGTTGAAACCCCATACAAGTGACCCAATTTTGGGAATTAGACCCCTCAAAGAATTTATGTAGATGTATGGTGAGCAATTTGAATCCTCAGGGGCTTCACAGAATTTTAGAATGTTAAGCCGTTAAATTTAAAAAAACAAAAACATTTTTCCCACAAAAATATTATTTTAGCCCCAAATTATTTCTTTTCTCAAGGCTACCTAGCAAGAATAAACCCCAAAATTTGTTGTGCAATTTCTCCTGAGTACGTCCATACCCCATATGTGGTAGAAAATTATTGTTTAGACACATGGCAGGGCAGGAGGGAAGGAGCTCTATTTGACTTTTAGAATGCAAGATTGTCTGTAATCGATAGCGGACACCATGTTGAGTCTGGAGAGCCCCTGAGGTGCCTAAACAGTGAAAACACCCCCACAAGTGACCTTATTTTGGAAATTACACCCCTCAAGGAATTTATCTTCATGTATGGTGAGCACCTTGAACCCTTAGGGGCTTAACAGAATTTCATAATGTTGAGCTGTAAAAATTAAAAAAAAAACATTTTTCCCACAAAAATATTATTTGAGTCCCAAATTTTTCATTTTCGAAAGGGTAACAGGAGAAAATTCACTATAAAATTTGTTGTGCAATTTCTCCTGAGTTCGCCAATACCCCATATGTGGTGGAAAACTACTATTTGTATGCCTGTCAGGGCTCTGAAGAGAAGGAGCACCATTTGATTTTTGGAATGCATAATTGGCTGGAATTAGTGATGAGCGAGTATGTTCTGTTAACTCTTTCAGTGAGCATGCTCGTTACTTGAGGTTTACGAGCATGCTCGGGTGTTTTCCGAGTATCTTCAGCGTGCTCAGGTATTATGTTTTAGTCACTCTGTGCACATGATTTGCGACTGTTTGACAGCTTTAATACATGTGAGGAATACCTAAGAAACAGGCATTTCTCACATGTATTAAAGCTGTCAAACAGTCGCAAATCATGCGCATGGAGTGACTAAAACATAACACCCGAGCACACTGAAAATACTCGGAAAACACCCAAGCATGCTCGTAAACCTCAAGTAACAAGCATGCTCGTTCATCACTAGCTGGAATCGATAGCGGACATCATGTTGCATTTTGAGAGTCCTTGAGGTGCCTAAACAGTGGGAATCCTCCACAAGTGACTCTATTTTGGAAACTAGAACCTTCAAGGAATTTAGCTAGATGTAAAATGAGCACCTTAAACCCTCAGGGGCTTCACAGAATTTTATAGTGTTGCGCTGTGAAAATAAAAAATATCACTTTTTTCCCACAAAAATGTTGCTTTAGCCCCAATTTGTATATTTTCTCAAGGGTAACAGGAGAAAAAGAAGCCAAAATTTGTTGTGCAATTTCTCCTGAGTACACCAATACCCCATATGTGGAGGAAAACTACTGCTTGGGCGCACAGCAGAGCTCAGATGGGAAAGAACTCTATTTTGGCTAGAATAGGTTGCGGATACCATGTCACATTTGAAGAGCCCCTGACATGCCAAAACAGCAGAAATCCCCACAAGTGGCCCCATTTTGTAAACTACATCTCTCAAGAAATTCATCCAGGGGAGTAGTGAGTATTTTTAACCCTCAGGTGATTCACAAACATGTATAACATTGGGCTGAATAAATGAAATATTACTATTTTTTTCCACTAAAATGTTGCTTTGACCCCAAGTTTACAATTTTCAAAAGGGGTAAAAGGAGAAAACAAACAGTACAATTTCTTCTGAGTACATGAACCCCATAAGTGGTCGAAAACTACTTTTGAGGCACAGTGCCAAGCTAAAAAGGCGAGGACCTTCATATTACAGTGAAGGTTTTGCTGTCACGGTTTGCGGGTGCCATGTCACAAAGCCCTGAGGTGCCAGAACTAGTGATGAGAGAACGTGCTCGCCACTACTCGGTACTCGCCCGAGCATCACGTTGCTCGACAAGCTTGGCGCTCGGGGAGTATTTCCGGGTTGCTCGGGCGGGAACTCAAGTCCACGCTCTGCATATTTGGCGCTCTTTAGAGAGCCAATGAACATGCAGAGGTTGCTTGTCATGCACTGTAATACCGTAGCCATGTTGGTTGTGGGCATTACAGTGATTGGCTGGCCGCACAGCGTCATCAGGTCTATATAAGATCTGGCACCGGTATGGTTGTCACAGTCTACCCCAGAAACAGGCAGAGTAGGGAGAGCTGCTGCTGAATCAGGGAGAGATTTGCTTGTTTACATACCCCGGCAGAATTTTTGCTTGCTTGGCCTTGTTTCAGAGAATATGAATAATAACAAAAAACGTTTTCTCCACTCATGGTTATTGGTTGGGTGAAGCCATTTATTGTCAAAATTTTCTCTTTTTAAATCTTAATAACAACCAAAAACATCCAAATGACCCTTATCAAAAGTTCACATACCCTGGTCATTTTGGCCTGATAACATTCACAGAATTTGACAAATATGGGTTTGAATGGCTACTAAAGGTAACATCCTCACCTGTGACCTGTTTGCTTGTAATCAGTGTGTGTGCATAAAAGCTGAGTGAGTTTCTGGGATCCAGACAGACTCTTGCATCTTTTATCCAGCCATTGATGTTTGTGGATTGTGAGTCATGGGGAAAGCAAAAGAATTGTCAATGGATCTACGGGAAAATGTGATTGAACTGTATAACACAGGAAAGGGATACAAAAAGATATCCAGGGAATTGATAATGCCAGTCAGCAGCGTTCAAACTGTGATTAACAAATGGAAAATCAGGTGCTCTGTAAAAATCAAACCACGGTCAGGTAGTCCAACAAAGAATTTCGGCCACAATTGCCAGGAAATTTGTTCGGGATGCAAAGAAAAACCCACAAATAACATCAACTGAAATTCAGGACTCTCTGAAAACTAGCGGTATGGCTTTTTCAAGATGCACAATAAGGAGGCACTTGAAGAAAAATGGGCTGCAAGGTCGAGTCACCAGAAGAAAGCCATAACTGCACAAATGCCACAAAGTATCTCGTCTACAATACGCCAAACAGCACAGAGACAAGCCTCAAAACTTCTGGAAAAAGGTCATTTGGAGTGATGAGACCAAAATTGACCTTTTTGGCCACAACCATAAACGTTATATTTGGAGAGAGGGCAACAAGGCCTATGATGAAACGAACACCATTCTTACTGTAAAGCACGGAGATGGATCGCTGATGTTTTTGGAATGTGTGAGCTACAAAGGCACAGGAAACTTGGTAAAAGTTTAAGGAAAGATGAATGCAGCACACTATCAGGAAATACTGGAGGAAAATTTGCACTCATCAGCCCAGAAGCTGCGCATGGGACGTACTCTTGCGCACAACTGTATATATATCCATCTGAACTAACAGTCTTCTGAGGACTAATCCAGCTGCATATTAGTGGTGATAGCAGGAGTTAGGCAGGCAGGCAGTGTATGTCGCAGACTGCAGTGCATATAGTGCAAGAGGGTCCATAGCATGTTCCTGCTGCTGCTGTTCTTACAGGTATTTGTAGACATAGCCTCAGATTTTTTTTTTTTATCTTAATACTGGTTATTTGGGGAATTGGATGTTTTGCCCCCAGCAGTTCGCCCCCAGCAATTCGCCCCCGGGTAAATTTCGTCCCCAGCATTTGGCCCCCAGGATGATTTGCCCCTGCACATATCGCCCCCAGTTCGAAACGTCCGGGGGCGAAACGTGCGGGGGCGAAATGTGCGGGGGCGAATCTTCCTGAGGATGAAATGATAGGGGCGAAATGTACCTGGGGGCGAACAGATGGGGGCGAAAAACTAAGGCGGGCAGGATATGTGACAGACTGCAGTGCATGATACAGCACAAGAGGGTCCATTGCATGTTCAACTTCTGACTGATCCTGCTGTGACAAATATTTGTAGACATAGCCCCAGGTATCAGGGGCCAGGACAATTTTTTTTTATCTTAATCCTGGTTATTTGTTTAAAAACCAATCCAGAGTACACCATTTTTCTGCTACATTTGCTTGTTAGTACTGCAGAATAAAGCCAGATCTTTTCCATATTACAGAGATAAAAATCAAGAAATTTGAACTGAGCGTGAAAAATAATGGCCTCCTTTTACATTTTGTTGCAGTGTGTCTGTCAGGCTATTCACACAAGGTCTCTGTGAAGAATAGCATTAGTAAACTACAGGCCTGCTATTTAAAACCATGGTTCTCTGTCAGACGTATCACATATAACAGCCTTCCAAAATCAGACATTTCTGGCTTCCATTTTCATTTCCTTGCAGTGTGTCGGCCAAGCTATTCACTCTAGGTCTCTGTGAAGAATAGTGTTAGTAAACTACAGGCCTGCTATTTAAAACCTTGGTTCTCTGTCAGACGTATCTCATATAGCTGCATTCCAAAATCAGCCATTTCTGGCCTCCATTTCGTTGCAGTGTGTCAGTCAAGCTATTTACACTAGGACTCTGTGAAGAATAGTAGATGGTGATGATGCAAGCAGAGGCCAAGGCCGAGGATGTGGCTGTGGGCAAGCTGAAATTGTGCCAGAAAGATCACCTACATCTTGTCGCTCGAGCTTCCTGTCCCAATTACTAGGGGACGGCAGGACACCACTATTGTACCCAGAGCAGTGTCAAAAGGTTGCTGCTGGAATAGCAAATAATGCTTCCAGTCACTTTGCCACCACCACCACCACCCTGTCTTCCACACAGTCAAGTCTCAGTAGCCATGAGTCTGGACCGCATATTCCTCACCCTGATCCTCCTTCCTCCCACCATGCTGAATGCCCGGAGACAACTGATCCAACACTGTTCACTTTTCCATTTGTAGATTCAGGCCTCTCGCCCGGCCAGCTTCAAGCGAGTCAAGAAAAGAACGCATGTAGCGATGCCCAAATATTTGAGCAACCATGGTCACACGAAGGCAATGGTGGAAAAGTGCAATTCCTGTCGCAAGAGGTGGATGATGATGAGACACAATAGCCAGAAATTCAGGAGGAGGCCCAGGGTGCAGAAGTGGAAGATGAGGTGGTGGATGATATAGTAACTGACCCAACCTGGCAGGGGGACATGCAGAGCGAGGACAGCAGCACACAGGGGGAGGGAGGCGCAGCATCCCAAAGGCAGAAAGAAGCAGTGTGGTGGCCGCAGACACAAGGTGGTAAAGCGTTCCCGTACCACCAACATGACGGAAGTTGCCAGTACAACTGCTTGGTCTTCCCGAGTCTGGTTGTTTTTTAAAGACTCTGCAGATAACCCCAAAAAGGCCATTTGCACCACCTGCTAGGCCATCATCAGACATGCAAAACTAGCAGCCGGACCAACATCAGCATGATCAGGCATATGGCAGATAAGCAGCCGAATAAGTGGGCCGAACCTCAGGGTCCAGAAACAGTGTCTGCCGCTGACACCACTGCTTCTTTCGATGTTGTGCATGCACGCCAATCCCCTGTCCATGGCACATGCAAAGATGCCTCACGCCCTGCACGTGTCGCTGCACACTCTCAACTAGCACTATCAGCAAGCACGTCCACGTCCTTGTCCCAGCACAGCATTCAGTTGTCCATACCCCAGTCCTTGAAATGCAAGCCCAAATATGCAGCCAACGCCCCACTGGCCACACTACTAAATTCACACATTTCGCGAATGCTTGCGCTCGAAATGTTGCCTTTTAGGCTCGTGGAGATGGAAGCTTTCCGCAAGCTGATAGCGGCTGCCGTCCCTCGGTACTCGGTCCCCAGCCGCCACTATTTCTCCCGGTATGCCGTCCCCGCATTACACAAGCACGTATCCCACAACATTAGCTGTGCCCTCAACAATGCAGTACTGGGAAAGTCCACCAAACCACGGACACATGGACAAGTGCTTGTGGGCGGGGATGGTTACCTCGCTGATGGCACACTGGGTTAACATAGTGGAAGCCGGGACCCAGTCAGATCTTGGGACGGAACATGTCCTCCAGACGCCGAGGATTGGGGCCCTGGGTCAATCAGGGTTGCCCCCACATTCTACAGCTTCTGTACCTCCTCATCCTCCTCCTCCTCTTCAGCCTCCATCTCTGAAATGACCACATCAGTCACAAGCTGAAAGCACTGCAAACACTGCCTCGGCCAAGTGGCAATAGGCTGTGCTGAAGCTAATATGCTTAGGTGACAAACCGTACAACGCTGAAGAGTTGTGGACAGCTCTAAAAGAGCAGACAAATCAGTGGCTGACACCGCTGAACCTACAGCCAGGCATAATCATATGTGAAAATGGCTGGAACCTGGTGGGGGCTCTGAAGCGAGGCGAGCTCACACATGTACCATACCTGGCCCATGTGCTTAACCTTGTGGTTCAGCGGTTTTTTAAAACCTACCCGGATCTGCCAGATCTGCTTGTCAAAGTACACCGCCTGGGTGCCCATTTTAGAAAGTCAGCTACAGCTTCTGCCACTCTTGCTGTGCTTCAGCAGCATTTGCAGCTGCAGCTCACCGACTAGTGTGCGATGTCCCCACGCGTTGGAACTCTACATTGCAGATGTGAGGAAGGATTTGTGAGCAGAAGAGGGCAGTTGTTGACTACCAGCATCAACAAGGCCGTCAGTATTCAGGTCAGACTCCACACATAAGACCTCAGGAGTAGACATGGATGTCAGACATCTGAACCATCCTCCAAAACTTTGAGGACTCCACCAAGATGGTGAGCGGCGATGACGCCATAATAAGCATCACCATTCCATTTCTCTGTCTTCTAAAACGCTCTCTGCTCACAATTAAAGAGGATGCATTGCAGGCGGAGCACGATGAGATGGAGCAAGGAACCATACAGGGTGATTACACACAGCCCAGCCTCATCTCATCCCAACGTGGATTGGGTGACAATGAGGAAGAGGAGGAGGAAGAACAGGAGCTAGTTTCCTGCACTATAGATGGTACTACCTGCACAACTGTCATACTGTCTGTTCAGCATGGATGGCCGGAGGACATGGAGGAGGAGGAGGAGGATGAGGAGGAGAGCATGGTCAGTCGTCCTCTTGGGGAGGATACAGAAGTCTTGCCTGTTAGCAGGCTGTCATACATGTCTGAGTTTATGTTACACTGCCTTTCCCATGACCCTCGCATTGTCCAAATTTTGGGTGACAGTCATTACTGGTTGGTGACACTACTAGACCCACGCTACAAGGCAAACTTTCTGTCTCTTATTCCCTTGCAGGACATGCCTAATAAAATCGGGCAGTACCAGAATGCCCTTGTTGCGGAATTATTGAAAAAATTCCCATCTGAAAATGCTGGCTGCAGAGGTCACAATTCGTTGGACATCCAAGGAGTACAGGCGAGAGAGACACAAATCCAATCCAGCAGAGGCTGGGGAACACTGTCAAAGTTCTGGGACAGATTTCTCAGACCCTCTACTGCACAGGCCCTGAGGCGCGGGGTACACAAGGAGGGACAAGTTTCAGAAGATGCTCAAGGAGTACCGACATCCTCCGTGATTCCTCTGCGCCTTATAATTATTGGGTATCTAAGCTGGACACGTGGCAACAACTGGCTCTCTACGCCTTAGAGGTCCTGGCCTGCCCTGCCGCTAGCGTTTTGTCAGAGCGGGTTTTTAGTGCCACTGGTGGAATTATAACCGATAGGCGCATCCGCCTGTCAACTGAAAATGCTGACAGGCTGACTCTTATAAAAATGGACCAGACTTCTCAACACCACCGAATGATAGCAGCGTAACATAAACTCTAATACAGTGTCTTTTTATTGGGAGGTCTAACTTTATTCCTATGCACCTCTGTCTTCACACCCAGACATGGTTATACGCTTCCTGATTTTCTCTATTTGCTCTTGTCCTCCTCCTTCTCCTCATACTCATCCTCCACCACTATATCTACCATATCACCATATATACGTCTCTTGGAAGGGGCATTGGAGTTCCTCCAAATTTTTGGCAGCCGTTGCATTCACTGCATAGGCAAACAGTATGGGAGACACACTTCCTAATAAAGGGAACATTGTTTTCAGGAGGCCCTCCAACCTCTACAGATCTTGCACGGGACATTGGAGTTCCTCCAAATTTTTGGCAGCCGTTGCATTCACTGTATAGGCAAACAGTATGGGAGACACACTTCCTAATAATGAGAATATTGTTTTCAGGAGGCCCTCCGACTTCTCGACTTCTACTCCTCCTGCAAGGGACATTGGCGTTCCTCCAAATTTTTGGCGGCCGTTGCATTGACTGCATAGGCAAACACTATGGGAGACACACTTCCTAATAATGGGAACATTGTTTTCAGGAGGCCCTCCAACTTCTACGTCTCTTGCAAGGGACATTGGAGTTCCTCCAAATTTTTGGCAGCCGTTGCATTCACTGCATAGGCAAACAGTACTGGAGACTAACTTCCTAATAATGGAAACATTGTTTTCAGGAGGCCCTCCGACCTCTACGTCTCTTGCAAGGGACATTGGAGTTCCTCAAAATTTTTGGCAGCCGTTGAATTCACTGCATAGGCAAACAGTATGGGAGACCCACTTCCTAATAATGGGAACATTGTTTTCAGGAGGCCCTCCGACCTCTATGTCTCCTGCAAGGGGCATTGGAGTGCCTCAAATTTTAGGCAGCCATTCAGTCACTGCACATGCAAGAACAGTTTGGGAGACCCTCTCCTTTCTAATGGGAACATGTCCTTTCCGTGGCCCAGCTCTATGTGTCTTTAAATTGTTAGTAGGGATTTTCCTAAATTTTGACAGTCGTTGGACTCACTGCGTACCCTATAACTGTACAGCAGACCCTCTCTTTTCTTATGTCATTACTGTGGCCAAGCTCTATGTGTCTTTAAATTGGTATTGGGGTTTTTCCTAAATTTTGGCAGCCGCTGGACTCACTGCATACCCTATAACTGTATTGCAGACCCGCTCCTTTATAATGGGAACAAGTCGTTACTGTGGCCGAGCTCTATGTGTCTTTAAATTGTTATTGTTTTTTTTCCAAAATTTTGGCAGCCCTTGCAGTCACTGCGTGGGTATTACCACTGTAGGAGACCCACTCCTTTATAATGGGAACATTTTTTTTTACTGAGACCCTCCTCTATGTATCTTCAAGGGAGTATTGGGGTTCATCCAAATTTTTGACAGCCCTTGCAGTCACTGCATACGCAATAACAGTATAGGAGACCCACTCTTTAATAATGGGAATAGCAAAGCATAGCTGACTGCTGGCCCTTTAAGAATAGTAAGGGCCACCCAATGGCCCTATAAAAATAGTGTTTGTGACTTTCAGAGTCCCTACTTCATAAATGAAACAGGATGTGTCTGATCATGTCTAACACCACATGGCCAGATAAGGTTGTAAAATGTTAAAATGACATTTCCTGGTGAATGCATTTTTCACCGTTGAAAGCAATGCAAAAGTGCAAATACGCTACATGTGAACATAGCCCAAGGTGTGGAGGAGCATTTTTGTTTTGTATATTTAATTTGCCTTATATACAAGTGATTACCCTGGAAAGGATGTTCCTTAACATTTTTCCCAGGAAAATCCACTTTGGTTTCGTTTTTGTATGTTTTATTGTGAGTCCGTAAAAGTGGCATAATAGCCCTGACAACATTGTTGACAGCAGTGACCTGGGAGTCAGAGATGCTTCCAGGGGTCTTCCCCATGCTGTTCACATGTCATTTGAGCACTGTTCCCATCAATTTTTAGGCCCTCTGCAGACCGCCGGGGTGGGAGAGGGGGGCGCCGTAAAAATGCTTGAGTTTCCCATAAACTTACATTGGGCTCGTTGCTCAGACCGAGCACTCGAGCATTTCAATTTGTTCGACCCGAGCAACGAGCACCCGAGCATTTAAGTGCACGCTCATCACTAGCCAGACCAGTAGAAACACCCCCATAAGTGACCCCATTTTATAAACTACACCTCTTAATTAGTGTTGAGCGAGCACTAAAATGCTCGGGTGCTCGAAGCTCGGGCCGAGCTCACCGTGATACTCGGGTGCTCGACCCGAGCAACGAGCCCAATGTTATTCTATGGGAGACCCGAGCATTTTTGCGGCGGCACCCCCGGCTGTCTTTTAAAAGCCTAACAAATGCCCAAAACGATAGTGACAGTGCTCAAATGACATGGGGACAGCATGGGGATCGCCCCAGGAAGCATTTCTGACCCCCAGGTCACTGCTGTCAACAACGTGGTCAGAGGTATTAAGCCACTTTTAAGAGCTCACAATAAAACATTCAAAAACGAAACTGAAACTGCTTTCCTGTGAAATATGTTAAGGAAGTTCCTTTCCAGGGTAAAGACTTGTGTATAAGGTAAAATAAATAACCAAAAAAAAAAAATACTCCTCCACACCTTGGGCTATGTTCACAAGTAGCATTTTTTATGCGTTTTTGCACTTTTGTATTGCTTTCAACCGTGACAAATGCATTCACCGGGAAATGTCATTTTAACATTTTACAATCTTATCTGGCCATGTGCTGCGTGACACATGCATACAGTGCTGAAAAGACATGGGAACAGCATAGGGAAGACCCCTGGAAGCATCTCTGTCACCCAGGTCACTCCCTAAAAGTGTGCCCATCAGAAGTGATCCTTGCCGCATCAGAAGATGCAGACTTGCAACTATCCCAGTGCAAGTCCTTGTCCCAGGGCAGTGTTCAATTGTACCTCCCCCATTCCTTGCAATGCAAGTGCAAATATGCAGCCAACCAACCACCCACCCACCCACAGGCTGCAATACCATACTGCTAGCTTTCACTTGAAATGGGGCCTTTTTGTTTGGAGGAGGCCGAAGCTGGCCACTACCTCATGGCTGCTTCGGCAGTGAGGTTTCCATACTCAGTCACCACCCCCCCGGCGGCCGGGTGTCCACGCTCGGTCCCCAGCCGCCCCGCGGCCGGGTGTCCACACACGGTCCCCAGCCGCCTGGGGGCGGCCAGGTGTCCATAAACGGTCCCCAGCCGCCCCTATTTCTCCTGTTACCTTCCCACACACTTTTCTTAGCCTGGCCTGCTTTAGGGCAGCATTGGACGAGCCCACCAGAGAACCAGACTCTTCCGGTGGGCCCTGGCTTCTCCATCAGGTGAGTTGAGAGTGCCAAGGTGAGGAGCATGATGATGATAGAAGTTAGCATCTGCTTTGTTTTCTTGGAATGCAAGCATATGTATGTAATAGTGACTAGGCCTGAGGTGGTCAGTGTTTTGGCGCATATCCTATCTCCTCCGAGGATTGCTGGATGTTTTCCTGCTACTATCCCAGTTCTATGACTCCCGTTAAAACAAAGCTTCAGGTGATAAATGATGGATGAGGTGGTGGCAAAGGAGAAAGAGCAGGAGGAACAGGGACCATTCACATCAATATCAGGCCAATCAACCACACATGTCTTGTAGGATATGTTTCTGTACCAAAAGGAGCGGTTCGGCTACACAGTTATAGGGCATACAGTGAGTGCAATGCCTGCCAAAAATTTAGAGGCACTCCAATGCCCCTTGGAAGTGACATGGAGGTCAGAGGGCCTTAACTAAACCATTTTTCCCATTTATAGCAACCGGGTCTCCTGTGCACTGTTGGCCTAAGCAGTGAATGGAAGGCTTTCCAAAAATTATGAGGAACTGCAATGCCCCTTGAAACAGACGTGGATTACAGCATACTAAAAACCTTCTACCCATTATTGGGGAGTGGGTCTCCCTTAGTGTTCGCCTATGCATTGAAAAGCAAAAGCTGACTAAAATTAGGAGGAAATGCAATGCCCGTTGGAAGAGTCGTGGAGGTAGCAGTAGATTAACAAGATGGTTTTAATGCCCCTTGGAAAAGACGTGGAGGTCGCAGTAGCTTAACAAGACGGTTTTAATGCCCCTTGGAAAAGTGGTGGAGGTCACAGTAGCTTAACAAGACGGTTTTAATGCCCCTTGGAAAAGTGGTGGAGGTCGCAGTAGCTTAACAAGACGGTTTTAATGCCCCTTACAAGAGCGATACAGTACAGCATCTTAAAAACATTATTACCATTATTGGGGAGTGGGTCTCCCATAGTCTTTGCTTATGCCTTCCAAGCAAAGGCTGCCAAAAATTAGGACGGAGGAACTTGCAATGCCCCTTACAAGAGCCATGCAGTACAACATATTACCAACATTATTCCCATTACTGGGGAGTGGGTCTCCCATAGTCTTTGCCTATGCCTTCCAAGCAAAAGCTGCCAAAAAAGGAGTAAATGTAATGCCCGTTCGATGAGTCGTGGAGGTTAGAGTTAATTAAAAACAACATTTCAATGCCCCTTGGAAGAGCTGTGGAGTTCAGAGTGGTTTAACAAGACGCTTTTAATGCCCCTCGGAAGAGACGTGGAGGTCCCAGTAGCTTAACAAGACGGTTTTAATGCCCCTTGCAAAAGTGGTGGAGGTCGCAGTAGCTTAACAAGACGGTTTTAATGCCCCTTGGAAGAGACGTGGAGGTCCCAGTAGCTTAACAAGACGGTTTTAATGCCCCTTGGAAAAGTGGTGGAGGTCGCAGTAGCTTAACAAGACGGTTTTAATGCCCCTCGGAAGAGACGTGGAGGCCCCAGTAGCTTAACAAGACGGTTTTAATGTCCCACGGAAGAGACGTGGAGGTCGCAGTAGTTTAACAAGACGGTTTTAATGCCCTTTGGAAAAGTGGTGGAGGTCACAGTAGCTTAACAAGACGGTTTTAATGCCCCTCAGAAGAGACGTGGAGGTCCCAGAAGCTTAACAAGATGGTTTTAATGCCCCTTGGAAAAGTGGTGGAGGTCGCAGTAGCTTACCAAGATGGTTTTAATGCCCCTCGGAAGAGACGTGGAGGTCGCAGTAGCTTAACAAGACGGTTTTAATGCCCCTTGGAAAAGTGGTGGAGGTCGCAGTAGCTTAACAAGATGGTTTTAATGCCCCTTACAAGAGCCATAAAGTACAGCATCTTAAAAATATTATTCCCGTTATTGGGGAGTGGGTCTCCCACAGTCTTTGTTTATGCCTTCCAAGCAAAAGCTGACAAAAATAAGGACGGAGGAACTTTCAATAATGGCAACACGGACCACGGTCACCCTGGTGGTATAGTGGTGGTGGAGGCTGAGGATAAGGAGAAGAACATAAAACAGCTGAAATGAGGAAGCGTATACCCATGTGTGGGTGTGAAAGGGTGCATGTGAATACACCTCCCGAAATAACACAGTGGACTTGACTTTATGTTGCTCTGTTGTCATTTGGTGGTGATGAGAAGTCTGGCCCAATCCAGCCCTTGTTCATTTTGATAAGGGTCAGCTTGTCAGCATTGTCAGTTGACAGGCGAGTGCGCTTATCAGTTATAATTCCCCCAGCGGCACTAAAAGCACGCTCCGATAACACGCTAGTGGCAGGGCAGGCCAAGACCTCCAAGGCGTACAGAGCGAGTTCATTCCAAGTGTCCAGCTTGGATACCCAATAATTAAAAGGCACAGAGGAATCACGGAGAACGCTGGTACGGTCGGCAAGGTACTCCCTCACCATCTTTTGAAACTTTCCACTCCTTGTGAGAGTACCCCGCACCTCAGGGTCTGTCCGAAGGAAGGGAGGGTCTGAGAAAACTGTCCCAGAACGTTGACAGTGTTCCCCTGCCTCTGCTGGATTGGAGTTGCATCTCTCTCGCATGTACGCCTTGGTTGGGCAACGAACTGTGACCTCTGCCGCTAGTGTGTTCAGATGGGAATTTTTTTAACAGTTCTGCAGCAAGGGCCTTCTGGTACTGCCCCATTTTTGTAGACCTCTCCACCTCAGGAATAAGAGAGTGAAAGTTCTCCTTGTAGCGGGGGTCTAAACGTGTCACCAACCAGTAATGACTGTCACCCAACATTTTGACAACGCGAGGGTCACGGTTAAGGCAGCGTAACATAAAGTCAGCCATTCGTGCCAGACTGGTAACGGGCAAGACTTCTGTGTCCTCACCAAGATGATGACTGAACATGCTCTCCTCCTCCTCCTCCTCCCGCCTGTCCTCAGGCCACCCACGCTGAACCGACGGTATGACAATTGTACAGGTACTACTGTCTACAGCGCATGATAGAAGCTCCTGTTCTTCCTCCTCCTCTCCCTCATTGTCCCCCAATGCACGTTGGGATGAGATGAGACTGGGCTGTGTGTAATCGACCGATACGGCTACTTGATCCATCTCATCATACTCTGGCTGCAATGCCTCCTCTTTAATTCTCTGCAGAGAGCATTGCAAAAGACACACCAGTGGAATGCTGACGCTAATGATGGCGTCATCGCCACTCACCATCTTGGTGGACTCCTCAAAGTTTGTCAAGATGGTACATATGTCAGACATCCAGGTCCACTCCTGAGGTCTTATGTGTGGAGTCTGACCTGAATATCGACGGCCTTGTTGCAGCTGGTACTCCACAACTGCTCTCTTCTGCTCACAAATCCTTTGCAACATGTGGAGGGTAGAGTTCCAACGTATGGGGACATCACACACCAGTCGGTGTGACAGAAGCTGCAAACGCTGCTGCAACACAGCAAGGGCGGCGGAAGCTGTAGCCGACTTGCGAAAATGAGCTGACAGGCGGCGTACTTTGACGAGCAGATCTGGCAACTCAGGGTATGATTTAAGAAACCGCTGAACCACGAGGTTAAGCACATGAGCCAGGCAAGGTACGTGTGTGATCTCGCCTCGCCTCAGAGCCGCCACCAGGTTACGCCCATTGTCACACATGACCATGCCTAGATGTAGGTTCAGCGGTGTAAGCCACAGATCTGCCTGCTCTTTCACAGCTATCCACAACTCACAAGCAGTGTGAGGTTTCTCACCTAAGCTTATGAGTTTCAGCACAGCCTGTTGTCGCTTGGCGGAGGCAGTACTGCAGTGCTTCCAGCTTGTAACTGATGTGGTGATATCTGAGATGGAGGCTGAACATGAGGAGGAGGAGGAGGATGCGCAGGAGCTGTACACTGTGGGGGCAACTCTGACTGACATAGGGCACGCAATCCTCGGTGTGGGGAGGATGTGTTCCATACCAAGGTCCGACTGGGTCCCGGCTTCCACTATGTTTGCCCAGTGTGCCATCAGGGAGATGTACCACCCCTGGCCACAAGCACTTGTCCACGTGTCCGTTGTCAGGTGGACTCTCCCATTAACTGCGTTGTTGAGGGCACGGCAGATGTTTTGGGACACGTGCTTGTGTAGTGCGGGGATGGCAAAATAATGTCGGCTGGGGACCGAGTACCGAGGGACGGCCACAGCCACAAGGTTGCGGAAGGATTCCGTCTCCACCAGCCTAAAAGGCAGCATTTCCAACGCAAGCAGTCGTGAAATGTGCAAATTTAGGACTCTGGCCTGTGGGGCGTAATTTCCGCATTCGTTCAAAGGTCTGGGATATGGACAGTTGAACACAGAAGTGGGACGTGGACGTGGGCGTTGATGCTGTTTCTTTAGAAACTGCCATAACAAGTGAAGACTGAGAGGAGGGGGCATCTTTGCATGCAGCATGGACAGGGGATAGCCTTGCACACACAACAGGGGGTTCTATTGCACGCACAACAGCGGAAGAAGCAGTGGTGACACCCGCTGACACTGGTCGTGGACCCTGGGGTTCGCCACACAAAGTCGGGTGCTTTGCTGCCATGTGCCTGATCATGCTGGTGGTGGTCAGGCTGGTAGTTTTGTCACCCCTGCTGATGCTGGCATGGCAGGTGGTACAAATGGCCTTTATGGGGTTATCAGCAGAGTCTTTAAAAAAAAAACAGACTCTGGAAGATCTACCGCTTGTACTGGCAACGTCCCTCGTGTTGGTGTTACGGGGTACCGTTGGCCGCCTTCTGTCTGCGGCCACGACACTGCTTCTTCCTGCCTGTTGGGGTACTCTGCCTCCCTCCCCCTGTGTGCTGCTGGCCTCACTCTGCATGTCCTCCTGCCACGTTGGGTCAGTTACTATATCATCCACCACCTCCTCCTCTTCCACTTGCGCACCACGATCCTCCTCCTCACTTCGTAGCAATTGTGTCTCGTCATCGTCCACTTCTTGTGACAAATTGCCAGCGTCGACTTCCTGTGGCCGTGGCTGTTCAATTATTTGGGCATCGCTACATGGGATCACCTCTTCCACCTCTTCAAGCGGAGCAGGCGAGGGGCACAAATCTGGAAATGGACCAGTGAACAGCTCTTCAGAGTGTCCAAGTGTGGGATCAGTTGCTGTCTGACGACACTCGGCATGGTGGGCGGAAGGAGCATCAGGGTGAGGAGGAGTATGCGGTCGAGACTCACGGTTACTAAGATTTGACCGTGTGGAAGACAGACCGGAGGTGGTGGTGCCCAGGTAACTGGAAGTATTATCTGCTATCCAATTAATAACCTGTTCACACAGATCAGTTCGCAATACTGGTGTTGATCTGTGCTTCCCTAGTAATTCGGTCAAGAAGTGGGAGTGAGAAGATGTGGCTGTTGGTTGTGGCACATTTTCACCTTGGCCACGGCCTCGTCCTCTGCACGCACCATCACCAGAACGTCCAGTTCCACGTCCCTTGCCACGTGCCTTGCCCATTGTAAAGGAAGTAAAATAGCTTACACTCGCACTATCAATGGAAAAAGGGTAATACAAAGTAGATTAGAACTGTGGAAGAGGAAAACCACAGTTCTATTTCTCTGGCCTACACCCGACTCTTTTAAACAATCTGAACAATCAGGGAGAAACTATTAGTGTTTTTCTTTACGGAAAAAATACCAAAAGCTGAATAATAGAGATTTTTTACCGTGGAATGACAAAACCACAGTTATTGTTTACTGGGGTATACCAGACAATTTTAAATAGATATATTTGCGGCTGAACAGTGAGCGACACACTCAAACTGTTTTTTTTAGGTAAAAATGGCCCAATATTGGATAATACAGAGGTTTGAACCGTGGAACTGCAAAACCACACTTCTATTTCTCTGGCCTTCACCAGACTATTTTCAACAGATATATTTGTGTCTGAACAATGAGACACTATTACTGAGGTTTTTTACGGCAAAAAATGACAAAAGCAGGATAATACAGAGATTTGACCCGTGGAACTGCAAAACCACAGTTCTATTTCTTGGGCCTACACCAGACTATTTTCAACAGATATATTTGTGTCTGAACAATCAGGAGACACTATTACTGTTTTTCTTCACGGCAAAAAATGGCAAAAGCAGGATAATACAGAGATTTGACCCATGGAACTGCAAAACCACACTTTTATTTCTCGGGCCTACACCAGACTATTTTCAACAGATATATTTGTGTCTGAACAATCAGGGAGACACTATTACAGTTTTTTTTTACGGCAAAAAATGCCAAAAGCAGGATAATAGAGATGTTTTGCCGTGGAACGGCAAAACCACAGTTATAATTTACTGGTGTATACCAGACTCTTTTAAACAGATATATTGGTGTCTGAACAATCAGGAGACACTATTACTCTTTTTCTTTACAGAAAAGATACCAAAAGCTGGATAATAGAGATTTTTTACCATGGAATGGCAAAACCACAGTTATAATTTACTGGTGTATACCAGACTCTTTCAAACAGATATATTGGTGACTGAACAATCAGGAGACACTATTACTGTTTTTCTTTACGGCAAAAAATGGCAAAAGCAGGATAATACAGAGATTTGACCCGTGGAACTGCAAAACCACAGTTCTATTTCTCGGGCCTACACCAGACTATTTTCAACAGATATATTTGTGTCTGAACAATCAGGAGACACTATTACTGTTTTTCTTTACGGCAAAAAATTTCAAAAGCTGGATAATATAGATTTTTTACCGTGAAACGGCAAAACCATAGTTATAATTTACTGGTGTGTACCAGACTCTTTTAAACAGATATATTGGTGTCTGAACAATCAGGAGACACTATTACTGTTTTTCTTTACAGAAAAAATACCAAAAGCTGGATAATAGAGATTTTTTACCGTGGAACGGCAAAACCACAGTTATAATTTACTGGTGTATACCAGACTCTTTTAAACAGATATATTGGTGTCTGAACAATCAGGAGACACTATTACTGTTTTTCTTTATGGCTAAAAATGCCAAAAGCAGGATAATACAGAGATTTTTTACCGTGGAACAGCAAAACCACAGTTATAATTTACTGGTGTATACCAGACTTTTTTAAACAAATATATTTGTGGCTGAACAGTGAGCGACACACTCAAACTGTTTTTTTTTTTAGGTACAAATAGCCCAAAAGTGGATAATACAGAGGTTTGAACCGTGGAACTGCAAAATCACACTTCTGTTTCTCTGGCCTACACCAGACTATTTTAAACAGATATATTTATGTCTGAACAATCAGGGAGACACTATTACAGTTTTTTTTACGGCAAAAAATGCCAAAAGCAGGATAATAGAGAATTTTTACCGTGGAACAGCAAAACCACAGTTATAATTTACTGGTGTATACCAGACTTTTTAAATATATATATTTGCGGCTGAACAGTGAGCGACACACTCAAGCTGTTTTTTTTTTAGGTAAAAATGGCCCAAAAGTGGATAATACAGAGGTTTGAACCATGGAACTGCAAAACCACACTTCTATTTCTCTGTCCTATACCAGACTATTTTAAACAGATATATTTGTGTCTGAACTGTCACAGACACACCTTGTTTTAGGGGGGGGCACCAAAATGTTAATAAGATGGGTATTTGTACAGTGTGAAGGAGGAAAAAAAAAAAGAGGATTTAGATGAAAAAAAAAGGATTTTTCCTGGCTCCCCAGGACCTGGAGCTAAGTCCAGAAATTTCAGCAACAGGAGCACACAGGACTGTAATGCAGCGTTTGCTGGTATAACCACTGCGTCTCCTATACAGCCTGCCTGCCTGCCTGATATTTGGGATGGATATTAATCCTGAGAAGGACTGTTTGTTTGATTTGGCAGCCTTTACAGACCCTACACTAACTATTTCGCAGTATAAATATCTCCCTAGCTCAGCAACACTTTCCCTACACTAGCTAATCCGGAGCGACTGTGTCCAAGATGGCAGCACCCGGTTTTAAATACTCGAGGTGACGCTGTGCGGCCAGCCAATCAATGTAATGCCCACAACCAACATGGCTGCGGCATTACAGTGACTGGCTGGCAATCCCTACATGTTCATTGGCTCTGAAAAGAGCGCCAAACATGCAGGGCGGAGACCCGAGCTCCCGCCTGAGTAACCCGGAAATGCTCGGTGCTCGCCGAACATCTCGAGTAGCGTGATGCTCGGGCGAGTACCGAGCAGTGTCGAGCATGTTCGCTCAACACTACTCTTAATGAATTCATCCAGGGGTGCAGAGATCATTTTAACACCATATGTGAGTAACAGAAATTTATTTAATTGGGCAGTGAAAAAATAATAATTACATTTTTACCACAAAAAATTGTTTTAGCCCCAGATTTTACATTTCCACACGGGTCAGTGGGTAAAAATGGTGCCAAAATGTGTCACACAATTAATGCAATACCCTATATGTGGTTGTACAGTCCTACTTAGCCACACAGCGAGGCTTGGGAGGGAAAGAGTGCTAGTTGACTTTTGGAGAACAAATTATTGTAGAATAGTTTGCAGTCTCTATAAACAGAGACCCTGAGTGCTAGAAGAGCAGAATCCCCCCTCAAGTGACCCTATTTTGGAAATTATACCCCACTGGGAATATATCTACAGGTGTAGTGACTATTTTGAGTCCATGGGTGTTTTCCAGAAAAAAGCAGCAATGGATGTTGCTGAATGATAATTGCAAATTGCTGCTGTAGTGACCTGTGAACTGTAGTGACCAGTATGTTGTAGTGACCAGTACGTTTTGCCCAGCTCATGCTTCTGGACACATGCACCTGTAAATTGGGTGAGCTCTCATCGCTACAGAAATGCCAAACATGTGGGTGGTAAATGTGGTTTAGACACACTGGGGCTCAGAAGGGAGGGGCAGCATTTGGATTTGGGAGCGCAGAATTTGCTGGATTTCTTTTGGGGGGCGAGGAGCCATAGCGCTTTTCCAGAGCCTTTGCACTTTCAGCAACGTGAATGCTTCCTATATTTCCATTGACATATGATGAACCTGAGTGGGGGCTTGCTTCTTTTGTGGATTGAGTTGACGCTTTTATTGGGAAAATTTTACATAACAGTTCAGGTCACATTTCTCTTGCGCTCCACGCTGAGTACTTATATTGGGGTTTCCATCTAGATCTCTGAGTGACATGATTCAGATGAAACCCCAAGGGATCCATTCACTATAACAAGACAGCAGACTTACTCTGGACTCCATCTGGCCTCTGTTCAACGTTGTCTCTCTTTTCAGAAGTGCTTAAAACTGTGTCCAACGGCGCTTTTATGCACGCTTCAAAAGACGGACACCGTCAGATCATAGGCCAGACGGCAGGCACAATGCCTCCATCTGCCTCATTATAGGGAATCTTCCGCCGGGGGTTCCGTCTGTATAGCGTATTTAAAAAATTTACACAGAAACCCCGGTATAAGCGCTCAGTGTAGAGTGCAGAATAAATGTGAGCCGAGCCTTACTGTGATCTTTGGGAGGCAGAATGTACAAATCAACAGCAGGTGAAGAATTAGTTTTATTTCTTTTCTACGCCAGCTCTCATGCTGTATAAGTGATTAGAGAACTTTATTCTTCAGTTCAGTGCGATTACAGCGTTACCAGATTTATATATCGGGTTTTTATGTTTGCCAGCTGTCACACACTAAAAGACGCTTTTTTTTACAGAAACTAGGTTTTGCATCGCCATATTTTGAGAGCTATAATTTTTCCATATCTCTGCCAACAGAGTCATATAGGGCTTGTTTTTTGCGGGACGACTTGACGTTTTTATTGGTACTATTTCCAGGCACATGACATTTTTTGATCGCTTTCTATTCTGATTTTTGGGAGGCAGAATGAACAAAAACCAGCAATTCAGGATTTTTTTTTTAATATTTTTATGTTCCGCTTGTGGTAAAATTTATGAAGCTGCTGTATTCTTCGGGTCAGTACGATTACAGCAATACCACATTTATATAGGTTTTTTATGTTTTGACGCTTTTACACAATAAAAACTACACTGTGTTCCAAATTATTCTGCAAATAATATTTTCTCAGATTTTCCCAAATTACCTATATGAATTGCAGTCATTGTAATTTTCCAGTCAAATAACTATTAGAGTACAATTGAAAGGTTTTTGTACAAACTGCCTATGATAACAGTATATTTTTAAAAAAATAAAACACTCAAACTGCACTCAAAATGCATGTTCCAAATTATTATGCACAGCAGAGTTTTCAACCTTTTCATTTTAATAAAGAACAAAAAAATTGTCATTTTTGAAATTATAAGCATTAGCAGGTTATTACAAACTGAAATCAAACAGTTTTCAACTCAAAACTTTATTCTAGGTGATGTAACATTTGCACATAGGACCCCTTGTTCGAAAGGAGCTTCTGAACTCTCTCATTCATTGAATTTGTCAGGTTTTGGATGGTTTCTGCTTCAATTGTTTTGCATGAGGACAGAATGCCCTCCCAGAGCTGTTGCTTAGATGTGAACTGCCTCCTGCCATCATAGACACTCCTTTTGATGATGCTCCAGAGGTTCTCAATGGGGTTGAGGTCAGGGGAGCATGGGTGCCACACCATAAGTTTGTCCCCTTTTATGCCCACAGCAGCCAGAGATGCAGATGTGTTATGTGCAGCATGAGACGGGGCATTATCATGCATGAAATGATCTCGATGGTCCAGATGGATGGAGTGGAGGATGGCTGGTTGATGGACACCCCATGCAAACACGGCTACGGCGCCAACAAGGAGGAGGTGGAGTAATGTTTTGGGCTGGAATCATAGGGAGAGAGATTGTCGGCCCTTTTAGGATTCCTGAAGGGGTAAAGATGAACTCCATAATGTATGTTGAGTTTCTCAAACAGCACTTCCTTCCATGGTTCAAGAAGAAGAACCGTGCATTCCGCAGCAAGATCATTTTCATGCATGATAATGCCCCGTCTCATGCTGCACATAACACATCTGCATCTCTGGCTGCTGTGGGCATAAAAGGGGACAAACTTATGGTGTGGCCCCCATGCTCCCCTGACCTCAACCACATTGAGAACCTCTGGAGCATCATCAAAAGGAGTGTCTATGATGGCGGGAGGCATGTCACATCTAAGCAACAGCTCTGGGAGGGTATTCTGTCCTCATGCAAAACAATTGAAGCAGAAACCATCCAAAACCTGACAAATTCAATGAATGAAAGAGTTCAGAAGCTCCTTTCGAACAAGGGGTCCTATGTGCTAATGTTACATCACCTAGAATAAAGTTTTGAGTTGAAAACTGTTTGATTTCAGTTTGTAATAACCTGCTAATGCTTATAATTTCAAAAATGACAATTTTTTTGTTCTTTATTAAAATGAAAAGGTTGAAAACTCTGCTGTGCATAATAATTTGGAACATGAATTTTGAGTGCAGTTTGAGTGTTTTATTTTTTAAAAAATATACTGTTATCATAGGCAGTTTGTACAAAAACCTTTCAATTGTACTCTAATAGTTATTTGACAGGAAAATTACAATGAATGCAATTCATATAGGTAATTTGGGAAAATCTGAGAAAATATTATTTGCATAATAATTTGGAACACAGTGTATTTTATAGAAAAAAGAATTGTTCTTGCATTGCTTTATTTTGAGAGCTATAACTTTTTTATTTTTCCACTGACTGAGCTGTATGGCAGCTTTTTTTTTGCGGGACAAGATAATGTTTGCAGTGATTTCAGTTTATTTCGATATGACTTTTTGATTGCATTTTATTCCACTTTTTGTTCGGTGGTATGATGAAAAAGCATTGTTTTTTTGCTTCGTTTTTTCATTTTTATTTTTTAATAATGCGCTCAGAAGGTGTATCTAGTGTGACAGTTTTATAGATCGGGTTTTTCCTGACCGGCGATACCAAATATGTGTACTTTTTTTGCTTCTAAATAAATATACGTATTTATTAGTGATGAGCAAGCATGCTTGCTACTGCTCGGTGCTCGCCCGAGCATCTCACTGCTCGCCGAGTATTTCCGGGGTTGCTCGGCGGGAGCTCGGGACCCCTCCCTGCATGTTTGGCGCTCTTTAGAGCGCCAATCAACATGCAGGGATTGTCTGCCACACACTGTAATGCCGCAACCATGTTGGTTGTGGCATTACAGTGGTTGGCTGACCGCACAGTTCTATCAGGTCTATATCAGACCTGGCGCCACCATGCTCATCACAGTCACTCCGGAATCAGACAGTGTAGGGAGAGCTGCTGCTGAGCTGGGGAGAGATTTGCTTGTTTCTAGTTAGCGTAGGTATACAGACTATATTAGAGACACATATCCATCTCAACTAACAGTCCTTCTGAGGACTAATAAAGCTGCAGAGATATCAGTGCTAGGAAGGCAGGGTATATAGCATACTGCAGTGCACATAGCAAGAGGGTCAATTCCCTTTCTGTCTGCTGGTGCTTTTACAGATATTTGTAGAAATAAGCCCAGTTATCAGTGGCCAGGAATAATTTTTTTTATCTTAACCCTGATTGTTTGCTTTAAAAGCAATCCAGAGAACACCTTTTATCTGCGCCATTTGCACTGCAGAATACAGCTAGGTCCTTTCCATATTACAGCGCTAAAAATCCAGCTATTTAAAACTGTGGTTTGTTTCTGGCCTCCATTGAAATTTTGCTGCAGTGTGTCAGTGAAGCTATTGACACCAGTTTGCTGTTAAAAATAGTTACCTACAGGCTAGCTATTTAAAACTGTGGTTTGTCCTTCACACGGATCATATATAATTGCGCTGAAAATATTGCCATTTCTGGCCTCCATTTAAATTTTGTTGCAGTGTGTTAGCGAACTTATTGACATCAGTTCGCTGTTAAAAATAGTTACCCACAGGCCAACTATTTAAAACTGTGGTTTGTCCGTCACACGGATCACATATGAGTTCGCTCCAAATTCAGCCATTTGTATTGAGCGTAGAAGATATTGTTCTCCATTTTAAATGGGCAAGGCACGTGGCAAAGAACGGGGAACTGGACTTGATGGTGATGGTGCATACAGAGGCCAAGGCCGTGGGCAAGCTGAAATTGTGCCACAACAAACACCCACATCTTCTCGCTCGACCTTCCTGTCCCAATTAATAGGGGACCGCAGAGCACCACTATTGAACACAGAGCAGTGTGAAAAGGTTATTGGTTTGATAGCAGATAATGCTTCCAGTCACATAGCCACCACCTCCACCACCCTGTCTTCCACACGGTCAAGTCTCAGTAGCCAAGAGTCTGGACTGCATATTCCTCACCCTGATCCTCCTTCCTCCCACCATGCCGAGTGCCCAGACACAACTGATCACACAGTTGGACACTCCAAAGAGCTTTTCACGTTTCCATTTATAGATTCGGGCCTCTCCCCTGGTCCACTTAAAGGGGGGCAAGAGGAGATCGCATGTAGTGATGCCCAAATATTTGAGCAGCCACAGTCATACAAAGTCGATGGTGGGAAAGTGTCACAAGAGGTGGACGATGATGAGACACAATTGACAGAAAGTCAGGAGGAGGATCGTGGTGCGGAAGTGGAAGACGAGGTGGTGGATGATATAGTAACTGACCCAACCTGGCAGAAGGACATGCAGAGTGAGGACAGCAGCACACATGGGGAGGGAGGCAGAGCACCCCAACAGGCAGGAAGAAGCAGTGTGGTGGCCACAGACAGAGCGTGGACAACCGTTCGCCGTAACACCAACCTGTACAACTGTTAGGTCTTCCCGAGTCTGGTTGTTTTTTAAAGACTCTGACAATAACTCTAAAAAGGCCTTTTGCACCATCTGCCAGGCAGGCATCAGCAGGGGTAGAAAAACTACCGGTCTGACCACCAGCAGTATGATCAGGCACATGGCAGCAAAGCACCCAACTTTGGGGGCGAACCACAGGGTCCAGGAACAGTATCTGCGAGTGACACCACTGTTTCTTCCGCTATTGTGCGTGCAAGCCAACCCCCTGTCCATAGTGCATGCGAAGATGCCTCCTGCCCTGCACCTGTTGCTGCACACTCTCAACTAGCACCATCAGCAAGCACATCCTTGTTCCAGCACAGCGTTCAGTTGTCCATACCCCAGTCCTTGGAACGCAAGCGCAAATATGCAGCAAACGCCCCACAGGCCGCACTACTAAATTCACACATTTCGCGAATGCTTGCGCTCGAAATGTTGCGTTTTAGGCTTATGGAGATGGAAACTTTCTGCAACCTGATGGCGGCAGCCGTCCGTTGGTACTTGGTCCCCAGCCACCACTATTTCTCCCAGTGTGCCGTCCCCGCATTACACAAGCATGTGTAACATTAGAACATGCAACATTTGCCGTGCCCTCCACAACGCAGTTCCAGGGAAAGTCCACCTAACCATGGACACGTGGACAAGTGCTTGTGTGCAGGGACGGTACATCTCGCTGACGGCACACTGGGTTAACATAGTGGAAGCAGGGACCCAGTCGGACCTTGGGACAGAACACATCCTCCCGATGCCGAGGATTGCGGGCCCTAGATTAATCAGGGTTGCCCCCCACAGTCTACAGCTCCTGCACCTCATACTCCACAGCCTCCTCCTCCTTTTCAGCCTCCATCTCCGAAATGACCAAATCAGTCACAAGCTGGATGCACTGCAGCACTGCCTAGGCCAAGCGGCAACAGGCTGTGCTGAAGCTAATATGCTTAGGTGACAAACCGCACAATGCTGAAGAGTTGTGGACAGCTGTGAAAGAGCAGGCAGATCTGTGGCTCACACCGCTGAACCTACAGCCAGGCATGGTCATGTGTGACAATGGCCGGAACCTGGTGGGGGCTCTGAGGTGAGGCGAGCTCACACATGTACCATGCCTGGCCCATGTGCTTAACCTTGTGGTTCAGCGGTTTCTCAAAAGCTACCCGGAGCTGCCGGATATGCTTGTCAAATTACGCCGCTGTGTGCCCATTTTAGAAAGTCAGCTACAGCTTCCGCAGTCCTTGCCGTGCTTCAGCAGCGTTTGCAGCTTCCGACTCACCGGCGGGTGTGTAATGTCCCCATGCATTTGAACTCTACACTGTAGATGTTGGGAAGGATTTGTGAGCAGAAGAGGGCAGTTTTTGACTACCAGCATCAACAAGGCCGCTGGTATTCAGTTCAGACTCCACACATAAGACCTCAGGAGTGGACATGGATGTCATACATCTGTACCAACCTCCAAAACTTTGAGGACTCCACCAAGATAGTGAGCGGCCATGACACCATAATTAGCGTCACCATCCCGCTCCTCTGTCTTCTGAAACGCTCTCTGCTCACAATCAAAGAGGATGCATTGAAGGCGGAGCACGATGAGATGGAGCAAGGAACCATACTGTTATGATCTGCAACATGTACTAAGGAAAGAAAGGGGAAAGCTGTCCCTACAATAGGACTAAGCTGAATCCCTACGATGTAGCGGGCTGCCTGTTCCTAGCGAACAGACCCGCCTTAGTCCTCGGCTAGTCTAAACAAAGACCTATAGCATAAGGTGAGGGGTCCCTAAAAGAACTAAGGACTGGAACAAAAATGGGACACCTCCTAAACAGAGAAGTTGTTGCAGAGCACAAAAAGACAAACTGACAAAAAGGTACTAGAGGTCCCAGAAGGACCAAGCGAACAGACAGAGATAGGCACCAAAGCGCCTGGCTAGAGAAACAGTCAAACAACACTGAAGTCCAGCACAGCCAGGAGGGCCAACTGCGAGGGCCAACTGCTGGCCCTTTAAGAATAGTAAAGGCCGCCTGATGGCCCTATAAAAATAGGCTTTGTGACTTTCAGAATCCCTCATTCATAAATGAAACAGGATGTGTCTGATCATGTCTCACACATCACATGGCCAGGTTGTAAAATGTTAAAATAACATTTCCCAGTGAATGCATTTGTCACGGTTGAAAGCAAAGCAAAAGTGCAAAAACGCTATGTGTGAACATAGCCCAAGGTGTAGAGGAGTATTTTTTTGGAGTTATTTATTTTGCCTTATATACAAGTCATTACCCTGGAAAGGATGTTGCTTAACATATTTCCCAGGAAAATCCATCTTGGTTTCGTTTTGTATATTTTATTGTGAGTCCGTAAAAGTGGCGTGATACCTCTGACAAAGTTGTTGACAGCAGTGACCTGGGAGTCATCAATCTGCTCAACATGCTCAGCAAGTATTTCCGGGTTGCACGGGCGGGAACTCGGGTTCCCGCCCCGCATGTTTGGCGCTCTTTAGAGAACCAATAAACATGTAGGGATTGCTTGCCACGCACTGTAATGTAATGTGATTGGCTGGCCACATAGCGTCATCGGGTCTATATAAGACCTGGTGACACCAGGATTGTCACAGTCTATCCCAGAAACAGGAAGTAGGCTGAGGTGCTGCTGTGTGAGGGACAGAATTGGCGGTGCAATAGGTAGATATAAGTAGTGGAACTCCAGGAGTATATACAGTCATATGAAAAAGTTTGGGCACCCCTATTAATCTTAAGCTTAATGTTTTATAAAAATTGGTGTTTTTGCAACAGCTATTTCAGTTTGATATATGTAATAACTGTTGGACACAGTAATGTTTCTGCCTTGAAATGAGGTTTATTGTGCTAACAGAAAATGTGCAATCTGCATTCAAACAAAATTTGACCGGTGCATAAGTATGGGCACCCTTATCATTTTCTTGTTTTAAATACTCCTGCCTACTTTTTACTGACTTACTAAAGCACTTTTTTTGGTTTTGTAACCTCATTGAGCTTTGAACTTTATAGCCAGGTGTATGCAATCATGAGAAAAGCTACTTAAAGTGGCCACTTGCAAGTTGTTCTCCTGTTTGAATCTCCTCTGAAGAGTGGCATCATGGGCTCCTCAAAACAACTGTCAAATGATCTGAAAACAAAGATTATTCAACATAGTTGTTCAGGGGAAGGATACAAAAAGCTGTCTCAGAGATTTAACCTGTCAGTTTCCACTGTGAGGAACATAGTAAGGAAATGGAAGAACATAGGGACAGTTCTTGTTAAGGCCAGAAGTGTCAGGACAAGAAAAACATCAGAAAGGCAGAGAAGAAGAATGGTGAGATCAGTCAAGGACAATCCTCAGACCACCTCCAGAGAGCTGCAGCATCAACTTGCTGCAGATGGTGTCACTGTGCATCGGTCAACTATACAACGTACTTTGCACAAGGAGAAGCTGTATGGGAGAGTGATGCGAAAGAAGCCGTTTCTGCAAGTACGCACAAACAGAGTCGGCTGAGGTATGCAAAAGCACATTTGAAGAAGCCTATTTCTTTTTGGAAGAAGGTCCTGTGGACTGATGAAACCAAGATTGAGTTGTTTGGTCATACAAAAAGGCGTTATGCATGGTGGCAAAAAAACACAGCATTCCAAGAAAAACACTTGCTACCCACAGTAAAATTTGGTGGAGGTTCCATCATGCTTTGGGGCTGTGTGGTCAATGCCGGCACTGGGAATCTTGTTAAAGTTGAGGGACGCATGGATTCCACTCAGTATCAGCAGATTCTTGGCAATAGTGTTCAAGAATCAGTGATAAAGTTGAAGTTACGCAGTGGATGGATCTTTCAGCAAGACAATGATCCAAAACACCGCTCCAAATCTACTCAGGCATTCATGCAGAGGAACAATTACAATGTTCTGGAATGGCCATCCCAGTCCCCAGACCTGAATATCATTGAACATCTGTGGGATCATTTGAAGAGGCTGTCCATGCTCGGCGACCATCAAACTTAACTGAACTGGAATTGTTTTGTAAAGAGGAATGGTCAAAAATACCTTCATCCAGGATCCAGGAACTCATTAAAAGCTACAGGAAGCGACTAGAGGCAGTTATTTTTGCAAAAGGAGGATCTACTAAATATTAATGTCACTTTTCTGGTGAGGTGCCCATACTTATGCACCTGTCAAATTTTGTTTGAATGCAGATTGCACATTTTCTGTTAGTACAATAAACCTCATTTCAAGGCAGAAACATTACTGTATCCAACAGTTATTACATATATCAAACTGAAATAGCTGTTGCAAAAACACCAATTTTTATTAAACATTAAGCTTAAGATTAATAGGGGTGCCCAAACTTTTTCATATGACTGTATATATATCCATTTGAACTAACAGTCCTTCTGAGGACTAATTCAGTTGCATATATTCAGCGGTGATAGCAGGAATTAGGCAGGCAGGCAGGGTTTGTGGCAGTGTATACAGCACAAGAGGGTCCATTGCACGTTCTGTCTGCTCCTGCTGTTACAGATATCCAAAGACATAGCCCAAGATATCAGGGGCCAGGGCTAATTTTTTTTTATCTTAATCCTGATTATTTGCTTAAAAAGCAATCCAGAGTACACCATTTTACTGCTCCATTTGCTTGTTCGCAGAATACAGACAGATTTTTTTTTATTTTATTCTCATTACTGTATTGTGGAAGCAGAGAAACTTTTTTCAATGATCAGACGTGATCCCATATGAATGCCGTAATAATACAGAAATTTTGTGGAGCCTGCCAAATATACCACTGAATTTAAAGTCAGCCAGCTGTGTTTTGTTGAACCAATTGACACTTGGTCGCTGAAAAATACCATACTATTAGGTGACTGCCTGAAACCATGGCCATCAGACGTGATCCCATATGACTGCCGTAATTCAGAAATTTTGTGGAGCATGCTAAATATTCCACTCCATTTAAAGTCAGACAGCTGTGTTCTGTTGAACCAATTCACACTTGGTCGCTTACAAATACCATACTATTAGGTGACTGCCTGAAACCGTGGCCATCAGACGTGATCCTATTTGACTGTCGTAATAATACAGAAATTTTGTGGAGCGTGCCAAATATTCCACTCCATTTAAAGTCAGACAGCTGTGTTTTGTTGAACCAATTCACACTTGGTCGCTTACAAATACCATACTATTATGTGACTGCCTGAAATCGTGGCCATCAGACGTGATCCCATATGTCTGCCCTAATAATCCAGCAATTTTTGTGAGCATGTCAAATAATGCACTCCATTTAAAGTATTGCAGTTGTGGGTTCAAACCTATTCACAGTTGGTCGCTGACAAATAGCATATCTGTGAACAATGTTGTCAGAGTATTACGCCACTTTTAGGGACTGACAAAAAAAAATATACAAAAAACAAGCTACAATGGGAAACATGTTAAGAAACATTCTTTCCAAGGTAATGACTTGTATGTAAGGCCAAAGAAATACTAAAAAAAAAGTTATCTACTGTGGAAGATATTTATGCGATTAGAATGAACACTCATCTGGAGCTGATGATACCACCCAGCAGCACCTGTCCCTATTGTAAATGCATCTAACAGCGTTATCGATAGGGAATAGAATAGATTTTACATTTTTTTGGGCAGCACACAGTATAAGGCAGGGATTTCAAACACATGGCCCGCGGGCCGCCTGCGGCCCCTCTGGCTGCTTCATGCAGCCCGCAGACACCATAGACCCCGATCGCGGCCCGGTCCAGGAGCCACCGACATCAGCGCTGTAGTGCAGTGTATTGCCGGATAGGCCGGAGGCTGGCATTGGTATTGCTGTGCAGAGAGCCGGTCTCTACGCGGCAATACACTGCACTACAGCGCTGATGTTGGCGGCTCCTGGACCGGGCCGCGATTGTCAAGGGGTCTATGATGCCTGATGCGCAGAAGGACGCCGAATGAAACGGAGGACAGGGGAGAATAATCTTTTTTTTTTCTCTGTTATGTGCACTATGGGCACCTGGATGGGGACATATTGGCACCTGGGTGAGCACATATGGGCACTATGGGCACCTGGATGGGGACATATGAGCACCTGGATAGGGACGTATGGGCACCTGGATGCGGACGTATGGCCACCTAGATGGGAACATATGGGCACCTGAATGGGAAAATATGGGCACCTGGATGGGGACATTCCTACAATATGGGGACGTGGATGGGGACATTCCTACAATTTGGGGACCTGGATGGGGGATGTTACGACAAGATGAGCACCAGGATGAGGCATTACTACAAGATGAGGACCAGGATGGGGCATTACTACAAGATGAGGACCAGGATGGGCCATTACTACAAGATGGGAACAAGGAAGGGGCATTACTACAAGATGAGGATCAGGATGGGGCATTACTACAAGATGAGGACCAGAATGGGGCAATAGTTCATGATGAGGACTAGGAAGGGCCCATTGTTACAAGATTGGGACCAGGATGGGGCAATACTTCATGATGAGGACTAGAATGGGCACATTACTACAAGATGGGGACCAGGATGGGGCATTACTACAAGATGAGGACCAGGATGGGGCAATAGTTCATGATGAGGACTAGGATGGGCACATTACTACAAGATGGGGACCAGGATGGGGTCTTACTACAAGATGAGGACCAGGATGGGGCATTACTACAAGATGAGGACCAGGATGGGGCATTACAACAAGATGGGGACCAGGATAGGGCATTACTACAAGATGGGGACCAGGATGGGGCATTACTACAAGATGGGGACCAGGAAGGGGCATTACTACAAGATGGGGAACAGGATGGGGCATTACTACAAGATGAGGACCAGGATGGGGCATTACTACAAGATGAGGACCAGAATGGGGCAATAGTTCATGATGAGGACTAGGATGGGCACATTGCTACAAGATTGGGACCAGGATGGGGCAATACTTCATGATGAGGACTAGGATGGGCACATTACTACAAGATGGGGACCAGGATGGGGCATTACTAGTGATGAGCGAACGTGCTCGCCACTACTCGGTACTCGACCGAGCATCATGGGGCTCGACAAGTTCGGTGCTCGGCGAGTATTTCCGGGTTGCTCGGGCGGAAACTCAGGTCCCCTCCCTGCATGTTTGGTGCTCTTTAAAGAGCCAATGAACATGCAGGGATTGCCTGCCATGCACTGTAATGCCGTAGCCATATTGGTTGTGGGCATTACAGTGATTGGCAGGCCACACAGCATCATCAGGTGTATATCAGACCTGGCGCCGCCATGCTCGTCACAGTCACTCTGGATCAGACAGTGTAGGGAGAGCTGCTGCTGTGTCAGGGAGAGATTTGCTTGTGTATTAGGTAGTGTAGGGAGAAAAACCTTACATTACACATATCCATCTTAACAAAGAGTCCTTTTGAGGACTAACTAATCCATCTGCAGAGATATCAGGCAGGCAGTGTATATAGGCAGGCAGGCAGTGTATATAGCAAACTGCAGTGCACATAGCACTCCAGTCCAGTTCTGTCGGCTGCTGCTGTTAGATATTTCTGGAAATAGCCCCAGGTCTCAGGGGCCAGAAATATTTTTTTTTGCATCTTAATCCTCATTATTTGCTTAAAAAGCAATCCAGAGAACACGTTTTTTCTGTGCCATTTGCTTGTTGGCACTGCAGAATACAGCCAGGTCCTTTCCATATTACAGCGCTAAAAATCCATCTATTTAAAACTGTGTTTTCTCCATCACACGGATCACACATACGTTTTCAGAAAATACTGCCATTTCTGGCCCCCATTAAAAAAAAATTTCAGTGTGTCAGCAAAGTTTTTGTCACTGGTTTGCTGTTCAAAACAGTTACCTACAGGCCAGGCATTTAAAACTGTGTTTTCTCCGTCACATGGATCACATATACGTTTTCAGAAAATACTGAGAGGAGATAAGAAGCCGGGCTAATCCTCCGCGCTGGTCCAGAGACACACAAGGGTTAATGACAAACCAAACCTTCTTTATTACTTGGTCTACGCGTTTCGTGGCTACACTGCCACTTCCTCAGGGCTACCAAGTCAGTCACAATCCACATATATATATAGCATATAATTACAAGTGTCACACATGACGAAATTTCCTGTGAAAACGTCCACATTGTACACAGCTAACTCTAAAAACTAAAAATGCTCATAAAAACTCACACATTAGACAATTAATCATAAAGAGCATGACATTTTTCACAATGAGATGAATCTCTAGTAAACCATGAAAAAAATAGTATCTTTCAAAAATTAAAATTCTGACGTTCACCTGGATCGAACCCGTGAGGCAACATTACTCAAAAAGTATGTAAGCCATATCATAGCATCAGAAAATACAGCCATATAACTATCTGAAGTTATCAGATGCAGCCCCGTGTAAGACCACTATAAGGAGTTCAAATTAATAAAAAAAGGGGAAATGTTAGCTAAAAAATTGTTGTCTTTTATTATATACCTAACGTAATTTATATTAGCAGCAGCAATACTAGAATCATTTTCTCTGCAACACACTTCATCTTCTAAATATATTAAAATAGTAGTACTCACTGGAATCAAACCCATGAAGCGCACTGCTTCAAAAGTATATAAACCAATTCACAGTATTAGCCTACTAGGTCATATCTCCATTTGAGGAATTTAGGTGTAGCTGCATATGTAGCACCCTGAGGATTCGGCTGCTACAGGGGTATTGCACCTCAACCCAGAGGTGTGATATTCCACTCCCGGGTAAGGATGGAGTGTGGGACTGAGCTCGGTAGGCTGCATGCACTACACACATCCCATTTCCGAGGAGCAGACCGACGGTACTCCCACTTAGAAATGTGCAGGTACGACCGAGTCTGTTCCTGGCTGGAGTGGGAGGGGGGTGGTACATCCCAAGTAGTGTAGGGGCAGATAGGGGGAGCAGCCTGAGTAAAGATAGGAGCTCATTGGGTGCTGGTCGCCTGAGCTCACACATAGAGGGTGTATATAAGGTGGGCACCAACTAAGAACAGGGTCAGTTGCAGAGAGAAAGTCAGGAGCAGAGGAGAAGAGAGACCCAGAGTGAGAGAGGAGAGAGAGAGAGACTCAGAGGCACAGAAGAAAAGGACTCTAAGACCCCAAACTAAATCCCCGGGTGAAGAGTCGGCATCAGGGTACCGGAACCCAAGCTGGTGGGGGTAAAAACATTCCCCAGCCAGAGACCGGAGACCGTGGGCAGCGTTTGCCACGGTCACCCACCACATCCACCACGAAGGCATACCACGAGGAGGGTCAGGGAACCCAAGGCCAAGGGTGTCCCAACAGAAGGCCCGAGGGAGCTGGACCTGGGTGGATCAATAGTGGGGACGGCCAGAGAAAGGACTGAAGGAGAGCTCAGGGTCACGCTCCGGACTTATTTGGGAGTTGGCTGGATCCAGAACCTGGTGGACGCAGCACGGCTCGGGAGGTCACTCGAAGCTGGAGTGACCAGAACATCAGCAGTGAGTAAAACATCCTAAACTGCATAACCCGACTCTGTCTCTGATTGCCGTCTACACTGCATCACCACAACTCCCATCCTCTGCACCTGATCCCCCTGAGGCTATACCCCACCCGTTGGGGGTTATACCATCAAACGCTGCACCTACACCATCAGCCTCAGCGGACCCTGCTGCAGCGGCGGCCATAGTGACCGCAACACAACGGGTGGCGTAGTCGACATTAAGAACTTATAACATCTGTAGGACTGCCACATACAACTGAGTTTGACACCCTGGGCACGGACCGGGTCACAGCCACTCGGAAGACTACAACCCCCATCTGATCCGGCTCCGAATATTCCCACTAACGAATATGGCCCAGGGGGCGCGTCAACTTTGGCGTAGTCGGCAGGATTACGTGCCCACAACAACCGGGTACTGCGTGCCTGAAGAAAAGTGCGAGTTTACCTCAAAAAGAAGTCTCCTGCCGGTTCCGGAGGGTCCCCGCCATCGGACCCCATCACCAGTCGATTCCAGCCGGTTGTCCGCCATTAACAGCGTTTTCCCGCCATCTGCAGAGTTTCCCGCCACTGGGAAGCGATTCCCGCCATTTCCAAAGGTTTCCCGCCTTGGAAGAGCGGACGCCATTATGGGCGTGCCAGAGGGTGGCGAGAGGCCACCTCCCATCGTGGGCCAGGACCGAAAATGGCGCCAAAAGTGGAAACCGCCCCCACCAACAGAGACTGTGATGCTAGAGGTGTCTGTCAGCGTGAAAGAACAGCCCCTGGAGCTGACAATCACCCAGTGGTCCCGGGACCGCCCTCGAAGGGGGAGGAGACGAAAGGAAAGAACGAAGATGGGTGCCGTCTGGAGCAGTCTAGAGCGAGCGCACCCGGAGGCAGGAAGCCTGGAGAGGAGTAGCAGAGAATCTCACCCGGAGATGGCGAGAGAGCAGAGCAGCACCGGCCCGCTGGCCAGGAGCCTGCTGGAAGAAGAGCAGAGCAGCACCGACCCGTTGGTCAGGAGCCTGCTGGAAACCGCGACCCCACTAGGCCTAGTGGAGGTCCTTGCACAGCTCCCCCGAGACCGGGAGTGTGCACAAACTGCCCTGGAGGGCCTCGCACGGAGGATGGCCCGGGTACAGCGAGAGACATTGGCGGAGTGGAGCCGAGAGATGGCCCAGCAAACCAAGACCCGGAGCACGCCAGCCAAGATGAGGAGACCGACCGCCTCTGAGGATGGCGCGGGAGGACCCAAGGCCGGAGACGGCGCAGAGAAGGGAGCCGAACGCATGGAGGCAGGTAAAGGGGACGTCTATACCCCAAGCCGGGACACCGCTTACCTGCCCCCGCTCCCCGTCGCAGAGCCCGAAAGTCCCCCTGCTGTGCCCGAAAACGCCATGTCACCGACGCAGACTAGGCCCCAACCGGAAGCCGCCGCCGCGACCCCTGTGACGTCACACGCCTCGACCCCGAGCGTGACCAAGCAGGAAGTACCACCAGCCTGGTCGCAAGGCCTAGTACCCCCGGGCGCCGCAATACCAACAGCGCCCCCTACCTCCGCGGAGCCTCCGGCCTGGCCGCAAGGCCAGGTAGCCCAGGGTGCCGCCGTCCTAACGGTGCCCTTCACCTTCCAGGTGCCCCAGGCCTGGCCGCAAGGCCCGGGCATCCCGGGCGCCACCACCACCGCGCCCATAAGACCAAGAGTGCCGCATCTGGGAGAGGACCTGTTCGCCCAGCATACGGACCCGGACGGGTCTGAAACTAGAGCCAAAGGTAACCATAAAGCAAGAGCAGGAGGACGCCGTCGCTAAGGACAGCGAAGCAGAAGCTGTATATAGTTGCCCGTCGGGGCACCATAAACTGAAACTGTTGCTGCTGCTAATATAGTCCCCGTTGGGACCAGCTGAGTGAACTGTTTACCCGTTTACCCTTAATCCCACAGGCTGAGGACTGTGAGCAGCCATTCCCTTCCCCTCCTTACCTGGCCGAGGACTGAGAGCGGCCATATCCCCTGTAAATAGTTGCGCGTCCTAAAGCGCCCCCTACCGGTTTTATAGGGAAACCAGTTTTTCTAGAGAGACTGTCGCACTTTACCCGGTCACACATTGCACAGTGACCGGAGGAGGAGCCTGAGACGACGAGAAAGTTTTACCTGCTAAGATATGTTATATATATAATGTTTTATATGGTTTATATGTTTATATAAAAATTTGTATGTTTTGGTGTTTTGTCTTACAGCCCGAGGACGTGCTGTGATTTACCAGGGGGGAATGTAGCACCCTGAGGATTCGGCTGCTACAGGGGTATTGCACCTCAACCCAGAGGTGTGATATTCCACTCCCGGGTAAGGATGGAGTGTGGGACTGAGCTCGGTAGGCTGCATGCACTACACACATCCCATTTCCGAGGAGCAGACCGACGGTACTCCCACTTAGAAATGTGCAGGTACGACCGAGTCTGTTCCTGGCTGGAGTGGGAGGGGGGTGGTACATCCCAAGTAGTGTAGGGGCAGATAGGGGGAGCAGCCTGAGTAAAGATAGGAGCTCATTGGGTGCTGGTCGCCTGAGCTCACACATAGAGGGTGTATATAAGGTGGGCACCAACTAAGAACAGGGTCAGTTGCAGAGAGAAAGTCAGGAGCAGAGGAGAAGAGAGACCCAGAGTGAGAGAGGAGAGAGAGAGAGACTCAGAGGCACAGAAGAAAAGGACTCTAAGACCCCAAACTAAATCCCCGGGTGAAGAGTCGGCATCAGGGTACCGGAACCCAAGCTGGTGGGGGTAAAAACATTCCCCAGCCAGAGACCGGAGACCGTGGGCAGCGTTTGCCACGGTCACCCATCACATCCACCACGAAGGCATACCACGAGGAGGGTCAGGGAACCCAAGGCCAAGGGTGTCCCAACAGAAGGCCCGAGGGAGCTGGACCTGGGTGGATCAATAGTGGGGACGGCCAGAGAAAGGACTGAAGGAGAGCTCAGGGTCACGCTCCGGACTTATTTGGGAGTTGGCTGGATCCAGAACCTGGTGGACGCAGCACGGCTCGGGAGGTCACTCGAAGCTGGAGTGACCAGAACATCAGCAGTGAGTAAAACATCCTAAACTGCATAACCCGACTCTGTCTCTGATTGCCGTCTACACTGCATCACCACAACTCCCATCCTCTGCACCTGATCCCCCTGAGGCTATACCCCACCCGTTGGGGGTTATACCATCAAACGCTGCACCTACACCATCAGCCTCAGCGGACCCTGCTGCAGCGGCGGCCATAGTGACCGCAACACAACGGGTGGCGTAGTCGACATTAAGAACTTATAACATCTGTAGGACTGCCACATACAACTGAGTTTGACACCCTGGGCACGGACCGGGTCACAGCCACTCGGAAGACTACAACCCCCATCTGATCCGGCTCCGGATATTCCCACTAACGAATATGGCCCAGGGGGCGCGTCACATATAAGACTCATTCAAGAAGTCTTCTTACATTAAAGAAGTAGAGCTAAAAAATAAATATTATTACATGCGAGTGTGATAGTTAAAAATATTATCGGTACCAACGACTTTCAGTTGTCCATACCCCAGTCCTTGGAGCGCAAGAGCAAATATGCAGCCAACCCCCACAGGCCACACTACTAAATTCTCACATTTCACGACTGCTTGCGCTCGAAATGTTGCCTTTTAGGCTCGTGGAGACGGAAGCATTCCGCAACCTGATAGTGGCAGCCATCCCTCGGTACTCGGTCCCCAGCCGCCACTATTTCTCCCGGTGTGCCATCCCCCCATTACACAAGCACGTGTCCCAAAACATTAGCCGTGCTCTCAACAACGCAGTTACCGGTAAAGTCCATCTAACCACGGACACGTGGACAAGTGCTTGTGGGCAGGGACGGTACATCTCACTGACGGCACACTGGGTTAACATAATGGAAGCCGGGACCCAGTCGGACCTTGGGACGGAACACATCCTCCCAACGCCAAGGATTGCGGGCCCTAGGTCAATCAGGGTAGCCCCCACGGTCTTCAGCTCCTGCACCTCATCCTCCTCAGCCTCCTCCTCCTCTTCAGGATCCATCTCCGAAATGACCACATCAGTCACAAGCTGGAAGCACTGCAGCACTGCCTCGGCTAAGCAGCAAAAGGCTGTGCTGAAGCTAATATGCTTAGGTGACAAACCGCACAATGCTAAAGAGTTGTGGACAGCTCTGAAAGAGCAGGCACATCTGTGGCTCACCTGAACCTACAGCCAGGCATGGTTGTGGGTGACAATGGCCGGAACCTGGTGGCGGCTCTGAGGCAAGGTGAGCTCACTCATGTACCATGCCTGGCCCATGTGCTTAACCTCGTGGTTCAGCGGTTTCTCAAATCCTACCCGGAGCTGCCAGACCTGCTTGTTAAAGTATGCCGACTATGTGCCCATTTTAGAAAGTCAGTTACAGCCTCTGCAGCACTTGCAGTGTTTCAGCAGCGTTTGCAGCTTCCGGCTCACAGACTGTTGTGTGATGTCCCCACACGTTGGAACTCTACACTGCAGATGTTGGGAAGGATTTGTGAGCAGAAGAGGGCAGTTGTTGAGTATCAGCATGAACAAGGCCGTCAGTATTCATTTCAGACTCCACACATAAGACCTCAGGAGTGGACATGGATGTCAGACATATGTACCATCCTCCAAAACTTTGAGGACTCCACCAAGATGGTGCGCGGCGATGACGCCATAATTAGCGTCACCATCCTGCTTCTCTGCAGGCGGAGCACGATGAGATGGAGCAAGAACCATACGGAGTGATTACACACAGCTAAGCCTCATCTCTTCCCAACGTGGATTGGGTGACAATGAGGAAGAGGAGGTGGACGAACAGGAGCTAGTTTCATGCACTATAGACGGTACTACCTGCACTGCTGTCATACCGTCTGTTCAGCGTGGATGGCCAGAGGACAGAAAGGAGGAGGAGGAGAGCACGGTCACTCATCCTATTGGTGAGGATACGGAAGTCTTGCCTGTTAGTAGTCTGGCACGCATGGCTGAGTTTATGTTACGCTGCCTTTCCCATGACCCTCGCGTTCTCAAAATTTTGGGTGACAGTCATTATTGGTTGGTGACACTTCTAGACCCAGGCTACAAGGAGAACTTTATATCTCTTATTCCTGAGGCGGACAGGTCTACAAAAATGGGGCAGTACCAGAAGGCCCTTGTTGCAGAATTATTAAAAAAATTCTCATCTGAAAACGCTGGCGGCAGAGGGCACACTTTGTTGGACAACCAAGGAGTGCAGGCGAGAGAGACACAACTTCAATCCAGCAGAGGCAGGGGAACACTGTCAAAGTTCTGGGACAGTTTTCTCAGACCCTCCCATCGCAGAGGCCCTGAGGCACGGGGTACTCTCACAAGGAGTGCAAAGTTTGGGAAGATGCAGAGGGAGTTCCTTGCCGACTGCACCAACGTCCTCCGTGATTCCTCTGTGCCTTATAATTATTGGGTATCCAAGCTGGATATGTGGAATGAACTGGTTCTGTATGCCTTGGAGGTCCTGGCCTGCCCTGCCACCAGCATTTTATCAGAGCCGCTGGTGGAATTATAACTGATAAGCGCATCCGCCTGTCAACTGAAAATGCTGACAGGCTGACTCTTATAAAAATAAACAAGGGCTGGATTGGGCAAGACTTCTCAACACCACCGAATGAAAGCAGCGTAACATAAACTCAAATCCAGTGTCTTTTCTTGGGAGGTATATTCCCAAGCACCTTTTCACACCCACACATGGCTTCCTGATTTTGGCTATTGTCCTCCTCCTTCTCCTCATCCTCCACCACCATATCACCAGGGTGACCGTGGTCCGTGCTGCAACACCCACATCATTTTTTTAAAGGGTGTTTATGATGCCCGTAAAAAAAAATTTTATGCAGTATGTTCAAGTATATCCCCCAGGGGTAAATGTTTGTCAGCCCATACACTTAGTGCATGGGCATTACAAGTATAGGAGGCCCGCTCCTTTCTAATGGGAACATTTTTTTATGAGGCCCTCCTCCACGTCTCTTCCAAGGGTCATTGAAGTGCCTACAAATTTTTGGCAGCCCTTGCATTCACTGCATAGGCTAACACTATGGGAGACTCTCCCGTTTCTAATGGGAATTTGTCATTACTGTGGCCCTGCTCTATGTGTCTTTTAAATTCGTAGTGAGGTTTTTCCTAAAATTGGTCAGCCGTTGGACTCACTGCATACCCTATAACTGTATAGCAGACCCTCTCCTTTCTAATGCGAACATGTCGTACCTTGTTACTGTGGCCCTGCTCCATGTGTCTTTAAATTCTTAGTGGGGTTTTTCCTAAAATTGGTCAACAGTTGGGCTCACTGCATACCCTATAACTGCATAGCAGACTCTCTCCTTTCTAATGGGAACATGTCGTACCTTGTTACTGTGGCCCTGCTCTGTGTGTCTTTAAATTCTTAGTGGGGTTTTTCCTAAAATTGGTCAGCCGTTGGACCCACTGCATACTCTATAAATGTAGAGCAGACCCTCTCCTTTCTAATGGGAGCATGTCGTACCTTGTTACTGTGGCCCTGCTCTGTGTGTCTTTAAATTCTTAGTGGGGTTTTTCCTAAAATTGGTCAGCCATTGGACTCACTGCATACCCTATAACGGTATAGCAGACCCTCTCCTTTCTAATGGGAACATGTCGTACCTTGTTACTGTGGCCCTGCTCCGTGTGTCTTTAAATTCTTAGTGAGGTTTTTCCTAAAGTTGGTCAGCCGTTGGACTCACTGCATACCCTATAACTGTATAGCAGACTCTCTCCTTTCTAATGGGAACATGTCGTACCTTGTTACTGTGGCCCTGTTTCGTGTGTCTTTAAATTCTTAGTGGGGTTTTTCCTAAAATTGGTCAGCCGTTGGACTCACTGCATACCCTATAACTGTATAGCAGACCCTCTCCTTTCTAATGGGAACATGTCGTACCTTGTTACTGTGGCCCTGCTCCGTGTGTCTTTAAATTCTTAGTGGGGTTTTTCCTAAAATTGGTCAGCCGTTGGACTCACTGCATACTCTATAAATGTATAGCAGACCCTCTCCTTTCTAATGGGAGCATGTCGTACCTTGTTACTGTGGCCCTGCTCTGTGTGTCTTTAAATTCTTAGCGGGGTTTTTCCTAAAATTGGTCAGCCGTTGGACACACTGCATACCCTATAACTGTATAGCAGACCCTCTCCTTTCTAATGGGAACATGTCGTACCTTTTTACTGTGGCCCTGCTCTGTGTGTCTTTAAATTCTTAGTGAGGTTTTTCCTAAAATTGGTCAGCCGTTGGACTCACTGCATACCCTATAACTGTATAGCAGACTCTCTCATTTCTAATGGGAACATGTCGTACCTTGTTACTGTGGCCCTGCTCCGTGTGTCTTTAAATTCTTAGTGGGGTTTTTCCTAAAATTGGTCAGCCGTTGGACTCACTGCATATCCTATAACTGTATAGCAGACCCTCTCCTTTCTAATGGGAACATGTCGTACCTTGTTACTGTGGCCCTGCTCTGTGTGTCTTTAAATTCTTAGTGAGGTTTTTCCTAAAATTGGTCAGCCGTTGGACTCACTGCATACCCTATAACTGTATAGCAGACCCTCTCCTTTCTAATGGGAACATGTCGTACCTTGTTACTGTGGCCCTGCTCTGTGTGTCTTTAAATTCTTCGTGGGGTTTTTCCTAAAATTGGTCAGCCATTGGACTCACTGCATACCCTATAACAGTATAGCAGACCCTCTCCTTTCTAATGAGAATATGTCGTACCTTGTTACTGTGGCCCTGCTCTGAGTGTCTTTAAATTCTTAGTGGGGTTTTCCTAAAATTGGTCAGCCGTTGGACTCACTGCATACCCTATAACGGCATAGCAGACCCTCTCCTTTCTAATGGGAACATGTCGTACCTTGTTACTGTGGCCCTGCTCTGTGTGTCTTTAAATTCTTAGTGGGGTTTTTCCTAAAATTGGTCAACCGTTGGGCTCACTGCATACTCTATAACGGTATAGCAGACCGTCTCCTTTCTAATGGGAACATGTCGTACCTTGTTACTGTGGCCCTGCTCCGTGTGTCTTTAAATTCTTAGTGAGGTTTTTCCTAAAATTGGTCAGCCGTTGGACTCACTGCATACCCTATAACTGTATAGCAGACTCTCTCCTTTCTAATGGGAACATGTCGTACCTTGTTACTGTGGCCCTGCTCTGTGTGTCTTTAAATTCTTAGTGGGGTTTTTCCTAAAATTGGTCAGCCGTTGGACTCACTGCATACCCTATAACTGTATAGCAGACCCTCTCCTTTCTAATGGGAACATGTCGTACCTTGTTACTGTGGCCCTGCTCTGTGTGTCTTTAAATTCTTAGTGGTGTTTTTCCTAAAATTGGTCAGCCGTTGGACTCACTGCATACTCTATAAATGTATAGCAGACCCTCTCCTTTCTAATGGGAGCATGTCGCACCTTGTTACTGTGGCACTGCTCTGTGTGTCTTTAAATTCTTAGTGGGGTTTTTCCTAAAATTGGTCAGCGGTTGGACTCACTGCATACCCTATAACTGTATAGCAGACCCTCTCCTTTCTAATGGGAACATGTCGTACCTTGTTACTGTGGCCCTGCTCTGTGTGTCTTTAAAATCTTAGAGAGGTTTTTCCTAAAATTGGTCAGCCGTTGGACTCACTGCATACCCTATAACTGTATAGCAGACTCTCTCCTTTCTAATGGGAACATGTCGTACCTTGTTACTGTGGCCCTGCTCCGTGTGTCTTTAAATTCTTAGTGGGGTTTTTCCTAAAATTGGTCAGCCGTTGGACTCACTGCATACCCTATAACTGTATAGCAGACCCTCTTCTTTCTAATGGGAACATGTCGTACCTTGTTACTGTGGCCCTGCTCTGTGTGTCTTTAAATTCTTAGTGGGGTTTTTCCTAAAATTGGTCAGCCGTTGGACTCACTGCATACCCTATAACTGTATAGCAGACCCTCTCCTTTCTAATGGGAACATGTCGTACCTTGTTACTGTGGCCCTTCTCTGTGTGTCTTTAAATTCTTAGTGAGGTTTTTCCTAAAATTGGTCAGCCGTTGGACTCACTGCATACCCTATAATTGTATAGCAGACTCTCTCCTTTCTAATGGGAACATGTCGTACCTTGTTACTGTGGCCCTGCTCCGTGTGTCTTTAAATTCTTAGTGGGGTTTTTCCTAAAATTGGTCAGCCGTTGTACTCACTGCATACCCTATAACTGTATAGCAGACCCTCTTCTTTCTAATGGGAACATGTCGTACCTTGTTACTGTGGCCCTGCTCTGTGTGTCTTTAAATTCTTAGTGGGGTTTTTCCTAAAATTGGTCAGCCATTGGACTCACTGCATACCCTATAACTGTATAGCAGACCCTCTCCTTTCTAATGGGAACTTGTCGTACCTTGTTACTGTGGCCCTGCTCTATGTGTCTTTAAATGCTTAGTGGGGTTTTTCCCAAAATTTTGGCAGCCCTTGCAGTCACAGCTTGGGCATTACCACTATAGGAGACCCGCTCCTTTATAATGGGAACATTTTTTTTACTGAGACCCTTCTCTATGTCTCTTCAAAGGGGTATTGGGTTGCGTCCAAATTTTTGGCAGCCCTTGCAGTCGCAGTCACTGGATACACAATAAGGCTGTGTGCCCACGATGCGTTTTTTAAGCGTTTCCGCAGCGCTGCAGAAACGCTTAAAAAATGCATGGTAGAAGGCCTGCCATGTTCCCCAATGATAATCCGCATGGGCTGTGCACATGATGTGGAAATTTCCACTGCGGATTATCATTGCGGAGAAAAACGCAGCACTACCAATTATTTTGCTGAAGTGCTGCGTTTTCGCCGCCATTGACTTGCATTAGAACGCATGGATTACGCATCACTGTATATGTAGATGCGCAATCCACGCGTTCCAATTTGCAGATGGTACCCAGGTCTAGAGGAGAGGAGACTCTCATCCAGACCCAGGTACCATAGAAACTGTGAAAAAAAGAATAAAATAAAAAATAAATATGATACTTACCTTCTGACGGCCCCCGGTGCGCTCGTCCTCCTCTCATGCCGGCAAATCGCGAAGGACTGAAGGACCTGCGCTGACGTCATAGTTATGTGATGGGTCACGCGACGCTGACGTCGGCAGGTCCTTCAGTGCAGTGTACCGCGATCTGCCGGCAGTCAGCACGGAGTGAAGCAAGACACCGGGGGCCATCGGAAGGTAAGTATAGATTTATTTTTTATTTTTATACATTCTCTCGTGTCACACTATATAAATCCATGCAACCGGCATGGATTTATATAGTGTGACCAAGTTGACAAGCACTTTCCAAGTGATGCTAAAATCGCTTGGAAAGCACTTGTCAACCCGCATGCGGAAATGCATGTGAAGAACGCTTCACATCCGCATGTCCCTGGCAGGAAAAACGCATGTACAATCCGCATGCGTTTTTTCTGCCAGGGGAGATGCAGAAACGCTCAGGAAAAATGCATCATGGGCACATAGCCTAACAGTATAGGAGACCCACTTGTTAATAATGGGAACAACAAAGCATATCTGGCTGATGGCTCTCTAACAATAGCTAGGGTCGACTGCTGGCCTTTTAAGAATAGTAAGGGCCGTATGATGGCCCTATAAAAATAGGCTTTATGACTTTCAGAGTCCCTCCATCATAAATAAAACATGATGTGTCTGATGATGTGTCACACACCACATTGCCAGATGAGGTTGTAAAATGTTATAATGACATTTCCGGGTGAATGCATTTATCTTTAAAAATAACGTAAAAAAACAAAGCAATAGGATCTTTCTTTAGTATAAAAAACAGCGTCACCAATTTAACCTCAATGTAATCACATTGTTCAGCTCATGCACCTCCTCCTCCATCTCCGAAATGACCACATCAGTCACAAGCTGACAGCACTGCAGCACTGCGCAACAGGCTGTGCTGAACATAACATGCTTAATGCTTAATTGATAAACCGCCCAGCGCTGCAGAGTTGTTGAAAGCTGTAACACAGCAGCCTGATCTGTGGCTCTCGCCCCTGAACATACAGCCAGGCATGGTCGTGTGTGATAATGGGCGGAACCTGGTGATGGAGAAATGGCAGCCGGGGTAGATACGGTTTCCCTCTATGCCAGTCCTTTTACCGAGCTAAAGAATATGGCTGTGGTGAACTACAACTCCCACTGAGAAGCTGTTTCAGATAGAAAAACATTGTGCCCACCAGAGGATTTGATTCTTAGGGCTAACCTTTCTCACCCGCTCAAGAGCCCCATAGCAGCTGCAAAGTTAGCGCTATCATGAACTCTCCTGAGGTAGAAGCCAAGGCACACCAGAGTATTCTCTGGTGGGACCGTCCTACCCTGCTGGGAAGCAGTCCTGGCTAAGAAAAGTGTGTGGGAAGGTTCCCAGACATGCTATGGCTCCTTTTTTACTGAGGAGGAAACACATGCAAACATGGTGAGAACATACAAAGTCCTTGCAGATGTTGTCTTTGCTGGGATTTGAACCCAGGATCCCAGCGCTGCAAGGCTTCAGTGCTAATCAATGTGCTGCCGTTCACCCTCTAATATCTAACAGGCTTGAGAAACTTGCACCTACTGCCACTCTATCTTCAGCTCCTTTCTGAGAAAATGTATTTGGGCAGCCACTCAGTCTACCAAATAAAATTCCTGAGAAGGAAATTGGGGATGCCTTCGCTACTGGTACTGGGGCCATGGCGTCGTACCATAGTTTGCTGGAAATATTCCAGGCTGGTAGGAGGCAAGCAAATTCCCACAGAAAAGTACCAGCAGTAATGTTCAGGCCACATTTCAAGTGCAAGCAGCTTTAGAGGACTTCCTGGGAGAAATGACACAAAGGGTAGATATGGTCTCCCTCTATGCAAGTCCTTTCACCGAGCTAAATACAATTCTTAGCAAAAAAAGTTGTGGACTGACTCCGTACCGTCCCTGGCCACATTCATCTGTCCACGTGTTTGTGGTTAGGCGGTCCTTCCCAGTAAGTGCACTGGAGAGGGCATGGGTAATGTTGTGGGACCCGTGCTTGTGGAAGGCGGAGAGGATACCGGGAAAAATAATGGCGGCTGGGGACCGAGAATGGATACCCGGTCGCCACCGGCATGAGGTTGTGAAAAGCTTCCGCTTCCATGAGCTTAAAAGGCCATATTTCAAGTACAAAGAGCTGCCCAGAAATCTGGCAGTTTAGTGTTGCGGCCTGTGGGTGAGTGGCTGCATACTTGCACTTGCATTCCAAGTAACAGAAAACTAAGCAGATGGTGGCCTCTATCATCATCATGGCCTCACCTCCGCACTATGAACTCTCCTGACGGAGAAGCCAGGGCCCACCGGAGGAGTCTCCAGTTCTCTGGTGGGCCCGTCCAACCCTGCCGAAAATCAGCCCTGGTTAAGAAAAGTGTGGAGGAAGGTTCCCTGACACTCTATGGCTGCTTTTTTAATGTAGATCGGCCATGCCTATGCATGTTATTTCTCAAAACGCATTACAGATCAGGCCATTGTCCAACTCTGTATTCAAGAAATTAAATGCGCAAAGAAAGATGTGTGTGTGTCAAAGCACCACCGACAAGTGCGAGTTGATGTTGGACGGGCTGCCATCCCTTCTGCAACAAGCTCAATTACAGGACTTCCTGGGAGAAATGACACGCAGGGTAGATACGGTTTCTCTCTATGCCAGTCCTTTCACTGAGCTAAATACAACTCTTAGCAAAAAAAGTTGTGGACTGTCTCCGTACCGTCCCTGGCCACATTCACGTGTCCACGTGTTTGTGGTTAGGCGGTCCTTCCCAGTAAGTGCACTGGGGAGGGCACGGGTAATGTTGTGGGACCCGTGCTTGTGGAAGGCGGAGGCGATACCGGGAAATATAGTGGCGGCTGGGGACCGAGTATGGATACCCGGTCGCCACCGGCATGAGGTTGTGAAAAGCTTCCGCTTCCATGAGCTTAAAAGGCCATATTTCAAGTACAAAGAGCTGCCCAGAAATCTGGCAGTTTAGTGTTGCGGCCTGTGGGTGAGTGGCTGCATACTTGCACTTGCATTCCAAGTAACAGAAAACTAAGCAGATGGTGGCCTCTATCATCATCATGGCCTCACCTCCGCACTATGAACTCTCCTGACGGAGAAGCCAGGGCCCACCGGAGGAGTCTCCAGTTCTCTGGTGGGCCCGTCCAACCCTGCCGAAAATCAGCCCTGGTTAAGAAAAGTGTGGAGGAAGGTTCCCTGACACTCTATGGCTGCTTTTTTAATGTAGATCGGCCATGCCTATGCATGTTATTTCTCAAAACGCATTACAGATCAGGCCACTGTCCAACTCTGTATTCAAGAAATTAAATGCGCAAAGAAAGATGTGTGTGTGTCAAAGCACCACCGACAAGTGCGAGTTGATGTTGGACGGGCTGCCATCCCTTCTGCAACAAGCTCAATTACAGGACTTCCTGGGAGAAATGACACGCAGGGTAGATACGGTTTCTCTCTATGCCAGTCCTTTCACTGAGCTAAATACAACTCTTAGCAAAAAAAGTTGTGGACTGTCTCCGTACCGTCCCTGGCCACATTCACGTGTCCACGTGTTTGTGGTTAGGCGGTCCTTCCCAGTAAGTGCACTGGGGAGGGCACGGGTAATGTTGTGGGACCCGTGCTTGTGGAAGGCGGAGGCGATACCGGGAAATATAGTGGCGGCTGGGGACCGAGTATGGACACCCGGCCGCCGCCGGCATGAGGTTATGAAAAGCTTCTGCCTCCTCAAACCTAAAAGGCCACATTTCAAGTCCAAGCAGCTGTCAAAAATTTGGCAGTATAGTATTGCAGCCTGTGGGTGGGTGGCTGGCTGCCTGCATACTTGCGCTTGCATTTCAAGGAATGGGGTAGGGACAACTGAATGCTGCAGTGGGACAAGGACATGGACGGTGATTGTTGCAAGTCTGCAACGACAGGTGCATGGCTGGAGGCATCTTCGCATGCGCCAAGGATCACTTATGATGGGCACACTTTTAGGCAGTGACCTGGGAGTCAGAAATGCTTCCAGAGGTCTTCCCCATGCTGTTCCCATGTGTTTTCAGCACTGTATGCATGTTTCTGATGATGTGTCACACACCACATGGCCAAATAAGGTTGTAAAATGTTAAAATGACATTTCCCAGTGAATGCATTTGTCTTTGTTGAAAGCAATGCAAAAGTGCAAAAACGCTACGTGTGAACATAGCCCAAGGTGTGGAGGAGTATTTCTGTTTTTGGTTATTTATTTTGCCTTATATACAAGTCATTACCCTGGAAAGGATGTTCCTTAACATATTTCCCAGGAAAATCCATTTTGGTTTCGTTTTGGTATGTTTTATTGTGAGTCCGTAAAAGTGGCGTAATACTCTGACCACGTTGTTGACAGCAGTGATCTGGGAGTCAGAAATGCTTCCAGGGGTCTTCCCCATGCTGTTCCCATGTCATTTGAGCACTGTTCCCATCGATTTGGCCAATTTTTAGGCCCTCTGCAGACCGCCGGGGGTAGCCGCCTGAAAAATGCTTGAGTTTCCAATAGACTTACATTGGGCTCGTTGCTCGAGTCGAGCACCCGAGTATTCCAATTTGCTCGACCCGAGCAATGAGTACCCGAGCATTTTAGTGCTCGCTCATCACTAGTATTTATCTCATATCTCCTGTTTCCAATGTCTTTGTTTTTTTTTTTCACTTTTTCTATTGGACCCTGGGCAAGTGGGGGGTTTTTGTCCCACACTCCAATTTTTATCTTATTTTATCTTATTGTCTCTTATATACCTTAATCCCTTCCCAACATGCGCCATATGTATACTGCTCTGCGTGAGCTGCGTTCCCGCAAAGAGCAGTATATATATGGCGCAGTGACCGCACAGGCTCACGTTGAGTGCCGCCACGTTCACATGCGGGTGTCAGCTCTATGTGAGAGCTTATACCCCGCAGCAACACCCACGATTGGTTCTAGCATTTAATCCCTGTGATGCCGCTGTCAATAGTGACAGCAACATCGAGGGACATATCGGAGATGGACTGAGCTTCAAGTTGGCCACGGGGTCCTTCAGGAAGGTGGCCTGTCAGTGCCTTCTCAGAGAGCAGGAGCTGAGACGCCTCCTCCCTTCCCTGCCTGTCAGACGGTGATCTGATGCTCTGCAGTGCAGAAGCATTGCAGAGTATTAGATCAGCGATCAGGGCAAGGAAAGTTGATGTCCCATAGTGGGACAATGTAAAAAAGTAAAAATAAAAGTTAATAAAAATTATACAAATATTTTTTTAAAAATCACAAAATAGAGAACAAAAAAGAAAATACATTAATCCAATAAATACATTTATCTGTGTAAAAAAAGAAATAAAAAGTACACATATTTGGTATTGCCAAATCCGGAACAACCTGACCTATAAAACTGTCCCACTAGCTAACCCCATCAGTGAACTCCGTAAAAAAAATGAAAAACAAGGCAAAAAACTATGCTTTATCATCATACTGCCAAACATAAAGTGGAATAAAACGCGATCAAAAAGACAAATGTAAATAAAAATGGTTTCGCTAAAAACATCATTTTGTCTTGCAAAAACAAACTACCATACACCTCCGTCAGCAAAAAAATAAAAAAGTTATAGCTCTCAGAATAAAGCGATGCAAAAATAATATTTTTTTCGAGAAAATAGTTTTTATTCTGTAAAAGCGTCAACTCAAAACATAAAAAAATATATAAATTTGGCATCGCTGTAATCATACTGACACGAAGAATAAAGCTGCCTTATTAATTTTACCACACGTGGAATGGCATAAAAAACATCTCCAAAAAACAATTCCTGAATTGCTGTTTTTTGTTCATTCTGCCTCCCAAACAACGGAATAGAAAGTGATCAAAAGATGTAATTTGCCAAAAAATGGTACCAATTAAAACGTTAACTCGTCTTGCAAAAAACAAATCATCATATGACTCTGTCGGCAGAAATATGGAAATATTATAGCTCTCAAAATATGGTGATGCAAAAACTTGTTTTAACAATAAAAAGCGACTTTTAGTGTGTGACAGCTGAAAATCATAAAAACCCAATATAAATCTGGTATTGCTGTAATCGCACCGACCCGAAGGATAAAGTCACCTAATAACTTATACCACACGAGGAACGGCGTAAAAAATAAATAAAACTAATTCTTCACCTTCTGTTGATTTGTTCATTCTGCCTCCCAAAGATTGCAGTATGGGTCGGTTCACATCTATTCTGCGCTCTGCGCTGAGCGCTTACACCAGAGTTTCTGTGTAAATCTCTGAAATACGTGATTCAGACGGAATCCCGGGTGGAAGATTCCCTATAATGAGGTAAATAGAGGCACTGTGGACGCCGTATGACCTGTGAGCCGGCAGCATCCATCTTTTCAGGCATGCATAAAAGCGCCGTGTGCCACAGTTTTGTGCACTTATGAAAAGAAGGACAATGCTGAACAAAGGCCAGGCAGAGTTCAGAGTAACTCTGCTGCCTCATTATAGTGAATGGATCTCTCGGGGGTTTCATCTGAATCACGTCACTCTGAGATTTAGAAACCCAGATATAAGTGCTCTGCATAGAGCGCAGGATAAATGTGATCCCAAATGTTATGTTAAATGTTCCCAATAAAAGCTTCAACTCCATTCACAAAAAAAGCAAGTCCCCATTCGAGTCTGTCATCTGTTTTCTCACGAACAAAAGTTAATTTTAATCAATAGATCTTGGAATGATAATAACTTCCACAATTGAATGTATTTAAATAAAATGTCCCTGTGCTGAGATAATCTTATAAATGTGCCCCTGCTGTGTACTGTGTAATGGCCGTGTCTGACCGTACAGGGACATGGTCTGATCATACACATCTCCTGGGCAGGGGACAACACAAGAAAGTATACAGACATTTCAGCAGAGGATTGTAGCTGATTCTTCTATCCAAAATAGTGTCACTTTTGTTTTTTTTTCACTATTTAGGCACATCAGGGGCCCTCCAAAGCGACATGGTGTCTGCTAATTATTTCAGCAAATTTAGCATTCAAAATTGTCAACTGGCGCTCCTCCACTACCAAGCCTCACCGTGCGCCCAAACAGTAGTTTTCCTCCACATATTGGGTATCTGCAGAGAAATTGCACAACAAATTGTATGCTGCAATTTCTCCTGTTACTCTAGTGAAAATGCAAAATTTAGGGCTAAAATAAAAAATTTTGTGGAAAAATGTGATTGTTTTAGTTTCATGGCTCAACATTATAAACTTCTGTGAAGCACCTAGATAAGTTCCCTGAGGGGTCGAGTTTCCAAAATTCTGTCACTTGTTGGGGGTTTCCACTGTTTAGGCACATCAGGGGCTCTCCAAATGCGACATGGCATCCGCTAATTATTCCAGCAAAATTTACATTCAAAAAGTCAAATGGCGCTCCTTCCATTCCGAGCCCTGCTGAACAACCAAACAGTAGTTTTCCCCCATTTATGGGGTATCAGTGTACTCAGGATGAATTGAACAACAAATTGCATGGTGTAATTTCTTCTATTACCCTTGTGAAAATGCTAAATTTTGGGCTAAAAAACATTTTTGTGGGAAAAATCAGATTTTCTTTTATTTTCATGGCTCAACATTATAAACTTATGTGAAGAACCTGGGGGTTCAAGGTGCTCATTACACATCTACATTACACATCAATGGTGTCACTTGTGGGGGGTTTCCACTGTTTAGGCAAATCAGCGGCTCTCCAAACGCAACATGGCATCCGCTAAATATGACATCAAATTTTACATTTAAAAAGTCAAATGGTGCTCGTTCCCTTATGAGCCCTGCCGTGCACCCAAACAGCGGTTTTTCCCATATATAGTGTATCAATGTGCTCAGGAGAAATTGAACAAAAAATTTGGGATCCATTTTCTTCTGATACCCTTGGGAAAGTAAAAAGAAATAGGCCTAAAGTAACATTTTTGTGAAAAAAAGTTCAACGTTTATTTTTTCCTTTCACATTCCATTAATTCCTGTGAAGCACCTGAAGGGTTAATAAATTTCTTGAATGTGGTTTTGAGCACCTTGAGGGGTGCAGTTTTTAGAATACTGTCACTTTTTGGTATTTTTTGTGATATAGACCCCTCAAAGTCACTTCAAATGTGATGTGATTCCTAAAAAACATGTTTTGTAAATTTTGTTGTAAAAATGAGAAATTGCTGGTCAACTTTTAACCCTTCCTAACTTCCTAACAAAAAAACATTATGTTTCCAAAATTGTGCTGATGTAAAGTAGACATGTGGAAAATGTTATTTATTAAATATTTTGTTTGACATATCTCTCTGATTTAAGGGTATACAAATTAAAAGTTTGAAAATTGCAAAATTTTTGAAAACTTTCACCAAATTTCCATTTTATTCACAAATAAATAAGTCATATCAAAGAAATTTTACCACTATCATGAAGTACAATATGTCAAGAGAAAACAGTCTCAGAATCATTTGGATCAGTTGACGCGTTCCAGAGTTATTGCCTCATAAATTGACACTGGTCTGAATTCAAAAATTGGCCTGGTCAGGAATGTGAAAACAGGCTTCGCTGTGAAGGGGTTAATAAAGGTTATTGTTATGATTTAGGTTTTTTTGCTTCTATTTTTTGGGGGATTTTGTATAATTGTTGGAAGTACCTTATTTATTATTAGGCCATTATAGGTATTTATTTTTCTTTTCCTATCTAACAATCTGTGAAAATCAGACTCACAGACTTGCATTGCTGTTTTTGATTAGACACATGTCCTTGATTTTTCACAGACCGAGAAGTCTGGCAAAATCGCAGAGACATATCCAATAAAAAACTATGTGTCAATAAGCCCTTCAGAGTAAGACTTCATTCAGACGTCCATTTTTAAAGTAAGTGTTCTGTGTTTTTCGCAGATAAACCATATACCTACCTATTATCATCTATATGGCTGTTCACTTATGTCTTTTTCTTAGCGTAACGAGTGGTCTGCAAAAAAATTAAAACATGTTATGTTATGCAAGTCATAGATCACACTTGGCAATGCTTCTATGGGTTTTTGAAAATCAATAACAGCACATAAATGTTACTATTGTGATGTCAGTATTGTAATGGGTAGAAAAAGCTATACAATTTATTTATTTTTTTCATATGAGAAACACTGATGGTAAAAACTGCAATACTGATGAAACATTGATTATAATGGGACCATTTTTGCATGCAAGAAAAATTACTAAAGTCTGAATGAGGCTTAAGGGTGCGGAAATGACTGAAACGTGTCAGCAGCAATGCGTCTTGTTTGCTGATTATAGATGTTACACATACTTTGCTGCTTTTACCTTGAGTGCTGGACCTATTTCCTTCTTGAATATCCCCTCAAGAAGTATTGCTTTTACATTTGCTTTGTTTAGCATGGAGGTTAGTCATCAAAATTATTTTCCTCTTGGGTGTCCTCTATATACAGTATCACATCTTATGTATCAGTTGCTTTGACCAAAAAAATGACTATGAAGAGATCGTAAGTTATCTGACAAAAGAATGAAATTCTTTAAAGGATCATCAGTCAAGTATGGTCTTGGATCAATGTAGATAGGAATTTCGTAGCACACTCTTATTTCAATAATGCAAAAAAAATTTCTTTCCATGTGCAAGTAGTAAGCAGACATGTATTTAAACTTTAAGGTGCAAGGAAGTGAGCGTCATATTTTTTGTCCTGTCCAGGTTAAACCTGGATATAGTTTGGCCCAGGCTAGAGTATACCATGGAGGATAAACTGTTCTAGGCCAAACTATACCTGAGGATGTAAAATAGCCTAAGACAAACTATACCCCTCCAGGCTACAATATACCCCTCTATTTTATGAGCCCGTGTAAATGAGATAGATTTTAGATGCTATTTTTAATAACTTAGAACTGACTTACACGTAGTGGGAAGGTATTTGTGTTCTTAATCACATGATGAAGATTGATCTTACAATACAATGTGACTTGTAATGGACAACAGTCATTACATCTGAGATCACACTGTTGTCCATTAAGATAAGTGCTTTTCTACTTCTATCATACTCAGACACACAGTTGCTTTTAATATGTAACTACTGAGAAGGATTTTTTACCTCATCATTATATCAGTGTTTAAGTCTAATATTTTTACTGATTGAAGTTTTTTTGGTTCAAATAATAAAAGTCTATGTGTTTAGAACTTTAAGATTTAAGTTAGTTATCTTCTCACATAACTCATCTGACTAACCTGGACCCCCAATAAGATGTTGAAAAATTAAGTAATTCTTGTGTATATCACTCAACACTGCTGATATCAAGGGGGGTATAATCTGACATGAAGGGGTACGAAATGACCTAGGCCAATTTATATCCAGCGTATAAATTGAACTAGGCTATAATATATCTGGGGTATAATCAAGCTGCTTTAACCCCGGGTCTAGTCTGGACTCTAGGAATACTATGGCCCGTTACACCTGGTCTTTATCACAAAGTTGCTATAAGGAAAGGACAAAATAGACATTTCATTAGTGACAAAAAGTACTATACACATATATACAAAAAAAAATACAAGTTGATGCGATTAGACACTCAAGGAGTACAGAAATTAATATACTCTATTTTTTGGACCATAAGACGCACTTTTTTCCCCCCAAATTTGAGAGGAAAATGGGGGGTGCGTCTTATGGTCCCAACCGTACATGATACTTGCGGTGGTGGTGTAGCGGGATCGCAGTTCCGATGCAGCAGAGCGGCGGTACAGCTTTGAGGCAGAGCGGCGGTGGGTGCGGCGGTGAGGCAGAGCGGCTGTGCAGCGGCGAGGCAGAGCGGCAGTGGGTGTGGCGGCAAGGCAGAGCGGCTGTGCAGCTGTGCGGTGGCGAGGTAGAGCGGCGTGATCTACAGGAAAATGGCTACCCGAGCTGGTGCATGCGCCGTCTGGGAGATTGGGCAGACATTTTTCTGTGGATCACAGCTTCATGAAGATGGCCGTGGCCACCGGAAAGCCGCACCACTGCACCCACCACCGCTCTGCTGCACCGCTGCACAGCCGCGCCCACCGGACGCCGTTCTCAGACCACAGGCCCTGGCCACAGCCAGACCACAGGACTGACCCCCAGCCAGACCATAGGCCCGGCCCCATCCAGACCACAGGCCCCAGCCAGGCTCCAGTCCCACCACAGGCTCCAGCCCCACCACAGGCCCCAGCCAGATTCCAGCCCCACTACAGGCCCAGGATCCACCACAGGCCCAGGCCCCAGCCAGACCACAGGCCCAGACCCCACCACAGGCCCCAGCCAGACTACAGGCCCAGGCCCCACCACAGGCCCCAGCCAGACTACAGGCCCAGGCCCCACCACAAGCCCCAGGCTCCACCACAGACCCAGGCCCCAGCCAGACCACAGGCCCCACTACAGGCCCAGGCCCCACCACAGGCCTCAGCCATACCACAGGCCCAGGCCTCACCAAAGGCCCCACCCGGCCCAGGCCCCACCAAAGGCCCCAGCCAGACTACAGGCCCAGGCCCCACCACAGGCCCAGGCCCCACCACAGGCCCAGGCCCAACCACAGGCCCCAGCCAGACTACAGGCCCAGGCCCTACCACAGGCCACAGGCCCCACCACAGGCCCCATGCCTCACCACAGGCACCAGCCAGACCACAGGCCCCGGCCCCACCATGGGCCCCAGCCCTGCAGCATCTCACCTCTTCAGCTGCAGCCACCAGATTCCTGAGGGAGGGAACTGAGGGCCCTGACATCCTGCTCCACCACCACCACAACTCCCCGCTGCTGGAGCACTAGATTCTCGCATCCAGGGTCCGCAGTATTCCTCCACTTCCGCCGGCTTCCTGAAGGACCTGGCCTCCTGTGACCCCCGCTCCACCGCCCCCCAGGTAAGATACCTATTCAGATTATAAGACAGACCCCCATCTTATAAAAAATATTTTTTTTCCTATTTTCGCCTTATGGTCCGGTGCGCCTTATAATGCGAAAAATGCAGTATGTTTCAAATAAAAAATTAAATGAGCAGAAGACGAAGAAAGGTGATAGGATGTAGGAATACTAAAAATTCATGCAAATAACCATGAAGTAATGTAGGAGTCAAGCCGTAGATAAAAAAGCATGCATAGACTGACAACAGAATATCAGACTGAGCCACTGAGTCTTTCCCCCAGTGGGTGTGTCACATGAGTCACAACACTGGGGCTGAGGGGCATAGTGTAGGTGATGTGTACTGTGCAGTCATGCCGGGGGCAGGGTTAGGGACATCACATGGGTTGCCGATGTTAGGTTGCGCTAATGCACATGTGAGAGGGGATGTAGCCATAGTGATGGGCAAAGCCGAAGCATGCATCATCCTGAAACAAGAAGGGTATATGTAAGACAATATAACAATGGTATATGGAGGATTATGATGAGCTGCCTGACATCTATAGAAGCAAAAGGAGGGGTGGGGTTGGTGTGCGGGACTAGAACAGAGGGGTATGAGAGGACAAAATAAAGAAAAGGGACAGGGTCCCTATAGAAAGAGGTCAGTGTGTGGGAATGGGGAGGGAGATAGAAGGTGCATTTACCCTATAAAGGAAAAAAAATTGGGGCAGATGAATCCTTATGGCCAGAGGGTTAACGGGTAGAAGGCAAAAGTTTATGTTAATAAATCTAATTCTTTATTGAGCCCCATTGGGGCTACTGTTTGAAGTTTAAGAATTCAGAATGCCTCCCTCTGTGTATCCGGATGTGGTTTCTGTCTTGTTGGGGTTGAGGGACTTGTTCGAGAACATGGAAGCATAGTTGTGACACGGAATGTCTGGCATTGGAGAAGTGGTGTAGTAGGGGTAACCATATTTTACTACAGCGGATAGTGGATTTGTGACGGGCTATGTGGTCCCTAACGTGTTGGGTCGTTTCACCGACGTAAAGGAGGCCACATTTGATGACATAGACCACAAAATTTGAATCACATGTGAAGTATTCCTTGATGCAATATGATTGGCCTGTTCTAGGATGAACTGACTGTGTTAGAGCTAATAAAATTAGAGCAAGCTGCATAATTGAGGCAAGGAAATTGCCGTTTTTTGGGGGGTACCTAGGAAGCATTAAATAGGCAGATTTTAGGTGCTAGCTATGTCAGCTCAAAGGAAGTATTAAATAGGCAGATTTTTGGTGCTACCTATGTCAGCTCAAACTAAGTGATCCTTGATGTTGTGGCATCTCTTAGTGCACATAGGAACTGGTGATTTGAAACCTTCAATGTCAGAGTAGGCTCTATTGAGTAGTTGCCAATGCTTATGAATGATCCTGTGAATTTTAGGCACCATGGGATGGTAAGTAGAGATGAGCGTTGTTCTACTCGAACTGTTCGCCAATCTCAAATTCGAGCTATTTTGGGCGGTGTTCGAGCCGGTCGGCGAACACGAACAATTTGAGAAAAATTCGGCTGTTCGAGGTTATGTTCGATAACTGTTCGTGCACCAAAATCATAACTGGATTTTTTCTCAGTAATGATGAAAATTCATGTTAATACGCAGTTTGAGTGTACAGCGGGGCGGGGGGAGGGGCAGGGGATGGATCTCTGCAGGAACAATGAAGATCTCCATTTTTTTTTCTCTTTCCCGCATTTGCAGTGGGGAGGTGCAATCTGTCAGCCTATCAGCAGCGCACACACGGAGCGAAGTGCTTTTTTTCACACAAGCAAGGGCATGTGTGATTGGCAGTGTATGTCACATGTCCTTGCCCTATAAGACCAAGCCATTTTCCCCATCGCCACCATTTTCTCACTGCTGCAGCTGCGTGTTAGACGGCACCGCTGTTGCTCTGTGCGCTATACCTTGTTAATTTCAAGCCAATTTTCGCACAAATATACAGATAGCTTGGGAGTAGGGAATAGTTGTGATTGCAGTCCTTTTAAGGACTAGGTTACAGCATTTCCTACGACTTTTATCAGGCAGGTCTGTGCTCTTAAATAGATAGATTGTGGGAGTAAAGACTAATTGTAATTGGAGTCCTTTTCAGGACTAGGTTACATCAGTTCCTATCAGTTTTTGCCAGGCAGGTCTGTGCCAGTGCTGTGCAAGTTTTTTTCACAGCATTTGGCTGAATCTAGCAAAGCTAATCCTTTTTGGCCTATTGCAGAGTGTGTTAGTCAGTGGAGTAGCCTATCTGTGTTGCAAGATATACCACCTGTGTATAGAATACCAATTTTTTTACTGCACCTAGTGAAGTAAAATCTTTTGGGCATAGCATCATTCTATTAGTCCATCTATACTGACCTCCATCAGGTTGCAAACTGAATATAATTTTTTTCTGCATCTAGCTCTGAAAAAATATTTGGGCTTCTAGCGGTGTGTGGGACTTGGTCTATTAGTCCATCTATACTGACCTCCATCAGGTTGCAAATTAAAAATAATTTTTTTCTGCATCTAGCTCTGAAAAAATATTTGGGCTTCTAGCAGTGTGTGGGACTTGGTCTATTAGTCCATCTATACTGACCTCCATCAGGTTGCAAATTAAAAATAATTTTTTTCTTCATTTATCTCTGAAAAAATATTTGGGCTTCTAGCAGCGTGTGGGACTTGTTCTATTAGTCCATCTATACTGACCTCCATCAGGTTGCAAATTAAAAATAATTTTTTTCTGCATCTAGATCTGAAAAAATATTTGGGCTTCTAGCAGTGTGTGGGACTTGGTCTATTAGTCGATCTATACTGACCTCCATCAGGTTGCAAATTAAAAATAATTTTTTTCTGCATCTAGCTCTGAAAAAATATTTGGGCTTCTAGCAGTGTGTGGGACTTGGTCTATTAGTCCATCTATACTGACCTCCATCAGGTTGCAAATTAAAAATAATTTTTTTCTTCATTTATCTCTGAAAAAATATTTGGGCTTCTAGCAGCGTGTGGGACTTGTTCTATTAGTCCATCTATACTGACCTCCATCAGGTTGCAAATTAAAAATAATTTTTTTCTGCATCTAGCTCTGAAAAAATATTTGGGCTTCTAGCAGTGTGTGGGACTTGGTCTATTAGTCCATCTATACTGACCTCCATCAGGTTGCAAATTGAATAAAAAAATTTTCTGCATCTAGCTCTGAAAAAATATTTGGGCTTCTAGCGGTGTGTGGGACTTGGTCTATTAGTCCATCTATACTGACCTCCATCAGGTTGCAAATTAAAAATAATTTTTTTCTGCATCTAGCTCTGAAAAAATATTTGGGCTTCTAGCAGTGTGTGGGACTTGGTCTATTAGTCCATCTATACTGACCTCCATCAGGTTGCAAATTAAAAATAATTTTTTTCTTCATTTAGCTCTGAAAAAATATTTGGGCTTCTAGCAGTGTGTGGGACTTGTTCTATTAGTCCTTCTATACTGACGTCCAGCAGGTTGCAAATTGAATATAATTTTTTTCTACATCTAGCTCTGAAAAAATATTTGGGCTTCTAGCGGTGTGTGGGACTTGGTCTATTAGTCCATCTATACTGACCTCCATCAGGTTGCAAATTAAAAATAATTTTTTTCTGCATCTAGCTCTGAAAAAATATTTGGGCTTCTAGCAGTGTGTGGGACTTGGTCTATTAGTCCATCTATACTGACCTCCATCAGGTTGCAAATTAAAAATAATTTTTTTCTGCATCTAGCTCTGAAAAAATATTTGGGCTTCTAGCAGTGTGTGGGACTTGGTCTATTAGTCCATCTATACTGACCTCCATCAGGTTGAAAATTGAATAAAAAAATTTTCTGCATCTAGCTCTGAAAAAATATTTGGGCTTCTAGCGGTGTGTGGGACTTGGTCTATTAGTCCATCTATACTGACCTCCATCAGGTTGCAAATTAAAAATAATTTTTTTCTGCATCTAGCTCTGAAAAAATATTTGGGCTTCTAGCAGTGTGTGGGACTTGGTCTATTAGTCCATCTATACTGACCTCCATCAGGTTGCAAATTAAAAATAATTTTTTTCTTCATTTAGCTCTGAAAAAATATTTGGGCTTCTAGCAGTGTGTGGGACTTGTTCTATTAGTCCTTCTATACTGACGTTCAGCAGGTTGCAAATTGAATATAATTTTTTTCTGCATCTAGCTCTGAAAAAATATTTGGGCTTCTAGCGGTGTGTGGGACTTGGTCTATTAGTCCATCTATACTGACCTCCATCAGGTTGCAAATTAAAAATAATTTTTTTCTGCATCTAGCTCTGAAAAAATATTTGGGCTTCTAGCAGTGTGTGGGACTTGGTCTATTAGTCCATCTATACTGACCTCCATCAGGTTGCAAATTAAAAATAATTTTTTTCTGCATCTAGCTCTGAAAAAATATTTGGGCTTCTAGCAGTGTGTGGGACTTGGTCTATTAGTCCATCTATACTGACCTCCATCAGGTTGCAAATTAAAAATAATTTTTTTCTGCATCTAGCTCTGAAAAAATATTTGGGCTTCTAGCATTGTGTGGGACTTGGTCTATTAGTCCATCTACACTGACCTCCATCAGGTTGCAAATTGAATAAAAAAATTTTCTGCATCTAGCTCTGAAAAAATATTTGGGCTTCTAGCAGTGTGTGGGACTTGGTCTATTAGTCCATCTATACTGACCTCCATCAGGTTGCAAATTAAAAATATTTTTTTTCTGCATCTAGCTCTGAAAAAATATTTGGGCTTCTAGCAGTGTGTGGGACTTGGTCTATTAGTCCATCTATACTGACCTCCATCAGGTTGCAAATTGAATAAAAAAATTTTCTGCATCTAGCTCTGAAAAAATATTTGGGCTTCTAGCGGTGTGTGGGACTTGGTCTATTAGTCCATCTATACTGACCTCCATCAGGTTGCAAATTAAAAATAATTTTTTTCTGCATCTAACCCAGCCAATAGTTTTGGCCTAATACCACAGTTTGGCCACTCAGCTCTGCTCGGTTACCATCCATTGTTTTTTTGTGCAAACAACTCCAGAGTTGTGAATTAGTTAACCACCAAAATGAGTGGAAAAAGGCCTGCTGCTGGTGGAAAGGGGAATAGGCGTGTTGGGAAGGGGAAAAAAGGTTGTGTCCGTGGGGTAGGTGCAGAAGAAAGACCATCTTCCAGCCAAACTAAAATGTCTACTTCTTTTAGCGGACAATGTGATAAGATCCCTTTCTTACGGCCACGCCAATCGCTACAAATTCCAGATGAGGCACAAAAACAGCAGGTGCTTCAACGGATATCAAGTGCTCCTTTAAGTGGGCTCTCCTCCACATCAACTTCAACATCACAAATACTCCAGTCCTCAAAGGTGTCACCCAAATCGCACTTGCTTCCTCACAGCTCCCAAATCTCCAGCTGCCCGTCTGAGTATGAGGTAGAACAGATGGTTGAGTCTGCAGAGCTGTTTACTCATACTATAGCCTGGGAATCAGAGGTCGACTCCAGCGCTTCTGTGAATCCAGACGAGGAAATGATCTGCACTGATGCCCAGAATCTTTATGAGTCGGATCCAGGACCAGACGCAGAAGGTTCTGACCATAATGTAGACCCTCATCCCCAAACTGTAACTCCTGTTGGTGGAGACAATGAGGAAGACGATGATAAGACTCAAATACCTGATTGGAGCGACAACTTTAGTTTTTTGTCAGGGCAGGAACAGGTTGGCTCTGAGGACGACGGGTGTGATAACGCACAGGGTGATGATGATGAGGTCGGAGATCCCACTTACTGTCAACCCACAGTCAGCCAAGAGATGAGGTCAGCAGAGGAGGTGGAGGAAGATGCTAGTGACGACGAGGTCAGGTTGCGCCTTCCTGGACAGAGACGTAGTACTGGAAGCACGTCAACAACTGCATCCTCAAACACAACTCTGCCTCTCACCACAAGTCGTGGTGGCTCTTCAGGTCGCATGGGTGCTAAGCCTTGCATAGCCTGGGCATTTTTTCAGATCGATAAAGATGACCCAACTCGTGTTATCTGTAACATTTGTCAGCAAAAGCTAAGTAGAGGCCAAAAAATACATAGTTTGAGTACTTCATGCATGAACCGGCACATGGACATGAAGCATAAGTTGCAGTGGGAAGCTCAGTGTGCTACAATGCGGTCTAGCCGGCCGGGCCAACCACCGTCTGCCATATCTTGTGCATCCGCGGCCTCTTCATCCTCTGTGACTGGGGGGACAGCAGTCACACCTGTTTTGGGGCGCAGACCTGCCACCTCTTTACCCGCAACAGCCAGCGTGATTGGCAGGTCATCATTTTCTTTGGAGGTGGTAACACCAGCTGGTCTTGAGCGCTGTCCGACATCGATAGCACCACCTTTGGATCAAGGCAACCTAACATGTCCGCCTGCATCTTCCTCACAGACCGGCAGTTTGCCGGGGACACCCTTATCAACCCCGTCTAAGCACAATAGCCAGCCCTCGGTCCCTCAGATGTGGACAAGTAAAAGACCATTTCCTCCTAGCCATGAGAAAGCTAAGAGGTTGAATTTCACCATCTGCAAGCTCTTGGCTACAGAAATGCTGCCTTTCCGCCTGGTGGACACAGAGGATTTTCGAGACCTTATGTCCGTCGCAGTGCCCCAGTACCAGATGCCCAGTCGGCACTACTTCTCAAAGAAAGGTGTGCCTGCGCTCCACCAGCATGTCGCACACAACATCACCGCTTCTTTGAGAAACTCTGTGTGTGACAGGGTGCATTTCACCACAGACACTTGGACGAGTAGGCATGGACAGGGGCGTTACATGTCGCTGACTGGGCACTGGGTAACTATGGTGACAGCAGGACAAGGGGCTGCTGTCCAAGTCTTGCCGTCCCCACGAGTTGTGCGTCAATCCTCTTTATGTCATTTTTCCTCCACTGCTTCTGCCTCCTCAACCTCCTCTCGGTCTTCCACCTGCACCCAAAGCCTGTCTGGTCATGCCACAAGCTTTCTAACTGCGCAGAAGGGATCCTGCACACCTCCTTACTATGCTGGCAGTAGGGCTCAACGTCATCAGGCGGTTTTTACATTGAAATGTCTGGGAAATGTGAGTCACACAGCTGAGGAGTTGTGGTCAGCTCTGGAGAACCAATTTCATGAATGGTTGTCTCCACTGGACCTGAAACCAGGGAAGGCCGTGTGCGACAATGCTGCAAACCTGGGTGCGGCCCTTCGTAGGGGCAATGTCACACACGTGCCTTGTATGGCTCACGTGTTGAACCTGGTTGTCCAGCAATTTTTAGCCCACTATCCCAGACTAGATGGCCTTCTGCAGAGGGCACGGTCGCTGTGTGCTCACTTCCGCCGTTCGCATCCCGCAGCTCAGCGACTTACATCTCTACAGAAGTCGTTGGGCCTGCCACTTCACCGGCTAAAATGCGATGTGCCTACCCGGTGGAATTCAACTCTGCACATGTTGCAGCGACTGTGGCAGCACCGACAAGCCCTGGTGCAATACGTTCTGACGTATAGCCTGGGCAAACGAGATTCAGAGGTGGGGCAAATCACGCTGGAGGAGTGGTCTCAGATCAGGGACCTATGCACCCTTCTGCACAGTTTTGAAATGGCGACGAAGATGTTTAGTGCTGACGATGCCATTATCAGCATGACTATTCCGGTGATTTACATGCTGGAGCACATGTTACACAGAATTCGGAGTCAGGTGGTGGCACAAGAGGAGGTGGAGGAAGTAGAGGAGGAGGAGTTGTATGCGGAAGGGCTAACATCTGCAAGGTCCAGACGGTCAGCAGCACCAAGGCGGCAGGCATGTGAGGGTGGGGGAGATGGTTTAACCAGGGCGCATGGTAGCAGCCAAACTAGTGAGGAAGGTGCAGGAGCCCAGGAAGAAGTGGAGGACGAACTGATGGAAGACTCATCAGATGAGGGAGACCTTGATCACATTTCTGTTGTGCGAGGTTGGGGGGAGAGGACAGAGGAAGGAAGCATGATTGTTACCTCGCCACCAACACAACAGGGACTTGGTGCTCCTGGATGCGCAACACACATGAGTGCCTTCTTGCTGCACTACCTGCAACATGACCCTCGAATTGTGAGAATTAGAAATAATCCTGACTACTGGGTTGCCACACTGTTAGATCCCCGGTACAAAAGTAAATTTGCAGAAATTATTCCTGCCATAGAAAGGGATGCACGCATGCAGGAGTATCAGCAGAGACTGTTGCAGAATCTTACATGTGCTTTTCCACAAAATACCAGTGGTGCACGTAGTGAATCTCACAGTTCCAACTTGCCAACCGTGGGACCGTCAAGTGTTCAGCACTCAAACCGTAACAGAACCACAGTATCTGCTGGTAACATCAATTTTGCGGAATCATTTCACCACTTTTTTAGCCCATCCTTTGCAAGGCCACAGGAGACAAGAAGTCTGACACATAGTCAACGCCTAGAGACGATGGTACAGGAGTATCTCCAAGTAAACATTGAAGCCACGACTGTGTCACTGGACCCTTGCTCTTTTTGGGCTTCCAATCTGGATAAATGGCCGGAGCTAGCCACTTACGCCTTGGAGATCTTGTCATGCCCCGCAGCCAGCGTTCTGTCTGAACGTGTGTTCAGCGCTGCTGGTGGTGTGCTGACAGATAAGAGCACGCGGCTCTCCACTGATAATGTAGACAGACTCACGTTCATAAAGATGAACAAATCATGGATCCGAAACGACTTTTCTACCCCTGTGTCATCCTGGGGAGAGTAAAAGCTTGATGATTGGTTAAAATCACCCTACCAACCGTTTTAAGCTTTCAAATTACTAATCATGTTTATCTGTATCTTGACTGGAAATAATTTGGGCTTTGTAGCAGTGTGCAGCACTGATCCTATTAGGCCATCTATAATAAGCTTCACCAGATTTAAAATTAAAAATAATTTTTAGCTGCATCTAGCCCGGAAAATAATTTTGGGGCTCCGAGATGCGCAAGACACATAAGTGCCTTCTTGCTGCACTACCTGCAGCATGACCCTCATATTGTCAGAATTCGAAGTAATCATGACTACTGGGTTGCCACACTCTTAGATCCCCCAAACTTTTCGATCAACCTTTTCATTTTAATAAAGACCAAAAAAATGGTCATTTTTGAAATTATAAGCATTAGCAGGTTGTTAGAAACTGAAATCAAACAGTTTTCAACTCAAAACTTTATTCTAGGTGATGTTACATTTTCACATAGGACCCCTTGTTCGAAAGGAGCTTCTGAATTCTCTCGTCCATTGAATTTGTCAGGTTTTGGATGGTTTCTGCTTCAATTGTTTTGCATGAGGACAGAATACCCTCCCAGAGCTGTTGCTTAGATGTGAACTGCCTCCCGCCATCATAGACACTCCTTTTAATGATGCTCCAAAGGTTCTGAATGGGGTAGAGGTCAGGGGAGCATGGGGGTCACACCATAAGTTTGTCCCCTTTTATGCCCATATCAGCCAGAGATGCAGATGTTTTATGTGCAGCATGAGATGGTGCATTATCATGCAGAAAAATGATCTTGCTGTGAAATACACGGTTCTTCTTCTTGAACCATGGCAGGAAGTGCTGTTTGAGAAAATCCACATACATTATGGAGTTCATCTTTAGCGCCTTCAGGGATCCTAAAGGGGCCGACAATCTCTCTCCCCATGATTCCAGCCCAAAACATTACTCCACCTCCTCCTTGTTGGCGCTGTAGCCGTGTTTGCGTGGGGTGTCCATCAACCAGCCATCCTCCACTCCATTCATCTGGACCATCGAGCGCTGCACGGCACTCATCCGTGAACAAAACAGTTTTGAAATCAGTCTTCATGTAATGTTTGGCCCACTGGAGCCGTTTCTGCTTGTGTGAAGTGGATAGAGGAGGTCGACAGGATGGCGTATGCACAGCTGCAAACCTCTGAAGGACCCTGCATCTTGTTGTTCGGGGGACGTTGGAGGCACAAGCAGCTTCAAAAACTTGTCTGCTGCTATGACAAGGCTTTTTTGCCGCTGCTCTTTCAACCTGACGTAATTGCCTGTAGGAAAGAGTCCTCAATTTGCCCTTTTCAGCACGCACACGTGTGTACTGTGAATCAGCTACATACTTCTTGATTGCCAAGACACTTCATCCTGATCATCGCACAATGTTGATTGTAGTCATGCCTTGACCTAAACACTCCACAATTTGTTGCTTCTCAGCAGCCGACACATCCTTTTTCTTTCCCATTTTGGCAGAAAATGTAGGCTGCTTAATAATGTGAGAGAGCCTTCTTAAGTAGTCTTGCCTTTCATTGGACACACCTGCCAAACTAATTAGCACAGGTGTCTGCAATTGCTTACAGTGATATAAAGAGCCCTGACACACATCACCATCAATGAGTTTAACTGACAAACAAACAAATTCTTCCCTTATCACTCCTAAACACTTTTTGCATAATAATTTGGAACGCGGTGTACATGTGCTTTTCCACAAAACACCAGTGGTTCACGTAGTGAATCTTACAGTTCTAACTTGCCAACCGTGGTCTGTATGGAATTGTTCAATAAAGGGCCCAAAATTAAGATAACATAGATGGGAGAGGTCTCTATGAATAGGAATTCCTAAGTATTTGATACCCTGTGAGGGCCAGGCAAAGGGAAAGTTGGACTGGATGGAATCCTATATGGATTTAGGGAGGGAGACATCGAGGGCCTCAGACTTCGCTGCATTGATTTTAAAATTTTACCATGTAACAAAGTGATCTATTTCAGCCATAACAGCAGGGATGGATATATGTGATTGAGTGATATATACTAGGACATCATCAGCAAATAGAGAGCACTTGTACTCGGTGCCTCCCACCTCAATCCACCTAATATTGGGGTTATGGCGAATTGATGAGAGCAGGTGCTCCGTCACTAGGATGTATAAGAGAGGGGACAGAGGACATCCCTGCCTTGTCCCATTGGTGATTGTGAAAGGTGATGAAAATGTTCTGACGCACCCCCTGGGCCTTGGGACACCCGGAGCCGGACCCTTTTTGGTGGATGCTGGTGGTTGTAGTCTTCGTGGCGGCGATCCGGTTCCGTGGCTCAGGGCAGTCAAACCAGTGGCGGAACTATTTATGTGGTTTTGATGTTTAAATGTCCGACTACGCCACCCGTGGATTGCGGTCAGAGTGAACCGCCGCTACAGGGCAGACCGCTAAGGCTGGTGTTGTGGGTGCAGCAGAGCGTAGCATAACTCCCCACGGGAGGAGTATAGCCTCAGGGCAGTGTATGCGGAGGATGGGGGTGATGGTGCAGGGCAGCAGCAGTAACGACACGGAGTCAGTGATGCAGTTCAGGGCCTTTACTCACAGTTCTTATTATCCAGACCACGTCTGCAGGTAACGGCTGCCCACGTCGTACTGTGCTCACCAGGTGAGGGGCTCAGACAACTCCCAGATAACTTTGGAGCGCTTCACAGGACCCCCTTTGTGTGTCCTTTGTCTGGCCTTTCTTACCAACACTTCTGTCCGGCTGCCTCGGGCCTCCTCTTGGTAAACTTGGCGCCAGTTTCCCTGACCCTATGTGGTGCCTTCCTAGCGGGTGGAGCAAGGGGCTGCGCCACATAAAATGTCAGAGCCTCCGGTTTCTAGCTGAGGGTCGTTTCCTGCCTCCACTAGTTCGGGGACCGGTCTCCCCCTTTGGCCTGACCCCTCCACGCAGGTGGATTCGGGCGTGCGGTGGCGACTCGCCCGTCCGCACCCCTGGGATCCCTTCATTCCTCGTTCCTGGAGCCTTCTCCGCTCCTCTTCCTTCCTTCTCCCTCTTGCAGGCCTGGGCCTCTGTTACTAGGCCCGCCTCCGGAGCAGAGCTCATGCAGAGCCCCTGCTCCCTGCCACTTCTGCTCAGACTTCTCTGCACTGAACTAAGATGGTGCCCACCTTTTATACTCCCTTCTCAATGCACCCAGGAACTGCTTCCTCCCTGCTCCTGCACTGCAGGGTTCCCCTTCCTCAGTGTTCCCTCCCCCCACTCCAGCCAGGGACAGGGACTGTCGTGCCCATCTCAGGGGCATATTGGTCGCCCTGCCCCACGGCAATGTGGTGTAATGCATGCAGGTGTCGGGTCCTGATCCACACTCCATCCTTATCTGAGAGTGAGATATCACACCTCTGGGTGAGGTGCAATACGTCTGTAGCAACCGAGCCCTCGGTGCTACAGTTCCATTTATCTTCAGCCTAGGTGACGTATTGTGATACAGGGCCGTGATTTTGGCTATAAAAGGGTCCCCTAGACCCCTACCCCAAGCTTTTTAAGAGACTCATATATGGCGTGCCAGGAGACTCTATGGAATGCTTTCTCAGCATCCAACGAGAGTATCTACTTACAAATTTTTAACTGCATCTAGCCCAGGAAATACTTTGTGCCTAGTAGCAGTGTCTGCTAGTCAGCGGATTATCCCGGCTGTTAAGCAAGCTACACCACCTGTAGTTTGGACACTTAATTTTTTCAAAGGAAATGCTTCGGGACCACGGGATACTTAGTGAAGAGCATCAGGAGGCACCCCAAGGCATAGGGGCTGGGACTGGCACTAGGATGCCTTGCGGTGGACAGCCGAGCTCGATCCTTATAAAAGCTTTTTAACTGCAGCAGCTTTAGTGGACGCTACTGGAGCTGGAATTACGCGGCTGCTGGCATGAGACTTGCCCTCCAATAGATCCTTGTAAATGGATTTAAAGTGTATTCATTCAAATTAGAGGGACAATTTAAATTAAAAAGCTTAGAGCTGCCTCCACCACAGGGGGGCTCTCTCGACCCACCAGCGGACAGGCACCAGTATTGGGAGAGGGGGGCTGGCCGTCAGGGTTCACCGCGGCTCTGGCACAAACCCGGCGACACGGAGGTGGCACGGGCAGGAGCGGACTGGCCGTCTCGGCTTCTCACTTTTTGGATTTTAGAAGGGCATGACATGCCTATATCTGTGTCTCCCCCTCCTTTTACTCCTCCACCTCTTTTCTTTTCGCATGACTATATGTACTTGTCACTTTTCCATGTGTTAGTTGTGTCTTCTGAGCAGTTTGTCAGCTTTTGGACACCTTTGAAGGTGTTTTCTATGTGTTTCTATGTGTTTTTGTTTGCCTGCCATTGGTTTTAACGGTGTTCGAATGTGTTCGACGAACAGTTCGACGAACAGTTCGGCGAACACACGGGTGTTCGACGAACCGAACCGAACTCGAACGCTACGGGGGTGGCTCAACACTAATGGTAAGTGTGTAAGAAAGGCACTCGTTCGGGTTTGGTAGCTGAGCTATGGGATGGTAGTGTGGTTTGTGCCCCCGTCTTCCTCGTGTTTAAGGAGGTTGGGAAGATAGTCTCTAACTTGGAATTTGTTTGACATGTGTTTGAGTCTGAAGGGGAGGATAGTTTAATCTGAGACAATTCTGGAGACTCTGTGGAATTGTGATCTAGGGAGACTATTTTTAGTTGCTCTAAGATTACAGATTACAATCTGTGGGATTAGAGTATAGGTCTGTGGTTCCTAAGAGGTATTGTATTGTGGAACCCCAGGGGTCTGGTTACCACAGTAACAGCAATATTACGTCTGAGAGCAGGTGGGAGGTCTCCTGGTCAGGTGCCCTAAGCATGCCACACCTCCTACCCAGTCCTGGGAGGGGAAGAACTTCCCCTATAAAAACTGGGGGCTGAGGCAGGGTTAGAGAGGAAGAAGAGGAGTCCCAGACAGAGACACAGTCTGGTCTGGAGTGGAGCAGATACAGGGAGAGCAAGATCAGGAGCTCTGTGGGAGCAGTGATAAAAGGGGTCAGAGATTGGAAGCTGGAGAGCTCATCCTGACTGAAGAGATCTCACCGGACACGGAGTCCGAGGCTGTGGGGACTGATCCATACCCAGCAGCAAACACCGACCGGCAGGGGATTTCAGGTCCTCTGGCCAAGAAACCCGAAGGCACGGTCACACGCAAGGGGACCAGCACCGCCGGCGTGGAGCGGAGGCTACCAGAAGGCCCCGAGTCACCGGCCATACGGGTGAGCACCACACGGTACACTCAGGGACGTGGGCTACTTCTACCCGCTTCTAGCAAGGTAGCCAGGAAGAGTACAATAGTTGGGGAGGCCTACAACTCCGCCTGGCCAGGGGAGATCCTATCTGCTCACAGACTGACCAGGCCCCGATCGCTAGCCAGTACTCCCGGGAGGGTCTACCTTTGCCACCAGTAAAGACCCTGAACTACACCGCACCGTCTCTGAGTGGTTCCTGGTGCCCGCGTGCAATTCTGCTATCCCCATCATCCACGTCCGCTGCCCTGAGGCCATACCCCTCCCGTTGGGGGTTATACTATCCACGCTGCACAACCGTACCACCGGCCTCAGCGGTCTGCCCTGCAGCGGCGGTTTCATAACCGCATTCAACGGGTGGCGTAGTCGAACACTATGACATCTTATTCTAAGTTCTGCCACTTGGTTTGACACCCTGGGCACGGACTGGGTCACCGCCACGAGGACTACTACCCCTATCAGATCCGGCTCCGGGTATTCCCCGCATGCGCAACGCTGCCCAACATGGCCCAGGGGGCGCGTCAACTTTGGCGTAGTCGGCAGGATTTCGTGCCCGCAACCACCGGGTACTGCGTGCCTGAAAAAGACTGTTAAACTTACCTGTGGTGAAGATTCCCGCCATCCGACGCCATCTTCTGCCTTCTTCCCGCCATCCGTGGAGTTTTCCCGCCATCTGACGCCATCTTCTGCCTTCTTCCCGCCATCCGTGGAGTTTTCCCGCCATTGGACGCCATCTTGAGGACGCCGCGCGGGAAGAAGAGGGGCGTGGACTCCGAAAGCGCGCGAGAACTGAAGCTCCGCCTCACGTCCGGACGTTGCGTAAGGTCCTGGAAGGAGCCCAGCAGACGCCGACGTCACAGGAGCGCGACGGAAGGTCCTCAACCCTGACGATCCACTGCGGAGCCGCGGCCTACGGAAGAGGATCATCGCAAGGTAGGCCACGGTCCACTAGGGGGGAGGAGGATGTCGGATACAGAGGAGAGCTTCACTGCCACAGCCACCGCCAGCGCCACCGCTGCTGCGGTCATGCCTTTCACTATGCCCTATATCCCGGGGGCAGCCTGGCTACCCCAGTACTCAGGGGAGTCACATACCCTAACTGACTTCAGAGAAAAGCTGGATAGCCTCTTCCAGGTGTACCCCCTCACAGAAGAGCAAAAAGTGAGCATCCTGGTGGCTCAATTAACAGGGGCAGCCCAAACGGAGGTAAAGTCCTGGCCACTTGGGAGGAGGAGGACTGTCGCAGAGATACTAGCCCGGCTGAAGGACACCTTTGATACCCGTACCTCAGCCGAGATCAAGCTTAGATTCTACGGGTGCAAGCAGCGAGCACATGAGAATATAAGGGACTATGCACTAAACCTACAAGAGGCCCTGAGAGCCATTAAGCAGGCCGACCCTGACGGCCTGGGAAACGAAGACAAGTTGTTGACTGAACAATTTATAGAGGGTCTACATTGCAATGCCCACCGAACCCAGTTGCGGGCAATGGCCTTACAGGACCCTCATCTGGACTTTGCACAGTTCAAGGACAGAGCCATCCGGGTGCTCCGAGAACCGGCACCAGGTGGCGCTGTGACCCACAGACGCCCTACTAGCACTTACCACCACGAGACGGCGCCCTTGTCGGCAGGGCCTGTGGGAGCTGATGCGCAGGCTTTAAACAATGACCCAGATACAGACCTGCACCATCAGGTCCAAGAGCTAACTAAAAGCGTTGCTGCGCTAACCCGAACTGTGCAGTCTTTACAGGTTTCTACTCCAGGGAAGATTCAGCTGGCATCCGGACCGGAGGATATCCCGTGGCGACGACCAAGGAGGACCCCACCGGCCAGAGGAAGACCCAGCGACCGATACAACGAGGACGGACAACCCATCTGCCGCCGCTGCAATCAACCCGGACATATGGCAAGGTACTGTCCTTTAAACTGGCACAACCTGGGGTAGAGGGCCAACCCCTAGGAATAAGATCACCAGGCCCATCGAACTGGCGTGACAAATACGTGGGAGGACGTCCAGTCTTGCCTGTGGTACTGGATGGCATTCCTATGAGTGCCCTACTGGACACCGGGTCACAGGTCACCACCATCCCGTACGTGCTCTTCAAGCAGTACTGGAATGACTCGGATATAACTCTCTACCCTGACGACGACTTGAGTATCATCGCCAGCAATGGTCAGCCCGTGCCACAGATCGGATTTAAAGAGGTGACCATTAAAATCGTTAAAGTCGAACTGGCAGCACAGGGACTGATCATTGTGGACATTGACAAGCGCGAGAGTCACCCAAAGATAACTCTAGGAACTAATGTGATTGAAAATTGTCTTGCAGAGGTGATTCTCATTTTACAGCAGGTTGCCAAGAACGCCAGTTCCGGCCAGCAGCGAGTGCTCCAAAAAGAGATCCGGGCACTGATGCGACGGCAACAGGTGGAACTCTCCGGTGGTGAGATTGGTAGCGTGAGAATGTGTGACCCTTTCCCTATTGCCATGCCCCCGAAAAGTGAAATGATGATTTGGTCCCGGGCAGCTATTGGTCTGAGAGGTAGAGATTACCAGGCAATGGTAGAACCAGTCTACTCAGACAGTAAGCCCACCATTTTGACAGCACGGGGGGTGGTCGATATACGCCATGGGAGGGTGCCCGTTCGCATCATAAATATTGGGGAGAGAGAAGTACACCTGCCCCGGTATGCCACGCTAGCCAAATTGTTCACCATAAACCAGAATTCTGTACAGGCCGTGGAACCCTTGCCTCCATCTCAACCAGAGGAAGGTAACGGCTCTAAGCAACAAATGGAGGACTGGTGTCAGCAACTACATTTGGGTACTGACTCCACTCCCTCACACCAGAAACAGGGAGTCTATCGGGTGGTTCAAGAGTACGAGAGAGTGTTTAGTAAACACCCGTTAGACTTCGGGCGAGTAAAGGGGGTAGAACACCACATCCCCACGGGAGACCTTCCTCCCATAAAGGAGAGATACCGACCCGTACCCCCTGCACACTACCAACACGCCAAGGGGATGCTTAGAGACATGAAGGAGGCTGGGGTAATCAGGGATAGCTGTAGCCCATGGGCAGCTCCACTAGTCTTGGTTAAAAAAAAAGACAACACCATGAGAATGTGTGTAGACTACCGGAAAATCAACCGTATCACACACAAAGATGCGTACCCCTTACCAAGGATAGAGGAGTCTTTGGCTGCTTTAAAATCTGCTAACTTCTTCTCCACTTTGGATCTCACTAGCGGGTACTGGCAGGTTCCTGTAGCAGAGGCGGACCGGGAGAAGACCGCATTCACCACCCCGATGGGACTTAGCGAGTTTACCTGCATGCCGTTCGGACTCTGCAACGCACCAGGAACCTTCCAACGATTGATGGAATGCTGTCTGGGACACTGGAACTTTGAGACGGTCCTGCTGTACCTGGACGATGTTATAGTTTATTCCAAAACCTACGAGGACCACCTGAAACACCTGGCGGAAGTGTTTGAAGCCCTGGCAAACTACGGTCTGAAGGTGAAACCGTCGAAGTGTCACCTGCTAAAACCAAAAGTGCAGTACCTGGGACACGTGGTGAGTGCTGACGGAGTGGCTCCCGACCCTGATAAGATCACCGCGATTAAGGAATGGCCAAGACCCTCTAGCGTAAGGGAAGTACGGCAGTTCCTCGGGTTGGTAGGCTACTACCGAAGATTCATTCCCGGTTTCACCAAAAAGGCAGCTCCTATGCAGGACCTCCTGATAGGCCAGTCCAGGAAGGCCAAGAACCAGAAGCCGCCCTTCAGATGGGAGAAGCTGGAAGAAGAGTCCTTCCGCCAGCTGAAGATGGCCCTCACGGGGGATGAAATCCTGGCATACCCTGATTACAGCCAGCCCTTTATCCTCTACACCGACGCAAGTATCATCGGGCTAGGAGCCGTACTGTCCCAGATCCAGCAGGGGAGAGAACGGGTAATTGCTTACGCCAGCCGAAAACTGCGACCCACCGAAAGAAACCCTGAGAATTACAGCTCATTCAAGCTAGAGTTCCTGGCAGTGGTGTGGTCAGTCACCGAACGCTTTAGGCACTACCTCGCCTCTTCCCGGTTCACCGTGTACACGGATAACAACCCGTTGACACATCTGGACACTGCAAGACTCGGTGCCCTGGAGCAGAGATGGATGGCCCGCCTGTCCAACTATGAGTTCACAATCAAATACCGGGCAGGACGCTCCAATACCAACGCGGATGCCTTGTCCAGAATGCCGAACCTACCGGACGTAGGGGAAGATCCAGAGGAACTGGAAGAAGTTGAACTCCCCGCGTTCCACCGTCATGGGACTACCCAGTATTCCCACCGTGTAAGGGGTAAGCAATCCGCTACGTTCAACCCCTTACCTCACTACAACTGGGCGGAAACGCAAGACAGTGACCCCGCCGTCCGACTGGTGAAGGAGATGCTGACTCAGTCAGATGCTCGCCTTGACCCAGACGCTCCGGAGGAAACCAAGCAACTGTGGGCTGAGAAAAGTCGACTGTTCCTTTACAAGGGGAAGTTGTGCCGAAGAATGGTTAACTCCCGGACGCATGAACTGATCTGGCAAGTAGTGGTGCCAAGAAGAGACGCGGCTATGGTACTGGAGGCATACCACGACGGGGCTGGGCACTTCGGATGGAAGAAGCTGGAGTTCCTGCTGCGCGGGCGGTTCCACTGGGTAGGCATGAGAGGAACCATCGAGAGGTGGTGCAGAGACTGTGGCCCATGCAACCTAAGAAGGAAGGACCGTGCCAGTCAGAAGACTCCCCTGCAGTCCATCGTCACCAGGCAGCCGTTGGAACTGGTAGCCTTGGATCATGTAAAACTGACCCCCAGCAGAAGTGGCTACGTCTATGCGTTAACCATCGTGGATCACTACTCCCGGTTCTTGGTTGTAGTCCCCGTCAAGGACTTAACGGCTCAAACAGCAGCTAGAGCCTTTCAGCAGCACTTCTGCCGTCCACACGGATACCCAGAGCAGGTGCTGACGGACCAGGGACCTGCCTTTGAAGCGGAAGTCTTCCAGGAGTTCTGCACTCTGTATGGCTGCCGGAAGATAAGAACAACACCCTATCATCCGCAAACCAATGGACTCTGCGAGAAGATGAACCAGGTGGTGATAGACCTTCTGAAAACGTTGCCCCTGGAAGAACGCAGTCTGTGGCCTGAGAAACTGCCTGATCTGGTGGACCTATACAACCACATCCCTGTAGGTTCTACCAACTGTACCCCGGCTTACCTAATGAGAGCAAGACCTGGTAAGCTGCCTGTTGATCTGGATATGGGAGTCCTGACACCCGAGGACACTTCACCAGAAGCAGACTGGGACACAGAGAGGCAGCAGCAGTACCGGAAAGTACAGGAGAGCGTTGAGCGAAGTCTCTGTCAAGCAAGAGAAAGACAGGAGAAGACTTACAACCAGTATGCTCCCGCTGTTCCACTGGTACCTGGAGAGCAGGTCTTGAAAAGGAAGAGACGGCTCCACAAGTTGGACGACCAGTGGGAGAAGGACCCGTACACCGTACTGCCATCAAGCCATGAAAACCCAAAAATCTGCACAATCAGTAAGGATGGAGGAGAAACCACAGCCATTGTCTCCCGAGATCACCTGAAGAAGTGTCCCGAGCAGCTACGAAACCCTGAAGAAGATCAAGAAAACCCTCGACCCGCAGAGGAAAGGGAAGGAATGGTCAGTACTGTACTCGGAGACTTCCCTCGGTCTTGGACACAAGTAAATGGCGCTGTTGTGGTACCCGTCCTCACCTTCCTCCAGCCAGCATCCCAAGTGCCTACGGAAAAACAGGTAGAGCTGGAAGAGCAGCCGGTCCAGGAGGCAGAAGACCCCACACAAGCAGACCAGGAGAATCGACCCTCTGCTTATAGTGAGCCTGCCGTGCCCCTAGTGAGCCAAAGAACCCGTAGACAGCTGCCCAGCTTACCTTTGACAGCTCCTACACCCTGTAGCTTAGGACCGGTCAGTAAGCTCCGTAGGTCTACTAGGGCCACTAGAGGCCAGTTGCCAGTACGTTGGAGGATCTAAAGTGTTCAGACTGTTTTATTGGTATTTACCTGTTTACTGTTGCTTGTAGATAATTATGTTTTTCCAGTTATTTTATAGGTGTCTTTTGTGGATTAACCGGAATTCTTTGTATATATGTTTGGAGCGTAACCCAGGAATGGACTAAGACTGCTAAAGACTCGGGGTAGGACAGACCCCCACCTGGTTACGGCTCCCTGTTCTTTGGTGAAATGGACACCCTTATTGCTTCAAAAACTGCACCCGGTTGCGGACACGCCGTGACCACCCTAACGTGTTTTTCCTTATTGTATTGTTCCTGTTTATACCCTGTTATGTTTTCAAAAATATGTTTAGTCCCGGAGTACTAAATTTTACTAGGGGGGAATGTGGAACCCCAGGGGTCTGGTTACCACAGTAATAGCAATATTACGTCTGAGAGCAGGTGGGAGGTCTCCTGGTCAGGTGCCCTAAGCATGCCACACCTCCTGCCCAGTCCTGGGAGGGGAAGAACTTCCCCTATAAAAACTGGGGGCTGAGGCAGGGTTAGAGAGGAAGAAGAGGAGTCCCAGACAGAGACACAGTCTGGTCTGGAGTGGAGCAGATACAGGGAGAGCAAGATCAGGAGCTCTGTGGGAGCAGTGATAAAAGGGGTCAGAGATTGGAAGCTGGAGAGCTCATCCTGACTGAAGAGATCTCACCGGACACGGAGTCCGAGGCTGTGGGGACTGATCCATACCCAGCAGCAAAAACCGACCGGCAGGGGATTTCAGGTCCTCTGGCCAAGAAACCCGAAGGCACGGTCACACGCAAGTGGACCAGCACCGCCGGCGTTGAGCGGAGGCTACCAGAAGGCCCCGAGTCACCGGCCATACGGGTGAGCACCACACGGTACACTCAGGGACGTGGGCTACTTCTACCCGCTTCTAGCAAGGTAGCCAGGAAGAGTACAATAGTTGGGGAGGCCTACAACTCCGCCTGGCCAGGGGAGATCCTATCTGCTCACAGACTGACCAGGCCCCGATCGCTAGCCAGTACTCCCGGGAGGGTCTACCTTTGCCACCAGTAAAGACCCTGAACTACACCGCACCGTCTCTGAGTGGTTCCTGGTGCCCGCGTGCAATTCTGCTATCCCCATCATCCACGTCCGCTGCCCTGAGGCCATACCCCTCCCGTTGGGGGTTATACGATCCACGCTGCACAACCGTACCACCGGCCTCAGCGATCTGCCCTGCAGCGGCGGTTTCATAACCGCATTCAACGGGTGGCGTAGTCGAACACTATAACATCTTATTCTAAGTTCTGCCACTTGGTTTGACACCCTGGGCACGGACCGGGTCACCGCCACGAGGACTACTACCCCTATCAGATCCGGCTCCGGGTATTCCCCGCATGCGCAACGCTGCCCAACATGGCCCAGGGGGCGCGTCAGTATGATGATCATGATTGAGAGAAAATTTAAGCTCTGGTTTTATGGAATTAAGTGTGGAGACATAGGTGGTGAGTGTATCTAGTGTGCCATGCCATATGCAAAATATGTTATCTATGTATCTGAACCATCATTTAGAATACTGTAGGAAGAGTTCATTGGTGTAGACGTGTTGAATGGGGGGCAGGGCTAGAAGTGGCTCACAACACTCTCTCAGACGTGAATATAACTCTCAAGGTATGAAGGTTGGGGACCACTGATCTAGGCCATACCACTGTAGGTTTGTCCCTATGCTCTCATATACAGTATGTATTAATCCTTGAATGATCATCTATTGACTGTTTTTTTACTTATATTTCTAAAACAGTACAATTATAAAAGCTACTCTTCCAAATAAACATTAAAGATATAAAATATATCTATTCCTAGGAACAGTTTTAGAGTACTGTTTGAAATGTATTTCCACGTTTCCAAAATTTTAACAGGACACAGCCATGAACAGTGTACAATGTAATCTGTCATAAAGAGACTGTAGACTTGAGAACAAGCAATATTATGACTTACAGAACAGTGATAGCTGTAGAGAACGTCTGTGTGTTTTACACTACTGGCTGATTACAGCTGGAAGCTCTCCGTCTTGGTCTGCACATGCATTCAGGATTTTTTGTATGTTCTAACATCTCTTTGTTACTAAGGTTCCTTCAGCAGTTCTAGAATTTTAGCAGCTCGGTGATAAATCTTGTAAGACACTTTCATTCTGAAATCTGTTCTGGGACACACTGTGAAATAAATAAGATTTTTTTCTGTATGCGGTGTCCCAGAACAGAATTTTGTACGAATATCTCATTTTTTATACTATTAGTACAATCCGTTTCCAATCAGAGAAGTACAATGATACAGCTATTATTAGAAGAGATATAGCAAGAAAATTAAAGAGAGACAGATTAAATTCAAATATATTTTTATATCTAGTTGTGTTACCAAATCAAGCAAAGGACCTTTCCAACTATTATCACCGTGAAGGTTTTTCCACATGAACACATTTTCTGCATGAAAAATATGCTCTGTTTTTACCACTGTTTTCTGCAAGAGTCCGTGTCGAAATATGCAATAGCAATCTGCTCTGCTTACTAGGTTTTATTCATGAGTTTTCCCCCTTTTTCAATGTGAATTTAGTGCATATTTCACACCGCGTTTTTTGTAATATGTATTTTAATGTAGAAGTGCTGGAATACTGCACTTAAGAATGTAATTGAATTTTTTACTAGCATTTTTCCAGGTTTCCCTTAGAAGTGTTTAGGGGAAAAACTAACCAAAAACTGAATAGTTCAACAGCGAACAGTGGGCATGAGTTTTCAAGAAATCAAAGCCACTTTGATTGAACTTTTTAATGGAGCAGATTTTCTGCACAAAAATAAAAAAAAAAATTAATAACAATATTGTATTTATAATATACTAGCTGTATCCGGCCATGCATTGCTGGGGCTCAGTCTGGTTAAATGGAAAAGAAAGAAAAGAGAAAGCGCACGTTTCTAAAATATTTAATTTCACAATGCTTGTGGATATACAATATTTTTTGTTGGGGTATAGCGTGTGATGCTTTTACGTCCAACAGCTGGTATATAAAAACATAGTAGGTATATAAAAACATGCGTTTATTCAAATGCAACGTTCATTTATATTTATATAGATTATATAATATCTAAATATAATATATATATATATATATACTTACATTTTTATTTATAAAGATTATATATATATATATATCAGATGGGGCAAAGCTGGCGCTGTTGATAGTTGTGCCCATCAGGCAGGCATGGTGGCAGCCTGTACCCTGTGACCCCTGCAGGCCTGTACTCTGCACAGGTCACTAAAGAGGTCGGTACTTGCTGTCAGGTGTCACAATGGAGCCGGTCATGTCAGGAACTGCTAGTCATGCAATTCCCTAGTACAGAGGGAATGTGACAGGAGGGGGCACAGAGATGGTGTATTCAAATTCAACGTTAATTTTTATTTATATAGATTATATATTATATATAGTGTATATATACAGCACAGACCAAAAGCTCTTGATGAGCTTCAAGAGGTAGTCACTGGAAATGGTTTTCACTTCACAAGTGTGCCCTGTCAGGTTTAATAAGTGGGATTTCTTGCCTTATAAATGGGGTTGGGACCATCAGTTGTGTTGTGCAGAAGTCAAGTGGATACACGGCTGATAGTCCTACTGAATAGACTGTTAGAATTTGTATTTTGGCAAGAAAAAGCAGCTAAGTAAATAAAAACGAGTGGCCATCATTATTTTAAGAAATGAAGGTCAGTCAGTCAGAAAAATTGGGCAAACTTAGAAAGTGTCCCCAAGTGCAGTTGTAAAAACCATCAAGCGCTACAAAGAACCTGACTCACATGAGGACCGCCCCAGGAAAGAAAGACCAAGAGTCACCTCTGCTTCTGAGGATAAGTTTATCCGAGTCATCAACCTCAGAAATCGCAGGTTAACAGCAGCTCAGATTAGAGACCAGGTCAATGCCACACAGAGTTCTAGCAGCAGACACATCTCTTCAACGACTGTTAAGAGGAGACTTTGTGCAGCAGGCCTTCATGGTAAAATAGCTGCTAGGAAACCACTGCTAAGGACAGGCAACAAGCAGAAGAGACTTGTTTGGGCTAAAGAACACAAGGAATGGACATTAGACCAGTGGAAATCTGTGCTTTGTTCTGATGAGTCCAAATTTGAGATCTTTGGTTCCAACCACCATGTCTTTGTGCGACGCAGAAAAGGTGAACGGATGGACTCTACATGCCTGGTTCCCACCGTGAAGCATGGAGGAGGAGGTGTGATGGTGTGGGGGTGCTTTGCTGGTGACACTGTTGGGGATTTATTCAAAATTAAAGGCATACTGAACCAGCACGGCTAACACAGCATCTTGCAGGGGCATGCTATTCCATCCAGTTTGCGTTTAGTTGGACCATCATTTATTTTTCAACAGAACAATGACCCCAAACACACCTCCAGGCTGTGTAAGGGCTATTTGACCAAGAAGGAGAGTGATGGGGTGCTACGCCAGATGACCTGGCCTCCACAGTCACCAGACCTGAACCCAATCGAGATGGTTTGGGGTGAGCTGGAGCGCAGAGTGAAGGCAAAAGGGCCAACAAGTGCTAAGCATCTCTGGGAACTCCTTCAAGATTGTTGGAAGACCATTTCCGGTGACTACCTCTTGAAGCTCATCAAGAGAATGCCAAGAGTGTGCAAAGCAGTCATCTAAGCAAAAGGTGGCTACTTTGAAGGACCTAGAATATAAGACATATTTTCAGTTGTTTTTTGTTAAGTATATAATTCCACAAGTGTTAATTCATAATTTTGATGCCTTCAGTGTGAATGTACAATTTTCATAGTCATGAAAATACAGAAAAATCTTTCAACGAGAAGGTGTGTCCAAACTTTTGGTCTGTACTGTATATATACTTAAATTTTTATTTATGTAGATATATATGAGATGGGGCAATGCTGGCACTGTTGATAGTTGTGGCCATCAGGCATGCATGGTGGCAGCCTGTACCCTGTGAGCCCTGCAGGCCTGTACTCTGCACAGGTCACGAAAGAGGTCGTTACTTGCTGTCAGGTGTCCCAATGGAGCCGGTCATGTCAGGGATTGCTAGTTATGCAATTGCCTAGTACAGAGGGAAAGTGACAGGAGGGGGTGCAGAGATGAAGGTAGGCGGCAGCAGAGGAGGAGGGGATGATCCGCTTGACATGTCCCGGGCCGGTACCGGACAGATCACAGCGCTGCTCTCGCCGGTGGCGCAGTGGGATTTGCAGTCGCTCGCTATCCGCCCACTGCTGCGAGGCTTGAGCCCAGCTCAGCGCCCAGAGCTGAGGCCGCGGCCTGCGCCTCTCCATGCACCCTCCCTCTCTCCTTCCCTCCCTTCCCTGCTTGTTGTTGCGCAGTCAGAAATAAGACTCACCAGCCAGAGAAGAAGAAGCTGCAGCAATGGTGCTGGAGAGCAGAGTTGACTTCCTCTCAAGCTGTGGTGATGAGCCGCAGAGTCTTTTGGCCTCGAACAGACGGTCTCATCATTCCCCTTCCCCCCAGCCCCCACGGGGGACATGAAAGGAGCAGAGCACAGGCAGTGGCTGAGGTGAATGAAGGAGAGGGAGAAGGGTTTATGAATGAGATGTCACTAAGGGGGGGAGAAGTCAGCCTGGGACTGAGCTCGTAACACCCCCCTCTCGCTGTTGCTTTTATGTCCAACGGCTGGCATATAAAAACATAGTAGGTATATAAAAACATGCGTGTATTCGAATGCAACGTTGTATCAAAATTTCAAAGCAATCGGTGAAGAACTTTCGGAGATTTAAGATTTTGAACAAACGAACATTTACATTTTTATTTATATAGATGGGAATATAGCCTTAAAGGGAATCTATCACCAGGTTTGTGCTATCCCATCTGAGAGCTGCAAGATGTACAGGTTTAGACCCTGATCCCAGTAATGTGGCACTTACTTTACAGCAGTTTTGATAATATCCCTGTTTTATCTGCTGCAGATCTACCAATTCTCTGACTGCTGAGCTTGTTGTAACCTTGCCCACATCACCGATTGGCAGCTTTCTTGTTTACTGCGCATAGGCAGAAACCTGGCAATCAGTGATGGGGGCGGGGTGACACAGAGCTCATGATTATGGAGGACTACATGGCTGTAGGTTTACTAGTCCTCTAATGATAATTTTCTTCTGATAAAACAGCTATTTTTATCAAAACTACAACAAGCAACTCAGCAAGTGACATATCGCTGGAATTAGCATTCTGTCTCTACATTATGCTGCTCTCAGATTAGATGGCATAAACCTGGTGACAGATTCCCAGATTTAAGATTCAGGTAGCCTAATAATTGCTTTTTTCTGTTCTTTTTTTTTCTTGAGTCATTTTCACTAGAATAAGAACTAGAACTAGAATTTGACTGTAGGAATTTGACTTCCCACAGAGTCCTATACTCCACTCTCCAGAGGTGATAACCCTCTTTCATTATAAGTTTAACTCAAAAATCTTGAGTTTGGCATATTGAATATAGGATAGTACAAGTAAGCTAAGGACTCATGTACATGGATATATTACTGGTATGTGTCGTACTGATATATAATATAGCAGCCACACACAGTAATTCTAGCTCAGCCAGGCACAGGATATACAAATTTCCCAATATTGAAATGACAGGAAAGAACTACATGGTCCATTAAAAATATCAGCTGCTTTATGAAACTAAATCTATATATCTATAATCTATAATGACAGCACAGCATCAAACATTGCATAAAACAATAGTATAAGTGAAAGAAGGAAACTTAACCACTCAGTAATCACCAATACATCCTTTTACTAACCTGAAATATAAGAAAATGTCATCCCCCGATGGGTGAAAATGCAGCAGCTGTCAGCTGTACACTATAGTTAACACCATGCTACATAAGTCATGATCAGTGTTGGCACTGACCATGGCCATTTAATCCCTTAGATGCTGCTGCTAATAGTGACTACTACTGTATATGGTTAACAGAGTGTGGGGGCTCCATCTTTAAACTCATTGGCACCTTGAGATGATCATGTGGTCCTGATGATTGCCATGGCAATTTTTGGACAAATAACGGCCTTAGAGTTTGCCAGGTATACTGACCTGTTCGGAAGTTAGCAACATTTAGGTGATAAAAATTACATTTTTCATTCCTGTCATGCCACTTTGCATTAATTCCTGAAAAGCAACCTGAAGGGTTAATAAACTACCTGACAGCAGTTTTGAATATGTTGAGGGGTGCTGTTTTTAAAATTGTATCACTTTTGGGGTTTTTCTAATATATAAATCCCCCACAGTCACTTCACAACTGAATGAGTCCTTAAAAAGAATGAAAAACTGCTACTACAAATTTTAAACCTGCTAACAACCCAACAAAATAAAATGACCTTTGACAAATGATGTTGAAGTAAGGTAGACACAGGGTAAATGTTATTTTTTAAAAATTTTTGTTTGGTATGCCTATTTGGATTAATGGGATAATCATTGAAAGTTTGAAAATTGCTTATTTTCTGAAATTTTTGTCAAACTTTTAATATTTTTTAGAAATAAACACAAAACATATCGACCTAAATTTACCATTGACATAAAGTATAATGTGTCACGAAAAAACAACCTCAAAATCACTGGGATATGTTGAAACATTCAAGAATTATTGCCACGTTATTGCCAAGTCAGATTTGAAAAATTTGGCTTAGTCACTAAGGGGTTAATATAGCTATATAAACCTAATAAACTTATCTGACAAATCTGCTTCCTTCTCCACTTACGAGCCACTTCTATTCACTCTGAAAAAACTGCTTAAATCCATCTTGGTCAAAGCAAGACCGCCCGCACAGTGAGGTATCAGGTTACACCATCTATTATACTCTACAGGTATGAAAGGTTTAGGATGAGAGAAGTGCAGTATCTACGAGTTTGGATGATGTTAGTCTAAGGCCACGGCCCCACTATCAGTATTTGTTCAGTATTCGGTCAGTATTTTTTCTCAGGAGTGGGAGCCAAAACCAGGAGTGGGTGATAAATGCAGAATTGATGCACTTGTTTCTATTATACCTTTTCTCTGATTTCACCTGGCTTTGAATCCCACTCCTGAAAAAAATACTGACCGAATACTGACCAAATACTGATAGTGGGACTGTGACCTAAGAAGTAGGAGGGCCATAAAACCAGGAATAGGCAGTGCAACGCAGAGCTTACAAAAGGCAAATGGTGTCAAATTTTTAATGAAACCAGTTTGCTAAAATTATTTTGTAACAAAAACAAATACCCCCAAAAGGTGTCCTTATCCTTATAAAACATATACAGAAAGCACTTTGAAGGACCACAGAAATATACAGTACACTAACTCAGTATATTCACATAGGAACAAATTTTTTCCCTTGCAAAATTACTTAGTACTAATCCTGACTGTGAGAAACAAGGTTAACTTTCTTAGATACTGAAATACAATAATACGACAGATAAGCACTTTTTTTAAAAAAGGGTATTTAATGCGGATAATAGGGTTAGTTATAACTAAGCGTTGATCAAGATCCTGGAAAAATATAATTAGTCATGAATCCCCATTAGCGATACGCAAATTATCTACACGATCTGCAATAGATCAAGCTAATTTGCAGGTCAGCAAAGACTTATCATTACCATATAGATCAAATCAAATTTGCTGCACTGTATAATCTATTGAAATTTACTGCAGATTCTTCAGTAAGCTGACCTCGAAATTGTTATTAAAAAGATTCATGTGTTCTCAGTTGATAAAAAGTAGTTACGGTAAGTGTAGAACTCACGTCAACAAAGGCTGCTGCCAAGTACCACAACCGACGGAACCCTGTCGTTTCATTGAGGACTAATCAGGTAGATTCTTAATCTGTAACAGTTTTACTTGCAGTTGCCTAATGAACTGATTGGAAGCTTTCACTTTTTATTTTATTCATTATTTTACAGCTCAATGTTTCTAAATTGCTAAAGTTTTAAAACACCTGAGGAAATGGTAGAAGGGCAAAAGTTTACATGTTTTCACAAGGCAAGTATTGCTATGCATTTCCGAAATAATACAACCATAAAAGACCAAATACGGTCATACCTAAACCAAATGTTCAAGTATTACTATTATATTAACTAATGACTAAATAGTACATACATATCCTACCCAATCATCAGATAAAGACCAACATTAGCACCAAATAATGATTATATAATGCCATGATACAGTGACCAATTCTGCTACCAAACAGGCATCAAATAATAGTTCTATAAGCGCAATCTGGAGAGCAATCTTAAAAATTGATTAGATCAGGGCTGTTGGCTAACTGGCAGAAATGTGTAAGAAAACTTAGCACCCATTTGGTGTGACAAACAGGGAAGCAATTTTATTCGTATATCTAGACAAAAGTTAGAGACGTTTCGGTCAAAACTTGACCTTCATCAGTCAACTGGATAGGAGAGAGACAGGAAATACAGCGCAGGGTGAGGCTATGCGGTGCCCACCGCTATGCAGGGAAGCACTTGTCTGCACCGCCCCAGCCAGAAGTGCGGTGTTTACCTTTCCACTCACTGTCAGAGGCACAGTATAGCAAGCAATCAAATCCAATGACTCACAGATGACTGATGTTGAGTCAAAGTCTATAGAGTAGACACTCCTTGAAAGGTGTGACAGCAAGGATGTTTGACTGGTGCTTTCTAAAAGCATCTCACCCCAGTCATGGGAGACTCTGATTCTCAAGATTGGAGGTAGCAATTATATATTTGTCTCAATCAGTGGACAATACAGAATGAAGAGGGCCCTTGTGCAAGAATAATATATGGGCCCCTCTATGCTTTTATGACAGAAGCAGCCTGGTAATTTGGAGGTGGAAGTGGGCCTCTTTATCTCTTGGGACCCTATGGTATGTCCACCCCCTGGTCTCAATTAATCTGGGCCACTAGATCCCAAAAGAGGACTCCCTCTGAACTAGAGAAAAGCTGGGAGGTAACATCCTTGGCATATATTTTTTTATTTCAAGAGTGAGCAATTTACTGTGTGAAACTGGTTGATTAACCTATAGCATCTAAGTACAATAGAAGTTCATATACTGTGATGATGAAAAAAAGCCTTTTTTTTATTTTAGACACAATTTTACAGCCTTTCGGAAATTTAGTTGCAAAATACAGTGACATTGCTTCCAGGGTCTTTAAAATATAAGTAGGTTAGGAATGTCTAAATAAAAATAAAAAATATTTGAAGAAAATAAGAGACCTGATCATGTAGAATAACCAATATTTCAAAGAAAAAAAATATTTGCAGATATTACACACAGTTGTTTGAGTCTTATTCTTTGGCTAAAAAAATGGTTCAATTATCCAAATAAAGGAAAACTCTACAAGTCAACTGAAATGTTGTTTCTTTTCAAACTTGATCCTAAAATATACTTTTTTATCTTTCCAAGGGCAATGCTCTCATCTTTTCTGTGGATGTCTGGAATTTGCCAAATACTTTTTGGTAGCAATAAAGTAAAAGGCAGATTGAGTTTTTTTGGCAGGGAAATAGCTATAGAGGGAGCAGAAATAGCAATGGCACCTGACGCCTGATGACACTAGATAACAAGCAGGAAGACAGTATTATAAATGGCACATGAAAAATGGGGGCCTTGCTTACAGCTTTCGCATTAGGGCCTAAAAGCTTCAAATTAAGATTCTGTATACATGGGTCTTCATTGCTCTTAAAATTAGTTTTACCCTTTTACAAAAATTAAAGTTTTGTGCTACCCAAACCCTATTTTTTCAGGACTGTCAAGCACTCACATATTCTTTTTCCATTACCATGGGTTATCACTGACCATCTAGTTACCCAAGTTGCTTCAATATTATGCAACTGCCTTATTTATGCTGTTTTTTCTTTTGTGCATCCCCTCTGTGTATCCTTAGCCTGGCACTCTTGCTGCCTAATATTGTGTCTGTTTCGGACGTAATTGCCCTATCTATTACAGATAGATATGCCTGTAATGTCTTATGTACAATTTCATGTGCTTTGATCATTTAAATTATAAAGTCTTTTGTTACCTGAGTGCGCTGAGTGCAGGAGAATTTTCCCACGCTGTCAGTGACGTGCATGAGGTGAGCCGAGTTCATTGGACATGACCTCGGCTCATCTGGATGCCGTCACAGAGAGACACTGAGGAGCGCAAGCAAGCCTGCGCTTCTCAGTGTCTGCGGGATGACAGGCTGGATGGCAGCGTTCTCAAAAAAATTGACGTGGGGCTTCGCACTATATTTGTGTCCAGCCAGGTACTGCAGGCAGGAACGGGCTGCCCCCAACCACCAGCTGCCTATTTGTACCTGGCCGGACACAACAATATAGGGAAGTCCTTTTTTTCTTAATTATTTCATGAATTTCATGAAATAATTAAAAAAAATAATACGTGGGGCTTCTCCCTATTTTTGTGTCCAGCCAGGTACAACTAGGCAGCTGGGGGATGGAATCTGCAGCGCAGGGAGACCCATGCTTTCTGCCTCCCCCCCCCCCGCTGCAAATTGCAGTCTGCAGCCACCCCGGAAAATGTCGCGTTCATAGAAGCTGGATGCTGTACCTGGCTGGCATACAAAAATACGGCAAAGCCCACGTCAAAATTTTTGGGAAAAATTAATTAAAAAATAAATAATAATTTAGGGACTGCATCTTTATTAACTCCTCAAATGTCATTTAGTGTTAAAATAAAGGATTTATTTAAAAAAAAATTGGCGTGGGATCCCCCATAATTTTAGTCTCTAGCAGAGGTTAAGCAGACGGCTGGGGCAGATGTTTGAAGCCTGGGAAGGGGGTAATACCCACGGAGCTTCCCAGACTACTAATATCAGCCCCCAGCTGAATACCTAGCCTTTACTAGCTATTAAAATGGGGGACCCCCCAAAAAAAATGACGTGGGGTCCCCCCTATTTTAATAGCTAGCAAAGGCTAGGCAGACAGCTGGGGGCTGATATTAATAGCCCAGGAAGGGTGCCATGAATATTGGCCCCCTCCCAGGCTAGAAACACCAGCCGTCAGCCGCCCCAGAAATGGCGCATCCATAGGATGCGCCAACTCTGGCACTTAGCCTCGCTCTTCCACGCTGCCCTGGTGCGGTGGCAGGGGGTAATAGGGTTGGGGTTCATGTCAGCGCCAGCTGCCATGAAACCCAGGTTAGTAATGATGGGCGTCTATAAGACACCCCCATTACTAACCTACAAAGTGTTAAAAAGAAAAAACACACCCTACACCCAGAAAAAAATAATTTATTTGAAATAAAACACACCATTTTATTTAATTCTTAGTTTACTAAAAAAAAAAAATAGTTACCTGTCCACGTTCCTGCGCTGATCTCCCATGCACAGCTGTCACATCTGGAGATTGTGACAGCTGTGCATGGCTGCTGTAAGCTCACGCTGCCGGGAACACGTCCGCTCCCGGCAGCGAGAGCCACTGACTGAGGTCACCGGAGTGCATTCAGTCAGCGCAGCTCCGGAGACCTCCTTTACGGCAGTGCTGTACCATGGGAATTTCTCACGATACAGCAGGGCCGTAAAGGAGCTAACCGGAGCAGCGCTGCCTGAACTCCGGCGAACCCGCTTATGCAATGACGGGGCTGCTTTACGGCCCCATCATTCTAGTGACGGCAGCGGTTCAGAGCGGTCACATTCTATGTGGCTGCTCTAAACTGGAGATCATCGTGGGACACTCGTGGACTACTACGGAGGGGTAAGGATAAGGTTGTGGTTTATTATTTTATATTTTATTACAGGAGATCGATGGCTTCGGGGAATTAGGTGTCTAGGTGAGTATAGGTGTAGTTTTTTATTTTTTACTTTATTTTAGGTGGCGATCGGCGGAGACAGGTAATGTATGAACTAATTTATTGTAGGTAACCACTGGCCACCAAAGACATGTATTTAAAATTTATTGGGGACCATGGGACAGTTTAAATAGCAGGATCAGGCTGATGGGAACTACTGCTCCCATCGAGCTGATCCTGCTGGCACGAGTGGACGGGGGACAGACATAGGCCGATGGGAGTAGTAGTGTCACATCGGCCTATGTCTGCCTGCACGCACACACCCGCAGACATCGCACAGACACCGCACACACCCGCAGACATCGCACAGACACCGCACACACCCGCAGACATCGCACAGACACCGCGCGCACCCGCACACACTCGCAGACATCGCACAGACACCGCGCACACCCCCGCAGACATCGCACAGATACCCGCACACACCAATCATGACGGGTCTGATGGTCTGCGAGGTGTGGCTGACCTGAGCGGCCATGGGAAAGTTCATGTGAGTTCATGCAGTCAAGCATGAACTCACATGAACCCTCTGAGGGCACCGCGGCGACTTCAAATGAACAGCTGATCTGCATCACCTGATACCTCAGCTGTTCATTTGAAATAACCGGCGGGAAAGCGCAGCACAGAACGGGAAAGCCGGCGGTGAAGTCTTTTCACTGCCGGCTTCCCCGCCCTGGTCCTTCGCTCCCCGCTCCTTGGTGCTGTGCTCCCCGCCCGGTCCTAACTTACAATCAGGATGGGAGGTGGCGAGGGGAGCGGAGGATCGGGGTGGGAGGCTGCGGGGAAGCAGTATGGGGCTGTGTGATTGTTTAAAAGCCGGCGGCTTTTTACCGCGCGCCGGCTTTTAAACAATCAGGAGAATTCTCTCACGCTGGGATGGCATTCTGATGACAGGCTGGATCGCAGCTGAGCGCTGCCATCCAGCTTGTCATCCTTCAGAGACACTGCAGAGAGCAGGCATTATGGGAACTTCCGATTCCGGTATTCGATATTGTAAAAGTATCGGAATTAAGTATCGGAATTCCGATACCGCGAATATCGGCCGATACCCGATATTTCAGTATCGGAATGCTCAACACTAGTGATGACATTATAATTGAGAACTATTATTTTTAAACTAGAGAACCACACTAATATTCTGCTGATCAGTCAGAGTAAGAATCCTCCTCCCTATCACCCAAATATTGACTTATATAAAAAAACATAGTATCCCCATACTTCACATCATTTTTGCTGCCTTAATAAATGTTCTTCGAATTTACTTTAATGAGGGAAAAATGCAAAGCACAAAAACTTTAAAAACTGTGATTGCATTTTTTTTCTGGTACAGTACAGTATTGTGGCATGAATTTTTCTAGAAATGAATGTGTTAAGTACAATGTTGTACTGTGATTTTTTGACAGTCTTTTTATACAGTAATAGTGCAGTTTTCCTAAGTAAGGACTAAGAATTTTAATAAACTTGACAGAAAAGGTTTTTCAGTGTCCTTAATGTAGATTAAAAAACCTGCTTTGGTTTAGCCGTTATAGCCCCTCGATAACACATGCTTTACTTAGATACGCTATTTTGTGATTTTCCAAGTGAAAGAACATCAAATAATGCAGAAATAATCGTGAAGTTTTACAGGGAGAACAGATGTTGCACAGTTAACTAATATTTGGAGTAAGTTTTTTTTCTTCTTTTAAAAACCAAGACAAGCCTCTTGGCATGACTTGTATGAGGAAGAATTTGGGTTTTGATAGAATATTTGTCATCTCTCCAAATGTTAAAATGGGAACTCCCAATTTTCCATTGAACCCTTTCCTCTTCTGAGTATTTCCCCAGATACTACATATCTCAGCCCTGCATTTTTTAACAGGGTTGTAACACATGTGCTGTATGCAGATTATCCTTTCTTTCTCTTTTTTTATCTTTAGTGATATGCTCATAATGTTCAGTTTATTTACAGTTGAAAATGTCTTTGTTTCACAAGTCTTTTGAATAAAATATTAAAGTGTTTCTCTTAAGATAAGTGATTAATTTCTGATATATGCAGGCCTGACCCACCCAATATCACTAGAATATGGTTCAACTATATTTGTAAATTTCATAGCCTTTTAATGGAGTGGTAGTGCATATCCTTGACAGCCACTCCATTTAGATGGAGGACTCAGGAACTCTGTACTTGTAATCAGGAATCAGACCCAGCGGTTAGACCCCCCACCCACGATCAGCTATATCATCTATTTTGTGTATAGGTGAAAAGTTATGATCCTGGAACAGCCTCTTTAAAGAGGACCTTTAACCAAATTTTTCATGTTGAACTGAACACATGATGTAATAGTGACTGCAGAGTGGAATACAACATTTTTTTTTACATTTCAACTCTCAGTTGTGGAGATATTATCAACAAAAGTATTGGCACATGATGAGTTAACTTTTTTACAGTGCAAGTGTGTATTATTAGTTACTTTTCATTGGGGGTGTGTTCTTCTTCTCCCTGTATGAGTTGCCCAATCATAAGCAGGCAGCAACATGATAGAAAGAGAACAACCTCCCATCAAAGCTTACTGTAGGTTTCTCAGTGTTTGATACAGTTATATGAAAAAGTTTGGGCACCCCTATTAATCTTAAGCTTAATGTTTTCTTAAAATTGGTGTTTTTGCAATAGCTATTTCAGTTTGATATATGTAATAACTGTTGGACACAGTAATGTTTCTGCCTTGAAATGAGGTTTATTGTACTAACAGAAAATGTGCAATCTGCATTCAAACAAAATTTGACAGGTGCATAAGTATGGGCACCTCACCAGAAAAGTGACATTAATATTTAGTAGATCCTCCTTTTGCAAAAATAACAGCCTCTAGTCGCTTCCTGTAGCTTTTAATGAGCTCCTGGATCCTGGATGAAGGTATTTTTGACCATTCCTCTTTGCAAAACAATTCCAGTTCAGTTAAGTTTGATGGTCGCCGAGCAGCATGAACAGCCCTCTTCAAATGATCCCACAGATGTTCAATGATATTCAGGTCTGGGGACTGGGATGGCCACTCCAGAACATTGTAATTGTTCCTCTGCATGAATGCCTGAGTAGATTTGGAGCGGGATGTTTTGGATCATTGTCTTGCTGAAAGATCCATCCCCTGCGTAACTTCAACTTTATCACTGATTCTTGAACATTATTGTCAAGAATCTGCTGATACTGAGTGGAATCCATGCGTCCCTCAACTTTAACAATATTCCCGGTGCCAGCCCCAAAGCATGATGGAACCTCCACCAAATTTTACTGTGGGTAGCAAGTGTTTTTCTTGGAAAGCTGTGTTTTTTTGATGCCATGTATAACGCCTTTTTGTATGACCAAACAACTCAATCTTGGTTTCATCAGTCCACAGGACCTTCTTCCAAAAAGAAATTGGCTTCTCCAAATGTGCTTTTGCATACCTCAGCCAACTCTGTTTGTGGCGTGCTTGCAGAAACGGCTTCTTTCGCATCATTCTCCCATACAGCTTCTCCTTGTGCAAACTGCGTTGTATAGTTGACCGATGCACAGTGACACCATCTGCAGCAAGTTGATGCTGCTGCTCTCTGGAGGTGGTCTGAGGATTGTCCTTGACTGATCTCATCATTCTTCTTCTCTGCCTTTCTGATGTTTTTCTTGGCCTGCCACTTCTGGCCTTAACAAGAACTGTCCCTGTGTTCTTCCATTTCCTTACTATGTTCCTCACAGTGGAAACTGACAGGTTAAATCGCTGAGACAGCTTTTTGTATCCTTCCCCTGAACAACTATGTTGAATAATCTTTGTTTTCAGATCATTTGACAGTTGTTTTGAGGAGCCCATGATGCCACTCTTCAGAGGAGATTCAAACAGGAGAACAGCTTGCAAGTGGCCACTTTAAGTAGCTTTTCTCATGAATGCATACACCTGGCTATGAAGTTCAAAGCTCAATGAGGTTACAAAACCCAAAAAAAGTGCTTTAGTAAGTCAGTAACAAGTAGGTAGGAGTATTTAAAACAAGAAAATGATAAGGGTGCCCATACTTATGCACCTGTCAAATTTTGTTTGAATGCAGATTGCACATTTTCTGTTGGTACAATAAACCTCATTTCAAGGCAGAAACATTACTGTGTCCAACAGTTATTACATATATCAAACTGAAATAGCTGTTGCAAGAACACCAATTTTAAGAAAACATTAAGCTTAAGATTAATAGGGGTGCCCAAACTTTTTCATATAACTGTATGTAAGGATATAGAGCTGGTCTCCCCATCTCCCTTCCTGTATGATTAGTCAGTGCTGGGTAAAAGAGCACAGATGACTCACACCTTTCAGACAAGATGGATGTGTAGGGGCAGCACGGTGGCTCAGTGGTTAGAACTGCAGCCTTGCAGCGCTGGGGTCCTGGGTTCAAATTCCACCAAGGTGAACATCTGCAAGGAATTTGTATGTTCTCCCCATGTTTGCCAGGGTTTCCTCCAGGTTCTCCAGTTTCCTATCACACTCTAAAGATATATTTAGGATTTAGATTGTGAGCCCCAATGGGAACAGTGCCCATAATGTATGTAAAGCTCTGTGGAATTAATGTCACTATATAAGTGAGTAAAATAAATAAATAAATAAATAAATAAATGTGTAGCCGTATCACATTGCAAACCCTTCTATCAGAACTCCTCCTCACTACCTGTCCAGAGGTAAAAGCTCAACTTGTAAGCTCAGGAAGAACACTGTCATTGATACCAATCATAAACTGATTATACACTAAACAATGAAATTCATTGTTATACCCATAGACCATTAATGGAATATAAATTTACACTGAGACTTAGCATATATAGCTTTTTTTAGTTCAGTCTTTACAGTGTTCATTGTGTAGTAAAAATTACCTGGCAAAATGATTCTCATGGTCAGTACAATTACGAGGTTACTAATCTTGTATCTGTCTCCATTTTTTTTTCTCATCAGTTGAGGTATGTTAAACGCATGTTTTTTATGCACTTAGCTTGTGTTTTTATTAATACTATTTTACACACAATATTTTGATTGCCGTCTATAGCATTTTTTATTGCATTTACTAAAAAATGACCAGTGGGAAAGTGTTGACTCTTGAACTATTGAATGCATGTTTCTTGGGCACACAAAAGGAGAACAGATGATGCAATGGAAGTAGAGGAGGAAGTGTATGGAATGCAGTAGGTGAGGTGGATAATAATGGGGCTGATCATAACTACAAGGCACTACTTGCAGGTGCAGGCTGGTTACCAGAAAGACGTTCATGAGGAGAGGAAGGAGGACCGTGTGAGCGTTGCTCATCTTGGTGGCCAGTTTGCTTTCTCCACATGAGCAACAGATGCTGTTTTATATGCTGATGGAGTGATGTAGTTCCTATTCGATGTGCGCCAGGATGTACCCAACTTATTTTTCAACAGCACAGCCTGCATGATGCAATAGATTGGTCCTCCAGCAACGTGGAAAAGAATTCCAACACAAGAACAGCCCTCACATACGAATGGCCACCACTGCAACCTGATCATTCAGTTGCTGTAGAACCTCCTCCACCAACAACATAACCTGCTTCAGAGCTGAAAGCAGGAAACGCTGATTTAGCCCCAAAGGATGTTTTTGAAGCATGTTGCCTGTGCTGTGTGAGCAACCTCCTCCTCTAACCTCTGATAACTCCTTGTCACCCGTCACTGGTTCTCAGGTTTTGTCCGACACAGAATCATTATTATCATCATTATCTTCATTGCCATCGATGACAGGTGCTTCTGAGTGTGAAATGGCCGACAGCACCTAGTGTTATGGTGACGGAGAAAGCAGATTGAGCAGAATGCTAACTCCAACTGATCGCATCACTGTTATAGGCTACATCATCCTATTTGAGCCTAAAAAAAAGTTTGTAAAGCTGCAGATTATTTATTATGAAGATCTGCAAATCGTGGTTAGGTGAGTTTGTCTATGGATAGATGTTGTTATTATGAGTGTTGTTTTTTTGTTTTTTTAACTCTTTCTGTATGAAATAATGATTGTTTAATACGTACTGTTCGGGTCAATATGACCCGATAGTGTTTTATACAGATCTCCCACCATATTTTCAGTCACATAAACGATTTATCATATCATTGTGGATTATTATTGCATCTACTATTGTTTATCGATTTCTCCAGTTCCTGCAGGTTCATGCGCTCGATACATTTGCAAGTTACTGAAGATGGATGGGCTTTGAGTACAGGTCTGTGCAGGTCTATTTTTCTGTAGTATATAAGCTCTTATTGTTGATAAACTGGTTAGTGTTTGTTGCAATTTTATTACTATTATTGTTGTTTATTTATATAGTGCGATTTTATTCCACATCCTGATTTTAGTCATGAGTGTCCATTATTTTGAAAGTTGGATAAAAATGTGGCAAAGATGTCCATTGAGGGAAGCTGAATTGTAAAAGCTTGCCAACGCTTCAGATTCGGAAGAAGATATCCAACTGAAGAAAGTGTCCGAAGATGAGGACCACATAAGTGGCGGGGAAAGTGATTACAGAGTTCTGATTCTGAAGTTGAATCTGATAAGGCACAATACCCAGACAACTGGTCCGATGCAATCAATTTAGTCTAAAAACAAAAATGTAATTTGGAACTTGGAGCCTACTGCCCAGGCAGGAAAATTGTCCTCTGCTAATATCAGATAATTCTCTAATAGCTAGACACTATTAGAGAAGCTTGCGATAAATGGATAGAGATTATTTCAAAATGATTCAATACTGGTGAAAATGTCAGTGTGGATCAACAATTTGTGGCATTCCGAGGTAGGTGCCCGTTCAATCAATATACACCGTGTAAGCCAGCAAAGTACAGCATCAAGATATGGACACTTTGTGATAGCAGCAGTTCATACCCTCTAAACGCTAAGCCTGGAGAAAAACCTGAAAAGAATCCTGGTATGCGACTCACTTCAGATTTCACATATGGACTAAGAGGACAAAATGTGACATGTGACAACTTATTTACATCGCACTGACGAAGGCAGCTGTTGTTAAAACGAAAACTTACAATGCTGGCCACTGTAAGAAAAAGCAAGGTATCCTTGGTAAAAGAGATGTTCATAGTTTAACGTTTTACTTTACTGGAGATACAACAGTTTCTTACATCCCCCCCCCCCACACACACAAAATAGGTCATTCTGATGAGCACGATGCACCATGACAGTGCAGTAAGTAGTCGAGATGAGAACGAGTGCCGACACTGCGGGAACGTAGCCAGCACAGGAGGTGAGCATAAGCTTTTTTTGTTTTATTGGGGCCAAGCGTGGGGTATGAAAAGGAGTTGTCCAAGTAGTGGACATCTCCTTTACGTAGGCCTAATTAGGAAACAAAATGGATTCCACAGGTTCAGAATCTGACATTTTAGTAAAGGGCAATTGCAGAACACAACTGCAGCCTCCAGTGGAAAGGAGTGGAATTGCAGTGCAATTATCAAGGTGAACAATAGCAGCCACTAGTGGTCAAACTAGAAGGACAACAGGAATACTCACAAGGTCCCAACCAGAGATGAGTGGATCGATTCGTGGGACTCTGGTCCAGCGTTTAGGTCAGAGGTACTTGGTGGCTAGACAGGAGGCCTGCAAAACTCTTACCTTCCGGCATCCCTGCCACAGCATTTGATTTGTGAGGGTTGGTGCAACGTCATATGTGCGACATGATGCAACCAATCCAGATACAGTGGGTCAGTCCTGAATCTTATCCACTGTCACCACCCCCTTTAACATCTTCTATTGCCAGGGTAGAAAGAAACAGTAAATTGGTGTGCTTGGGCATGTGGATAGGGGTTGGGTTATGGGCAGGACCACTGCACACTATGCATAGTTTCCATCTCTTTCTGTTCTGTAAAAGTTGGGATATGCTCAGTCTAAGACCAGATCCCTGTACAGGACTTAAAATGTGAAGGCCGGAGTTCCTCAAGAATCTGCCAGATGGAGTGGCTCACACCAAGTTTGTCCAAGCAAGCCTTTTGGAGCCTTCGGCCTTTGACAAATGTAACAGCTACACCATGTGATCAGATTGCTGCAGGGCATTATAGGGACGTCTGTACTGCCACGCCAGATACCTTTAGCCCGCTCATTGAGTCTGCAGCATGTGTGAAATGGAGCTGGGCCATTTCTTTTTTTATTGCCGATCCTCGCAGATTGATTTTTCAAATTAGAACTTTGGATTCCAGGAAATTCTACTCAAATTCGATCCTCCGCAAATTGATCCGCTCATCTCTAGACAATTGCAAAATGTGCTTTTTTTCCATTTTTATTTCTTTATTGATGAACTGTTACAAAGGAGGGTGGTTTAAACTTTTATGTTTTTAATTTTTACTTTATTTATAATTTCTTTAGAGAACTTGAACCTGTAATCTTTTGATCTCTTATGATATATATTGCAATTCTACCAGCTGGGTTTCATAGGAGGACTTACTTGCCAGCCATGGGGGCTTTCAGCAGGCCATGATAACCCATCAGCATGCTGTATTTGCATCACGGGGGAGGAAGGAGTTGATTGGTGCTAGTGCATGCGCTGACCAGTAACCCAGTCATCTAATTGCTCTGTCAGAAAAAACTGTTCAAACTAAGTCCCAACGCTCGGAAATACACCTTTCTACCTGATTGTTTTCTCTCAATCTCCACCCCTTTCTTCCTTGATTAACAGCTCTGGCTTCATAGAGCCAGACAAAGGTGGAGATAGATAGAAAGCAAGCAGGTGGGAACGTGCATTTAAATGACTGCCCCCCCCCCAAGCGCCTGTACTTGGTTTGAACAGTCATTCTGTGCTGGTGGACTCCCTTTAATTGGTTAGACAACAGCGAATAGAGCTTGATTCAGTTGTTGCTGTTATAGACAGATGCCAGCTGTTTGACACAGGTGGCTCTGGATTGAACACCTGCTTGAGGCTTTTCAACCCTGATTCAACAGGGGGCAAGTGTACATCCCTTTAATGCAACAATAATTCCATACCAAGTGGCAGTGGACTCTTTCAGCAAGATAATGCTCCCTGCTACACTGCAAAATATTTCAGGAATAGTTTCAGGAACGTGGCCTTCAAATGCTGTAGATTTTAATATGATTGAGCATCTCTGGGATGTTGTAGAAAACTAAGATGAAATCTATGCCTTAGCAGGCTAATCATTTGTTTGGTAGTAAGAGAGGTGCCTACACAATATTTAGGAATGTGGTGTTAATAATTACTATATATATATATATGGCTCTCTTTAGAAGTAAGGTCCGCATGATGGTCCTAAGACCTCCTGTTGTCGTACATTTGACCTATCTGCATTCACAAGGAGATGTCATAAATATCTATCACTCATAAATCATAATAAAATGCCGTAGTAACACACAAGAGCTTTGAACACATATAAACCTCTTTTTTATATATTTTGACCTTTAACAAGTACTGTGCTGCATTCTCTGTGATGCTCAGCCATTATTCTATGTCCTTCTATATTCAACATTGTGAGAAATACAATGCAGCTGTTCATTTCAGATACAGTGAAGCAAAATCCAACTAAAATAAATACAGCTAAGATTAACTTAGTGCATGTTAACTTTAAATACAAAATCCCTGAAATACAGGTTGTGTATCTTTGACTCGGCTTGTTAACTTATCCATAGTCATTATGCCTCAAACTATTTTTCTGTTATTGCTGTGAGCTAACAACATATGGAATCCATGTAGCATATGGGCTGTGAAAAGCACATTCTTGCAATTAGTACATGAGTGATATAATTGTCTTAAGGAAGTGTTTATTGTCAACTTGTTTACCAAAAAATAAAACACCAGAACCCAACTGCAAGGCGTGTGCTGCATGCTTCATTTAATTTGCTAGCTACTGGGAAAGAGAATTCAACCACTGTTTTTCTAAACAGAAGGAAATTTAGCAACGCTGTGGACAAACAAAAATATTTCTGGAACTTTATCAACAGCAACTGCAAATCATTATTTTAGATATTACTTTTAGACACAACAGCAATGAAATGAAAAGAACAATATCCATTAATTGAAGGTGCTGGTGGGTTATGATCAATAATTGGAACCAGCTCTTCTGCAAACTAGATACAATGGTTTCCACAGTTACATGGAAAGCCAACATGGTCATCTCTTAAAGCTAAGCTGGCTATAACTTAACAAAACCAATCAGTATTAGGCCACGTTCACACTTTCAGTATTTGTTCAGTATTTCACATCAGTATTTGTAAGCCAAAATTGAGGGTGGGTGAAAAATTCAGAAGTGATCATGTGTTTCTATTATTCCTCTGATTCTTCCATTACTGCTTTTGGCTTACAAATACTGGTGTAAAATACTGACTGAGCAGGATCCAGACCTGACTGTTTTGGACCTGCCTTTAGAAAGCTATATAGATAAGATGCACAGCCCAAAAAGGGGGAGCCACAACCCTGTATATAGAAAAGTAGAAACAACTAAAGCAAAACCAAATAAATGAACCAAAAATGTTGGTTTAAGTGCAATGTGTAGGTGCACATGTACTCCGTTTGTTAAATGGCCATAGTATGAATATGTGTATTCTCACATTAATAGGAAAAAAGGGGGTTTGGTACCGTGTTAGCCAGTTGAAAAAAGATTGCTCTCAGTGGGAAAAACTAGATAATCTTGTACTTATGATACCTTTTAATGGCTAACAAAAATAAAATAAATGATGTTACAAGGCTAACCTTTCAGGCTAAGATTTCAACTTAGGTCCCTTCCTCAGGCATGATATGGCAAGTTATATGAAGAAACACAAATATATGCACACAAAGAAAGAAAAAAAGAGAGAAAAAAAGGGGAAAGAAAAAAGAAAAAAAAAGGAAAAGCAGATGCATGGCATAATAAATTGACATTTAAATAAACAAACAAACTGAGCTTGGAGGGTGAGTCCTTAATTGGATTGGATTAGTGGTGTGAAAGTTTTATGGTCCCAATATCCATGTAAGATCAGAGACCTGGTGCTCTCACTGTCTCTGGAGAAGATTCCTCAAATTTTGTAGTGAGACATAAATCCTCCTGACAGATTTATTCCTGTGTGTAGAGTGTTAAAGACCATTATCATTTTATATTCCCAGACCCTTCGATGTTTTTGTGATTTAAAGTTGCCTTTTAATATGACAACTTTCATATTGTTAATGTTGTGTCCTGAACCACAGAAATGTTTAGCCACCAGTACCTGGGTTTTTTATCTGTAATCGTGTGGCGATGAGACCTCATCCTTGCTCTCAGTTTCTGTCCTGTTTCTCCCACATAGAGACCCCCAATAGGACATATAGTGCACAGAATTAAGTACACCACATTGGAAGAGGAACATGTGAATGTCCCAGGAATCTTATATTCCTGCGGTGTGTTGGGAATCTGTATCCTGTCTTTGGTCTCTACATGGGTACAGGTTTCGCAGCTCTTCACATTGCAAGGAAAAGTTCCTCTTGGTGTATCTAAAGGCAATGAACTTTGGATCATGATGTTTCTTAAATTTGGAGGTTGCCTGTAGCACAGCAATGGAGGGTCTTTGAATATTGTTTTTAGCTGGTCATCTTTTTGTAGGATGTGGTGAAGTTTTTAAGCAGTTTTTCTCAGTGCCTCAAGATGTGGGTTGTAGGTCACCACCAGAGGTACCCCATTATTTTCCTCTTTTTCTCCGTACTGAACACTTCTAGGGATCCTCGTGGCTCTAATGATGTGGTCATCAATGCAAATGGGGCGGTAGCCTTGGTTTAAAAATGTCTTTTTAAGATGGGTTAAGTTTTGATCCCTGTCCATTGGACTGGAACAGATACGATTGTATCTAAAGGCCTGGCTGTAAATGATGGACTTTTTAATGTGTTTCGGGAGGAAGCTGTCCCATCTGAGGTATGTGGTACGGTCAATTGGTTTCCGATACACTGATGTCTGGATTGAACCATTTTGAATATTTATTGTGGTATCCAGAAAGTTGATTTCCATTTTTGAGTGCCCCAATGTTAAGTTGATGGTGGGATGAAATCCATTGAACTTGTCATGGAATTTTAGAAGTTCTTGTACAGACTCAGTCCAGATTATTAAGATGTGCAGACCATGATATTGAAAAAAAAAAGAAAGGAAACACCTAACACACAGCAGGAATATAAGATTCCTGGAACATTCACATGTTCCTTTTCCAATGTGGTGTACTTAATTCTGTGCACTATATGACCTATTGGGGGTCTCTATGTGGGAGAAACAGGACAGAAACTGAGAGCAAGGATGAAGTCTCATCACCACACGATTACAGATAAAAAACCCAGGTACCGGTGGCTAAACATTTCTGTGGTGCAGGACTAGTGTTGAGCCACCCCCGTAGTGTTCGAGTTAGGTTCGGTTCGTCCCATATGTTCGCCGAACTGTTCGTCGAACTGTTCATCGAACACCTTTGAACACCGTTAAAACCAATGGCAGGCAAACAAAAACACATAGAAACACATAGAAAACACCTTCAAAGGTGACCAAAAGCTGACAAACTGCTCAGAAGACACAACTAACACATGGAAAAGTGATAAGTACATATAGTCATGCGAAAAGAAAAGAGGTGGAGGAGTAAAAGGAGGGGGAGACACAGATATAGGCATGTCATGCCCTTCTAAAACCAAAAAAGTGCGAAGCCAACACAGCCTCGTTCCTGCCTGGCCGACCTCCGAGTCGCCGGCTTTGTGCCAGAGCTGCGGTGGACCCTGACGGCCAGCCCCCCTCTCCCAATACTGGTGCCTGTCCGCTGGTCGGTCGAGCGAGCCCCCCTGTGGTGGAGGCAGGTCTAAGCTTTTTAATTTAAATTGTCTCTCTAATTTAAATGAATACACTTTAAATCCTTTTACAAGGATCTATTGGAGGGCAAGTCTCATGCCAGCAGCCGTGTAATTCCAGCTCCAGTAGCGTCCACTAAAGCTGCTGCAGTTAAAAACCTTTTATAAGGATCGAGCTCGGCGGTCCATCGCAAGGCGTCCTACCGCCAGTCCCAGCCCCTATGCCTTGGGGTGCCTCCTGATGCTCTTCACTGAGTATCCCGGGGTCCCGAAGCATTTCCTTTGAAAAAAATAAGTGTCCAAACTACAGGTGGTGTAGCTTGCTTAACAGCTGGGATAATCCGCTGACTAGCAGACACTGCTACTAGGCACAAAGTATTTCCTGGGCTAGATGTAGTTAAAAATTTGTAATTAGATACTCTCGTTGGATGCTGAGAAAGCATTCCATAGAGTCTCCTGGCACGCCATATATTATTCTCTTAAAAAGCTTTGGGTAGGGGTCTAGGGGACCCTTTTATAGCCAAAATCACGGGCCTGTATCGCAATACGTCACCTAGGCTGAAGATAAATGGAACTGTAGCACCCCGATGGCTCGGTTGCTACAGAGGTATTGCACCTCACCCAGAGGAGTGATATCTCACTCTCAGGTAAGGATGGAGTGTGGATCATGACCCCGACACCTGCATGCATTACACCACATTGCCTTGGGGCAGGGCGACCAATATGCCCCTGAGATGGGTACGACAGTCCCTGTCCCTGGATGGAGTGGGGGGAGGGAACACCAAGGAAGGGGAACCCTGTAGTGCAGGAGCAGGGAGGAAGCAGTTCCTGGGTGCATTGAGAAGGGAGTATAAAAGGTGGGCACCATCTTAGTTCAGTGCAGAGAAGTCTGAGCAGAAGTGACAGAGAGCAGGGGCTCTGCATGAGCTCTGCTCCGGAGGCGGCCCTAGTAACAGAGGCCCAGGCCTGGAAGAGGGAGAAGGAAGGAAGAGGAGCGGAGAAGGCTCCAGGAACGAGGAACGAAGGGATCCCAGGGGTGCGGACGGGCGAGTCGCCACCGCACGCCCGAATCCACCTGCGTGGAGGGGTCAGGCCAAAGGGGGAGACTGGTCCCCGAAACTAGTGGAGGCGGGAAACGACCCTCAGCTAGATACCGGAGGCTGTGACATTTTATGTGGCGCAGCCCCTCACTACACCCGCTAGGAAGGCACCACATAGGGTCAGGGAAACTGGCGCCAAGCTTACCAAGAGGAGGCCCGCGGCAGCTGGACAGAAGTGTTGGTAAGAAAGGCCAGACAAAGGACACACAAAGGAGGTCCTGTGAAGCGCTCCAAAGTTATCTGGGAGTTGTCTGAGCCCCTCACCTGGTGAGCACAATACGACGTGGGCAGCCGTTACCTGCAGAAGTGGTCTGGATATTAAGAACTATGAGTAAAGGCCCTGGACTGCATCACTGACTCCGTGTCGTTACTGCTGCTGCCCTGCACCATCACCCCCATCCTCCGCATACACTGCCCTGAGGCTATACTCCTCCCGTGGGGAGTTATACTACGCTCTGCTGCACCCACAACACCAGCCTCAGCGGTCTGCCCTGCAGCGGCGGTTCACTCTGACCGCAATCCACGGGTGGCGTAGTCGGACATTTAAAACATCAAAACCACATAAATAGTTCCGCCACTGGTTTGACCGCCCTGAGCCACGGAACCGGGTCGCCACCTCGGAGACTACAACCACCAGCATCCACCAAAAAGGGTCCGGCTCCGGGTGTCCCAAGGCCCAGGGGGCTCGTCAGAACATTTTCATCACCTTTCATAATCACCAATGGGACAAGGCAGGGATGTCCTCTGCTCCCTCTCTTATACATCCTAGTGACGGAGCACCTGCTCTCATCAATTCGCCATAACCCCAATATTAGGTGGATTGAGGTGGGAGGCACCGAGTACAAGTGCTCTGCATTTACTGATGATGTCCTAGTATATATCACTCAATCACATATGTCCATCCCTGCTGTTATGGCTGAAATAGATCACTTTGTTACATGGTCAAATTTTAAAATCAATGCAGCGAAGTCTGAGGCCCTCGATGTCTCCCTCCCCAAATCCATACAGGATTCCATCCAGTCCAACTTTCCCTTTGCCTGGCCCTCACAGGATATCAAATACTTAGGAATTCCTATTCATAGAGACCTCTCCTGTCTATGTTATCTTAATTTTGGACCCTTTATTGAACAACTCCATACAGACCACGGTTGGCAAGTTAGAACTGTAAGATTCACTACGTGAACCACTGGTGTTTTGTGGAAAAGCACATGTACACGGTGTTCCAAATTATTATGCAAAAAGTATTTAGGAGTGATAAGGGAAGAATTTGTTTGTTTGTCAGTTAAACTCATTGATGGTGATGTGTGTCAGGGCTCTTTATATCACTGTAAGCAATTGCAGACACCTGTGCTAATTAGTTTGGCAGGTGTGTCCAATGAAAGGCAAGACCAATTAAGAAGGCTGTCCCACACTATTAAGCAGCCTACATTTTCTGCCAAAATGGGAAAGAAAAAGGATGTGTCGGCTGCTGAGAAGCAACAAATTGTGGAGTGTTTAGGTCAAGGCATGACTACAATCAACATTGCCAAGACACTTCATCCTGATCATCGCACAATCAAGAAGTATGTAGCTGATTCACAGTACACACGTGTGCATACTGATAAGGGAAAATTGAGGACTCTTTCCTACAGGCAATTACGTCAGGTTAAAAGAGCAGCGGCAAAAAAGCCTTGTCATAGCAGCAGACAAGTTTTTGAAGCTGCTGGTGCCTCCAACGTCCCCCGAACAACAAGATGCAGGGTCCTTCAGAGGTTTGAAGCTGTGCGTAAGCCATCCTGTCGACCTCCTTTATCCACTGTACACAAGCAGAAACGGCTCCAGTGGGCCAAACAATACATGAAGACTGACTTCAAAACTGTTTTGTTCACCGATGAGTGCCGTGCAACGCTCGATGGTCCAGATGGATGGAGTGGAGGATGGCTGGTTGATGGACACCCCACGCAAACACGGCTATGGCGCCAACAATGAGGAGATGGAGTAATGTTTTGGGCTGGAATCATGGGGAGAGAGATTGTCGGCCCCTTTAGGATCCCTGAAGGGGTAAAGATGAACTCCATAATGTATGTGGAGTTTCTCAAACAGCACTTCCTGCCATGGTTCAAGAAGAAGAACCGTGTATTCCGCAGCAAGATCATTTTCATGCATGATAATGCACCGTCTCATGCTGCACATAACACATCTACATCTCTGGCTGATATGGGCATAAAAGGGGACAAACTTATGGTGTGACCCCCATGCTCCCCTGACCTCAACCCCATTCAGAACCTCTGGAGCATCATCAAAAGGAGTGTCTATGATGGCGGGAGGCAGTTCACATGTAAGCAACAGCTCTGGGAGGGTATTCTGTCCTCATGCAAAACAATTGAAGCAGAAACCATCCAAAACCTGACAAATTCAATGGACGAGACAGTTCAGAAGCTCCTTTCTAACAAGGGGTCCTATGTGCAAATGTAACATCACCTAGAATAAAGTTTTGAGTTGAAAACTGTTTGATTTCAGTTTCTAATAACCTGCTAATGCTTATAATTTCAAAAATGACCATTTTTTTGTTCTTTATTAAAATGAAAAGGTTGATCAAAGAGTGTGGGGGATCAAAGAGTGTGGCAACCCAGTAGTCAGGATTACTTCGAATTCTGACAATCTGAGGGTCATATTGCTGGTAGTGCAGCAAAAAGGCACTCATGTGTCTTGCGCATCTAGGACACCCAAAATTATTTTCCGGGCTAAAATTATTATTAATTTGAAAGCTGGTGGATCTTAGTATAGATGGCCTAATAGAATCAGCACTGCACACTGCTACAAAGCCCAAATTATTTTCCAGCCAAGATACAGATAAACATGATTAGTAATTTTAAAGCTTAAAACGGTTGGTGAGGTGATTTTAACAAATCATCAAGCTTTTACTCTCCCCAGGATCGCACAGGGGTAGAAAAGTCATTTCAGATCCATGATTTGTTCATCTTTATGAACGTGAGTCTGTCTATATTATCAGTGGAGAGCCGCGTGCGCTTATCTGTCAGCACACCACCAGCAGCGCTGAACACACGTTCAGACAGAACGCTGGCTGAGGCGCATGACAAGATCTCCAAGGCGTAAGTGGCAAGCTCTGGCCATTTATCCAGATTGGAAGCCCAAAAAGAGCAAGGGTCTAGTGACACAGTCATGGCTTCAATGTTTACTTGGAGATACTCCTGTACCATCGTCTCTAGGCTTTGACTATGTGTCAGACTTTTTGTCTCCTCTGGCCTTGCAAAGGATGGGCTAAAAAAGTGGTGAAATGATTCCGCAAAATTGATGTTACCAGCAGATACTGTGTTTCTGTTACGGTTTGAGTGCTGAACACTCGACGGTCCCACGGTTGGCAAGTTGGAACTGTGAGATTCACTACGTGCACCACTGGTGTTTTGTGGAAAAGCACATGTAAGATTCTGCAACAGTCTCTGCTGATACTCCTGCATGCGTGCATCCCTTTCTATGGCAGGAATAATTTCTGCAAATTTACTTTTGTACCGGGGATCTAACAGTGTGGCAACCCAGCAGTCAGGATTATTTCTAATTCTCACAATTCGAGGGTCATGTTGCAGGTAGTGCAGAAGGAAGGCACTCATGTGTCTTGTGCATCCAGGAGCACCAAGTCCCTGTTGTGTTGGTGGCGAGGTAACAATCATGCTTCCTTCCTCTGTCCTCTCCCCCTAACCTCGCACAACAGAAATGTGATCAAGGTCTCCCTCATCTGATGAGTCTTCCATCAGTTCGTCCTCCACTTCTTCCTGGGCTCCTGCACCTTCCTCACTAGTTTGGCTGCTACCATGCGCCCTGGTAAAACCATCTCCCCCACCCTCACATGCCTGCAGCCTTTTGCTGCCGACCGTCTGGACCTTGCAGATGTTAGCCCTTCCGCATACAACGCCTCCTCCTCTACTTCCTCCACCTCCTCTTGTGCCACCACCTGACTCCGAATTCTGTTTAACATGTGTTCCAGCATGTAAATCACCGGAATAGTCATGCTGATAATGGCACCGTCAGCACTAAACATCTTCGTCGCCATTTCAAAACTGTGCAGAAGGGTGCATAGGTCACTGATCTGAGACCACTCCTCCAGCGTGATTTGCCCCACCTCTGGATCTTGTTGGCCCATGCTATACGTCAGAACGTATTGCACCAGGGCTTGTCGGTGCTGCCACAGTCGCTGCAACATGTGCAGAGTTGAATTCCACCGGGTAGGCACATCGCATTTTAGCCGGTGAAGTGGCAGGCCCAACGACTTGTGTAGAGATGTAAGTCGCTGAGCTGCAGGATGCGAACGGCAGAAGTGAGCTCACAGCGACCGTGCCCTCTGCAGAAGGCCATCTAGTCTGGGATAGTGGGCTAAAAATTGCTGGACAACCAGGTTCAACACGTGAGCCATACAAGGCACATGTGTGACATTGCCCCGGCGGAGGGCCGCACCCAGGTTTGCAGCATTGTCGCACACGGCCTTCCCTGGTTTCTGGTCCAGTGGAGACAACCATTCATGAAATTGGTTCTCCAGAGCTGACCACAACTCCTCAGCTGTGTGACTCACATTTCCCAGACATTTCAAAGTAAAAACCGCCTGATGACGTTGAGCCCTGCTGCCAGCACAGTAAGGAGATGTGCAGGATCCCTTCTGCGCAGTTAGAAAGTTTGTGGCATGACCAGACAGGCTTTGGGTGCAGGTGGAGGACCGAGAGGAGGTTGAGGAGGCAGAAGCAGTGGAGTAACTTTGAGATAAAGAGGACTGACGCACAACTCGTGGGGACGGCAAGACTTGGACTGCAGCCCCTTGTCCTGCTGTCACCATAGTTACCCAGTGCCCAGTCAGCGACATGTAACGCCCCTGTCCATGCTTACTCGTCCAAGTGTCTGTGGTGAAATGCACCCTGTCACACACAGAGTTTCTCAAAGAAGCGGTGATGTTGTGTGCGACATGCTGGTGGAGCGCAGGCACACCTTTCTTTGAGAAGTAGTGCCGACTGGGCATCTGGTACTGGGGCACTGCTACGGACATAAGGTCTCAAAAATCCTCTGTGTCCACCAGGCGGAAAGGCAGCATTTCTGTAGCCAAGAGCTTGCAGATGGTGAAATTCAACCTCTTAGCTTTCTCATGGCTAGGAGGAAATGGTCTTTTACTTGTCCACATCTGAGGGACCGAGGGCTGGCTGTTGTGCTTAGACGGGGTTGAGAAGGGTGTCCCCGGCAAACTGCCGGTCTGTGAGGAAGATGCAGGCGGACATGTTAGGTTGCCTTGATCCAAAGGTGGAGCTATCGATGTCGGACAGCGCTCATCACCAGCTGGTGTTACCACCTCCAAAGAAAATGATGACCTGCCAATCACGCTGGCTGTTGCGGGTAAAGAGGTGGCAGGTCTGCGTCCCAAAACAGGTGTGACTGCTGTCCCCCCAGTCATAGAGGATGAAGGGGCAGCGGATGCACAAGATGGGGCAGATGGTGGTTGGCCCGGCCGACTAGGCCGCATTGTAGCACAGTGAGCTTCCCACTGCAACTTATGCTTCATGTCCATGTGCCGGTTCATGCATGAAGTACTCAAACTATGTATTTTTTGGCCTCTACTTAGCTTTCGCTGACAAATGTTACAGATAACACGAGTTGGGTCATCTTTATCGATCTGAAAAAATACCCAGGCTATGCAAGGCTTAGCACCCATGCGACCTGAAGAGCCACCACGACTTGTGGTCAGAGGCAGAGTTGTGTTTGAGGATGCAGTTGTTGACGTGCTTCCAGTACTACGTCTCTGTCCAGGAAGGCGCAACCTGACCTCGTCGTCACTAGCATCCTCCTCCACCTCCTCTGCTGACCTCATCTCTTGGCTGACTGTGGGTTGACAGTAAGTGGGATCTCCAACCTCATCATCATCACCCTGTGTGTTATCACACCCGTCGTCCTCAGAGCCAACCTGTTCCTGCCCTGACAAAAAACTAAAGTTGTCGCTCCAATCAGGTATTTCAGTCTCATCATCGTCTTCCTCATTGTCTCCACCAACAGGAGTTACAGTTTGGGAACGAGGGTCTACATTATGGTCAGAACCTTCTGCGTCTGCTCCTGGATCCGACTCATAAAGTTTCTGGGCATCAGTGCAGATCATTTCCTCGTCTGGATTCACAGAAGCTCTGGAGCCGACCTCTGATTCCCAGGCTATAGTATGAGTAAACAGCTCTGCAGACTCAACCATCTGTTCTACCCCATACTCAGACGGGCAGCTGGAGACTTGGGAGCTGTGAAGAAGCAAGTGCGATTGGGGTGACACCTCTGAGGACTGGAGTATTTGTGATGTTGAAGTTGAGGTGGAGGAGAGCCCACTTAAAGGAGCACTTGATATCCGTTGAAGCACCTTCTGTTTTTGTGCCTCATCTGGAATTTGTAGCGATTGTCGTGGCCGTAAGAAAGGGATCTTATCACATTGTCCGCTAAAAGAAGTAGACATTTTAGTTTGGCTGGAAGATGGTCTTTCTTCTGCAGATGTTACTGTTACTTTAACACCTACCCCATGGACAAAACCTTTTTTCCCCTTCCCAACACGCCTATTCCCCTTTCCACCAGCAGCAGGACTTTTTCAAATCATTTTGGTGGTTAACTAATTCACAACTCTGGAGTTGTTTGCACAAAAAAACAATGGATGGGAACCGAACAGAGCTGAGTGGCCAAACTGTGGTATTAGGCCAAAAGTATTGGCTGGGTTAGATGCAGATAAAAATTATATTGAATTTGCAACCTGATGGAGGTCAGCATAGATGGACTAATAGACCAAGTCCAACACATTGCTAGAAGCCTAAATATTTTTTCACAGCTAGATGCAGAAAAAAATTTGATTGAATTTGCAACCTGATGGAGGTCAGTATAGATGGACTAATAGACCAAGTCCCACACACTGCTAGAAGCCTAAATATTTTTTCAGAGCTAGATGCAGATAAAAATTATTTTTAATTTGCAACCTGATGGAGGTCAGTATAGATGGACTAATAGACCAAGTCCCACACACTGCTAGAAGCCTAAATATTTTCAGAGCTAGATGCAGAAAAAAATTAGATTGAATTTGCAACCTGATTGAGGTCAGTATAGATGGACTAATAGACCAAGTCCCACACACTGCTACAAGCTGAAATATTTTTTCACAGCTAGATGCAGAAATAAAATTAGATTGAATTTGCAACCTGATGGAGGTCAGTACAGATGGACTAATAGACCAAGTCCCACACACTGCTAGAAGCCTAAATATTTTCAGAGCTAGATGCAGAAAAAAATTAGATTGAATTTGCAACCTGATGGAGGTCAGTATAGATGGACAAATAGAACAAGTCCCACACACTGCTAGAAGCCTAAATATTTTTTCAGAGCTAGATGCAGAAAAAAAATATATTGAATTTGCAACCTGATGGAGGTCAGTATAGCTGGACTAATAGAACAAGTCCCACACACTCCTACAAGCCTAAATATTTTTTCAGAGCTAGATGCAGAAAAAAATTATATTGAATTTGCAACCTGATGGAGGTCAGTATAGATGGACTAATAGAACAAGTCCCACACACTGCTAGAAGCCTAAATATTTTTTCAGAGCTAGATGCAGAAAAAAATTAGATTGAATTTGCAACCTGATGGAGGTCTGTATAGATGGACTAATAGAACAAGTCCCACACACTGCTACAAGCTGAAATATTTTTTCAGAGCTAGATGCAGAAAAAAATTATATTGAATTTGCAACTAGAGATGAGCGTTGTTCTACTCGAACTGTTCGCCAATCTCAAATTCGAGCTGTTTTGGGCGGTGTTCGAGCCGTTCGGCGAACACGAACAATTTGAGAAAAATTCGGCTGTTCGAGGTTATGTTCGATAACTGTTCATGCACCAAAATCATAACTGAATTTTTTCTCAGTAATGATGAAAATTAATGTTAATACGCAGTTTGAGTGTACAGCGGGGTGGGGGGAGGGGCAGGGGATGGATCTCTGCAGGAACAATGAAGATCTCCATTTTTTTTTCTCTTTCCCGCATTTGCAGTGGGGAGGTGCAATCTGTCAGCCTATCAGCAGCGCACACACGGAGCGAAGTGCTTTTTTCACACAAGCAAGGGCATGTGTCATTGGCAGTGTATGTCACATGTCCTTGCCCTATAAGACCAAGCCATTTTCCCCGTCGCCACCATTTTCTCACTGCTGCAGCTGCGTGTTAGACGGCACCGCTGTTGCTGTGTGCGCTATACCTTGTTAATTTCAAGCCAATTTTCGCACAAATCTACAGATAGCTTGGGAGTAGGGAATAGTTGTGATTGCAGTCCTTTTAAGGACTAGGTTACAGCATTTCCTACGACTTTTATCAGGCAGGTCTGTGCTCTTAAATAGATAGATTGTGGGAGTAAAGACTAATTGTAATTGGAGTCCTTTTCAGGACTAGGTTACATCAGTTCCTATCAGTTTTTGCCAGGCAGTTCTGTGCCAGTGCTGTGCAAGTTTTTTTCACAGCATTTGGCTGAATCTAGCAAAGCTAATCCTTTTTGGCCTATTGCAGAGTGTGTTAGTCAGTGGAGTAGCCTATCTGTGTTGCAAGATATACCACCTGTGTATAGAATACCAATTTTTTTACTGCACCTAGTGAAGTAAAATCTTTTGGGCATAGCATCATTCTATTAGTCCATCTATACTGACCTCCATCAGGTTGCAAATTGAATATAATTTTTTTCTGCATCTAGCTCTGAAAACATATTGGGCTTCTAGCTGTGTGTGGGACTTGTTCTATTAATCCATCTATACAGACCTCCATCAGGTTGCAAACTGAATATATTTTTTTCTGCATCTACCTCTGAAAAAATATTGGGCTTCTAGCTATGTGTGGGACTTGTTCTATTAATCCATCTATACAGACCTCCATCAGGTTGCAAACTGAATATATTTTTTTCTGCATCTACCTCTGAAAAAATATTGGGCTTCTAGCTGTGTGTGGGACTTGTTGTATTAGTCCATCTATACTGACCTCCATCAGGTTGCAAACTGAATATATTTTTTTCTGCATCTACCTCTGAAAAAATATTGGGCTTCTAGCTGTGTGTGGGACTTGTTGTATTAGTCCATCTATACTGACCTCCATCAGGTTGTAAACTGAATATATTTTTTTCTGCATCTACCTCTGAAAAAATATTGGGCTTCTAGCTGTGTGTGGGACTTGTTCTATTAATCCATCTATACAGACCTCCATCAGGTTGCAAACTGAATATATTTTTTTCTGCATCAACCTCTGAAAAAATATTGGGCTTCTAGCTGTGTGTGGGACTTGTTCTATTAATCCATCTATACAGACCTCCATCAGGTTGCAAACTGAATATATTTTTTTCTGCATCTAGCTCTGAAAAAATATTGGGCTTCTAGCTGTGTGTGGGACTTGTTCTATTAATCCATCTATACAGACCTCCATCAGGTTGCAAACTGAATATATTTTTTTCTGCATCTAGCTCTGAAAAAATATTGGGCTTCTAGCTGTGTGTGGGACTTGTTGTATTAATCCATCTATACAGACCTCCATCAGGTTGCAAACTGAATATATTTTTTTCTGCATCTAGCTCTGAAAAAATATTGGGCTTCTAGCTGTGTGTGGGACTTGTTCTATTAATCCATCTATACAGACCTCCATCAGGTTGCAAACTGAATATATTTTTTTCTGCATCTACCTCTGAAAAAATATTGGGCTTCTAACTATGTGTGGGACTTGTTCTATTAATCCATCTATACAGACCTCCATCAGGTTGCAAACTGAATATATTTTTTTCTGCATCTAGCTCTGAAAAAATATTGGGCTTCTAGCTGTGTGTGGGACTTGTTCTATTAATCCATCTATACAGACCTCCATCAGGTTGCAAACTGAATATATTTTTTTCTGCATCTACCTCTGAAAAAATATTGGGCTTCTAGCTGTGTGTGGGACTTGTTCTATTAATCCATCTATACAGACCTCCATCAGGTTGCAAACTGAATATATTTTTTTCTGCATCTAGCTCTGAAAAAATATTGGGCTTCTAGCTGTGTGTGGGACTTGTTCTATTAATCCATCTATACAGACCTCCATCAGGTTGCAAACTGAATATATTTTTTTTCTGCATCTATCTCTGAAAAAATATTGGGCTTCTAGCTGTGTGTGGGACTTGTTGTATTAGTCCATCTATACTGACCTCCATCAGGTTGCAAACTGAATATATTTTTTTCTGCATCTACCTCTGAAAAAATATTGGGCTTCTAGCTGTGTGTGGGACTTGTTCTATTAATCCATCTATACAGACCTCCATCAGGTTGCAAACTGAATATATTTTTTTCTGCATCTACCTCTGAAAAAATATTGGGCTTCTAGCTGTGTGTGGGACTTGTTCTATTAATCCATCTATACAGACCTCCATCAGGTTGCTAACTGAATATATTTTTTTCTGCATCTACCTCTGAAAAAATATTGGGCTTCTAGCTGTGTGTGGGACTTGTTGTATTAGTCCATCTATACTGACCTCCATCAGGTTGCAAACTGAATATATTTTTTTCTGCATCTACCTCTGAAAAAATATTGGGCTTCTAGCTGTGTGTGGGACTTGTTCTATTAATCCATCTATACAGACCTCCATCAGGTTGCAAACTGAATATATTTTTTTCTGCATCTACCTCTGAAAAAATATTGGGCTTCTAGCTGTGTGTGGGACTTGTTGTATTTGTCCATCTATACTGACCTCCATCAGGTTGCAAACTGAATATATTTTTTTCTGCATCTACCTCTGAAAAAATATTGGGCTTCTAGCTGTGTGTGGGACTTGTTCTATTAATCCATCTATACAGACCTCCATCAGGTTGCAAACTGAATATATTTTTTTCTGCATCTACCTCTGAAAAAATATTGGGCTTCTAGCTGTGTGTGGGACTTGTTGTATTAGTCCATCTATACTGACCTCCATCAGGTTGCAAACTGAATATATTTTTTTCTGCATCTACCTCTGAAAAAATATTGGGCTTCTAGCTGTGTGTGGGACTTGTTCTATTAATCCATCTATACAGACCTCCATCAGGTTGCAAACTGAATATATTTTTTTCTGCATCTAGCTCTGAAAAAATATTGAGCTTCTAGCTGTGTGTGGGACTTGTTCTATTAATCCATCTATACAGACCTCCATCAGGTAGCAAACTGAATATATTTTTTTTCTGCATCTACCTCTGAAAAAATATTGGGCTTCTAGCTGTGTGTGGGACTTGTTGTATTAGTCCATCTATACTGACCTCCATCAGGTTGCAAACTGAATATATTTTTTTCTGCATCTACCTCTGAAAAAATATTGGGCTTCTAGCTGTGTGTGGGACTTGTTCTATTAATCCATCTATACAGACCTCCATCAGGTTGCAAACTGAATATATTTTTTTCTGCATCTCCCTCTGAAAAAATATTGGGCTTCTAGCTGTGTGTGGGACTTGTTCTATTAATCCATCTATACAGACCTCCATCAGGTTGCAAACTGAATATATTTTTTTCTGCATCTACCTCTGAAAAAATATTGGGCTTCTAGCTGTGTGTGGGACTTGTTCTATTAATCCATCTATACAGACCTCCATCAGGTTGCAAACTGAATATATTTTTTTCTGCATCTACCTCTGAAAAAATATTGGGCTTCTAGCTGTGTGTGGGACTTGTTCTATTAATCCATCTATACAGACCTCCATCAGGTTGCAAACTGAATATATTTTTTTCTGCATCTACCTCTGAAAAAATATTGGGCTTCTAGCTGTGTGTGGGACTTGTTCTATTAATCCATCTATACAGACCTCCATCAGGTTGCTAACTGAATATATTTTTTTCTGCATCTACCTCTGAAAAAATATTGGGCTTCTAGCTGTGTGTGGGACTTGTTGTATTAGTCCATCTATACTGACCTCCATCAGGTTGCAAACTGAATATATTTTTTTCTGCATCTACCTCTGAAAAAATATTGGGCTTCTAGCTGTGTGTGGGACTTGTTCTATTAATCCATCTATACAGACCTCCATCAGGTTGCAAACTGAATATATTTTTTTCTGCATCTACCTCTGAAAAAATATTGGGCTTCTAGCTGTGTGTGGGACTTGTTGTATTAGTCCATCTATACTGACCTCCATCAGGTTGCAAACTGAATATATTTTTTTCTGCATCTACCTCTGAAAAAATATTGGGCTTCTAGCTGTGTGTGGGACTTGTTGTATTAGTCCATCTATACTGACCTCCATCAGGTTGCAAACTGAATATATTTTTTCCTGCATCTACCTCTGAAAAAATATTGGGCTTCTAGCTGTGTGTGGGACTTGTTCTATTAATCCATCTATACAGACCTCCATCAGGTTGCAAATTGAATATAATTTTTTTCTGCATCTAACCCAGCCAATAGTTTTGGCCTAATACCACAGTTTGGCCACTCAGCTCTGCTCGGTTCCCATCCATTGTTTTTTTGTGCAAACAACTCCAGAGTTGTGAATTAGTTAACCACCAAAATGAGTGGAAAAAGGCCTGCTGCTGGTGGAAAGGGGAATAGGCGTGTTGGGAAGGGGAAAAAAGGTTGTGTCCGTGGGGTAGGTGTTAAAGCAACAGTAACATCTGCAGAAGAAAGACCATCTTCCAGCCAAACTAAAATGTCTACTTCTTTTAGCGGACAATGTGATAAGATCCCTTTCTTACGGCCACGCCAATCGCTACAAATTCCAGATGAGGCACAAAAACAGCAGGTGCTTCAACGGATATCAAGTGCTCCTTTAAGTGGGCTCTCCTCCACATCAACTTCAACATCACAAATACTCCAGTCCTCAAAGGTGTCACCCCAATCGCACTTGCTTCCTCACAGCTCCCAAATCTCCAGCTGCCCGTCGGAGTATGAGGTAGAACAGATGGTTGAGTCTGCAGAGCTGTTTACTCATACTATAGCCTGGGAACCGGAGGTCGACTCCAGCGCTTCTGTGAATCCAGACGAGGAAATGATCTGCACTGATGCCCAGAATCTTTATGAGTCGGATCCAGGACCAGACGCAGAAGGTTCTGACCATAATGTAGACCCTCATTCCCAAACTGTAACTCCTATTGGTGGAGACAATGAGGAAGACGATGATAAGACTCAAATACCTGATTGGAGCGACAACTTTAGTTTTTTGGCAGGGCAGGAACAGGTTGGCTCTGAGGACGACGGGTGTGATAACGCACAGGGTGATGATGATGAGGTTGGAGATCCCACTTACTGTCAACCCACAGTCAGCCAAGAGATGAGGTCAGCAGAGGAGGTGGAGGAAGATGCTAGTGACGACGAGGTCAGGTTGCGCCTTCCTGGACAGAGACGTAGTACTGGAAGCACGTCAACAACTGCATCCTCAAACACAACTCTGCCTCTCACCACAAGTCGTGGTGGCTCTTCAGGTCGCATGGGTGCTAAGCCTTGCATAGCCTGGGCATTTTTTCAGATCGATAAAGATGACCCAACTCGTGTTATCTGTAACATTTGTCAGCAAAAGCTAAGTAGAGGCCAAAAAATACATAGTTTGAGTACTTCATGCATGAACCGGCACATGGACATGAAGCATAAGTTGCAGTGGGAAGCTCAGTGTGCTACAATGCGGCCTAGCCGGCCGGGCCAACCACCGTCTGCCATATCTTGTGCATCCGTGGCCTCTTCATCCTCTGTGACTGGGGGGACAGCAGTCACACCTGTTTTGGGGCGCAGACCTGCCACCTCTTTACCCGCAACAGCCAGCGTGATTGGCAGGTCATCATTTTCTTTGGAGGTGGTAACACCAGCTGGTGTTGAGCGCTGTCCGACATCGATAGCACCACCTTTGGATCAAGGCAACCTAACATGTCCGCCTGCATCTTCCTCACAGACCGGCAGTTTGCCGGGGACACCCTTATCAACCCCGTCTAAGCACAATAGCCAGCCCTCGGTCCCTCAGATGTGGACAAGTAAAAGACCATTTCCTCCTAGCCATGAGAAAGCTAAGAGGTTGAATTTCACCATCTGCAAGCTCTTGGCTACAGAAATGCTGCCTTTCCGCCTGGTGGACACAGAGGATTTTCGAGACCTTATGTCCGTCGCAGTGCCCCAGTACCAGATGCCCAGTCGGCACTACTTCTCAAAGAAAGGTGTGCCTGCGCTCCACCAGCATGTCGCACACAACATCACCACTTCTTTGAGAAACTCTGTGTGTGACAGGGTGCATTTCACCACAGACACTTGGACGAGTAGGCATGGACAGGGGCGTTACATGTCGCTGACTGGGCACTGGATAACTATGGTGACAGCAGGACAAGGGGCTGCTGTCCAAGTCTTGCCGTCCCCACGAGTTGTGCGTCAATCCTCTTTATGTCAAAGTTCCTCCACTGCTTCTGCCTCCTCAACCTCCTCTCGGTCTTCCACCTGCACCCAAAGCCTGTCTGGTCATGCCACAAGCTTTCTAACTGCGCAGAAGGGATCCTGCACACCTCCTTACTATGCTGGCAGTAGGGCTCAACGTCATCAGGCGGTTTTTACATTGAAATGTCTGGGAAATGTGAGTCACACAGCTGAGGAGTTGTGGTCAGCTCTGGAGAACCAATTTCATGAATGGTTGTCTCCACTGGACCTGAAACCAGGGAAGGCCGTGTGCGACAATGCTGCAAACCTGGGTGCGGCCCTTCGCCGGGGCAATGTCACACACGTGCCTTGTATGGCTCACGTGTTGAACCTGGTTGTCCAGCAATTTTTAGCCCACTATCCCAGACTAGATGGCCTTCTGCAGAGGGCACGGTCGCTGTGTGCTCACTTCCGCCGTTCGCATCCCGCAGCTCAGCGACTTACATCTCTACAGAAGTCGTTGGGCCTGCCACTTCACCGGCTAAAATGCGATGTGCATACCCGGTGGAATTCAACTCTGCACATGTTGCAGCGACTGTGGCAGCACCGAAACGCCCTGGTGCAATACGTTCTGACGTATAGCCTGGGCCAACGAGATTCAGAGGTGGGGCAAATCACGCTGGAGGAGTGGTCTCAGATCAGGGACCTATGCACCCTTCTGCACAGTTTTGAAATGGCGACGAAGATGTTTAGTGCTGACGATGCCATTATCAGCATGACTATTCCGGTGATTTACATGCTGGAGCACATGTTAAACAGAATTCGGAGTCAGGTGGTGGCACAAGAGGAGGTGGAGGAAGTAGAGGAGGAGGAGTTGTATGCGGAAGGGCTAACATCTGCAAGGTCCAGACGGTCGGCAGCACCAAGGCGGCAGGCATGTGAGGGTGGGGGAGATGGTTTTACCAGGGCGCATGGTAGCAGCCAAACTAGTGAGGAAGGTGCAGGAGCCCAGGAAGAAGTGGAGGACGAACTGATGGAAGACTCATCAGATGAGGGAGACCTTGATCACATTTCTGTTGTGCGAGGTTGGGGGGAGAGGACAGAGGAAGGAAGCATGATTGTTACCTCGCCACCAACACAACAGGGACTTGGTGCTCCTGGATGCGCAACACACATGAGTGCCTTCTTGCTGCACTACCTGCAACATGACCCTCGAATTGTGAGAATTAGAAATAATCCTGACTACTGGGTTGCCACACTGTTAGATCCCCGGTACAAAAGTAAATTTGCAGAAATTATTCCTGCCATAGAAAGGGATGCACGCATGCAGGAGTATCAGCAGAGACTGTTGCAGAATCTTACATGTGCTTTTCCACAAAATACCAGTGGTGCACGTAGTGAATCTCACAGTTCCAACTTGCCAACCGTGGGACCGTCAAGTGTTCAGCACTCAAACCGTAACAGAAACACAGTATCTGCTGGTAACATCAATTTTGCGGAATCATTTCACCACTTTTTTAGCCCATCCTTTGCAAGGCCACAGGAGACAAGAAGTCTGACACATAGTCAACGCCTAGAGACGATGGTACAGGAGTATCTCCAAGTAAACATTGAAGCCACGACTGTGTCACTGGACCCTTGCCCTTTTTGGGCTTCCAATCTGGATAAATGGCCGGAGCTAGCCACTTACGCCTTGGAGATCTTGTCATGCCCCGCAGCCAGCGTTCTGTCTGAACGTGTGTTCAGCGCTGCTGGTGGTGTGCTGACAGATAAGCGCACGCGGCTCTCCACTGATAATGTAGACAGACTCACGTTCATAAAGATGAACAAATCATGGATCCGAAACGACTTTTCTACCCCTGTGTCATCCTGGGGAGAGTAAAAGCTTGATAATTGGTTAAAATCACCCTACCAACCGTTTTAAGCTTTCAAATTACTAATCATGTTTATCTGTATCTTGGCTGGAAAATAATTTGGGCTTTGTAGCAGTGTGCAGCACTGATCCTATTAGGCCATCTATACTAAAGCTTCACCAGATTTAAAATTAATAATAATTTTTAGCTGCATCTAGCCCGGAAAATAATTTTGGGGCTCCGAGATGCGCAAGACACATAAGTGCCTTCTTGCTGCACTACCTGCAGCATGACCCTCATATTGTCAGAATTCGAAGTAATCATGACTACTGGGTTGCCACATTCTTAGATCCCCCAAACTTTTCGATCAACCTTTTCATTTTAATAAAGACCAAAAAAATGGTCATTTTTGAAATTATAAGCATTAGCAGGTTGTTAGAAACTGAAATCAAACAGTTTTCAACTCAAAACTTTATTCTAGGTGATGTTACATTTTCACATAGGACCCCTTGTTCGAAAGGAGCTTCTGAACTCTCTCGTCCATTGAATTTGTCAGGTTTTGGATGGTTTCTGCTTCAATTGTTTTGCATGAGGACAGAATACCCTCCCAGAGCTGTTGCTTAGATGTGAACTGCCTCCCGCCATCATAGACACTCCTTTTAATGATGCTCCAAAGGTTCTGAATGGGGTACAGGTCAGGGGAGCATGGGGGTCACACCATAAGTTTGTCCCCTTTTATGCCCATATCAGCCAGAGATGCAGATGTTTTATGTGCAGCATGAGATGGTGCATTATCATGCAGAAAAATGATCTTGCTGTGAAATACACGGTTCTTCTTCTTGAACCATGGCAGGAAGTACTGTTTGAGAAAATCCACATACATTATGGAGTTCATCTTTAGCGCCTTCAGGGATCCTAAAGGGGCCGACAATCTCTCTCCCCATGATTCCAGCCCAAAACATTACTCCACCTCCTCCTTGTTGGCGCTGTAGCCATGTTTGCGTGGGGTGTCCATCAACCAGCCATCCTCCACTCCATCCATCTGGACCATCGAGCGCTGCACGGCACTCATCCGTGAACAAAACAGTTTTGAAATCAGTCTTCATGTAATGTTTGGCCCACTGGAGCCGTTTCTGCTTGTGTGAAGTGGATAGAGGAGGTCGACAGGATGGCGTATGCACAGCTGCAAACCTCTGAAGGACCCTGCATCTTGTTGTTCGGGGGACGTTGGAGGCACAAGCAGCTTCAAAAACTTGTCTGCTGCTATGACAAGGCTTTTTTGCCGCTGCTCTTTCAACCTGACGTAATTGCCTGTAGGAAAGAGTCCTTAATTTGCCCTTATCAGCACGCACACGTGTGTACTGTGAATCAGCTACATACTTCTTGATTGCCAAGACACTTCATCCTGATCATCGCACAATGTTGATTGTAGTCATGCCTTGACCTAAACACTCCACAATTTGTTGCTTCTCAGCAGCCGACACATCCTTTTTCTTTCCCATTTTGGCAGAAAATGTAGGCTGCTTAATAATGTGAGACAGCCTTCTTAAGTAGTCTTGCCTTTCATTGGACACACCTGCCAAACTAATTAGCACAGGTGTCTGCAATTGCTTACAGTGATATAAAGAGCCCTGACACACATCACCATCAATGAGTTTAACTGACAAACAAACAAATTCTTCCCTTATCACTCCTAAACACTTTTTGCATAATAATTCGGAACGCAGTGTACATGTGCTTTTCCACAAAACACCAGTGGTTCACGTAGTGAATCTTACAGTTCTAACTTGCCAACCGTGGTCTGTATGGAGTTGTTCAATAAAGGGCCCAAAATTAAGATAACATAGATGGGAGAGGTCTCTATGAATAGGAATTCCTAAGTATTTGATACCCTGTGAGGGCCAGGCAAAGGGAAAGTTGGACTGGATGGAATCCTATATGGATTTGGGGAGGGAGACATCAAGGGCCCCAGACTTCGCTGCATTGATTTTAAAATTTGACCATGTAACAAAGTGATCTATTTCAGCCATAACAGCATGGATGGATATATGTGATTGAGTGATATATACTAGGACATCATCAGCAAATAGAGAGCACTTGTACTCGGTGCCTCCCACCTCAATCCACCTAATATTGGGGTTATGGCGAATTGATGAGAGCAGGTGCTCCGTCACTAGGATGTATAAGAGAGGGGACAGAGGACATCCCTGCCTTGTCCCATTGGTGATTGTGAAAGGTGATGAAAATGTTCTGATGCACCCCCTGGGCCTTGGGACACCCGGAGCCGGAACCTTTTTGGTGGATGCTGGTGGTTGAAGTCTTCGTGGCGGTGACCCGGTTCCGTGGCTCAGGGTGGTCAAACCAGTGGCGGAACTATTTATGTGGTTTTGATGTTTAAATGTCCGACTACGCCACCCGTGGATTGCGGTCAGAGTGAACCGCCGCTGCAGGGCAGACCGCTGAGGCTGGTGTTGTGGGTGCAGCAGAGCGTAGCATAACTCCCCACGGGAGGAGTATAGCCTCAGGGCAGTGTCTGCGGAGGATGGGGGTGATGGTGCAGGGCAGCAGCAGTAACGACACGGAGTCAGTGATGCAGTCCAGGGCCTTTACTCACAGTTCTTATTATCCAGACCACGTCTGCAGGTAACGGTTGCCCACGTCGTACTGTGCTCACCAGGTGAGGGGCTCCCAGATAACTTTGGAGCGCTTCACAGGACCCCCTTTGTGTGTCCTTTGTGTGGCCTTTCTTACCAACCCTTCTGTCCGGCTGCCTCGGGCCTCATCTTGGTAAACTTGGCGCCCGTTTCCCTGACCCTATGTGGTGCCTTCCTAGCGGGTGTAGCGAGGGGCTGCGCCACATAAAATGTCACAGCCTCCGGTTTCTAGCTGAGGGTCGTTTCCTGCCTCCACTAGTTTCGGGGACCGGTCTCCCCCTTTGGCCTGACCCCTCCACGCAGGTAAATTCGGGCGTGCGGTGGCGACTCGCCCGTCCGCACCCCTGGGATCCCTTCATTCCTCGTTCCTGGAGCCTTCTCCGCTCCTCTTCCTTCCTTCTCCCTCTTCCAGGCCTGGGCCTCTGTTACTAGGCCCGCCTCCGGAGCAGAGCTCATGCAGAGCCCCTACTCCCTGCCACTTCTGCTCAGACTTCTCTGCACTGAACTAAGATGGTGCCCACCTTTTATACTCCCTTCTCAATGCACCCAGGAACTACTTCCTCCCTGCTCCTGCACTACAGGGTTCCCCTTCCTCAGTGGTCCCTCCCCCCACTCCAGCCAGGGACAGGGACTGTCGTGCCCATCTCAGAGGCATATTGGTCGCCCTGCCCCACGGCAATGTGGTGTAATGCATGCAGGTGTCGGGTCCTGATCCACACTCCATCCTTACCTGAGAGTGAGATATCACACCTCTGGGTGAGGTGCAATACCTCTGTAGCAACCGAGCCCTCAGGGTGCTACAGTTCCATCTATCTTCAGCCTAGGTGACGTATTGTGATACAGGGCCGTGATTTTGGCTATAAAAGGGTCCCCTAGATCCCTACCCCAAGCTTTTTAAGAGAATCATATATGGCGTGCCAGGAGACTCTATGGAATGCTTTCTCAGCATCCAACGAGAGTATCTAATTACAAATTTTTAACTGCATCTAGCCCAGGAAATACTTTGTGCCTAGTAGCAGTGTCTGCTAGTCAGCGGATTATCTCGGCTGTTAAGCAAGCTACACCACCTGTAGTTTAGACACTTAATTTTTTCAAAGGAAATGCTTCGGGACCATGGGATACTCAGTGAAGAGCATCAGGAGGCACCCCAAGGCATAGGGGCTGGGACTGGCAGTAGGATGCCTTGCGGTGGACAGCCGAGCTCGATCCTTATAAAAGCTTTTTAACTGCAGCAGCTTTAGTGGACGCTACTGGAGCTGGAATTACGCGGCTGCTGGCATGAGACTTGCCCTCCAATAGATCCTTGTAAATGGATTTAAAGTGTATTCATTCAAATTAGAGAGACAATTTAAATTAAAAAGCTTAGAGCTGCCTCCACCACAGGGGGGCTCGCTCGACCCACCAGCGGACAGGCACCAGTATTGGGAGAGGGGGGCTGGCCATCAGGGTTCACCGCGGCTCTGGCACAAACCCGGCGACACGGAGGTGGCACGGGCAGGAGCGGACTGGCCGTGTCGGCTTCTCACTTTTTGGATTTTAGAAGGGCATGACATGCCTATATCTGTGTCTCCCCCTCCTTTTACTCCTCCACCTCTTTTATTTTCGCATGACTATATGTACTTGTCACTTTTCCATGTGTTAGTTATGTCTTCTGAGCAGTTTGTCAGCTTTTGGACACCTTTGAAGGTGTTTTCTATGTGTTTCTATGTGTTTTTGTTTGCCTGCCATTGGTTTTAACGGTGTTCGAAGGTGTTCGACGAACAGTTCGACGAACAGTTCGGCGAACACACGGGTGTTCGACGAACCGAACCGAACTCGAACACTACGGGGGTGGCTCAACACTATTTGCAACCTGATGGAGGTCAGTATAGATGGACTAATAGAACAAGTCCCACACACTGCTACAAGCTGAAATATTTTTTCAGAGCTAGATGCAGAAAAAAATTAGATTGAATTTGCAACCTGATGGAGGTCAGTATAGATGGACTAATAGACCAAGTCCCACACACTGCTAGAAGCCTAAATATTTTCAGAGCTAGATGCAGAAAAAAATTAGATTGAATTTGCCACCTGATGGAGGTCAGTATAGATTGACTAATAGACCAAGTCCCACACACTGCTAGAAGCCTAAATATTTTCAGAGCTAGATGCAGAAAAAAATTAGATTGAATTTGCAACCCGATGGAGGTCAGTATAGATGGACTAATAGAACAAGTCCCACACACTGCTAGAAGCTGAAATATTTTTTCAGAGCTAGATGCAGAAAAAAATTATATTGAATTTGCAACCTGATGGAGGTCAGTATAGATGGACTAATAGAACAAGTCCCACACACTGCTAGAAGCCTAAATATTTTTTCAGAGCTAGATGCAGATAAAAATTATTTTTAATTTGCAACCTGGTGGAGGTTAGTATAGATGGACTAATAGACCACGTCCCACACACTGCTAGAAGCCTAAATATTTTTTCAGAGCTAGATGCAGATAAAAAATATTTTTAATTTGCAACCTGGTGGAGGTTAGTATAGATGGACTAATAGACCAAGTTCCACACACTGCTAGAAGCCTAAATATTTTCAGAGCTAGATGCAGAAAAAAATTAGATTGAATTTGCAACCTGATGGAGGTCAGTATAGATGGACTAATAGAACAAGTCCCACACGCTGCTAGAAGCTGAAATATTTTTTCAGAGCTAGATGCAGAAAAAAATTATATTGAATTTGCAACCTGATGGAGGTCAGTATAGATGGACTAATAGAACAAGTCCCACACACTGCTAGAAGCCTAAATATTTTTTTAGAGCTAGATGCAGAAAAAAATTAGATTGAATTTGCAACCTGATGGAGGTCAGTATAGATGGACTAATAGACCAAGTCCCACACACTGCTAGAAGCCTAAATATTTTTTCAGAGCTAGATGCAGAAAAAAATTAGATTGAATTTGCAACCTGATGGAGGTCAGTATAGATGGACTTATAGAACAAGTCCCACACACTGCTACAAGCTGAAATATTTTTTCAGAGCTAGATGCAGAAAAACATTATATTGAATTTCCAACCAGATGGAGGTTAGTATAGATGGACTAATAGAACAAGTCCCACACACTGCTAGAAGCCTAAATATTTTTTCAGAGCTCGATGCAGAAAAATATTATATTGAATTTGCAACCTGGTGGAGGTTAGTATAGATGGACTAATAGAATGATGCTATGCCCAAAAGGTTTTACTTCACTAGGTGCAGTAAAAAAAATTGTATTCTATACACAGGTGGTGTAGCTTGCAACACAGATAGGCTACTCCACTGACTAACACACTCTGCAATAGGCCAAAAAGGATTTGCTTTGCTAGATTTAGAAAAATGCTGTGAAAAAAACTTGCACAGCACTGGTACAGACCTGCCTGGCAAAAAGTGATAGGAACTGATGTAACCTAGCCCTGAAAAGGACTGCAATTACAATTAGTCTTTACTCCCAACCTATCTATTTAAGAGCACAGACCTGCCTGATAAAAGTCGTAGGAAATGATGTAACCTAGTCCTTAAAAGGACTGCAATCACAACTCTTCCCTACTCCCAAGCTCTCTGTAGATTTGTGCGAAAATTGGCTTGAAATTAACAAAGTATAGCGCACACAGCAACAGCGGTGCCGTCTAACACGCAGCTGCAGCAGTGAGAAAATGGTGGCGACGGGGAAAATGGCTGGGTCTTGTAGGGCAAGGACATGTGACATACACTGCCAATGACACATGCCCTTGCTTGTGTGAAAAAAAGCAGTTCGCTTGGTGTGTGCGCTGCTGATAGGCTGACAGACTGCACCTCCCCACTGTAAATGCGGGAAAGAGAAAAAAAAATGGAGATCTTCATTATTCCTGTAGAGATCCATCCCCTGCCCCTCCCCCCGCCCCGCTGTACACTCAAATTGCGTATTAACATTAATTTTCAGCATTACTGAGAAAAAATCCAGTTATGATTTTGGTGCACTAACAGTTATCGAACATAACCTCGAACAGCCAAAATTTTTTCGAATCATTCGTCTTCGCCGAACGGCTCAAACACCGCCCAAAACAGCTCGAATTTGAGATTGGCGAACATTTCGAGTCGAACACCGCTCATCTCTATTCAGGACACAACATTAACAATATGAAAGTTGTCATATTAAAAGGCAGCTTTAAATCACAAAATCATCGAAGGGTCTGGGAATATAAACTGATAAGGGTCTTTAACACTCTCCACACAGGAATAAATCTGTCAGGAGGATTTATGTCTCACTACAAAATCTGAGGAATCTGCTCCAGAGACAGTGAGGGCACCAGGCCTATGATCTTACATGGATATTGGGACAGTAAAATTTTCACATCACTAATCCAATTAAGGACTCACTCTCCAAGCTCAGTTTGTTTGTTTATTTAAAGGGGTATTCCCATCTCCAAGATCCTATCCCAATATGTAGTAGGTGTAATAATAATAATATTAGCAAATATCTCCAATTAGAAATGTAGTATATTTTTTCTGATTTACTATCTCTTTCCTCGTGTGCAGGCATCGCAGGACCTTAGGTATCCATGGTTACGTCCACTGATAAAGTCACAGTTAGTTAACTAGTTGCTTGTGGTCGTAACCATGGATACCTAAGGTCCTGTGATGCCTGCACATGAGGTAAGAGATAGCGAATCAAAAATACTATACTACATTTCTAATTGGAGATATTTGCTAATATTATTATTATTACACATACTACATATTGGGATAGGATCTTGGAGATGGGAATACCCCTTTAAATGTCAATGTATTATGTCATGCATCTGCTTTTCCTTTTTTTTTTTCCCTTTTTTTTTCTCTCTTTTTTTTCTTTCTTTGTGTGCATATATTTGTGTTTCTTCATATACCTTGCCATATCATGCCTGAGGAAGGGACCTCAGTTGTCCCGAAAGCTTGCCTTGTAACATAATTTATTTTATTTTTGTTAGCCATTAAAATGTATCATAACTACAAGATTATCTTGTTTTTCCCACTGAGCAATCTATTCTCACATTCTCATGCTTAAATCTTATAGAATCTGTGTGAAAAAAAACTCTAACGGGCATATTTATCAATAATGACTAATTCTTAGACAGTGCAAGCTTAGAGTAGACAGTCTTAAAATGAACCAGTTTAACATAGCGGTATATGCTGTTTGATAATTCTGTCTAATTTTAAGGCTATGTGCGCATGATCAGAATTTGAAGCAGAAATTTCCTGAGCGTTTATGCATCTCCTTGGCAGGAAAAACGCAGGGCGCTTTAGATGCATTTTTTGAAGCGTTTTTATACATTAATGAATGCTTTTGGAGCTAAATAAAGTTATTTGGTGGGATATTGCTTAAACCCTTGGATTACCATCAGAACTGGGGTGAGTATATTGGTTAATTTGAATGATTAAAGAATGTGTCTGTTGTATTTCAAATAAAGTGTTTGCTCTGTGTCTGTGTGTTTATTTAACTCTTTACTTTACTTTAATTAGTTTTGGTCATGAAAAAGTCTGATGGACACCTTGTCATCACCAAACAAAAGAGCTGGGTGTCAGCTATTCCCATTCACCCAATCTTCATTAGCATTTCTATTCATGTAATTTATGTGGCTGCTGTGAGCTGGTATTTTTAGCCTGGGAAGGCGTAATTTGCAAACATGATCCCTGGCCATAACTAACATCTCACAGCCGGTTTGTTAGCCGCTACGATCAGCACTCAGCAGCGCTTTGGACACAGCGCATTTTTGTTGCATCCAAAACGCGGTGTTCTAATGCCGCACTTTTGTTGTCGGTATATGTGAATCCACCACATATAATGACACTTCAATCAGTCAAAATCTGCAGCGGAGACTGGCGTGTCCGCTACAGAAATTCACATGCTACAGGTGAGTTTGGGTACATCAGCACGATCAGGAGCCACTGCAGGTTTGAAGCTGCGTGTTTATACAGCGTCAAACCTGCAGCATCCAGATGTTACAGCATAGTGGATGGGATCTCTAGGAATTCCATGTCCACTATGCGTGCATCAGAGGCTGCGAATCACCAGTGGATACTAACATGCGGCGCATCTTTCAGGACCGCAGCATGACAAATTCTCTTGCGAAGTCACTAGTCTTGGCAACAGAAATTTGACCACTAGACTGTATAGAATGCGGTAAATCTGCATAGTTCAGTGAACACATGTGGATTTACCCGTGTTCAATTGTATGCAATGTTTTGAACGCAGAAGAAAATATGCATCCAAAGCGCTGATACGTCCAGATCGTGGGCACAGAGCCTAAAATTTAAAAAAGAATGTCGCGGGCTCCCAGTCATTTTTATAACCAGCAGAGGGAAAGCCGACTGCTGGGGCTGATATTAGAAGTAGAGATGAGCGGTGTTCGACTAGAACTGTTCGCCAATCTCAAATTCGAGCTGTTTTGGGCGGTGTTCGAGTTGTTCGACGAACCCGAACGATTTGCAAAAAATTCGGCTGTTCGAGGTTATGTTCGATAACTGTTCGTGCACCAAAAGCGTGTCCTGCATGTCTGGCGCTATTTAGAGCACCAATCATGCAGGGATTGTCTGCCACTCACTGTAATGCCACAGCCATGGTGGTTGTGGCATTACAGTGATTGCCCAAATCGATGGGAACAGTGCCAACAGTGAAACATGAAAAGCCGGCAATTCAGCAGCGGCATACACCTGTACCCGACAATTTAGAACCGAAAGAATAAAGCTTCACACATAGATTAGATAGATATAAACATGTCAGCCACATATATACGAAGTACAGTGAAAGTGCTGCTTACTGTACTTGTCATTTAGCGTAAAGGATTTATCAAAAAAAATAATAGTGTTTTCATGCACCGTCTCTTTAAAAAAGCCGGCCGGCAATTCAGCAGCGGTACCCAACAATTTAGAATAGAAGGAATAGAGAATCACACATAGATTAGATAGATAGAAACATGTCAGTCACATATATATGAAGTACAGTGACAGTGCTGCTTACTGTACTTGTCATTTAGCGTAAAGGATTTATCAAAAAAAATAATAGTGTTTTCATGCACCGTCTCTTTAAAAAAGCCGGCCGGCAATTCAGCATCTGTACCCGACAATTTAGAATAGAAAGAATAGAGAATCACACATAGATTAGATAGATAGAAACATGTCAGTCACATATATATGAAGTACAGTGACAGTGCTGCTTACTGTACTTGTCATTTAGCGTAAAGGATTTATCAAAAAAAATAATAGTGTTTTCATGCACCGTCTCTTTAAAAAAGCCGGCCGGCAATTCAGCATCTGTACCCGACAATTTATAACAGACAGAATAGAGCTTCACACATAGATTAGATAGATAGAAACATGTCAGTCACATATATATGAAGTACAGTGATAGTGTTGGTTACTGTACTTGTCATTTAGTATTAAAATAAAGGATTTATTATTAAAAAAATTGGCATGGGGTTCCCCTTAATTTTAGGCTCTAGCGGAGGTTAAGCAGACGGCTGGGGCAGATGTTTGAAGCCTGGGAAGGGGGTAATACCCACGGAGCTTCCCAGGCTACTAATATCAGCCCCCAGCTGAATACATAGCCTTTACTAGCTATTAAAATGGGGGACCCCCCCAAAAAAATGACGTGGGGTCCCCCCTAATTTAATAGCTAGCAAAGGCTAGGCAGACAGCTGGGGGCTGATATTAATAGCCCAGGAAGGGAGCCATGAATATTGGCCCCCTCCCAGGCTAGAAACACCAGCCGTCAGCCGCCCCAGAAATGGCGCATTCATAGGATGCGCCAATTCTGGCACTTAGCCTCGCTCTTCCACGCTGCCCTGGTGCGGTGGCAGGGGGTAATAGGGTTGGGGTTGATGTCAGCTTATAATGCCAGCTGACATCAAGCCCAGGTTAGTAATGGAGAGGCGTCTATAAGACACCCCCATTACTAACCCCATAGTCAAAGTTAAAAAAAACACAAACACCCAGAATAAAGTCCTTTAATTGAAATAAAGACACAATCCTTTATTGTTCTAAATTAAACCATACTTACCGTCACGCCCATTCCAGCTGAAGCCAACGATCTCCTGCAATAAAAGAAAAATAATAAAGCAACCTCATCCTTACCTTTCTATGGTTCCCACGACAGCTTCAGCTCTGCTACATCGAGATGACAGGCTGGACCGCAGCAGAACGCTGCCATCCAGCCTCTCATCCCGCAGACACTGAGAAGCGCAGGCTTGCTTGCGCTGCTCAGCGTCTCTCTGTGACGACATCCAGATGAGCCGAGTTCATGTCCAATGAACTCGGCTCACCTCATGCACGTCACTGACAGCGTGGGAAAATTCTCACGCTGAAGCGGTGAGTGCAGGAGAATTCTCCCACGCTGTCAGTGACGTGCATAAGGTGAGCTCATGTCCAATGAACTCAGCTCACCTCCTGCACGTCACTGACAGCGTGGGAGAATTCTCCTGCACTCAGCGCTTCAGCGTGAGAATTCTCCCACGCTGAAGCGCTGAGTGCAGGAGAATTTTCCCACGCTGTCAGTGACGTGCATAAGGTGAGCTCATGTCCAATGAACTCAGCTCACCTCCTGCACGTTACTGACAGCGTGGGAGAATTTTCCTGCACTCAGCGCTTCAGTGTGAGAATTCTCCCACGCTGAAGCGCTGAGTGCAGGAGAATTTTCCCACGCTGTCAGTGACGTGCATGAGGTGAGCCGAGTTCATTGGACATTAACTCGGCTCATCTGGATGCCCTCACAGAGAGACACTGTGGAGCGCAAGCAAGCCTGCGCTTCTCAGTGTCTGCGGGATGACAGGCTGGATGGCAGCGTTCTGCTGCGGTCCAGCCTGTCATCTCGATGTAGCAGAGCTGAAGCTGTCGTGGGAACCATGGAAAGGTAAGGATGATGTTGCTTTATTATTTTTCTTTTATTTCAGGAGATCGTTGGCTTCAGCTGGAATGGGCGTGATGGTAAGTATGGTTTAATTTAGAACAATAAAGAATTGTGTGTTTATTTCAATTAAAGGACTTTTTTCTGGGTGTTGTGTTTTTTTTAAATACTTTACTAGAAATTCATGGTGGTCATGTCTAATATTGGCGTGACCCCATGAATTTCGGGCTTAGGGCCAGCTGATAATGCCAAGCTGGCCCTAACCCCTTTATTACCCAGTGAGCCACCGCATCAGGGCCCTGGATGAGTTGGGTACAGCGCCAGAAGATGGCGCTTCTATGAACGCGCCATTTTCCGGGGTGGCTGCGGACTGCAATTTGCAGCGGGGGTGGCCCAGAAAGCTTGGGCCTCCCTGCGCTGCGGATTCCAGCCCCCAGCTGCCTAGTTGTACCTGGCTGGACACAAAAACAGGGCGAAGCCCCACATCAATTTTCTTTAAATTATTTCATGAAATAATTAAGAAAAAAAGGGCTTCCCTATATTGTTGTGTCCGGCCAGGTACAAATAGGCAGCTGGTGGTTGGGGGCAGCCCGTTCCTGCCTGCTGTACCTGGCTGGACACAAATATAGTGCGAAGCCCCACATCAAATTTTTTTTAAATTATTTCATGAATTTCCTGAAATAATTTAAAAAAATTGAAGTGGGGCTTCGCACTATATTTGTGTCCAGCCAGGTACAGCAGGCAGGAACGGGCTGCCCCCATCCACCAGCTGCCTATTTGTACCTGGCCGGACACAACAATATAGGGAAGGCCTTTTTTTCTTAATTATTTCATGAATTTCATGAAATAATTAAAAAAAATTGAAGTGGGGCTTCGCACTATATTTGTGTCCAGCCAGGTACAGCAGGCAGGAACGGGCTGCCCCCAACCACCAGCTGCCTATTTGTACCTGGCCGGACACAACAATATAGGGAAGGCCTTTTTTTCTTAATTATTTCATGAATTTCATGAAATAATTAAAAAAAAATACGTGGGGCTTCGCCCTATTTTTGTGTCCAGCCAGGTACAACTAGGCAGCTGGGGGCTGGAATCTGCAGCGCAGGGAGGCCCAAGCTTTCTGGGCCCCCCCCGCTACAAATTGCAGTCCGCAGCCACCCCGGAAAATGGCGCGTTCATAGAAGCGCCATCTTCTGGCGCTGTACCCAACTCATCCAGGGCCCTGGTGCGGTGGCTCACTGGGTAATAAAGGGGCTAGGGCCAGCTTGGTATTATCAGCTGGCCCCAAGCCCAAAATTCATGGGGTCACGCCAGTATTAGACATGACCGCCATGAATTTCTAGTAAAGTATTTAAAAAAAACACAACACCCAGAATAAAGTCCTTTAATTGAAATAAAGACACAATTCTTTATTGTTCTAAATTAAACCATACTTACCATCACACCCATTCCAGCTGAAGCCAACGATCTCCTGCAATAAAAGAAAAATAATAAACCAACCTCATCCTTACCTTTCCATGGTTCCCATGACAGCTTCAGCTCTGCTACATCGAGATGACTGGCTGGACCGCAGCAGAACGCTGCCATCCAGTCTGTCATCCCGCAGACACTGAGAAGCGCAGGCATGCTTGCGCTCCTCACTGTCTTGCTGTGACGGCATCCAGATGAGCCGAGGTCATGTCCAATGAACTCGGCTCACCTCATGCACGTCACTGACAGCGTGGGAAAATTCTCACGCTGAAGTGCTGAGTGCAGGAGAATTCTCCCACGCTGTCAGTGATGTGCATGAGGTGAGCTCATGTCCAATGAACTCAGCTCACCTCCTGCACGTCACTGACAGCGTGGGAAAATTCTCCTGCAATCAGCGCTTCAGCGTGAGAATTTTCCCACGCTGTCAGTGACGTGCATGAGGTGAGCCGAGTTCATTGGACATGAACTCGGCTCCTCTGGATGTCGTCACAGAGAGACGCTGAGCAGCGCAAGCAAGCCTGCGCTTCTCAGTGTCTGCGGGATGACAGGCTGGATGGCAGCGTTCTGCTGCGGTCCAGCCTGTCATCTCGATGTAGCAGAGCTGAAGCTGTCGTGGGAACCATGGAAAGGTAAGGATGAGGTTGCTTTATTATTTTTCTTTTATTGCAGGAGATCGTTGGCTTCAGCTGGAATGGGCGTGATGGTAAGTATGGTTTAATTTAGAACAATAAAGGATTGTGTCTTTATTTCAATTAAAGGACTTTATTCTGGGTGTTTGTGTTTTTTTTAACTTTGACTATGGGGTTAGTAATGGGGGTGTCTTATAGACGCCTCTCCATTACTAACCTGGGCTTGATGTCAGCTGGCATTATAAGCTGACATCAACCCCAACCCTATTACCCCCTGCCACCGCACCAGGGCAGCGTGGAAGAGCGAGGCTAAGTGCCAGAATTGGCGCATCCTATGAATGCGCCATTTCTGGGGCGGCTGACGGCTGGTGTTTCTAGCCTGGGAGGGGGCCAATATTCATGGCTCCCTTCCTGGGCTATTAATATCAGCCCCCAGCTGTCTGCCTAGCCTTTGCTAGCTATTAAATTAGGGGGGACCCCACGTCATTTTTTTGGGGGGGTCCCCCATTTTAATAGCTAGTAAAGGCTATGTATTCAGCTGGGGGCTGATATTAGTAGCCTGGGAAGCTCCGTGGGTATTACCCCCTTCCCAGGCTTCAAACATCTGCCCCAGCCGTCTGCTTAACCTCCGCTAGAGCCTAAAATTAAGGGGAACCCCATGCCAATTTTTTTAATAATAAATCCTTTATTTTAATACTAAATGACAAGTACAGTAACCAACACTATCACTGTACTTCATATATATGTGACTGACATGTTTCTATCTATCTAATCTATGTGTGATGCTCTATCTTTCTGTTCTAAATTGTCGGGTACCGCTGCTGAATTGCCGGCCGGCTTTTTTAAAGAGACAGTGCATGAAAACACTATTATTTTTTTAAATAAATCCTTTACACTAAATGACAAGTACAGTAATCAACACTGTCACTGTACTTCATATATATGTGACTGACATGTTTCTATCTATCTAATCTATGTGTGAAGCTCTATTCTTTCTGTTCTAAATTGTCGGGTACAGATGCTGAATTGCCGGCCGGCTTTTTTAAAGAGACGGTGCATGAAAACACTAATATTTTTTTTAATAAATCCTTTACACTAAATGACAAGTGCAGTAACCAACACTGTCACTGTGCTTCTGATATGTGTGACTGACATGTTTCTATCTATCTAATCTATGTGTGATGCTCTATTCCTTCTTGTCTAAATTGTCGGGTACCGGTGTATGCCGCTGCTGAATTTGCCGGCCGGCTTTTTTAAAGAAAGTGTCTTCTGAGCAGTTTGTCAGCTTTTGGACACCTTTGCAGGTGTTTTCTATGTGTTTCTATGTGTTTTTGTTTGCCTGCCATTGGTTTTAACGGTGTTCGACGGTGTTCTAAGGTGTTCGACGAACAGTTCGACGAACAGTTCCTCGAACATCCCGGTGTTCGACGAACCGAACCGAACCCGAACACTACGGGGGTGGCTCAACACTAATTAGAAGCCGGGAAAGGGGCCATTAGCCAACAATGTTCCCTGGCTAGCTTACAGGGGGACCCCAGAAAAACATTGACATGGGGCCCCCCTATAAAATTTAACAAGCAAAGGCTAAACTGGACAGCTGCGGGCTGATATTAATAGCCAGATAAGGGGCCATGAATACTAGCCCCCTCCGCGGATAAAAATATCACCCATCAGCAGTCCCAGAAATGGTGCATCCATAAGATGCGCCAAATCTGGCGCTTAGCCTCCGCTCTTCCCACTGCCCTGTAGTGGTGGCGAGTGGGGTAATGGGGTTGGGGTGCATGTCAGCCTTGTATTGGCCGCTGACGTGAAGCCCAGGTTAGTAATGGAGGGCGTCTACATGACGCCCCCATTACTAACCGTGTAGTAAAATGGTCACCGCTTTTTCAATAAAAGACACTGCCAGAATAAAGTATTTTAATTAAATAAAAAACACACGATTCTACAATTTTTTTTATTACCCTTTATCCGAGAAGCCATCGATCTCCTGAAAAAAACATAAATAACAAACAACCATATCCTCACTTGTCAGCCGCCAACATAGTCCACAATTAAGCCGAGTGCCCCACGGCGATGTGGGTCACTTCTACAGCAGTGACATCATAAATCACTGAGGTCACTGCTCTAGAAGACAGCATTGTACACTGACAAGGAGAGTAAAATCACTCCTATCAGTGTACATTGCTGTGCAGTAGTGAGGTCACTGGGGTTGATCATCTGAAGATCAGCTGATCAGCCTCAGTGAGCTTACCGTCCTGGGAACATTCTTACAAATGTTCCCAGGGTCAGGTCATGTGAGCATCAGCTGATCTGTCGCGTGACCGATCAGCTGATCGCTGACGTGACCGATCAGCTGATGGTCACGTGACCGATCAGCTGATCGGTCACGTCACCGCAGGTCCTGGCAGCTCGGTACACTGCTGGAGCGTGTGCGCTCCCGCAGTGTACCGCCGGCTCCTGGGAGGAGAGAATCGCCGCCCGCACCGCGTTTCCGCCGCAAATATCGCAAATAGATATTATACCTACGGGTTTGCTGTGGTTCAATGCAAGTCAATGGGCACAAATTCACGGTGGGATCGCACAAGAAATGGTCATGCTGCGGTTTTTACCGCAATGGTAATCCGGAGCGGAAATTTCTGCAACATGTGCACAGCACATCTGGATTACCGTTGCTACAGCTGACAGACCTATTACAAGCGTTTTCGCAGAATTTCCACATCGTCTGAACTTAACCTAAGACTGCTTAATCTAAGTTTATATCACATATTAGTTGGCTGACTTTGTGCCATACCTTAGGCCTCTTTCACGCATCCTGATATTTCCAGTACTGGAAAAAACATTATCTGAAATATCCGTGTCCTTGTATACCTGTGTGTCATACATGTGGCAATCGTGTGCCGCTTGTGTGCCACATTAGAATCACAGAATCACAAGGTCACCTGGTCCATGGAAACATAATGACGTGTGTTCAGACTAGTGTTGAGCGAGCATGCTCGACACTGCTCGGTACTTGCCCGAGCATCTCTCTACTCGGGATGTTCGGCGAGCACCGAGCATTTCCGGGTTACTCGGGCGGGAGCTCGGGTCTTCGCCCTGCACGCTTGGCGCTCTTTACAGAGCAAATTAACATGCAGGGATTGCCAGCTTGTCACTGTAATGCCGCAGCCGTGTTGTTTGTGGGCATTACAGTGATTGGCTGGCCACACAGCGTCACCTCGAGTATTTAAAACCGGGCGCCGCCATCTTGGACACAGTCGCCCGGGATCAGACAATGTAGGGTCAGTGCTGCTGAGTTAGGGAGAGATATATAGTGCGAAATAGGTAGTGTAGGGTCTCTGAAGCCTGCCAAATCAAACAAACAGTCCTTCTCAGGACTAATATCCATCCCAGATATCAGGCAGGCAGAATGTATAGGAGACGCAGTGGTTATACAAACAAACAGTGCATTACAGTCCTGTGTGCTCCCGCTGGTCAAATTTGCTAGACATCCCCCGGTCTTTTTTTTTCATCTAAATCCTGTATTTTTTTTTTCCTCAGTCAGACTGTACAAATACGCATCTTATTAACTTTTCGGTATTCCCCCCCCCAAAAAAAAAATAAAAATTGAGTGTGTCTGTGACTGTTCTGACACCAATATATCTGTATAAAAGATTCTGGTGTAGGCCACATAACTATAACTGTGATTTTGCAGTTCCACGGTTCAAATCTCTGTATTATCCAATTTTTGGCCTTTTTTCTGTAAAAATAAACAGTAATAGTGTCTCGCTGACTGTTCAGACACAAATATATCTGTTTAAAAGATTCTGGTGTAGGTCAGATAACTAGAACTGTGGTTTTGCAGTTCCACCGTTCAAATCTCAGTATTATCCAGCTTTTGGCCTTTTTTCCGTAAAAAAAACAGTAATAGTGTCTCCCTGACTGTTCAGACACAAATATATCTGTTTAAAAGATTCTGGTGTAGGCCACATAACTATAACTGTGGTTTTGCAGTTCCACCGTTCAAATCTCAGTATTATCCAGCTTTTGGCCTTTTTTCCGTAAAAAAACAGTAATAGTGTCTCCCTCACTGTTCAGACAAAAATATATCTATTTAAAAGATTCTGGTGTAGGCCAGATAACTATAACTGTGGTTTTGCAGTTCCATGGTTCAAATCTCAGTATTTTCCAGCTTTTGGCCTTTTTTCCATAAAAAAAAAACAGTAATAATGTCTCCCTGACTGTTCAGACACAAATATATCTGTATAAAAGATTCTGGTGTAGGCCACATAACTTTAACTGTGGTTTTGCAGTTCCACGGTTCAAATCTCTGTATTATCCAGCTTTTGGCCTTTTTTCCATAAAAAACAGTAATAGTGTCTCCCTGACTGTTCAGACACAAATATATCTGTTTAAAAGATTCTGGTGTAGGCCACATAACTATAACTGTGGTTTTGCAGTTCCACGGTTCAAATCTCAGTATTATCCAGCTTTTGGCCTTTTTTCCGTAAAAAAAAACAGTAATAGTGTCTCCCTGACTGTTCAGACACAAATACATCTGTTTAAAAGATTTTGGTGAAGGCCAGATAACTAGAACTGTGGTTTTACAGTACACGGTTCAAATTTCTGTATTATCCACCTTTTTGCCTTTTTCACATAAAAAACAAAATTGAGTGTCTCGCTCAGTGTTCAGACAAAAATATACCTGTTTAAAAGATTCTGGTGTAGACCAGAGAAATAGAACTGTGGTTTTCCTCTTCCACGGTTCTAATCTCCTTTTTATTACCCTTTTTCCATTGATAGTGCGAGTGAAAGCTATTTTACTTAATTTACAATGGGCAAGGCGCGTGGCAAGGGACGTGGAACTGGACGTTCTGGTGATGGTGCGTGTAGAGGATGGGGCCGTGGCCAAGGTGAAAATGTGCCACAACCAACAGCCACATCTTCTCGCTCCCACTTCTTGACCGAATTACTAGGGAAGCACAGATCAACACCAGTATTGCGAACTGATCAGTGTGAACAGGTTATTAATTGGATAGCAGATAATACTTCCAGTTACCTGGCCACCACCACCTCCGGTCTGTCTTCCACACGGTCAAGTTTTAGTAGCCGTGAGTCTCGACCGCATACTCCTCCTCACCCTGATGCTCCTTCCTCCCACCATGCCGAGAGTCGTCAGACAGCAACTGATCCCACAGTTGGACACTCTGAAGAGCTGTTCACTGGTCCATTTCTATATTTGTGCCCCTCGCCTGCTCCGCTTGAAGTGGTGGAAGAGGAGATCCCATGTAGCAATGCCCAAATATTTGAACAGCCACGGCCAAAGGAAGTCGACCCTGGCAATTTGTCACAAGAGGTGGACGATGACGAGACACAATTGCCACGAAGTGAGAAGGAGGAATGTGGTGCGCAAGTGGAAGAGGAGGAGGTGGTGGATGATCTAGTAACTGACCCAACATGGCAGGAGGACACGCAGAGCGAGACCAGCAGCACACAGGGGGAGGGAGGCAGAGTACCCCAACAGGCAGGAAGAAGCAGTGTGGTGGCCGCACACAGAAGGCGGGCAACAGTTCCCCGCACCACCAACACGAGGGACGTTGCCAGTACAACCGGTAGGTCTTCCAGAGTCTGGAATTTTTTTAAAGACTCTGCTGATAACCCCAAAAAGGCCATTTGTACCACCTGCCATGCTAGCATCAGCAAGGGAGACAAAACTACCAGCTTGACTACCACCAGCATGATCAGGCACATGTCAGCAAAGCACCCGACTTTGTGGGGCGAACCCCAGGGTCCACGACCAGTGTCAGAGGGTGTCACCACTGCTTCTTCCGCTGTTGTGCATGTAAGAGAACCCCCTGTTGTGCGTGCAAGGCAATCCCCTGTCCATACTGCATGCAAAGATGCCCCCTCCTCTCAGTTTTCACTTGTTATGGCAGTTTCTCAAGAAACAGCATCAACGTTCACGTCCACGTCCCAGCGCAGCGTTCAATTGTCCATATCCCAGACCTTTGAACGAAAGCGAAAATTCGCAGCCAGCGCCCCACAGGCCAAAGTCCTAAATTCGCACATTTCACGACAGCTTGCATTGGAAATGCTGCCTTTTAGGCTGGTGGAGACGGACCCTTCCGCAACCTTATGGCGGTGGCCGTCCCTCCGCACTACACAAGCACGTGTCCCAAAACATCTGCCGTGTCCTCAACAACGCAGTTACTGGGAGATTCCACCTGACAACGGACACGTGGACAAGTGCTTGTGGCCAGGGACGGTACATCTCCCTGACAGCACACTGGGTAAACATAGTGGAAGCCGGGACCCAGTCGGACCTTGGGACGGAACACATCCTCCCCCCACACCGAGGATTGCGGGCCCTATGTCAGTCAGAGTTGCCCCCACAGTGTAGAGCTCCTGCGCATCATCCTTCTCCTCCTCATGTTCAGCCTCCATCTCAGATATCATCACATCAGTTACAAGCTGGAAGCACTGCAGTACTGCCTCAGCCAAGCGGCTTCAGGCTGTGCTGAAACTCATAAGCTTAGGTGATAAACCTCACACTGCTTGTGAGTTGTGGATAGCTGTGAAAGAGCAGGCAGATCTGTGGCTGAGACCGCTGAACCTACATCCAGGCATGGTTGTGTGTGACAATGGCCGTAACCTGGTGGCGGCTCTGAGGCGAGGCAAGATCACACACGTACCATTCCTGGCTCATGTGCTTAACCTCGTGGTTTAACGGTTTCTTAAATCGTACCCCGAGTTGCCAGATCTGCTCGTCAAAGTACGCCGACTGTCAGCTCATTTTCAGAAGTCGGCTACAGCTTCCGCCGCCCTTGCTGTGTTGCAGCAGCTTTTGCAGCTTCCGGCACACCGACTGGTATGTGATGTCCCCACACGTTGGAACTCTACCCTCCACATGTTGCAAAGAATTTGTGAGCAGAAGAGAGCAGTTGTGGAGTACCAGCTGCAACAAGGCCGTCCATATTCAGGTCAGACTCCACACATAAGACCTCAGGAGTGGACCTGGATGTCTGATATATGTACCATCCTGACAAACTTTGAGGAGTCCACCAAGATGGTGAGTGACGATGACGCCATCATTAGCGTCAGCATTCCACTTGTCTGTCTTTTGCAATGCTCTCTGCAGAGAATTAAAGATGAGGCATTGCAGCCAGAGTATGATGAGATGGATCAAGAAGCCGTAACGGGCGATTACACACAGCCCAGCCTCATCTCATCCCAACATGCATTGGGGGACAATGAGGGAGAGGAGGAGGAGGAGGAAGAACAGGAGCTGGTATCATGCGCTGTAGACGGTAGTACCTGTACAACTGTCATACCATCGGTTCAGCGTGGGTGGCCTGAGGACAGGGGGGAGGAGGAGGAGGAGAGCATGGTCAGTCGTCATCTTGGTGAGGACACGGAAGTCTTGCCCGTTACCAGTCTGGCACACATGGCTGACTTTATGTTACGCTGCCTTAACCGTGACCCTCGCATTGTCAAAATGTTGGGTGACAGTCATTACTGGTTGGTGACACTTTAGACCCCCGCTACAAGGAGAACTTTCACTCTCTTATTCCTGAGGTGGAGAGGTCTACAAAAATGGGGCAGTACCAGAAGGCCCTTGTTGCAGAACTGTTAAAAAAATTCCCATCTGAACACTCTAGCGGCAGAGGTCACAGTTCATTGCCCAACCAAGGCGTACAGGTGAGAGAGACGCAACTCCAATCCAGCAGAGGCAGGGGAACACTGTCAATGTTCTGGGACAGTTTTCTGAGACCCGCCCAGCTTACAGGCCCTGAGGCGTGGGGTACTCTCACAAGGAGTGGAAAGTTTCAAAAGATGGTAAGGGAGTACCTTGCCGACCGTACCAGCATCCTCCGTGATTCCTCTGTGCCTTTTAATTATTGGGTATCCAAGCTGGACACTTGGAATGAACTCGCTCTGTACGCCTTGGAGGTCCTGGCCTGCCCTGCCGCTAGCGTGTTATCGGAGCGTGTTTTTAGTGCCGTTGGGGGAATTATAACTAAAAAGCGCACTCGCCTGTCAACTGACAATGCTGACAAGCTGACCCTTATCAAAATGAACAAGGTCTGGATTGAGCCAGACTTCTCATCACCTCCAAATGACAGCAGAGTAACATAAAGTCAAATCCACTGTGTTATTTTGGGAGGTGTATTCCCATGCACCGCTTCACACCCACACATGGGTATACGCTTCCTCATTTCGGCTGTGTTTTGCTCTTCTCCTTATCCTCAGCCTCCACCATCACTATACCACAAGGGTGACCGTGATCCGTGTTGCCATCATTGCAAGTTCCTCCGTCCTAATTTTTGGCAGCTTTTGCTTGGAAGGCATAGGCAAAGACTATGGGAGACCCACTCCCCAATAATGGGAATAATGTTTTAATATGCTGTACTGCATGGCTCTTGTTTGCCTGCATTGCAAGTTCCTCCGTCCTAATTTTTGGCAGCTTTTTCTTGGAAGGCATAGGCAAAGACTATGGGAGACCCACTCCCCAATAATGGGAATAATGTTTTTAATATGCTGTACTGCATGGCTCTTGTTTGCCAGCACTGCAAGTTACTCCTTCCTAATTTTTGGCAGCTTTTGCTTGGAAGGCATAGGCAAAGACTATGGGAGACCAACTCCCAAATAATGGGAATAATGTTTTTAATATGCTGTACTGCATGGTTCTTGTTTGCCAGCATTGCAAGTTCCTCCGTCCTAATTTTTGGCAGCTTTTGCTTGGAAGGCATAGGCAAAGCCTATGGGAGACCCACTCCCCAATAATGGGAATAATGTTTTTAATATGCTGTACTGCATGGCTCTTGTTTGCCAGCATTGCAAGTTCATCTGTCCTAATTTTGGCAGCTTTTGCTTGGAAGGCATAGGCAAAGACTATTGGAGACCCACTCCCCAATAATGGGAATAATGATTTTAATATGCTGTACTGCATGGCTCTTGTTTGGCAGCATTGCAAGTTCCTCCGTCCTAATTTTTGGCAGCTTTTGCTTGGAAGGCATAGGCAAAGACTATGGGAAACCCACTCTCCAATAATGGGAATAAGGTTTTTAATATGCTGTACTGCATGGCTCTTGCAAGGGGCATGAAAACCGTCTTGTTAAACCACTCTGAACTCCACAGCTCTTCCAAGGGGCATTAAAACCATCTTGTTAAGCTACTGTGACCTCCACGTCTCTTCCAAGGGGCATTAAAACCATCTTGTTAAACCACTCTGAACTCCACGTCTCTTCCAAGGGGCATTAAGACAGTCTTGTTAAGCTACTGTGACCTCCACGTCTCTTCCAAGGGGCATTGATATTGTTTTTTTATTCCACTGCAACCTCTACCACTCTTCCAAGGGGCATTAAAACCATCTTGTTAAACCACTCTGAACTCCACAGCTATTCCAAGGAGCATTAAAACCGTCTTGTTAAACCACTCTGAACTCAACAGCTCTTCCAAGGGGTATGAAAACCATTTGTTAAACCACTCTGAACTCCACAGCTCTTCCAAAGGGCATTAAAACCGTCTTGTTAAGCTACTGTGACCTCCACGTCTCTTCCAAGGGGAATTAAAACCGTCTTGTTAAACCACTCTGAACTCCACAGCTCTTCCAAGGGGCATTAAAACAGTCTTGTTAAGCTAATGTGACCTCCACATCTCTTCCAAGGGGAATTAAAACCATCTTGTTAAGCTACTGTGACCTCCACGTCTCTTCCAAGGGGCATTGATATTGTCTTTTTATTCCACTGCGACCTCCACCACTCTTCCAAGGGGCATTAAAACTGTCTTGTTAAGCCACTGTGATCTCCTCATCTCTTCCAAGGGGCATTAAAACCATCTTATTAAACCACTCTGAACTCCACGTCTCTTCCAAGGGGCATTAAAACCATCTTGTTAAGCTACTGTGATCTCCACGTCTCTTCCAAGGGGCATTGATGTTGTCTTTTTATTCCACTGCGACCTCCACAACTCTTCCAAGGGTCATTAAAACCGTCTTGCTAAACCACTCTGAACTCAAGAGCTCTTCTAAGGGGCATTAAAACCGTCTTGTTAAACCACTCTGAACTCCACAGCTCTTCCAAGGGGCATGGAAACCGTCTTGTTAAATCACTCTGAACTCCACAGGTCTTCCAAAGGGCATTAAAACAGTCTTGTTAAGCTACTGTGACCTCCACGTCTCTTCCAAGGGGCATTAAAACCGTCTTGGTAAGCTATTGTGACCTCCACGTCTCTTCCAAGGGGCATTGATATTGTCTTTTTATTCCACTGCGACCTCCACCACTCTTCCAAGGGGCATTAAAACTGTCTTGTTAAGCCACTGTGATCTCCTCATCTCTTCCAAGGGGCATTAAAACCATCTTGATAAGCTACTGTGATCTCCACGTCTCTTCCAAGGGGCATTGATGTTGTCTTTTTATTCCACTGCGACCTCCACGACTCTTCCAAGGGTCATTAAAACCGTCTTGCTAAACCACTCTGAACTCCAGAGCTCTTCTAAGGGGCATTAAAACCGTCTTGTTAAACCACTCTGAACTCCACAGTTCTTCCAAGGGGCATGAAAACCGCCTTGTTAAACCACTCTGAACTCCACAGTTCTTCCAAAGGGCATTAAAACAGTCTTGTTAAGCTACTGTGACCTCCACGTCTCTTCCAAGGTGCATTAAAACCGTCTTGGTAAGCTATTGTGACCTCCACGTCTCTTCCAAGGGGCATTGATATTGTCTTTTTATTCCACTGCGGCCTCCACCACTCTTCCAAGGGGCATTAAAACGGTCTTGTTAAGCTACTGTGACCTCCAAGTCTCTTCCAGGGGGCATTGATATTGTCTTTCTATTCAACTGCGACCTCTACCACTCTTCCAAGGGGCATTAAAACTGTCTTGCTAAGCCACTGTGATCTCCATATCTCTTCCAAGGGGCATTAAAACCGTCTTGTTAAACCACTCTGAACTCCTCAGCTCTTGCAAGGGGCATTAAAACCGTCTTGTTAAACCACTCTGAAGTCCATAGCTATTCCAAGGGGCATGAAAACCGTCTTGTTAAGCTACTGTGACCTCCACCACTCTTCCAAGGGGCATTGACATTGTCTCTTTATTCCACTGCGACCTCCACCACTCTTCAAAGCGGCATTAAAACTGTCTTGTTAAGCTACTGTGACCTCCACCACTCTTCCAAGGGGCATTGATATTGTGTTTTTATTCCACTGCGACATCCACAGCTCTTCCAAGGGGCATTAAAACTGTCTTGTTAAGCTACTGTGACCTCCACGTCTCTTCCAAGGGGCATTAAAACCGTCTTGGTAAGCTATTGTGACCTCCACGTCTCTTCCAAGGGGCATTGATATTGTCTTTTTATTCCACTGCGTCCTCCACCACTTTTCCAAGGGGCATTAAAACCGTCTTGTTAAGCTACTGTGACCTCCAAGTCTCTTCCAGGGGGCATTGATATTGTCTTTCTATTCCACTGCGACCTCCACCACTCTTCCAAGGGGCATTAAAACTGTCATGTTAAGCCACTGTGATCTCCATATCTCTTCCAAGGGGCATTAAAACCGTCTTGTTAAACCACTCTGAACTCCACAGTTCTTCCAAGGGGCATGAAAACCGCCTTGTTAAACCACTCTGAACTCCACAGGTCTTCCAAAGGGCATTAAAACAGTCTTGTTAAGCTACTGTGACCTCCACGTCTCTTCCAAGGGGCATTAAAATCGTCTTGGTAAGCTATTGTGACCTCCACGTCTCTTCCAAGGGGCATTGATATTGTCTTTTTATTCCACTGCGGCCTCCACCACTCTTCCAAGGGGCATTAAAACGGTCTTGTTAAGCTACTGTGACCTCCAAGTCTCTTCCAGGGGGCATTGATATTTTCTTTCTATTCAACTGCGACCTCTACCACTCTTCCAAGGGGCATTAAAACTGTCTTGCTAAGCCACTGTGATCTCCATATCTCTTCCAAGGGGCATTAAAACCGTCTTGTTAAACCACTCTGAACTCCACAGCTCTTCAAACGGGCTTTAAAACCGTCTTATTAAGCTACTCTGACCTCCACCTCTCTTCCAAGGGGCATTGATATTGTCTTTTTAATTCCACTGCGACCTCCACCACTCTTCCAAGGGGCATTAAAACTGTCGTGTTAAGCTACTGTGACCTCCATGTCTCTTCCAAGGGACATTAAAACCGTCTTGTTAAACCACTCTGAACTCCACGTCTTTTCCAAGGGGCATTAAAACCATCTTGTTAAGCTACTGTGACCTCCACGTCTCTTCCAAGGGGCATTGATATTGTCTTTTTATTTCACTGCGACCTCCACCACTCTTCCAAGGGTCATTAAAACCGTCTTGCTAAACCACTCTGAACTCCACAGCTCTTCCAAGGGGCATGAAAACCGTCTTGTTAAACCATTCTGAACTCCACAGCTCTTCCAAGGGGCATTAAAACCGTCTTGTTAAGCTACTGTGACCTCCACCACTCTTCCAAGGGTCATTAATACCGTCTTGTTAAACCTCTCGGAACTCCACAGCTCTTCCAAGGGGCATGAAAACCGTCTTGTTAAACCATTCTGAACTCCACAGCTCTTCCAAGGTTCATGAAAACCGTCCTATTAAGCTACTGTGACCTCCACGTCTCTTCCAAGGGGCATTAAAACTGTTTTGCTAAGCTACTGTGACCTCCACGTCTCTTCCAAGGGGCATTGATATTGTCTTTTTATTCCTCTGCGACCTCCACCACTCTTCCAAGGGGCATTAAAACCGTCTTGTTAAGCTACTGTGACCTCCACGTCTCTTCCAAGGGGCATTAAAACTGTCTTGTTAAACCACTCTGAACTCCACAGCTCTTCCAAGTGGCATTAAAACCGTCTTGTTAAGCTACTGTGACCTCCACGTCTCTTCCAAGGGGCATTGATATTGTCTTTTTATTCCACTGCGACATCCACCACTCTTCCAAGGGGCATTAAAACCATCTTGTTAAACCACTCTGAACTCCACAGCTCTTCCAAGAGGCATGAAAACCATCTTGTTAAACCACTCTGAACTCCTCAGCTCTTGCAAGGGGCATTAAAACCGTCTAGTTAAACCACTCTGAAGTCCACAGCTATTCCAAGGGGCATGAAAACCGTCTTGTTAAGCTACTGTGACCTCCACGTCTCTTCCAAGGGGCATTAAAACCATCTTGTTAAACCACTCTGAACTCCACGTCTCTTCCAAGGGGCATTAAGACAGTCTTGTTAAGCTACTGTGACCTCCACATCTCTTCCAAGGGGCATTGATATTGTTTTTTTATTCCACTGCAACCTCTACCACTCTTCCAAGGGGCATTAAAACCATCTTGTTAAACCACTCTGAACTCCACAGCTATTCCAAGGGGCATTAAAACTGTCTTGTTAAACCACTCTGAACTCCACAGCTCTTCCAAGGAGCATTAAAACCGTCTTGTTAAACCACTCTGAACTCAACAGCTCTTCCAAGGGGTATGAAAACCATTTGTTAAACCACTCTGAACTCCACAGCTCTTCCAAAGGGCATTAAAACCGTCTTGTTAAGCTACTGTGACCTCCACGTCTCTTCCAAGGGGAATTAAAACCGTCTTGTTAAACCACTCTGAACTCCACAGCTCTTCCAAGGGGCATTAAAACAGTCTTGTTAAGCTAATGTGACCTCCACATCTCTTCCAAGGGGAATTAAAACCATCTTGTTAAGCTACTGTGACCTCCACGTCTCTTCCAAGGGGCATTGATATTGTCTTTTTATTCCACTGCGACCTCCACCACTCTTCCAAGGGGCATTAAAACTGTCTTGTTAAGCCACTGTGATCTCCTCATCTCTTCCAAGGGGCATTAAAACCATCTTATTAAACCACTCTGAACTCCACGTCTCTTCCAAGGGGCATTAAAACCATCTTGTTAAGCTACTGTGATCTCCACGTCTCTTCCAAGGGGCATTGATGTTGTCTTTTTATTCCACTGCGACCTCCACAACTCTTCCAAGGGTCATTAAAACCGTCTTGCTAAACCACTCTGAACTCAAGAGCTCTTCTAAGGGGCATTAAAACCGTCTTGTTAAACCACTCTGAACTCCACAGCTCTTCCAAGGGGCATGGAAACCGTCTTGTTAAACCACTCTGAACTCCACAGGTCTTCCAAAGGGCATTAAAACAGTCTTGTTAAGCTACTGTGACCTCCACGTCTCTTCCAAGGGGCATTAAAACCGTCTTGGTAAGCTATTGTGACCTCCACGTCTCTTCCAAGGGGCATTGATATTGTCTTTTTATTCCACTGCGACCTCCACCACTCTTCCAAGGGGCATTAAAACTGTCTTGTTAAGCCACTGTGATCTCCTCATCTCTTCCAAGGGGCATTAAAACCATCTTGATAAGCTACTGTGATCTCCACGTCTCTTCCAAGGGGCATTGATGTTGTCTTTTTATTCCACTGCGACCTCCACGACTCTTCCAAGGGTCATTAAAACCGTCTTGCTAAACCACTCTGAACTCCAGAGCTCTTCTAAGGGGCATTAAAACCGTCTTGTTAAACCACTCTGAACTCCACAGTTCTTCCAAGGGGCATGAAAACCGCCTTGTTAAACCACTCTGAACTCCACAGGTCTTCCAAAGGGCATTAAAACAGTCTTGTTAAGCTACTGTGACCTCCACGTCTCTTCCAAGGTGCATTAAAACCGTCTTGGTAAGCTATTGTGACCTCCACGTCTCTTCCAAGGGGCATTGACATTGTCTTTTTATTCCACTGCGGCCTCCACCACTCTTCCAAGGGGCATTAAAACGGTCTTGTTAAGCTACTGTGACCTCCAAGTCTCTTCCAGGGGGCATTGATATTGTCTTTCTATTCAACTGCGACCTCTACCACTCTTCCAAGGGGCATTAAAACTGTCTTGCTAAGCCACTGTGATCTCCATATCTCTTCCAAGGGGCATTAAAACTGTCTTGTTAAACCACTCTGAACTCCACAGCTCTTCAAAGGGGCTTTAAAACCGTCTTATTAAGCTACTCTGACCTCCACCTCTCTTCCAAGGGGCATTGATATTGTCTTTTTAATTCCACTGCGACCTCCACCACTCTTCCAAGGGGCATTAAAACTGTCGTGTTAAGCTACTGTGACCTCCACGTCTCTTCCAAGGGACATTAAAACCGTCTTGTTAAACCACTCTGAACTCCACGTCTTTTCCAAGGGGCATTAAAACCATCTTGTTAAGCTACTGTGACCTCCACGTCTCTTCCAAGGGGCATTGATATTGTCTTTTTATTTCACTGCGACCTCCACCACTCTTCCAAGGGTCATTAAAACCGTCTTGCTAAACCACTCTGAACTCCACAGCTCTTCCAAGGGGCATGAAAACCGTCTTGTTAAACCATTCTGAACTCCACAGCTCTTCCAAGGGGCATTAAAACCGTCTTGTTAAGCTACTGTGACCTCCACCACTCTTCCAAGGGTCATTAATACCGTCTTGTTAAACCTCTCGGAACTCCACAGCTCTTCCAAGGGGCATGAAAACCGTCTTGTTAAACCATTCTGAACTCCACAGCTCTTCCAAGGTTCATGAAAACCGTCCTATTAAGCTACTGTGACCTCCACGTCTCTTCCAAGGGGCATTAAAACTGTCTTGTTAAACCACTCTGAACTCCACAGCTCTTCCAAGGGGCATTAAAACCGTCTTGTTAAGCTACTGTGACCTCCACGTCTCTTCCAAGGGGCATTGATATTGTCTTTTTATTCCACTGCGACATCCACCACTCTTCCAAGGGGCATTAAAACCATCTTGTTAAACCACTCTGAACTCCACAGCTCTTCCAAGAGGCATGAAAACCATCTTGTTAAACCACTCTGAACTCCTCAGCTCTTGCAAGGGGCATTAAAACCGTCTTGTTAAACCACTCTGAAGTCCACAGCTATTCCAAGGGGCATGAAAACCGTCTTGTTAAGCTACTGTGACCTCCACCACTCTTCCAAGGGGCATTGACATTGTCTCATTATTCCACTGCGACCTCCACCACTCTTCAAAGCGGCATTAAAACTGTCTTGTTAAGCTACTGTGACCTCCACGTCTCTTCCAAGGGGCATTAAAACCGTCTTGTTAAACCACTCTGAACTCCACAGCTCTTCCAAGGGGCATTTAAACAGTCTTGTTAAGCTACTGTGACCTCCACCACTCTTCCAAGGGGCATTGATATTGTGTTTTTATTCCACTGCGACATCCACAGCTCTTCCAAGGGGCATTAAAACTGTCTTGTTAAGCTACTGTGACCTCCACGTCTCTTCCAAGGGGCATTAAAACCGTCTTGGTAAGCTATTGTGACCTCCACGTCTCTTCCAAGGGGCATTGATATTGTCTTTTTATTCCACTGCGTCCTCCACCACTTTTCCAAGGGGCATTAAAACCGTCTTGTTAAGCTACTGTGACCTCCAAGTCTCTTCCAGGGGGCATTGATATTGTCTTTCTATTCCACTGCGACCTCCACCACTCTTCCAAGGGGCATTAAAACTGTCTTGTTAAGCCACTGTGATCTCCATATCTCTTCCAAGGGGCATTAAAACCGTCTTGTTAAACCACTCTGAACTCCACAGTTCTTCCAAGGGGCATGAAAACCGCCTTGTTAAACCACTCTGAACTCCACAGGTCTTCCAAAGGGCATTAAAACAGTCTTGTTAAGCTACTGTGACCTCCACATCTCTTCCAAGGGGCATTAAAATCGTCTTGGTAAGCTATTGTGACCTCCACGTCTCTTCCAAGGGGCATTGATATTGTCTTTTTATTCCACTGCGGCCTCCACCACTCTTCCAAGGGGCATTAAAACGGTCTTGTTAAGCTACTGTGACCTCCAAGTCTCTTCCAGGGGGCATTGATATTTTCTTTCTATTCAACTGCGACCTCTACCACTCTTCCAAGGGGCATTAAAACTGTCTTGCTAAGCCACTGTGATCTCCATATCTCTTCCAAGGGGCATTAAAACCGTCTTGTTAAACCACTCTGAACTCCACAGCTCTTCAAAGGGGCTTTAAAACCGTCTTATTAAGCTACTCTGACCTCCACCTCTCTTCCAAGGGGCATTGATATTGTCTTTTTAATTCCACTGCGACCTCCACCACTCTTCCAAGGGGCATTAAAACTGTCGTGTTAAGCTACTGTGACCTCCACGTCTCTTCCAAGGGACATTAAAACCGTCTTGTTAAACCACTCTGAACTCCACGTCTTTTCCAAGGGGCATTAAAACCATCTTGCTAAGCTACTGTGACCTCCACGTCTCTTCCAAGGGGCATTGATATTGTCTTTTTATTTCACTGCGACCTCCACCACTCTTCCAAGGGTCATTAAAACCGTCTTGCTAAACCACTCTGAACTCCACAGCTCTTCCAAGGGGCATGAAAACCGTCTTGTTAAACCATTCTGAACTCCACAGCTCTTCCAAGGGGCATTAAAACCGTCTTGTTAAGCTACTGTGACCTCCACCACTCTTCCAAGGGTCATTAATACCGTCTTGTTAAACCTCTCGGAACTCCACAGCTCTTCCAAGGGGCATGAAAACCGTCTTGTTAAACCATTCTGAACTCCACAGCTCTTCCAAGGTTCATGAAAACCGTCCTATTAAGCTACTGTGACCTCCACGTCTCTTCCAAGGGGCATTAAAACTGTTTTGCTAAGCTACTGTGACCTCCACGTCTCTTCCAAGGGGCATTGATATTGTCTTTTTATTCCTCTGCGACCTCCACCACTCTTCCAAGGGGCATTAAAACCGTCTTGTTAAGCTACTGTGACCTCCACGTCTCTTCCAAGGGGCATTAAAACTGTCTTGTTAAACCACTCTGAACTCCACAGCTCTTCCAAGTGGCATTAAAACCGTCTTGTTAAGCTACTGTGACCTCCACGTCTCTTCCAAGGGGCATTGATATTGTCTTTTTATTCCACTGCGACATCCACCACTCTTCCAAGGGGCATTAAAACCATCTTGTTAAACCACTCTGAACTCCACAGCTCTTCCAAGAGGCATGAAAACCATCTTGTTAAACCACTCTGAACTCCTCAGCTCTTGCAAGGGGCATTAAAACCGTCTAGTTAAACCACTCTGAAGTCCACAGCTATTCCAAGGGGCATGAAAACCGTCTTGTTAAGCTACTGTGACCTCCACCACTCTTCCAAGGGGCATTGACATTGTCTTTTTATTCCACTGCGACCTCCACCACTCTTCAAAGCGGCATTAAAACTGTCTTGTTAAGCTACTGTGACCTCCACGTCTCTTCCAAGGGGCATTAAAACCGTCTTGTTAAACCACTCTGAACTCCACAGCTCTTCCAAGGGGCATTTAAACAGTCTTGTTAAGCTACTGTGACCTCCACCACTCTTCCAAGGGGCATTGATATTGTGTTTTTATTCCACTGCGACATCCACAGCTCTTCCAAGGGGCATTAAAACTGTCTTGTTAAGCTACTGTGACCTCCACGTCTCTTCCAAGGGGCATTAAAACCGTCTTGGTAAGCTATTGTGACCTCCACGTCTCTTCCAAGGGGCATTGATATTGTCTTTTTATTCCACTGCGTCCTCCACCACTCTTCCAATGGGCATTAAAACCGTCTTGTTAAGCTACTGTGACCTCCAGGTTTCTTCCAGGGGGCATTGATATTGTCTTTCTATTCCACTGCGACCTCCACCACTCTTCCAAGGGGCATTAAAACTGTCTTGTTAAGCCACTGTGATCTACATATCTCTTCCAAGGGGCATTAAAACCGTCTTGTTAAACCACTCTGAACTCCACAGCTCTTCAAAGGGGCATTAAAACCGTCTTGTTAAGCTACTCTGACCTCCACGTCTCTTCCAAGGGGCATTGATATTGTCTTTTTAATTCCACTGCGACCTCCACCACTCTTCCAAGGGGCATTAAAACTGTCTTGTTAAGCTACTGTGACCTCCATGTCTCTTCCAAGGGACATAAAAACCGTCTTGTTAAACCACTCTGAACTCCACGTCTTTTCCAAGGGGCATTAAAACCATCTTGTTAAGCTACTGTGACCTCCACGTCTCTTCCAAGGGGCATTGATATTGTCTTTTTATTTCACTGCAACCTCCACCACTCTTCCAAGGGTCATTAAAACCGTCTTGTTAAACCACTCTGAACTCCTCAGCTCTTGCAACTGGCATTAAAACCGTCTTGTTAAACCACTCTGAAGTCCACAGCTATTCCAAGGGGCATGAAAACCGTCTTGTTAAGCTACTGTGACCTCCACCACTCTTCCAAGGGGCATTGACATTGTCTTTTTATTCCACTGCGACCTCCACCACTCTTCAAAGGGGCATTAAAACTGTCCTTTTAAGCTACTGTGACCTCCCCGTCTCTTCCAAGGGGCATTAAAACCGTCTTGTTAAACCACTCTGAGCCCAACAGCTCTTCCAAGGAGCATTGAAATGTTGTTTTTAATTACCTCTAACCTCCACGACTCTTCCAACGGGCATTGCATTTCCTCCTAATTTTAGTCAGCTTTTGCTTTTCAATGCCTGGGCGAAAAATAAGGGAGACCCACTCCCCAATAATGGGTAGAAGGTTTTTAGTACGCTGTAATCCACGTTTGTTTCAAGGGGCATTGGAGTTCCTCATAATTTTTGGAAAGCCTTCCATTCACTGCTTAGGCCAACAGTGTACAGGAGACCCAGTTGCTATAAATGGAAAAAACGGTTTAGTTAAGGCCCTCTGACCTCCATGTCACTTCCAAGGGGCATTGGAGTGTCTCGAAATTTTTGGTAGGCATTGCACTCACTGCATGCCTTATAACTGTGTAGCCAAACCGCTCCTTTTGGTACAGAAACATATCCTACAAGACATGTGTGGTTGACTGGCCTGATATTGATGTGAATGGTCCCTGTTCCTCCTGCTCTTTCTCCTTTGCCACCACCTCATCCATCATTCATCACCTGAAGCTTTGTTTTAACGGGAGTCATAGAACTGGGTTAGTAGCAGGAAAACATCCAGCAATCCTCGGAGGAGGTAGGATATGCGCCAAAACGCTGACCACCTCAGGCCTAGCCACTACTACATACATGCGCTTGCATTCCAAGTAACACAAAGCTAAGGAGAAGGATGGCATCATGATCATGAATAATTTACTCGTTGTGTAGGAGGCCAACCACTGCTGCTGTGTACCTTCTGAACTTTGTGTTGAAGCCTGATTGACCCAGGACCCGCAATCCTCTATGTCTGGAGGACGTGTTGCATCCCAGTGTCCAACTGTGTCCCGGCTTCCACAATATTAACCCAGTGTGAAGGTGTCAGTCAGATGGACCGTCCCTGGCCACATTCACATGTCCATGTGTTTGTGGTTAGGCTGTCCTTCAAATAGGGGTGGCTGGGGACCGTTTATGGACACCCGGCCGCCCGTGGCGGCTGGGGACCAAGCGTGGACACCCGGCCGCCGGGCGGCTGGGGACTGAGTATGGATACCAGGCCGCCGACGCAGCCATGACGTGGTGGCCAGATTTGGCCTCCACATGCCCAAAAGGCCCAATTTCAAGTGCAAGCAAGCAAGCAGTATGGTATTGCAGCCTGGGGGTGGGTGGCAGGCTGCATACTTGCACTTGCATTGCAAGGAATGGGGGAGGTACAATTGAACACTGCCCTGGGACAAGGACTTGCACAGGGATAGTTGCAAGTCTGCATCTTCTGATGCGGCCAGGATCACTTCTGAAGGGCACACTTTTAGGCAGTGACCTGGGTGTCAGAGATGCTTCCAGGGGTCTTCCCCATGCTGTTCCCATGTCTTTTCAGCACTGTATGCATGTGTCACACAGCACATGGCCAGATAAGGTTGTAAAATGTTAAAATGACATTTCCCGGTGAATGCATTTGTCACGGTTGAAAGCAATACAAAAGTGCAAAAATGCATAAAAAATGCTACTTGTGAACATAGTCCAAGGTGTGGAGGAATATTTTTGGTTTTGGTTATTTATTTTACCTTATACACAAGTCTTTACCCTGGAAAGGAAGTTTCTTAACATATTTCACAGGAAAACCGTTTCAGTTTCGTTTTTGAACGTTTTATTGTGAGCCCGTAAAAGTGGCTTAATACCTTTGACCACGTTGTTGACAGCAGTGACCTGGGGGTCAGAAATGCTTCCTTTGGCGATCCCCATGCTGTCCCCATGTCATTTGAACACTGTCACTATCGTTTTGGGCACTTCTTAGGCTTTCTACAGACTGCCGGGGGTGCCGCCGCAAAAATGCTCAGGTCTCCCATAGACTAACATTGGGCTCGTAGCTCAGGTCAAGTACCCGAGTATCACGGTGAGCTCGGCCCGAGCTTCAAGCACCCGAGCATTTTAGTGCTCGCTCAACACTAGTGCAGACCCATTCATTTGAATGGGTCTACCTGTGTAAGTGTCTCCACTACGTGTGAAAACTGTCACCACAGGTACTGAAGACAGGGACCTGTGAAAGAGGCCTTAGTGTGCAATGTCATAGTTTGGGCCACATCCCCTTTCTGATGAAACATACTCCTCACCAACAAGCTAACTCTCCCCTTGTTAGACAAGGCACAGTAAGCATCTAAAATACATCAGAAACATTATGCAGGTCATGAAATTGTATGTGTACAAGGCATCTTTTCAGGCGGTTCCACTCTCAACCCTTCCTGAAAAAGTGCCCTAAGAGGCTGAAAAGATTGAACATATGCTTTCTATGTCAAAAAGAGTGGCTGTCCATATGTTCAAGCTATTACTGTAAATGCCTTTAAACCAATTCAAGTGTCAAAAGAAGCAAAGCATTTAAAATAAGAAACCATTATTCAGCTTCGAAGACTCCACACACTAAATAGAGAACAGCCAGAAGATGCCTGGCATCTTTTGTGACATTTCAAAAACGCCACAAAAAAGTGTTTCTTAATCTGGGTTCTGTTTAAAAAACTTGGTGCGCTCACCCAAATTTAAAAGATGTGCACATACTTAAAGACAGTTTTTGGTACAAAGTATGCAATGATTCCAGCTCAATTAGTTTAATAAATATGCCCAGTTGATGTAAAACATGGACAATTACAGCTCTGTTAGGCGCTGTATTCGTTCTTATCTTGTCAATGGCATGCTGCTAGCAATTTAGGTTTTCTTGCTCTGCACAGTACATAGGGTCCACAAACATTTTAGCAGCAGTAGAGTACATCTAAAACCCAGATGATACAAGCAGGGTAAAGCAATGTCTCCATCTCTGGTCAAATGCTGCTGAATCAGATTGATTGTATTCCAGAGTTTAAAGGGTTAACTGAAAGTACCTTAAAAGGTAAGGTGGACAAAAAAGACTTTCACACTGTACTCAGAGGAAAGGCTGCTGGATATGATCTTTTAGGCAAATAAAATTATAGGCAGTTGAATAAATATTCTAGGCAGTTCTTTACTATATGCGGTCCAGGATGCGGTACAGCAGAAGTTATAGGCAGTTCACTGAGCAGGGGCGGAACTACCGCCCGTGCAGCCGGTTCATTGAACGGGGGCCCCGAGGGAGAGGGGGCCCCTCCAGCCTCCAGCAGGGCCGCCATCAGGGCATGACTGCCCTGACTCCAGTATGGGGCCCGGCCGGTAGGGGCCCCCTCGGGGGCCCCCCTCTTGTGCGTCTCTCTCCTCATGGGGCCCCCGGCCCCATGCTATGCGCCGGGTCCGGGACATTTCAGCGCTGAGCTGCGCTGTTGCAGCAGCGCCTTCATGATTCCCCTGACTTCCGGTCATGTGACGGTGCCGTCACATGGCCGGAAGTCAGGAGAACCTGCTGTCAGCGATTTGGATGAGCGCCAGGATTCTGCAGGGATCGCATGGGGGTAAGTATAACAAGTTTTATTTTTTTTAAAATACAATTAACTAGGAGTGGAGAGATGGGAGAAGCACATGTGTGTGTGTATGTGTGTGTGGGGGGGGGGAGATGGGAGATGGGAGATGCACATGTGTGTGTGTGGGGGGGGAGATGGGAGATGCACATGTGTGTGTGTGGGGGGGGAGATGGGAGATGCACATGTGTGTGGGGGGGGGGAGATGGGAGATGCACATGTGTGTGTGTGGGGGGGGAGATGGGAGATGCACATGTGTGTGTGTGGGGGGGGAGATGGGAGATGCACATGTGTGTGGGGGGGGGGGAGATGGGAGATGCACGTGTGTGGGGGGGGAGATGGGAGATGCACATGTATGTGGGGGGGGAGATGGGAGATGCACATGTGTGTGGGGGGGGGAGATGGGAGATGCACATGTGTGTAGGGGGGGAGATGGGAGATGCACATGTGTGTAGGGGGGGGAGATGGGAGATGCACATGTGTGTAGGGGGGGAGATGGGAGATGCACATGTGTGTAGGGGGGGGAGATGGGAGATGCACATGTGTGTGTGGGGGGGATGGGAGATGCACATGTGTGTGTGGGGGGGATGGGAGATGCACATGTGTGTGGGGGGGGGTGGCAGATGCACATGTGGGGGGGGATGGGAGATGCACATGTGGGGGGGAGGATGGGAGATGCACATGTGTGTGGGGGGGGAGATGGGAGATGCACGTGTGTGGGGGGGGAGATGGGAGATGCACATGTGTGGGGGGGAAATGCACGTGTGTGGGGGGGGAGATGGGAGATGCACATGTGTGGGGGGGAGATGGGAGATGCACATGTGTGGGGGGGGAGATGGGAGATGCACATGTGTGGGGGGGGGAGATGGGAGGTGCACATGTGGTGGAGGGGGATGAGAGAGGGGCACATGTGGGGGAGGGGGATGAGAGAGGGGCACATGTGGGGGAGGGGGATGAGAGAGGGGCACATGTGGGGGGGAGGGGGTGAGAGAGGGGCACATGGAGGGGGATGAGAGCTGCACATGGGGGGGTTTGAGAGCTGCACATGGGGGAATTGGGAGTAGGGGGATAATGAGCTGCACATAACGAATGTGGGGTGGGGGAGAGTAAATGATAAATGATGATGGGGTGGTGAGAGCACGGACATGATATAATGAATTGGGGCAGGGGGTGCATGTAAATATTGAATGCGGGGAGCAGGAAGTATAGAGTAGGGGGCGTTGCGGATGCAGGAGTGTGACTGGTAACAAATTGGCGGAAAGAGTAGAGGTTCTAATTAAATTATATATTAAGTGCCTATTTACAGTTAATGGGGGCACAGTGGTGGATTACAATTTATATTTGGAATGGTAGGTTGCCTAATAACTAACCATATATTGATGGTGGATGCACGTCTGTATTCAGCTGCGTAATGTAGAAGTTGGGGAATGTGCTCTAGATAACTGTGTTATTTTATGCAGAGACGAGTCCTGGCTGGAAGACGTGATGGCGGTCTGTGCTGGATGAAGGAGAAAAGCGAAGATGAAGGACTTCACGTAGAGACGTCACCGGTGAGTTAGTCTATTACATGTACACTGTGTATAATGTCACTGGTGATCACTGTATTACCTGTACACTGACACTATATACAGAGCTCCTGTGTATAATGTCACTGGTGATCACTGTATTACCTGTACACTGACACTATATACAGAGCTCCTGTGTATAATTTCACTGGTGATCACTGTATTACCTGTACACTGACACTATATACAGAGCTCCTGTGTATAATGTCACTGGTGATCCCTGTATTACCTGTACACTGACACTATATACAGAGCTCCTGTGTATAATGTCACTGATGATCACTGTATTACCTGTACACTATATACAGAGCTCCTGTGTATAATGTCACTGTATTACCTGTACATTGACACTATATACAGAGCTCCTGTGTATAATTTCACTGGTGATCACTAGATTACCTGGACACTTACGTTATACATACCATGTATAGAGCTCCCGTGTATAATGACACTTATGGTAATATTAGTAATGTGGTGGTAATATTAGTAATGTAGTGGTAATATGTGGTCTGGTCATGGTGTGGCAGTTTTTCTCCCTTCTGTGTGGTATTATTCGGTCACTATGTTGTGGTAATATGTGGTCTGGTCATGGTGTGGCGGTATTCCCTGTATGTGGTATTATTGGTCATTTAAAAAAAAAATGTATATGACACATTCCCTTAAAGAAAACTAAATAAAAATATATCTAAAAAGAGTATTGGATATTTTAAGAAAATTTTAATAGGTTAGAGTAGGGCCCGCCCAGAAGAGTCTACCTTATCGTGGTGGCGGCTTTAAAAATCTTTTGGCCAAAACAAAAGCTGATGGCTATGTATGTGGCGCCGTCACATGGCCGAACGTCAGGAGAACCTGGTGGCAGCGACGTGGACGAGCGCCAGGATTCTGCAGGGATTGCATGGGGGTAAGTATAACAAGTTTTATTTTTTTTAAATACAATTAATTAACTAGGAGTGGGGGGAATCAGAGATGCACGGGGGGGATGAGAGATGCACATGGGGGGGATGAGAGATGCACATGGGGGGGATGAGAGATGCACATGGGGGGGGTGAGAGATGCACATGGGGGGGTGAGAGATGCACATGGGGGGGGTGAGAGATGCACATGGGGGGGTGAGAGATGCACATGGGGGGGTGAGAGATGCACATGGGGGGGATGAGAGATGCACATGGGGGGGATGAGAGATGCACATGGGGGGGATGAGAGATGCACATGGGGGGGATGAGAGATGCACATGGGGGGGATGAGAGCTGCACATGGGGGGGTGAGAGATGCACATGGGGGGTTATGTTTACATAACTTTGTTGCCTTATGAAGGGCAGGGGGGGCCCCCCAAAATTTCTTGCACAGGGGCCCACTACAGTCTGTGTCCGCCCCTGTCACTGAGTACTATAGGCAGTTCAGTAAATTTTAGAGGTAATTCAGTAAACTCTGTAGGTAGTCCAGTAGATATTATAGGCAGTTCAGTAAGCACTGGAGGCCATCCATTAAACACTGTAGGCAGTCCAGCGTACAATATAGACAGTTCAGTAAATGCTTAGGAAAGTCATCAGATGTTCTAGGCAGTTAATTAAGCTCTGAAAACAATTTAGTGCATATTGTAGGCTGTTCAGTAATTGGTATTGGCAAATACAGTGGCTGTCACAGACAATTCAACAATTAAAGCAGGTGATGTACAGAGGTATTGCTTAGGATTGGCCACTGAAGTTCCAAATCACAAGCGGTACAGGAATGGGACTCCTAGTTTTAAGTTGCATACAGTAAGTCAATGATAGTTGTATTTATCAGTGTATACCCAACCCGGCTCAGTGCCAGAATGGTGCCACCCATCTGAGTAAAGAGGCAGTGCTCATGCTTGACTGCTGCGCCATGGGACTGCCGAGATAGTCATCAACAGCACATCTTGCAAAGTCACAAAGAGAATAAATTAAGTAGTTTTCGAGAATGTGCACTGCTAGCCTATTCATTTGAAAAAGAGTACGAAAGTGCACAATTTTGGAGATTTCTGTGGGTTAGAAGTTATCACCTATCCGGTGGAGAGGTGTTGCTAACTTCTTGTTAACAAAATTCCTATGTAAGTTTATTAGAAGCCAGCTGAGAAGATTACTTTAAAATGAAGAGACATATTCACATTTCACAGAAGATGACATAAGCCAGAGAAGGATCTCATGACCTAAAGTGGGCTTGCAGTTATCATACTATATGATATAGCATAGCAAATCAGAAGGGACTAAGATATAAAAAGAGAAGCAGGAAATCCAATAACCATTTTGAAAGCGAATCTGGATAGTGAGACTGCGTCACAGGTCACAGCTTAGCCATAAAGAGAAAGCCATAAAACACTGAGGAAAATGAGAAAATGTACAGATAGTATGGTTTACCATGCAAGGAAAAGTGTCATACACATTTTTCAGGCTAATTACAGTCTTTGGAGCACTTTTGATTTCCTAGAAAAATTTGGTAAATTTTGCAAATTCAAACTTTAACCCTTTCACTCTGGGACCATTTTCCATTTTCGTTTTTTTCCTCCCCTTTTTCCAAAAGCCATTACATTTTTATTTTTCCAGCCATATAGCCATATGAGGGCTTGTTTTTTTTTGAGGAATGAGATCTACTTTTGAATGACACCATTCATTCCGCGACATACTGTAGTCTACTGAAAAATGGGAAAACATTTCCAAGTGCTGTGAAATTGCAAAAAAAAGTGCAATCCCACAATGATTTTTGAAGTTTTTTTATTTACCATGTTCAATATATGGTAAAACTGACCTAGCAATGTAATTTCCCAGGTCAGTACAATTACACAGATATCAAACATATATAGTTTTTTTTATTAAGTCGTGAAACAAATTCAGAAGTTTGTAAAAAATAAATTTTGCGTCTGTCGCCATAATCTAAGACCCATAACTTTCTCATTTTTCGGGATCTGGAACTGGGTGAGGGCTTATTTTTTGTGCCCTGAGCTGATGTCTTTACTGATACCATTTTAGGGTAGATACGATGTTTTAATCGCCTCTTATTGCATTTTATTGCAATGTTGCAGCGACCAAAAAAAATTTAATTCCAGCCTTTTGATTTCTTTCTCATTACGCCGTTTACAGATCAGACTAACTTATTTTATGTTTTCATAGATTGAAAAATTTCTGAATGCGGCAATACCACATATGTGTATTTTTTTTTTAATTGTTTTATTTTTAATGAGACAAAAGAGGAGTGATTTGAACTTTTGTGTTTTTTTTTTTTTTTTTTTATATTTTTAACACTTTTTTTCACTTTTTACTGTACTTAATATTCCCCTTAGGAGACTTGAAGCTGGGATCGCCCGATTGCCTGTGCAAGCACTGCAATGTATAGCAAAAATCACGATCTATGAACGCATGCCAGTGGCCGACGTTCAAAGGAGCATCGTGATGACGGGCACGGGGGTATTTAGCTGACCTTCAGCTGTCATGACAATCCATCGGCGCATTCATACAATGAAGGTTTTATCACCAGGAGATAATCACTGCAAGGACTGTGAGCAGCAGTCCAACACCGCCCCCTCCTGTCACAAGCAGCTTACTGTCAATAGACAATGTCAATAGACAATGTACTGTACATAAAGAACTGTAGTGTGGGCTGGGTTAGCTTTCTGAGCTCTGCTATATGCTGCATCTAAAACTCTGATTGCGTCACAATTGTTGCACAAAGTAAACTAAGTGATACATCGCTGGAATAAAGATCTCCCTACATTATGCTGCTCGGAAATGATGTAACAAAAACCTGGTGACAGATTCTCTTTATCCCCTTCATGACCTTAGACGTACCCATACATCCTGCTTGGGAAGATGTTCCCGACTTAGGACTTATGAGTACATTCTGGCGATCATGCAGCCACCATGCCTTGGTGATCGCATGAAGGTGCACTTGTGCTCATTGCAACAGAGGGCTTTGCCGCCCTCTAGCATCTACGATCGCTGTGATTGGCTGTTCAAATCTGAACAGCCAATTACAGTGATTTCAATGTTTAGGCAAATGAAATGGCCTAAAACATTGAAGTCAAGCTATGATCAGACCTATAACACCATCGATCATAGGCTGGGACTAGGTAATGGCAGCGTAACCAGCCCCAGCACTGATTGGAGCGATCGAATGATGACATCCGATCACACCAATCAGTGAGCAGAAATGCGGACTGACCTCACAGTGACCGCTCTGCTCCGCCTCATTCTATCTTGGAAACATGAGGAGAGCAGTCACTGTGCTGTTCTTCTACTGGATCTGCTGGGACTTCTGGTGCCACATACGATTTAAGCCTGTGCCACCACTTCTTGTGCTGTTGCCGACTGAAGAAAGAAGATCTTCCTTTCATGTTCCCGTCCTGTTCTTGTCCCCTGCTCTTTTCCAGTCCACCACAATCCCTCTCTCCCTCCTTTCCCTCCTTTGTACCTCTCTCTAACCCCTTCCTCACCCCCCATTCTCCTACCAAGCAGTGATAAGTACTTGATCGCTGATCAGAACTTGACCACTGCTTTTTTGGCTTTTTTTTCTTTTGCACTACCTCCGTGCATGCATCCTGCAGCCACCAAGCACTGATCAGTGACGCACATCTCAGCGTACGTGCTCACTTTTGGACAGGACTTTTTTCCTGTCCATTTTTTCCCCACTTTTGTACCACATCCGTGCGTGCCTCCTGCAGCCGCTGAGCCACTGATCAGTGATGCATATCACTGATCACTATCCGTGCATGCTTTTGGCCAGGACTTTTTTTTTCCGGTCCATTTTCTTCCTTTCTTTTGCACCACATTCGTGTGTATGTCCTGCAGCCGCTGATCCACTTATTAGTGACGTACTCACTGATCAGTATCCGTGTTCACTTTTGGTCAGGACTTTATTTTTTCTCCTGTCCATTTTTCCCCTTTTTTGCACCACATCCATGCCTGCGTCTTACAGCCACCGAGCACTGATCAGTGATGCACATCACTGATCGCAAAAAACAGAGAGGACTCCCTAGGTCACTAGTTGGGCAGCTACTCAAAAAGGGTGAGAGCAGATCCCAATGTAGCAACAACCTTCTGGTGGTTAATGACAAAGGACAAGAGGGATGTCCTTTTCTTGACCACAATACATAGTGATGGCAGAACACCCACCACTGTACGAGGTACCTCTACACATGTCTACAAACCAGACAGTGGCCTGTGGTACAATAAGAATATGGGGAGTGATCTCTGTGATCAAGTCCTCCAGTCCTACAGTGCCAGGCAGAGTGCTAAGGTGTGGTACAAAAAGCTGGCCATGCATATCGTGCAGATGGAATTGTCTAACGATTACATGCTATCACAATGTGCAGACTAGACCAGCACTTTTCTTCAGTTCAAAGTGGTAGTGATCAAGGCCCTAATATTTGGAAGTCTGGAGGAACTGGCCCCAGTACTTATGGAACTGAAGGTGCCCATATAGTACCAGGACAACATTTCCCAGGTGAGGTCCCTCAAACTGCAGAGAAAGGAAGATCGCAAAAAAAGTGTCTAGTGTGTTACAGGAGGGGGAAAAGAAAGGATACCACTTGGCAATGCGACACCTGCCCAGACAAACCTATCCTGAGTATAAAACAATGTTTTAAAGTCTACCACTCATCCACAGACTACTACATTTATTTCTGACTTACTCTAATTTATTGCACCACTTGATGTACTTAACACCACTCACATATGCCAACCTGATGCATTCTACACAATTTACATATGCCAACCTGATGCACTCTAGACAACTCACACATGCCAACCTGATGTAATCTACACAACTAACATATGCCAACCTGATGCACTTTACACAACTCACATATGCCAACCTGATGCACTCTATGCAACTCACATATGACAACCTGATGCATTCTACACAAATTATGTATGCCACCACATTATAAAATTCACATACCAGGGAAACACTAGATCGTTTCCAATATAGGGTCACTTGTGAGAGGTTTCTACTACTTAGGCACATCAGGGGCTCTCCAACCACAACATGATGCTCGCAGACCATTCCAACAAAGTCTGCGTTCCAAAACGTCGCTCCTTCTTTCAGAGCTCTACAGTATGTCCAAACATTAGAAAATGCACAACAGATTTTGGGGTCAATTTCTCTTGCTATCCTTGTGAAAATGAAAACATTTGAGGCTAAAACAACATTTTTCCCGGAAAAATCATTTTTTTTCATTTTCACAGTTCAAAGTTGTAAAATTCTGTGAAGCATCTGTGAATTCAAGTTGCTCACGACATGTCTAGATAAATTATGTGAGGGGTCTAGTTTCCAAAATGGGGTCACTTATGGGGATTTTCCAATGTTTAGGCACATCAGAAGCTCTCCAAACGCGACATGATGCCCGCAGACCATTCCATCAAAGTCTGCGTTCCCAAACATCACTCCTTCCTTTTAGAGGACAACAGTGTGTCCAAACAATAGTTTCCCATCACATATGGGGTATCACCATACTCAGGAGAAATTGCACAACAAATTTTGGGGGCCATTTTTCCTACTATCCTTGTGAAAAGGGGAAAAAATGGGGGCTAAAACAACATTTTTGTGTGGGGAAAAATCCAATTTTTTCATTTTCACAGTTCAACGTTGTAAAATTCTGTGAAGCACATGTGGGTTAAAGGTGCTCATCACATGTCTAAATAAATTCCTTGAAGGGTCTAGTTTCCAAAATGTTTTTTTTTTCACTGTTTAAGAACATCAGGGGCTCTCCAGAAGTAACGTGATGTCCGCTAACGATTCCAGCCAATTTTACGTTCAAAAGGTCAAACGGCGCCCCTTCCCATCTGAGCCCTGCTATGCACCCAAACAGTAGTTTTCAACCACATATGGGTTATCGGCATACTCAGGAGAAAATGCAGAACAAATTATACAGTGCTTTTTCTCCTGTTACCCTTTTGAAAATGCAAAATTTGGGGCTAAAACATTTTTGCGGGAAAATATGATTTTTTATTTCCTCAGCTCAATGTTATAATATTCTGTGAAGCACCTATCTATTCTAGACAATTTTCACTCCAAAATTCACTCCATTCCAGCCCTGCCGTGCGCCCAAGCAGTAGTTTTCCACCACTTATTGGGTATTGGCATACTCAGGAGAAATTGCATAACAAATTGTATTGTGCATGCAAAATTTGAGGCTAAAGAAACATTTTTGTGGAAAAAAGTAAAATTGTAATTTTTTTTCTTCCACATTGCTTTAGTTCCTGTGAAGCACCTGAAAGGTTAATAAACCTCTTTGATGTGGTTTTGAGCAGTTTGAGGGGTGCAGTTTTTAGAATAGTGTCACTTTGGGGTATTTTCTGTCATATAGGCCCCTCAAAGTCACTTCAAATGTGTCACTTCAAATTATGTTGGAAACTTGAGAAATTGCTGATAAACTTTTAACCCTTCTAATTTTCTAACAAAAAAAAATTGCTTCAAAAATTGTGCTGATGTTAAGTAGACATGTGGAAAATTTTATTTATTAACTATTTTGTTTGGCATAACTCTCTAGTTTAAGGGCATAAAAATTTAAAGTTTCAAAATTGCAAAATTTTCACCAAATTTCTGATATTTTCATCAATAAATGAAAAATATAACATCCTAAATACAAATACAATCTCAAAATCATTGGGATCATGTGAAGCTTTCCTGAGTTATTAACTCATAAAGTGACACTGGTCAGGATCGAAAAAATTGGCCTGGTCAGGAAGGTAAATAAAGGTTGGGTGGTGAAGAAGTTCATTTTATAAAGTTATTTGTTTTGCCACACATAAAGATAATAAAACTGGTGAAACAATTTTACTGTCTATGGAAACCTCTTACTAAACAACCATGTTATTATGGTAAAATTTTCCAATAAGTCAAAACATGTTTTTCCTCCATACATGGCAAAGAGATTGTCCAATTAATGGATCATGATGAAAATATTATCTGTCTCCTGATTAGAATCCTCTAAATCTATAAATAGAGATGATAGAATCTGCAAAGATTCAGCAAATCAGGGGGATTTTATAAGGAAATTTGATTTGCAGTGAAGTTGTTCAATTTGAATTGAAAGTTTTTCATTATGCTTTTGGATCTCTCCAGATCCTAGGGCATAATAAAAAGATGTAAGACAAAAATTATATTCTCTTCACCGCTCACCTGTCCAGCCACCCACACAACCTGCTGCCTCCTGACAAAACTGCAGGCGGAGGTGAAACGCGCGTTGAGGTGTTAGCAGCCGTATACATCATGTCCACAGGTAATTAATTATGATGTACAGTATTCATTATGATACATTAATTGTCAACCAGTGTGTATAGTGATATGCATGGCAATATAGAGATTTATTTCTACCTGGGCCACAGGCAATTTATACTGTGGTAATGACTTAGTGTGACCTTCTCATATTATATTTTCTGTAATGTATGGCTTGTGTAAGTGATTTTATTGTCTATTTAGTTATCCATCATGTATTATCCATTCTAATATATTCTCAATAAAATTAATATTTTATTATACAGTACTTTTTGATCGATTTGCTCCTTCATGGACGCTGTAGGTTTATCTGGCCGGTCATCTGCATCTCTTTGTTTCCCTTTCCCCTATTATGTGCATTCTCTTCACTCCATGCTGTGGCTTTCATTGCTCACAAGGCTCTGTCTCAAATCTATATGAGGTTAAGAAGATTCATACAGCTTAAACTCATACATGAAATAGACATGTTATTTCTTTTATGTTGGTCTCTGTACACATATTTGCTGTGGCGTTCAAAACAGAAGCCACAACACTATGCCAAATCTGTCTGTCAGCAGGAGATTATCATTAGAAGACTAGTAAACCTGCTGCCAGGTTGCCAAGCATATTCATTAGCTTTGTATAACCTCACCACTACCACTGATCGGCAGTTTTATGTGTGCACTGTACATGGGCAGAAAGCTGCCAATCAGTAGTGGGGGCGGGGTTATAGTGAACTCAACTTTTGGGAGACAGCAAGCAGCCCAGTAAGTGATGCATCGCTGGAATTAGGGTCTCCGTCCCTACATTATGCTGCTGTCAGAAGGGACAGATCCCCATCGAGGTTGGCACAGTTTTGATGCTAGTTTTGAGTGTTGCATTCTGTACTATTCATGCTGTCAAATTTGACATTATTATCGATGGAGCCTCCAGCGCATGTGTGAGCATTGCCTTAATTAAAGTTGGAGGGATCTTTTATATTCTTGCAATGAAATAACACAGCCACCAGGGAGCAACAAAAAAATACAATATTGTAGATGGCATTATCATTAGAGGTTATTACTGTGAAAATGTAATGTATCATCCTCATTTGTAGTGTTTTAGTGCTTTTTTTTTCTATGCATTTTGTAGTGTAATTGGAAAAACACTAAAATGAGGCATGATTACATCCTAAAAACAGAATTTCCAAGAGATCAAACACTGTGTTTCTAATGTGAGATGTGTGACTTTCTCATTTCTATACTGTAAAGTTAATTACAATAAGGAACGCTTCCTAGCGACATCTGCTTTAGTAAGCTGCATAGGAAAAATAAGGTATGCAACAGCATGTATTTAACCTCCAATGTCACGGTAACCCACTCTTACACACAAAATCTTCAATTAGGCAGAATCACTGCTTCTGTATTAAAATGAGACTCAGAGGGATACAATATCAATTCTATGGTTTTATGCCCATGAGCTGTAATGCATAAGGATGTAATGCATTTTAAATGACTAATTTAGCCCGGAATTTGCTGTAGCTTTTTGACTTAACGATATTTTTACAATTTACAGCAATGCATGCATTTGTTGGCAAGTCTTCTGCCACTGTGCCCTGGTTCTCAACAGAGCTATTTCAGAAATGATTATTGTAAATCCAGATCCAGAATGAATATTACAGAGAGATAACAAACAGAAATGTGTTATATGCGGGTAATAATGGAAAAAACAAAATAATTTGCAAATATTATCATATTTTTTTAATAAGCTGGGCCTGTTAGTGAAAGGAATAAAAATCTGGAATTGCGTTTGGTTAGAAATGTGATAGAAAATAACATTTATTATTACTTTATGTGGATGTCCGGCTTCAGCAGCATTTTATAATTTGCATTGAAAATGATTCTACATACAAATCTAAGTATCATTGTAAATACATTACTTTACCCCTTGTACATCAGAACTTATATAATGTATTATAGTCCAACACTACTGCATATTCATTATTTTGCACACTTAAAGGGGTTATGCCACAACACACTTTGCTACTAAAAGCGAATAACCAAGTGCAAAATGATCACAGAAAATGTTTAGAGTGGATAACTTGAATAAATAACACCTTTTTATATGTTTTCTGGTTCGCTTGTGCACTCTTCATATCATACCGAACAGGAGAAATTGTGGGAGGGATTACAAGAAGGCCCATGTGAGAGCTGCTGCCTGTCCTCGATTGGCTGCAGCGTCACTGCCTTTATAGTCTCCTTCCCCATTGCTGTGTTCAGTCTCCTACTACATTCCAGCTTGACAGAAATCTTTTTTATCTCCTTAAAAATGGTGTGTGATCATTATTTCCTCTCCAAATACGCTCTATTGTTCTCTCTCTATATGCACTGCTCAAAAAAAATAAAGGGAACACTCAAATAACACATCCTAGATCTGAATGAATGAAATATTCTCATTGAATACTTTGTTCTGTACAAAGTTCCATGTGCTGACAACAAAATCACACAAAAATCATCAATGGAAATCAAATTTATTAACCAACGGAGGCCGGGAGTTGGAGTCACCCCCAAAATTAAAGTGAAAAACACACTACAGGCTGATCCAACTTTGATGTAATGTCCTTAAAACAAGTCAAAATGAGGCTCGGTATTGTGTGTGGCCTCCACGTGCCTGTATGACCTCCCTACAACGCCTGGGCATGCTCATGATGAGGTTGCGGATGGTCTCCTGTGGGATCTCCACCCAGACCTGGACTAAAGCATCCGCCAACTCCTGGACAGTCTGTGGTGCAACGTTGGTGGATGGAGCGAGACATGATGTCCCAGATGTGCTCAATCGGATTCAGGTCTGGGGAACGGGCGGGCCAGTCCATAACTTCAATGCTTTCATCTTGCAGGAACTGCTGAAACACTGCAGCCAAATGAGGTCTGACATTGTCCTGCATTAGGAGGAACATAGGGCCAACTGCACCAGCATATGGTCTCGCAAGGGGTCTGAGGATCTCATCTCGGTACCTAATGGCAGTCAGGCTACCTCTGGAGAGCACATGGAGGGCTTTGCGGCCCTCCAAAGAAATGCCACCCCACACCATTACTGACTCACTGCCAAACCGGTCATGCTGAAGAATGTAGCAGGCAGCAGATCGCTCTCCACAGCGTCTCCAGACTCTGTCACGTCTGTCACACGTGCTCACTGTGAACCTGCTTTCATCTGTGAAGAGCACAGGGCGCCAGTGGCGACTTTGCCAATCCTGGTGTTTTGTGGCAAATGCCAAGCATCCTGCACGGTGTTGGGCTGTGAGCACAACCCCCATCTGTGGACGTCGTGCCCTCATACCACCCTAATGGAGTCGGTTTCTAACCGTTTGTGCAGACACATGCACATTTGTGGCCTGCTGGAGGTCATTTTGCAGGGCTCTAGCAGTGCTCCTCCTGTTCCTCCTTGCACAAAGGCGGAGGTAGCGGTCCTGCTGCTGGGTTGTTGCCTTCCTACCGTCCCCTCCACGTCTCCTGGTATACTGGCCTGTCTCCTGGTAGCGCCTCCAGCCTCTGGACACTACGCTGACAGACACAGCAAACCTTCTTGCCACAGCTTGCAATGATGTGCCATCCTGGATGAGCTGCATGACCTGAGTCCATCTCATGCTACCACGAGTGTGAAAGCACAACCAACATTCAAAAGTGACCAAAACATCAGCCAGAAAGCATTGGTACTGAGATGTGGTCTGTGGTCCCCACCTGCAGAACCACTCCTTTATTGAGTGTGTCTTGATAATTGCCAATAATTTCAATCTATCGTCTATTCCATTTGCACAACAGCATGTGAAATTGATTGTTAATCGGTGTTGCTTGCTAAGTGGACAGTTCGATTTCACAGAAGTTTGATTTACTTGTAGTTATATTCTGTTGTTTAAGTGTACCCTTTATTTTTGTGAGCAGTATATATATATATATATATATATATATATATATATATATATATACTGTATGCATGTGAGCAAAAAGATTGAAAGGACTCTGGTCCAGTGGCCATGTCGGTAGTTTATCAATAAAATAGTCAAAATGTAATGTGTGAGAGAGTGAAATAAAGGAGTGATATGAGATAAGCAGCATGTAGTTTGAGTAAATAAAAGTAATAGCAAAAAAGTGTGATGCTTGATAATTATCGATAGATAAATATACATAAACATATGTACAGGCTTCTCCAGCCTGTCTGGTCCTCTTCTATCCACCACCGTGTGCCGTATCTCCAGCCTCTTCACTATAGCCAACGACTTACGGACGTGTCCAGGCCTTGGAGGTCAATGCGTGTTTTAAGGTCATGAATGCAAGACATGCGCCGTGACCTTATGCTGTGCAGTGATCTCCAAGAGCTAGAGATGGAGGGAAGTCCTGACCTATAGCAAAGAGACCGGAGATGCGATGCACGACAGTGGAAATAAGAGGACTGGGCGGTAGACAGTAGGGTGGCCTAGGGATGGTGAGCAATTAGATGAGTATTATCAGTTTGAAACTGAATTTTTCTGGTACATGATATATATTTATTTATATTTCCAAACTTGCCAACATTCCTGCAAGGTTAGGAAAGCTCCTGGGTAAAGGGGAAATCTTATTTGCCAAAATTGGCAAATATCCTGGCAAATACCTTCCTTAGGCCTCGCTCACATCTGCGTATAAATTGGACAATTGCAATGTGAGAAAAAAATCACATTGCAACCTGACCAATGTTATTCAGTGAGTCAGTGTGGATCTGCAAGTTTTTCCTCAACTCCATAGGCTTTAGTAGCAGCCACTCCGGGTCCTGCTGTGCTCTGCGAGACCCAGTGGCTGTCATAAACAGTGACGTCAGTAACTATACGGAGAGTCAGAGACGCCAAGACTCATAGGGGCAGAGTGACTCTGTGACTCTGATGAACGGTATAGTTACTGACGTCACCCCAGTTCAGAGCCACCGGGACTCATGGTACACCGCGAGACCTGGAGTGGCTGCTGATTAAAGCCTATGAAGCTTCGCCTCTGAACAAGGCTCCATAGCCTTTGGACGTCGGTTCGGCAATCATCGTAGGAACACCATAAACTACATCAGACCTGCATGGGAACTGATTATGACGCACCCCTGGGCCTGTGTCGCGCAGCGTTGCGCACGCGGGAGCTTACCCGGAGCCGGATCTGTTGAGGGTAGTAGTCTCGTGGCGGTGACCCGGTCCGTGCCCAGGGAGTCAGACTAAGTGGCGCTGTATCAGCGGTAGATGATGGACGACTACGCCACCCGTTGAATGCAGCTATGGAGCTGCCGCTGCAGGGCAGACCGCTGAGGCCGGTGGAAGGATGGTGCAGCGTGGATGGTATAACCCCCAACGGGAGGGGTATGGCCTCAGGGCAGCCGACGTGGATGATGGGGGTAGCAGGAACCACTCAGAGACGATGCGGTGTAGTTCAGGGTCTTTACTGGTGACAAGGATAGACCCTCCCGGAGTACTGGCTAGCGGTTGGGGCCTGGTCAGTCCTTGAGCAGATGGGATCTCCCCTGGCCAGGCGGAGTTGTAGGCCTCCCAAACTAACGATACTCTTCTGGCTACCTTGCTAGAAGCGAGTATAAGTAGCCCACGTCCCTGAGTGTACCGTGTGGTGCTCACCCGTATGGCCGGTGACTCGGGGCCTTCTAGTAGCTTCCGCTCCACGACGGCGGTGCTGGTCCCATGCGTGTGACCGTGCCTTCGGGTTTCTTGGCCAGAGGACCTGAAATCCCCTGCCTGACGGATTCTGCTGCTGGGTAGGAGTTAGTCCCCACAGCCTCGGACTCCGGGTCCGGTAAGAAATCTTCTCAGTCAGGGCGAGCTCTGCAGCTGCCAGCCCCTGACTCTTTGTAACACTGCTCCCACAGAGCTCCTGTTGTTTCTTCCTATGCTGCTTCTCTTCTCTACTTCTGGCATGGCCCAGGAGCTGGGCCCAGCCGGGGCCACAGCTCCCTGTCAGCCCTCCTGGCTGAACTCTCCCTCTGAACTCCCTAACCCTGCCTCAGCCCCAGGTTTATCTAGGGGAAGTTCTTCCCCTCCCAGGACTGGGCAGGAGGTGTGGCATGCATAGGATTCCTGACCAAGAGACCTCCCACCTGCTCTCAGACATAACATTGCCGTTACTGTGGAAACCAGACCCCTGGGGTGCCACAATTACATCTTAGGAAAAACTTGCAGAACAGCACTGACTCATTGAATAACAATGGTCAGAGTGCAATGCGATGTTTTTTTTCGCATTGCACTTGTCCGATATATAGGTAAGTGTGAGCAAACCTTTAGTCCTAACCCTAGTCCTTATCCTCATCATAACAATAGTTTTAACCCTCATCCATTTATTAACCCTAGTCTTAATCTCAGTCCTAACCCTTGTCATAGTCTTAATCTTAGCTCTAATCCTAGCACTGTTGGACAGAGACAGAAGAGGGCCCCTGTGCAGGGGCAATATATGATCCCTTTACAGCCCAGTAGCTCATTATTATCCATAATTCCACATATTTTGGAGGTGGAAATGGGTCCCCTTACCTCTTGGGCCCGTGTGCGACTGCACAGGTTGCACCAATGGTATGTCCGCTACAGAATCTTAGTCCAAATCCTAATCTTAGTCCTAACCTTAGTTAGGGTTAGAAAAAGTATGTAGAAATTAAAGTTTATAATAATATTAGTTTATTAAAAAAAAATAGTTTACTATATTATTTTTTTTTTATAAAAAGGGTATACTTTTTTAAATTTGGGAAATCTCTCCCAGCGAGTCTCTGAGTCTCACAAAACTGTAAGTGAGAGAAGAGGCAGGGATCAGTGAGAGGACGTACAAAGAATGGGGACACTGTGTGAGGAGAGAAATGCTAAATCAGTAAGTGCTACAACAGTTGTAATGAGTTTGTAATCTGGTTGCCTCTTTCTGCATAGACATAGATGATAAAGCTATCAATGTAATGAGCTTTGTCAGCTCTGTCGTTCCATGCTGAAAGCAGCAACCAGGTGACAAACTCATCACAACTGTTGGTCTGTGCATTGGCAGCAGCCATTGAGCAGACAAAGCACTTGCTGAACACTTCACTGATTCAGCTCCCTGCTGAGAAGCTGGGGGAAGTCCATAGACAGTAGGAGATGTGGGAGAAGCCATCAGCAGAGGAGACAGCTGTGGAGAAAGAGGTGTTGGGGCTGACCTGTGCAACCGGAGCGGGAGCTGGGGAAGTGAAGCATTCAGTAAGTGTTTGCCTTCTCCATCGCTGCTGCCAGTGCAGAGAGCACAGCACTTGTGACGAGTTTATCATCTAGTTGCTGCGGCCTGTGAAGGCAGTGACCGAGATGACAGAACAGTCAGACAAAACTCTGTCACATCGAAGGCTCCCTGTGTACAGAGCAGCAACTAGAAACCTGCCACATCACAACTGTACTGCTCTGCACTTACAGCAGCCATTGAAAAGATATACACATATTTAGCTCTCCTCATCAAGAAGGGGGCAGGAGGCGCACAGAGCAGTCACTTCAGATGCTTCCCTGCACCTAACTGCTTTCAGTCAGCTGGATGAGAGCCGGCTGGCTGAGGCGGAGGGATTCTCCTGCATTGCTGAAGCAGCCATTACAAGGGAAAGTGAACTGCGCATGCTCAGCCGTTAGTAAGAGAGTTAGATAGACGGACATAGAACCCAGAGGTGCTATAACTAGGGGGCGCCATACTAGACATCAAAGTTACATATCATTTGAACTGGGCATCATTTTTAATAGGTTTATATTACAAAAGTGATTCTTTCATTGATGTCTGCAGCATTACCGATATGTTATATGGTGGCACAGCCCCTTTAAGTGCTGAAAGTGACCAGCATTCCTTGTTAGATCAGTGACTGCAAAGAGTTAATTCTAGTGATTTGCATAATGGGAAGCAGGGCTTATGTCCCATGCAGTACTTTTTGTTTACCCCCTTCTCATATATTTTAATGTTTAGGAGTATCAAAAAGAAACAAAAAACATTTTTCTCCACTCATGGTTATTGGTTGGGTGAAGCCATTTATTGTCAAACTACTGTGTTTTCTCTTTATAAATCTTAATGACAACCAAAAACATCCAAATGACCCTGATCAAAAGTTTACATACCCTGGTGATTTTGGCCTGATAGCATGCACAGAATTTGACACAAATGGGTTTGAATGGCTACTAAAGGTAACATCCTCACCTGTGACCTGTTTGCTTGTAATCAGTGAGTGTGCATAAAAGCTGAGTGAGTTTCTGGGATCCAGACAGACTCTTGCATCCTTCATCCAACCACTGATGTTTCTGGATTGTGAGTCATGGGGAAAGCAAAAGAATTGTCAACAGATCTACAGGAAAAGGTAGTTGAACTGTATAACACAGGAAAGGGATACAAAAAAATATCCAAGGAATTGATAATGCCAGTCAGCAGCGTTCAAACTGTGATTAACAAACGGAAAATCAGGAGCTCTGTAAAAACCAAACCACGGTCAGGTAGACCAACAAAAGCCACAACTGCCAGGAAAATTGTTTGGGATGGAAAGAAAAACCCATAAATAACATCAGCTGAAATTCAGGACTCTCTGAAAACTAGTGGTGTGGCTGTTTCAAGATGCACAATAAGGAGGCACTTGAAGAAAAATGGGATGCATGGTCGAGTCGCCAGAAGAAATCTATTACTGCACAAATGCCACAAAGTATCTAGCCTACAATATGCCAAACAGCACAGAGACAAGCCTCAAAACTTCTGGAGCAAGGTAATTTGGAGTGATGAGACCAAAATTTAACTTTTTGGCCTCAACCATAAACGTTACATTTGGAGAGAGGTCAACAAGGCCTATGATGAAAGGAACACCATTCCTACAGTAAAGCATGGAGGTGGATCGCTGATGTTTTGGAGATGTGTGAGCTACAAAAGGCACAAGAAACTTGGTAAAAGTTGAAGGAAAGATGAATGCAGCACGTTATCAGCAAATACTGGAGGCAAATTTGCACTCATCAGCCCGGAAGCTGCACATGGGACGTACTTGGACGTTACAACATGACAACTATCCAAAACACAAGGCCAAGTCGACCTGTCAATGGCTACAGTAGAACAAAGTGAAGGTTCTCGAGTGGCCATCTCAGTCTCCTGACCTCAATATCATTGAGCCACTCTGGGGAGATCTCAAGCGCGCAGTTCATGCTAGACAGCCCAGGAATTTACAGGAACTGGAGGCTTTTTGCCAAGAAGAATGGGCGGCTTTACCATCTGAGAAAATAAAGTACCTCATCCACAACTACCACAAAAGACTTCAAGATGTCATTGATGTTAGAGGGGGCAATACACGGTCATAAGAACTGGGGTATGTGAACTTTTAATCAGGGTCATTTGGATGTTTTTGGTTGTCATTAAGATTTAAAAAGAGAAAACACAGTAGTTTGACAATAAATGGCTTCACCCAACCAATAACCATGAGTGGAGAAAATTTTTTTTGTTATCATTCATATTCTCTGAAACAAGGCCAAGAAAGGAAAAATTCTGCCGGGGTATGTAAACTTTTGAGCACAACTGTGTAAATATATATATATATGCAGAGAGAGAGACAACAAAACATTGTTTTACTGCTTTAGACCCAGAAGGAGACTTGATCCTGCGTTCATCTGAATGCTTATACTTTATACTGCAATACTACTGCAGAATATAGGACAAATCACTGTCTATTAAGAAGTTCAGAACATGCCACAGGAGAACTGAAATGGCAGCTATGGGGGCCTTCAAACACAAGGTTTAATGCTCCTAATTTAAATATAGATGTAGTAATTCTTAACTTGTCAGAGGCACACTTCTTTATTAACATAGCCATACAGCTTGGCATCTGAACAGTTATGAATTGCTGTTCTGTAGACAATCAGAAGCAATAATTGTACAGGAATACATTACAAGAACCATGACCAGTACAGAAATACTGCATGAGAACCAACAACATAAAAGCATCACCAGAACCACAATCAGTACAGGAATACATAATCAACAAAGCCATAATCAGTACATGAATAAAACACGAGAGTCATTTTCAGAACATGAAAACAGATCAAGAGCCATCATCAGTGGATGAATACAGAACCAATATTACATGAATACAGTAACAAAACCGGCATAAGTACATAAATAGACCACTAGAACCATCATCAGTACATAAATACATTGCCAGAACTGGCATAAGTACATGAATACAGCACCAGAACCACCCTGAGTACATGAATACAGAAACAGAATCACCATCAGTATATAAATACAACACCACAATCATCATCAGTACAGGAATACAGCACCAGAAGCACAACATCAGTACATGAATACATCAGTAGAACCACCATCAGTTCGTAAATACAGCACGAAAACAGGTATAAGTACATGAATACAAAACCAGAACCGCTAGTGCATGAATACAGCTCCAGAAACACAATCAGTACATGAATATAGCACCAGAACCTCAATTCTGTACATGAATGAAGCACCAGCTAACAGCTGTTTAATGTCCTCAGATGGTATCTCAAATGCTCATTGACAGAAATCTTGAATGAAAATTTGTGGTGAGTGTCGTAAATATACCTCTTCTCATGAAGGATTGTGAAGTTATTTTGTCTGATGAAGCCCCCTTCAGACGTTTTGGGACATCTGGAAGAATGGCTGTCCGGGGAAGAAAAGTTGAGCACTACCATTAACCCTCTGCCATGCCATCAGTAAAGCATCTTAAGACCATGTCTGGGGTTGCTTTTCATCCAAGGGAGTAGGCTCACTCACAATTTTTCCTAAGAACACTGCCATGAATTAAGCAACTTCTCCCAACAATCCAGGAGTTATTTGGTGATTAACAATAATCTTTCAAACATAACGAACTACCTTGCAACAGGCCAAAAGTGATAACTAACTGACTCACTGAATAAAACATTGAAATCTTGGGTCCAGGGCCAAGAAACTGTCCAAATCTGTATCCTATTGTGGACAATCATCAAAATGTGGGAGGACAAACATAAACACAGAAATTGTGGTAAACTACAAGTGCTGATTAGGAAAGGATGGGTTGTCATCAGTCAAGAATTGGCCCAGAAGATTATATCCAGCATGTTACTCCAAATTGCAGAAGTTCTGAAAAATTGGGGTCAGCACTGTAAATATTGAGTCTTTGCATAAACTTGATGTAATGTCAATGAAAGTTTAAAAACTTATGAAAAGTTTATAATTGTATTTCAGCAACCATAGAAACATCTGTCTAAAAGATCTAAAAACAATGACAAAGTAAACTTTGTGAAAACCAAAATTTGTGTCGGTCTCAAAACTTTTGGCCACAACTGCACATCTACCAGTAACATTGAATGATACACCATGAACAGTGATGTGACTAAGAATTCTAAGTCACCATGGTAGCTTAGTTGCATACATAATGCGGTAGTTGTAGCGTCGGCGTCCCTGCCCCCTGCTAGGCAGGGACGCTGTTCCCCTCACCCCTCCGCTCCGAGCCCGGTGTCCTCCTCCCGCTCTGCTGGCAGCGCGCGCTCCTTCCCGGCCACGGTGCTTAGGGCGCGCGTGCGCGCACTCCCCCCCTCTTAAAGGGGCCGCGCGCGCTGTCCTAAGGAGTCCCCAGTCAATGGCCGGAGGACTTCACCATATATAAGGCACCTCCTCCAAAATGGAGGTGCCCGAGCAATGTTGTTGCACTGTTCACTACTCTGCTTCAGCCCTCAGGTCCCGTTGCCTGTTACCTGCCAGTTACCTGCCAGTTGCCTGCCAGTTTCCTGCCAGTTTGCTGCCTGATTCCTGCCTGTCTTCCGCTTTCCTGCTTGCTAGCCTGAGGTCCGACGGTCTGCCTTCCGACACCTGCCAGTCTGTCTATGGACCAGCTTGCCCGCTCACCTGGGAGCGCTCACCTGCTACCTGTCTGTTAGCCTACCTGGAGGCTCTGCCGTCACGTGCTGTGACCATCTGCCAGTCCAGAGACTCTTGCCTGCTCACCTGGGAGCGCTCATCTGCTACCTGCCAGTTAGCCTACCTGGAGGCTCCGCCGTCACAAGCTGTGACCACCTGCTTATCCAGAGACTCTCGCCTGCTCACCTGGGAGCACTCATCTGCATCCGCCTGTTAGCCTACCTGGAGGCTCCGCCGTCACATGCTGTGACCACCTGCTTATCCAGAGACTCTCGCCTGCTCACCTGGGAGCACACACCTGCCATCCGCCTGCTAGCCTACCTGGAGGCTCAGCCGTCACAGGTCGTACCAACCCTATACCCAGAGACTGTCCCGGTCACTTGCTGTGACCCCTTGCCCGTTCTCCCAGAGACTGCCCCGGTCACTTGCTGTGACCTCCTGCCCGTTTACCCAGACACTGTCCCGGTCACCTGCTGTGACTACCTGCCCGTCTTCCCTGGTCACCACCCGCTTCCTTACAAGGATCGCCCATTTGTATAGTTGCTCAGAGGTTCCGCCTCCCAGACCCGTTACAGTAGTCATCCGGTTACAACATTAAAATTGACACTTGACTTTAATAATCATTGAACAAGCTTTTATAAGTTAATAGTAAATAGTAGTTAATTCCAAGTACTCTTGATAAAAGTTTACATTCTCCATTATACACCTTCCTCATGTGTGATTACGACATTTTGACAATGTCACATTCTGACAATGTCACATATAGAATACATTTTTAGAGTTAAAAGGGCAATCAAATCTTAACTCTGTGTGAAAGCTATAATTCATGTTTTTTTTCTACATCTTGATGAAAACTATTTATTACCATAGTTACTTTATTTTGTTGGCACCTTTCCTCTTGTATGTTACTCTGTAGCTCTGAACACTTCACTAACTTGTTCAGACTTTTCTGAATGAGAGCCAGAAGTAAAAGCACAAGCTCTCTTTGGGATAATACATTTGAAGTTGCAGCATGAAGCCACTCTCTAGCCCCACTCCAAAATCTCACATTCTTTTACAAATGAACAAACATTGCTTTGAGCCAAAAATCATGCAAGACTTAAGGGAATACTCAAGGGAACAGCTCCTCCCTTGTATTTTTTTGTTTTGTTTATTGTTTTATTAATGAAAAAATACAGAAACCAAGATACTATTCCGACTTGGCCACATCCTACATAAATAAGCCTAAAACTAAAATACATATTTTGATTACTTCTATTTGGCATGGGGCACTTAAAACAAATGCCAAATATGCCTGATATGCCTGTCTAGTGCATTGTGCATGACTAGTGATGTTCCTTCCTAGCAGCAAAGTGTCCCTGGGGATTACATTCAGATGCTGGTAGCTTTGCTATGTGCCAAGAACCAATGAGTGCTGATGTAAATAATATATATAAGGCATCAGTTGTTCTACAATAGAACATATATGATTGATATTGCAAGATATCAACATATTGACATTGTCAAAAATTAAAAAACTACAGACAACCTTTCCTCAGATTATAAATTGTCATCATCATATTAATAATTTTTAATATTTCAAATTTCTTTTCTTCCTTAAAGTTTCTTACAATTAATTTTTTTAACCACTTAAGGACCTTGGGTTTTTCCGTTTTTGCATTTTCGTTTTTTGCTCCCCTTCTTCCCAGAGCCATAGCCTTTTTATTTTTCTGTCAATATGGCCATGTGAGGGTTTATTTTTTGCAGGACAAGTTGTCCTTTTAAACGCCATCACTGGTTTTACCATATCGTGTACTGGAAAACAGGAAATTAATTCCAAATGCGGTGAAATTGCAAAAAAAATGCAATTCCACAGTTGTTTTTTTAGTTTCTTTTTTACCACGTTCACTGAATGCTAAAACTGACCTGTATTTATTATTCTCCAGGACATTACGAGTTTGCAGACACCAAACATGGATGGGTTACTTTTTATTTAAGTGGTGAAAAAACAATCCAAAGTTTGCTAAAAAAAAAAAAAGTAGCGTCTCCATTTTTCGGGATCTGGGGCTGGGTGAGGGCTTATTTTTTGTGTGCCGAGCTGACGTTTTTATTGATATCATTTTGGAATAAATCCAATGTTTTGATCGCCTGTTATTGCATTTTATTGCAATGTTGCGACGACCAAAAAAACTTAATTCTGGTGTTTAGAATTTTTTTCTCATTACGCCGTTTACCGATCGGATTCATTCTTTTTTTATATTGATAGATTGGGCGATTCTGAACGGGGCGATACCAAATATGTGTAAGTGGGAATTTTTTTTTATTATTTTATTTTGAATGGGGCGAAAGGGGGGTGATTTAAACTTTTATATTTTTTTGATTTTTTTTATATTTTTAAAACCTTTTTTTTACACTTTCTGCATGCTTCAATAGTCTCCATAGGAGACTAGAAGCTGCAGTTTCCTGATTGTTTCTACTGCATACAGACGACAAGCAGATCGCCTGTATGCAGGAGAAATGCTCCTGTGCTATGAGCGCCGACCACTAGGTGGCGCTCATAGCTAGTGAGACATGACAACCACAGGGGTATGCTGCAGATCACGTGACAGGGTCACTGCTGGACGGTGTAAGTGACGCGCTTCCGGCGCGGCGCTGTTAAATGCTGCTGTCAGAGATTGACAGCGGCGTTTAACTGGTTAACAGCGGCGGGTGGATAGCGATTCCACCCGCGGCTGTTGCGGGCACATGTCAGCTGTAAGAATCAGCTGACATGTGCCTGGTTCAGTGCGGGCTCAGCGCCGGAGCCCGCGCTGAACTGGGGGTAATAGCCTATAGCGTACTAATACGTCATAGGCTATTAAGGGGTTAAATGATCAAAATTTTAGTTGAAATAGGTTCAGTTTTGTGATGCACCTTACTATAAAACTGATTCCAGGTTTAGATATCATAAACTCAGAAAAACATGTTTCCTACTAATTTCAACTACCAGGGTGGTTTAAATAAGTATATAGTTCAATGTACCACTAATTTTCACACTCTAAGGAGTTGATAAATAAAAGCAAGCTCCTATTCGTGTTTCTATACACACGCAGCTCTGCAGCATCTACATTATGTACACAATCAATAGATCTACACAAACACACACACACCTCTGCTGCCCTAATAGAACATATATTGTACATACACAGCACTGGTACACACAGAGCTATGCTACCTACAACATATATGCAAATTGCCTCTTCAGGGAAGAAGAGGACTAGAACGCTATAGCGCCACCTGTTGCAGTTATCCTAAAAATCACTATCGACTCTTTAACGAGCCTTGCAATATTACTTATAATAAAAGCCAAATCAGAATCTCAATTTGCAGACACAGTGTTTCGGGCTATTTCAACTCATCAGTGCAAAGTATGAGATCTGATTTGGCTAGGAGAGAGGCTCTGGACTAAGGTCTAACGGGTAACATTTCTCCTTGTGCAGCGTGACATACCAGCCCTGGCATTCCAATCTAAGGAGGCTTATTTGTCATGCAATGCTCCTCTGGTAAATTAAATATGCAAATTGTTTCTTCAGAGAGGAAGAGGACTATAACTCTATAGCTCCACGTGTTGTAAGCAGCGATCTTGCAAGTCACTATCAACCCTTTAACGAGCCTTGCAATATGACTTAGGATAAAAGCCAAATCAGAATCTCAATTTGCAGGCACAGTGTTTCAGGGTATTGCCCCTCATCAGTGCAAAATATAAGTTCAGATTTGGCTAGGTGAGAGGCTCTGGACTGAGGTCTAAGGGGTAACGTTTCTCCTTGCGGAGAGAGACATACCAGCCCTGGAATGCCAATGTAAGGAGGCTTATTTGCCATGCAATGCTCCTCTGGGAAATTGAATATGCGAGTTTCCTCTACAGAGAGGAAGAGGACTAGAACTCTATAGCGCCATATGTTGGAGACAGCGATCCTACAAGTTACTATGAACCCTTTAACGAGCCTTGCAATATAACTTAGTATAAAAGCCAAATCAAAATCTCAATTTGTAAACACAGTGTTTTGTAGGATGGTTGCTTCAAACAGGTGACGCTATAGAGTTCTAATCCTCTTCCTCTGCTTCTCTGAAGAGGCAATTTGCATATCTAATTTCCCAGAGGAGCATTGCACGGCAAATAAGTTTACTTACATTGGCATGCCAGGGCTGGTATGTCACTCTCCACAAGGAGAAATATCAGTCCAGAGCCTCTCACCTAGCCAAATCAGATCTCATACTTTGCACTGACAAGGGGCAATATCCCTGAAACACCATGTCTTCAAATTGAGATTCTGGTTTGGCTTTTATCCTAAGTCATGTTGCAAGGCTTGTTAAAGGGTCAATAGTGACAGGGGAAGATGAAGGTACGCTGAAACGCGCATCAGGGTGGACAAGTACTGAAGACCCTGCTGTAAGGTATATACCATTTTGATATCCAGTTTCAAATCAATGTAGTCTGTAATTTCTTACTTGAATTTTCAGTACTGTACATTACTTTGTACCAGTCTTCATCCAGTTTGACATTTTCTACCTAGGTCCCTTGCACTACATTGCATTTTACATGGTCCCTTATGGTCAGACTGCGAAGCATATTTATACTGTGATACTTTGATATGACATATATCACTAATCGATAATTTATATACAATGTCCTTAAAACAAGTCAAAATTACTTTATTTTTTTGAGCTGTGTAGTATCCACATTATGCTTCATGTGAATACTCATATACACTGCTCAAAAAATAAAGGGAACACTTAAACAACAGAATGTTACTCCAAGTAAATCAAACTTCTGTGAAATCAAACTGTCCAGTTAGTAAGCAACACTGATTGACAATCAATTTCACATGCTGTTGTGCAAATGGAATAGACAATAGATTGAAATTATTGGCAATTATCAAGACACACTCAATAAAGGAGTGGTTCTGCAGGTGAGGACCACAGACCACATCTCAGTACCAATGCTTTCTGGCTGATGTTTTGGTCACTTTTGAATGTTGGTTGTGCTTTCACACTCGTGGTAGCATGAGATGGACTCTACAACCCACAGAAGTTGCTCAGGTAGTGCAGCTCATCCAGGATGGCACATCATTGCAAGCTGTGGCAAGAAGGTTTGCTGTGTCTGTCAGCGTAGTGCCCAGAGGCTGGAGGCGCTACCGGGAGACAGGCCAGTACACCAGGAGACGTGGAGGGGGCCGTAGGAGGTCAACAACCCACCAGCAGCAGGACCGCTACCTCCGCCTTTGTGCAAGGAGAAACAGGAGGAGCACTGCCAGGGCCCTGCAAAATGACCTCCAGCAGGCCACAAATGTGCATGTGTCTGCACAAACGGCGAGAAACCAACTCCATGAGGGTGGTATGAGGGCCCGACGTCCACAGATGGGGGTTGTGCTCACAGTCCAACACCGTGCAGGACGCTTTGCATCTGCCACAAAACACCAGGATTGGCAAAGTCGCCACTAGCGCCCTGTGCTCTTCACAGATGAAAGCAGGTTCACACTGAGCACATGTGACAGACGTGACAGAGTCTGGAGACGCCATGGAGAGCGATCTGCTGCCTGCAACATCCTTCAGCATGACTGGTTTGGCAGTGGGTCAGTAATGGTGTGGGGTGGCATTTCTTTGGAGGGCAGCACAGCCCTCCATGTGCTTGCCAGAGATAGCCTGACTGCCATTAGGTACCGATATGAGATCCTCAGACCCCTTGTGAGACCATATGCTGGTGCGGTTGGCCCTGGGTTCCTCCTAATGCAGGACAATGCCACACCTCATGTGGCTGGAGTGTGTCAGCAGTTCCTGCAAGATGAAGGCATTGAAGCTATGGACTGGCCCGCCCGTTCCCCAGACCTGAATCCAATTGAGCACCTCTGGGACATCATGTCTCGCTAAATCCACCAACGTTGCACAACAGACTGTCCAGGAGTTGGCGGATGCTTTAGTTCATGTCTGGGAGGAGATCCCACAGGAGACCATCCGCAACCTCATCAGGAGCATGCCCAGGTGTTGTAGGGAGGTCATACAGGCAAGTGGATGCCACACACAATATTGAGCCTCATTTTGACTTGTTTTAAGGACATTACATCAAAGTTGGATCAGCCTGTAGTGTGTTTTTCCACTTTAATTTTGGGGGTCACGCCAACTCCAGGCCTCCATTGGTTAATAAATTTGATTTCCATTGATGATTTTTCTGTGATTTTGTTGTCAGCACATTCAACTTTGTACAGAACAAAGTATTCAATGAGAATATTTCATTCATTCAGATCTAGGATGTGTTATTTGAGTGTTCCCTTTATGTTTTTTGAGCAGTGTATATATATTTATATATTTTATGAATTTGCACAATTGCATTTTATGTTTTGCATTTTTCCTTTCTTTAAAGATATAATCTTATGTATGGGTGCCTTATGTTGTGACATCTTGAGAGAAAAAAAAATTGTTGTTGAAATTAGATATCTAATTGTATTGTAACCTTATTTAACAATTGACATATACAGAGTAATATTATACTTACAGCAGGTCCTTCAACATATTTTCATAATTATATAATATTTTTGCATTTATTCAGATGTATTTATTCATATATAACTATATATTTTATGCCCTTACTATGTATGTGTTCCCTTTTTTGCTACTTGTAGTTTCATTGTGAGATACCTTATTTAAATTGTCCCTCAATAAAAATATGATTTTTTATTCTCTGGTCACTATCTCGGTTTTTCCTCTTTTTTCTTTTCTACAGCATAGATATGCAGACTCATTCAGCACTACTACATGTATGCACCTCATAAGTAGTCCATTACCAGGTGTGAAGTTGTCTTATCACATTCCCCACACTTTGAAGATCCTTGCAGGCATGAAATAATCGCATCTGTGACATCATGGAAGGTCCTATAGCTAAAGTCCTTTGATATCCTGCCCTGCTGCTCTCTTCTGTGGTATGCAGAGATGATCAGATCTTTTGAAATTCAAATTTGCCGGCTTCTTTGAATATCCATCTAAACTTTAATTTGTGGAGAATACATTTTGGGAAATCACATTATTAAAAAACCTTTAATTACTTGGAAGATAACTGTGAACACTGTGAGTTCCCTGTGGAATCAATCTTTTGAGCTTTGTAATGCAAGCACAGCCTTTTTAATCTCCAAATGACTTCAACCTACCTGGCTAGGTGAAAATGGATGGTAACAAGAGGTAACCAACAGCATATTTAACAACAAACTGCAGTATCAGATTTTTTCAGCTACCTAAATTGCATGAATAGTCTAAAAATTATCCTGTTTGTGGGGAGGGGGAGATGCATGTATTGCTATTGTTTATAGACAGGAGGTATGATTTGGATGCTTTGGCCGTTGCACGTTGGGCGCCAAATGATTTGGATGCTTTGACCACAATGGTTACGCGCAAATCCTTCTTTATTACCACTGCCAAATTAGGTATAGTAATGTGTGCACACAGAGAGAATTAATGATTTGAGTCTAGTCAGATCAAATACAGAAGTTCATCTAATTTATTGAGGAAGTACATAACATTTATAGCAGGTCTCTTAGAGTATTTCCAAGGGTGCGTAATATTTAATACAATTGGTTAGCTGCAATTATTGCCTTTTATGTTCAGAAGCAGAATATAAAGTAAGTTCCTTAAAAATCATATGGCATAGGTGCGGTGCAGGAAGCCATCGCCATTTTGTAGATCTCCATATACTATTGGTATCCATAACAGGTGCAAACGAAAGAAGACATGGTATTTTCACAAGGTTGGAAGTAAAAATTAAGGAGCGCGGGCAACCCTTTCTGTGAGAAATAATGGTAGTGAAGCAATAACATTACCATCAACTTAACCGATGCAAGTTTAATTTGCAAGCCAGTGGATGACTGGGAGAGTGTAGCGTCGGCGTCCCTGCCTCCTGCTAGGCAGGGACGCCGTTCCCCTCACCTCTCCGCTCTGTGCCCGGCGGCTTCCTCCCGCTCTGCTGGCAGCGCGCGCTGCTTCCCGTCCTCTGTGCTTAGGCCGCGCGCGCGCGCTCCCCCTCTCTTAAAGGGGCCGTGCGCGCCGTCCTAAGGAGTCCCCGGCCAATGGCCGGAGGACTTCACCATATATAAGGCACTTCCTCCAAAATGGAGGTGCCCAAGCAATGTTGTTGCAAAGCCTTTCAACTCTGCTTCAGCCCTCAGGTCCCGTTACCAGTTACCTGCCAGTCACCTGCCAGATTCCTGTTTGATTCCTGTCTGATACCTGCCTGATATCTGCTTACCTGCTTGCTATCCTGTGGTCCGACAGTCTGCCTACCAGCACCTGCCAGTCTGTCTATGGATCAGTCCGCCTGCGGACCAGGAAATACCTGCCAGATACCTGCCTGATACCTGCCTGCCTGCTAGCCTACCTGGAGTCTTAGCTGTCACTTGCTGTGACCACCTGCCTGTCCAGAGACTCTTGCCCGCTCACCTGGGAGCGCTCACCTGCTACCTGCCTGCTAGCCTACCTGGAGGCTCTGCCGTCACTTGCTGTGACCACCTGCCTGTCCAGAGACTCTTGCCCGCTCACCTGGGAGCGCTTACCTGCTACCTGCCTGCTAGCCTACCTGGAGGCTCTGCCGTCACTTGCCGTGACCACCTGCCTGTCCAGAGACTCTTGCTCGCTCACCTGGGAGCGCTCACCTGCTACCTGCCTGCTAGCCTATCTAGAGACTCTTCCCTGCTGTCACTTGCCGTGACCACCTGCCCGTCTAGAGACTCTTACCCTGCTGTCACTTGCCGTGACCATCCGCCTGTCAAGAGACTGTCCCCGTCACTTGCCGTGACTTCCTGCCCTTCTACCCAGAGACTGTCCCTGTCACTTGCTGTGACTACCTGCCCGCCTTCCCTGGGAGCCACCCACTTCCTTACAAGGACTGCCCCTTTGTATAGTTGCTCAGAGGTTCTTCCTCCCAGACCCGTTACAGTTTGCTCGGGCCCTAGAACCCGGTGGCACCCAGGCTCCCTCGCTCTCGGACCTATGTCATGAACTTTCCCATCAGAGGTCCCAACGGGAGTCCATCCTGAGCCACCTGCATGGTGTTAACTCCCGCCTGGACACACTAACTACCTCTTCGGGACCTGCTTCCAGTCGCACGACTCCTACCCCGGCAGCGCCGCTGCCCATCAATTCCATGGTAACTCTTCCCGGTCCTCACCTCACCGCCCCGCCTCGTTTTGGCGGAGATCCCGGACAGGCACGGGGCTTCATTAACCTGTGTACTCTGCACTTCGAACTGTTGGCACACCAGTTTTCCACCGACCGAGCCAAAGTAGCCTTCATCATGTCCCATCTCACGGGAGAGGCGCTGGCTTGGTTAAATCCTCTATGGGAGCGAGGAGACCCCCTGGTGTCCAACTTGCCAGCCTTTCTCACGACTTTCTGGAAGGTCTTCGACGAACCAGGACGGAGGACCTCATCCGCCTCATCTCTGCTACGCCTCCGCCAAGGAAGTCTCACCGTGGGCCAATATGCCATATGGTTCCGTACCCTTGCTTCGGAGCTTGCCTGGGATAACGACGCCCTGGTGTCCGTCTTCTGGGAGGGTCTGTCCGGCCGTATTAAAGATGAACTCGCCGGTCGGGACATTCCTACCACTCTCGACGACTTAATTACACTTGCCACTCGGATTGACATCCGGTTCCAGGAGCACACCAAAGAGGCCACCCGTGAGAGGAGGTTTCCACGCCTTGCCCCTACCTTCCAGAGACCCATCACTTCCTCCGTTACTCCCCCGGCGCACTCACCCGAGCCTATGCAGGTCGACCAGACCAAGATGGTCAAGACCCGTCAAGAATTACGCCGTGCCGAGGGGAGCTGCTTCTACTGTGGCAGTAAGGAGCACCGGATCCGTTCCTGCCCAGAGAGGTCGGGAAACGCCTGTGTCTAGGGTCCCTCAGAGAGGTCGCCCTAGACAGAAATAAACCCTCTCCATCTCTAATGCTGACGGTCTCTATCATCTGCGGGGAGAACCGTTATTTTGAACTGGCTCAACTTGACTCTGGAGCTGCCGGAAATCTCATTTCTCAGTCCCTGGTAGAGAAATACCGCATTCCCACCAAACCTCTGGCTGTACCCTTATCTGTCACCGCCGTGGATGGGGGCCTCTTACCTCATCCCATCCAACTCATCACCGAATCCTTAACTTTGTAGGTGGGAATGCTGCACTCTGAGAGCATCTTCTTTCATGTTCTGCCTGGACTCTCTCACGCCCTCTTGCTTGGCCTACCTTGGCTCCAGAAACACGCACCCGTGCTTGATTGGCAGACCGGAGAAGTTCTTCGCTGGGGACAGGACTGCCATAAGACTTGTTTAGTTCCTGTTCATCCTGCTCATCCTTCTCCTACCCCAGCCAATCTACCCGGCCTACCGGTTCCCTATTGGTCTTTTGCGGACGTCTTTAATAAAAGAGAGGCAGAGACATTACCCCCTCATAGACCATATGACTGCCCAATTGACCTGATGCCCGGCGCTACTCCTCCCCGTGGGCGTATTTACCCTTTGTCCGCTGCTGAGACCCGGTCCATGTCTGAATATATTGAGGAGAATCTGGCCCGGGGATTTATCCGGAAATCTACCTCCCCGGCGTGAGCAGGCTTCTTCTTCGTCAAAAAGAAGGACGGCTCACTCCGTCCCTGTATAGACTATAGAGGCCTTAACCAGGTCACAGTGAAGAATAAATACCCCGTTCCGCTCATTCCTGAATTATTTGACCGTCTGAGGGGGGCTAGAATCTTCACCAAGCTGGACCTCCGTGGGGCGTATAATCTGGTCCGTATCCATCAGGGGGATGAATGGAAGACGGCATTCAACACCCGGGACGGCCACTATGAATACCATGTAATGCCCTTCGGTCTCTGTAACGCTCCCGCCATCTTTCAAGAGTTGGTCAATGACATCTTCCGTGACCTTCTCTACTCCTGCGTGATGGTATACCTGGACGACATCCTGGTATTCTCTCCGGATCTTCTCACTCACCAGAGGGACGTTCGTGAGGTCCTGCTCAGGCTCAGGCAGAACCACCTCTACGCAAAATATGAGAAGTGCCTTTTTGAGCAGACCTCGCTTCCGTTTCTGGGCTACATAATCACTCAGACCGGCCTACAAATGGACCCTGAGAAACTGTCTGCCATCCAGAAGTGGCCCCGACCAGAGAGGTTGAAGGCTATTCAGCGGTTCCTGGGCTTTGCCAACTACTACCGCCTCTTCATTCCGCACTTCTCTTCCCGGACTGCCCCTATCTCGGCGCTCACCCGTAAGGGAGCTAATCCCAGAGAATGGCCGCCTGAAGCAGAGGAGGCCTTCCTTTCCTTGAAACGAGCTTTTTCCTCCACCCCTGTGCTGAATCGTCCGGACGGCAACAAACAATTCTTCCTAGAAGTGGACGCTTCCTCCTCCGGAGCCGGAGCGGTACTCACCCAAAAGTCGTCTTCCGGAAGAATGGTAACCTGCGGCTTCTTCTCCAAACTCTTCTCCTCTTCTGAGCGCAATTATTCTATAGGAGACCAAGAATTGTTGGCCATTAAGCTGGCACTGGAGGAGTGGCGTTACCTGCTCGAGGGGGCTCTTCACCCGGTAATAATTTACACGGACCACAAGAACTTGGCTTACCTCCAGAGTGCCCAGAGACTTAACCCGCGCCAAGCCCGGTGGTCCTTGTTCTTCGCCCGCTTTAATTTTATTCTTCATTTTCGCCCGGCTGACAAAAACATCAAAGCTGATGCTTTATCCCAATCCTTTTTGGTCTCTGATCTTGAGGAGGAGCCTAAACACATCATCGACCCCGCCAAAGTAATGCAGGTGGCCCCCGTGAATATATATCGTCTTCCACCCGGTAAGACGTTCGTATCTGTTCCGGATCGTGAGAAGGTTCTACACTGGGGACACTCGTCCAAGCTAGCTGGCCACGCTGGTCAGAAAAGACCCTCCAGCTTATTTTACTGCATTACTGGTGGCCTACCCTGCACAAGGACGTAATAGACTTTGTTTCAGTCTGTGTGTCCTGCGCCCGCAACAAGGTTCCGAGACATCTGCCAGCCGGCGGTCTCCTTCCTCTTCCTGTACCTGCTGCCCCGTGGCAGCATATAGCTATGGACTTTATTACGGACCTCCCTGTCTCTGCCGGTTGTACGGTCATATGGGTGGTCGCTGACCGCTTTTCCAAAATGGCTCACTTTATTCCCCTGCCGGGTCTCCCGTCTGCATCAGAGTTAGCTAAAGACTTTATTCATCATGTCTTCCGTCTTCATGGTCTTCCTCTCCACATCGTATCCGACCGAGGGGTTCAGTTCACCTCTCGTTTCTGGCGAGCCATGTGTAAACTGCTGGGGGTCACCTTGGACTTTTCTTCTGCTTATCATCCACAGTCCAATGGCCAAGTTGAACGGATCAACCAAATTTTAACCAGTTACCTCCGGCACTTTGTTAATGCTCACCATTCCGACTGGGTGGATCTTTTACCGTGGGCCAAATTTTCTTACAATAATCACGAGAGCGAATCTTCCTCCAAATCCCCGTTTTTTGTAGTCTTCGGTCAGCATCCTCGGATCCCGTTTCCCGTCTCCGCTTTGGTGGACAATCCAGCTGCGGAATCTCTCGTTAACGAACTTTCCTCCATTTGGGAAAGTACCAGATCCGCACTTCTTCAGTCATCCGAACGGATGAAAAAACAGGCCGACAAAAGACGTCTGGATCCACCACAATTCCGTCCTGGAGATAAGGTCTGGCTCTCGTCCAAATATGTCCGGCTCAAGATTCCTTCCTACAAGTTAGGGCCTCGGTTCATCGGCCCACTGGAAGTTATCAAACAGATCAAACCGGTGGCCTATAAATTGAAACTCCCGGCCAATTTGTGGATTCCTAACTCCTACATGGGAGCCCCAGGAGAACATCCATGCCCCTCTCATCCTTGATAAATTTCTCTCCGGCCTAAAAAAGGGGGGGCCTTAAGGGGGGGGTACTGTATCGTCGGTGTCCCTGCCTCCTGCTAGGCAGGGACGCCGTTTCCCTCACCTCTCCGCTCCGTGCCCGGCGGCTTCCTCCCGCTCTGCTGGCAGCGCGCGCTGCTTCCTGGCATCTGTGCTTAGGGCGCGCGCGTTCCCCCTCTCTTAAAGGGGCCGCGCGCGCCGTCCTAAGGAGTCCCCGGCCAATGGCCGGAGGACTTCGCCATATATAGTCCACAATTAATTATTTCCCCAGTCCATACTTATTGATCCCAGTCCATAGTTAATTGACACACCGTCCACACTTAATTAATCCACCTGACCCACTCAGCTGATCCCCCGTCCATACTTAATTGATACTTAATTGATCCCCCGTCCATACTTAACTGATCCCGCGCCGATATCTAATCGATACACTTGCACATCCCTAATTGATCCCCGTCCATACACCTATATATAAATAATTGTGTTTTGTACTTGTACATATATACTGACTGTATCCCCATATTTAGAATGACGTCCATGTTGGCCGGAGCCGTGCAGTGTACATCTTGCGCAATGTATGCATTCCCTGAGCTACCGCCCAGGGATCCATACTGCTGCGAGAGATGTGAGCATATCGTGCACTTGGAAGCCCAAATCCTGGATCTAAGTGCTCAGATAGCGGTACTGAGGAGCATCGACAACATGGAACGGAGTTTGCTGCTCACCGAGCAGACACTCAATGGGTCAACACTGGGGGTGGAGCTTAGTGGGGAAGCGCAGGCTGAACAGGCAGGGAGCTGGGTAACAGTTAGAAGGGATAGAGGGAAGAAGTATAGGAAGGCTGGTTCAGAACCGGCATTATTGGAGCACGACAGATCCTCTGACCGCCGGGGGAGTGTATGCTCCAGTAATGAGGGGGAGGGGGGAAGTGTAGGGCAGGCTAGACAGGTCCTGGTAGTGGGTGACTCTATTATTAGGGGGACAGACAGGGCAATCTGTCACAAAGACCGGGATCGCCGAACAGTGTGCTGCCTCCCTGGCGCTCGAGTCCGGCACATCGCGGATCGGGTTGACAGGTTACTGGGTGGGGCTGGCGAAGACCCAGCGGTCATGGTCCACATTGGCACCAATGACAAAGTGAGTGGTAGATGGAGGTTCCTTAAAAATGATTTCAGGGATCTAGGTAGGAAGCTTAGGGCAAGGACCTCCAAGGTAGTTTTCTCAGAAATACTACCAATCCCGCGAGCCACACAGGAGCGCCAACAGGAGGTTAGGGAGGTGAATAAGTGGCTAAAGAGTTGGTGCAAGGCAGAAGGGTTTGGGTTCATGGAGAACTGGGCCGACTTCGCTGTCGGCTACAGGCTCTACCGTAGGGACGGGCTGCACCTCAATGGGGAGGGTGCAGCGGTGCTGGGGAAGAAGATGGCTAATAGGTTGGAGGAGTTTTTAAACTAGAGACGGGGGGGGGAAACCAAGGAAATAGGTGGGATGTGAGGCAAGCAAGGGGGAAGGGGAGAAGTGAATATAATGAGGGTGGAGAGGGGGGTGGGGATAGTACAGTTAGATCGTTAGAGAAGAATAGGATGCTAAATAACCCCAAAGTTTTATCTTGCATGCTGACCAACGCAAGAAGCCTGACCAATAAGGCGGATGAGCTGCGGGCGCTTATATCGGAGGAGAGGTATGACATCGTAGGTATAACAGAGACTTGGCTAGACGATAGCTACGACTGGGCGGTAAATTTAACAGATTATAGTTTATTTAGAAGGGACCGGAAACAGGGGAAGGGCGGAGGAGTCTGCTTATATGTAAAGTCATGTCTAAAGCCCAGACTAAGGGAAGATATAGGAGAGGGAGAAGAGGGGGTCGAGTCCATGTGGGTAGAGATAGAGGGAACTAAAAATAATAATAAAATATTACTGGGGGTCTGCTATAAGCCACCCAATATAACAGAGGAGAATGAGAAACTGCTATTAGGACAAATAGACAAAGTAGCAAAACATAATGAAGTGATTGTAATGGGGGATTTCAACTACCCGGATATTGACTGGGAAACAGAAACCTGTAGATCGCAGAAAGGAAAAAGGTTCTTGACAAATATCAAGGATAATTATCTCTCCCAACTAGTGCAGGAACCAACGAGAGGGAAGGCAGTGTTGGACTTAATATTGACTAATAGGCCTGATAGAATAACTGAGGTACAGATAGGGGGGCACCTAGGTAATAGCGATCATAATATTATCAATTTCAAAATGCCCTTCAGTAGGGTTATCAATAAGGGAACAACTAAAACATTAAACTTTAGGAGGGCGAAGTTTGATCAGCTGAAAGAAAACCTTCAACTTATAGACTGGGACAAAGTTCTTAATCAAGGAAATACGAATAGTAAATGGGAAACCTTCAAAAGAATTCTGAATACTCAGTGCGAGAGGTATATACCGTATGGGAATAAAAGGGCCAGAAATAAGAGGAAACCAATATGGTTGAACAAGAACGTAAAAGGGGCGTTAAATAGCAAAAAAGAGGCATTCAAGAGATTAAAACAGGAAAACAGCAAGGAGGCACTAATGTGTTACAAGGAAAAAACGAGAACCTGTAAAAAACAAATAAAAATAGCGAAGGAGGAAACAGAGAGACGTATTGCTAAGGAAAGTAGATCAAATCCCAAACTGTTCTTTACGTATATAAATAGTAAAAGGATTAAATCGAATAATATTGGACCGATAAAAAGTGATGAAGGCAAAATCATAGAGAAAGATGAGGATAAAGCTAATCTATTAAATAAATTTTTTTCGTCAACTTTCACAAAGGAAAAAGAACTAACAGGCGAAATGAGAAGTGACAAACTTAATCCTCCACTAAGTATGACAAATCTAACCCAAGCTGGGGTACAGAAACACCTCAGTAACATTAAAATAAACAAATCACCAGGACCTGATGGCATACACCCACGGGTACTAAGGGAACTAAGTAATGTGATAGACAGACCGTTATATCTTATATTTAAGGACTCTGTTGAGACTGGGTCTGTACCACTTGATTGGCGACAGGCGAATGTAGTGCCAATATTCAAAAAGGGAGCGAAAAGTGACGCCGGAAACTATCAGCCGGTGAGTCTGACGTCCGTTGTGGGCAAAATTTTTGAAGGCTTTATTAATGAGGCAATCATGGAGCATCTTGATGCTAATAATCTATTAACCCCGAACCAACATGGATTCATGAGGAATCGCTCCTGCCAAACTAACCTGATTGACTTCTACGAGGAGGTGAGCTCTCGAGTAGATCAGGGGGAACCAGTGGATGTCGTGTATCTCGACTTCTCAAAAGCGTTCGATAGCGTGCCACATAATAGGTTGGTATACAAAATGAGAATGATGGGGCTGGGGGAAAATGTCTGCAAGTGGGTAGCTAACTGGCTAAAGGATAGAAGGCAGAGGGTGGTTATAAATGGAATATACTCAGATTGGGTAAGCGTCACTAGTGGGGTACCACAGGGGTCTGTACTAGGCCCAATGTTATTTAATATCTTTATTAACGACATAGTCAACGGGATAAATAGTAAAATATCAATATTTGCAGATGACACAAAGTTATGTAAAACAATTAATACAAAAGAGGATAGTGAAGACCTACAGAGGGATTCGGATAAGCTGGGTAGGTGGAGCATTAAATGGCAAATGAGGTTTAACGAGGAGAAATGTAAGGTCATACATATGGGAAGGAAAAATGGAAGTCACCAGTACTCACTGAATGGGAAATCATTGGGGAATTCAGAGATGGAGAAGGACTTGGGCATCTTGATTGATAGCAAACTAAATTGGAGTGCCCAAAGTCAGGCCGCTGCTGTAAGGGCAAACAGGGTAATGGGATGTATCAGAAGAGGTATAGCTGCAAAGGAGGAGAACATTGTTCTTCCACTGTACAAAGCACTGGTCAGACCACACTTGGAATACTGTGCTCAGTTATGGGCCCCAATATATAGAAAGGATATAAATGAGCTTGAAAAGGTACAAAGGAGGGCAACAAAATTAATAAGGGGAATGGAGGGACTGCAATACCCAGAGAGGTTGGCAAAACTAGGACTATTCAGCCTGGAAAAGAGAAGGTTGAGGGGGGACATAATAAATGTGTACAAATATGTTAGGGGACAGTATAGAGACCTTGCCCGGGATTTGTTCAAAAGGAGGGATATTACGGTAACAAGAGGGCATTCACTAAGACTGGAAGAGAAAAGGTTTCAGCACCAGCATAGGAAGGGGTTCTTTACGGTAAGAGCAGTGAGAATATGGAATTCACTGAGTGAGGAGACGGTAATGTCGGATTCACTAAACCAGTTCAAGCGGGGACTGGATGCTTTTCTAGATACCAGGCAGATTTCTGCATATACTTAAAAATAGAATAAAATAGTAGGTTGATACAGGGATTTATTCTGACTGCTGGTTTCAGAGTCGGGAGGGAATTTTTCCTCAGGTGAAGATTGGCTAAATCATTTGGGGTTTTTGCCCTCCTCTGGATCAACTTTAGCAATTACAGAACTAACAGGTCGAACTTGATGGACGCAAGTCTTTATTCGGCTTTACTAACTATGTAACTATGTAACTATATATAAGGCACCTCCTCCAAAATGGAGGTGCCCGAGCAATGTTGTTGCAAAGCCTTTCAACTCTGCTTCAGCCCTCAGGTCCCGTTACCAGTTAACTGCCAGTCACCTGCCAGATTCCTGTTTGATTCCTGTCTGATACCTGCCTGATATCTGCTTACCTGCTTGCTATCCTGTGGTCCGACAGTCTGCCTACCAGCACCTGCCAGTCTGTCTATGGATCAGTCCGCCTGCGGACCAGGAAGTACCTGCCAGATACTTGCCTGATACCTGCCTGCCTGCTAGCCTACCTGGAGGCTTAGCCGTCACTTGCTGTCACCACCTGCCTGTCCAGAGACTCATGCCCGCTCACCTGGGAGCGCTCACCTGCTACCTGCCTGCTAGCCTACCTGGAGGCTCTGCCGTCACTTGCTGTGTCCACCTGCCTGTCCAGAGACTCTTGCCCGCTCACCTGGGAGCGCTCACCTGCTACCTGCCTGCTAGCCTACCTGGAGGCTCTGCCGTCACTTGCTGTGACCACCTGCCTGTCCAGAGACTCTTGCCCGCTCACCTGGGAGCGCTCACCTGCTACCTGCCTGCTAGCCTACCTGGAGGCTCTGCCGTCACTTGCCGTGACCACCTGCCTGTTCTGAGACTCTTGCCCACTCACCTGGGAGCGCTCACCTGCTACCTGCCTGCTAGCCTACCTGAAGGCTCTGCCGTCACTTGCCGTGACCACCTGCCTGTCCAGAGACTCTTGCCCGCTCACCTGGGAGCACTCACCTGCTACCTGCCTGCTAGCCTATCTAGAGACTGTCACTTGCCGTGACCACCTGCCCGTCTAGAGACTCTTACCCTGCTGTCACTTGCTGTGACCATCCGCCTGTCAAGAGACTGTCCCCGTCACTTGCCGTGACTTCCTGCCCTTCTACCCAGAGACTGTCCCTGTCACTTGCCGTGACTACCTGCCCACCTTCCCTGGGAGCCACCCGCTTCCTTACAAGGACTGCCCCTTTGTATAGTTGCTCAGAGGTTCCTCCTCCCAGACCCGTTACAGAGAGTATGGTTGTTTCCTCACCACACGGTCGGTGATGGATATTTTCCATTTCGACAGAGAAGGAGGTGCACTTTGAGTTTGACTTGCAATAGAGGAGGATGACAATGATGATCGTGCTGATGATGACATCAAACAGGTGCTACGTAAGGGTGCAGTTTGGCTGACAGAAAGACAACTTGAGGCTGGCTCTGATTACTGGCTGGCTTGACTTTGCCAAATGAGCAGGTGATGTTGCTTCATGTGCTGATGGAGAGCTGTAGTCCCTAGTCTATAAGAGCCGGGATGTCCATGGCTTATTTTCTTCTTGTATAGTCTGCAGAGTGCCAAAGAATCATGTGGTGGCAACGTACAAAGAACTCCCACACACGAGAGGCCCACACATTTGACTCACCACCAATGCAACCAGACCTTTTAGGTGCTGTAGAGCCACGTCCACCAAAAGCACGTGTGCTCCAAAGCTGATAACAGGAAAAGCTGATATGGCCCAAGAGGATGTTTTTGACACAGGTTGCCAATGCCAGTAACCACCTCCTCTGATGACCTCAACTCCTCACCACCCCTGTCTGGTTCTCAAGTTTTTTCCAACTCTGAATCATCAGCAACATTATCATTATATCCATTGTCATTCATGATTCGGCTGACAGATGCCTCTGTGTGTGAACTGGCCAGCAATCCTTGCCCCCACCTGATTCCTACTCCTCTGAAGTGTGTTCTGGCTCAGATTTCTACTACCACTGACAGTGTCCCTACCACCTCGGTTTGTACAGCCTGCCACACAGATTGGCATTAGAATCATATTGTCCATCTCCTCCACACCATGTCTTCGAGCACAAAGGCTGACTATTCATGTCTTCAAAAATATCAACTGGAAGAAGTTTTTCTGGTGTACTATGTCCCTTAGGCCCCAGGGCGCTGTGGATCAGGGGTCATTGGGGCAGAATAGAAAAATGCGTCATTGTCGGATTGAAAATTCCGCTTTGTACAAAATTAACTGTTATTGGGGAGGAGACGGTGGACTAAGCAGCATGCTGATAGTGTCGCTGTCAAAGGCTAAATCATCCTACTTTAATTGAAATTAGCAGTGGGACATATACTCCATAATGCCCTCAGATTTCTACCTGCTAATACACTTGCCAGAGTTTGCAAAGCGCTTGATACTACAATAACCGAGACGGTTTCTGCCAGCATTACCAGTGGTGTTAGAGCTGCTGCTAGCGACAATCACATTCTTATGCATGAAATTAGGGTTTTTTCTGTCATCCTGCCACATCCATCGCCGATACCATGTTTGGGTTTAGCATACATTTTGGACAAAAGTATTAGGTTTAATTTTGGTATTATAACGTTTGTCAACAAACTGAACCAACTTTTGGTTTCAAATTCTCCCACCCCATGGCAAAAAAAGCTGAACCCTCAATAAAGAGGTCACTACGTAAGTACAGGTGCATATCACAAAATTAGAATATCATCAAAAAGTTAATTTATTTCAGTTCTTCAATACAAAAAGTGAAACTCATATTATATAGAGTCATTACAAACAGAGTAATCTATTTCCAGTGTTTATTTTTGTTAATGTTGATGATTATGGCTTACAGCCAATGAAAACACAAAAGTCGTTATCTCAGTAAATTAGAATACTTTATAACAACAGCTTGAAAAATGTTTTTAAAATCCGAAATGTTGGCCTACTGAAATGTATGTTCTGTAAATGCACTCAATACTTGGTACTGTTGAGGTGTTATGGAAGCCCACGTTGCTTTAATACCAGCCTTCAGCTAAAATTTCTACATTTCTGTTTTTTTTTAAGTCATGATGGGGTGCGGAGTCTACTTTAATGAGAAAAAATGAACTTTTTAGAATTTACCAAATAGCTGCACTGAAACAAAGAGTGAAAAATTTAAAGGTGTCTGAATACTTTCCATACCCACTGTAAATCACCCATTGTCTCATCTTTACTTTTTTGAGTAATCGTTTTTTGCACAATACATATGTATTGTATATGTATTGTTTTTTGTAAAATACGTATTTATACTTACACTCATATGCATATTTACACGTACACACATATACATATTTATACGTACATATACATATTTATACGTACACATACATATTTATATTTGTATTTAACACACACAATTTAATTCCAAGATTATCTAAACATTTGCCTTTGTATGAGCAAGCAGTTTCTATAAGCTCAAAATCAGTTTAAAAAATGCAACAATCAGTCTATGTATAATGCAAAATCTATAATACTGGATTATGGTTCAATCCTTCCACAGATGTGGTTGTTGGAGGGGGATGAAGCTAATCTCTCCCAATGGTTCAGGCTTTTACGCTTTGATTTAAATAAATGACAAAAGAAAAATAAGAGTTGGAATGGTGTTAGCAGTAATGACCATGGTCTCCATCTCTCGAGATTCTGAGGTTAGAATGAAGCAAATAGCCAATGACAAGATTTTGGTCTAAAAGAGTAAAAAAGCATTCACATCTGAATTGTTTAAAACTGGGTCAGTGCTTTGGTCCCAGCTGGGACATTTTCAAGAGCCAGTTGGACTGTAGTGTTAACCCAATATTAAACACTTTAATGAATGGAAGTGCCTGCAGTACTTCAGTTTTATGCTTTTTGGCACCTATTTTGCACAGTACCTTTTGATGTGTTTGCAGAGAACTAATTTTCCAGAATCCCAGACAAAGAAACACGTATTTATATCAATGCTAAATGCACAAACATTTTACATAACGACATGTGGCACAAACAACCCATGAATTCCTGATACTTACACAATCCGTATTTTGTGTGAAAGGATAATGAGGCCCTGTACTAGAGGGTTATGTAAGGACTGCCTGGTTGGAATAAACAGGATCAGTGTAAAGATCTACAGTACATCATGGCTGTTAGTGGTGCGTTTAGTCATTTAATTAGCATTAGCAAAGTTATGTCTTACCAGAGACACCTGCTTACAGCCACATCATTGAAAGGTCAACACGATGTAAATAAGAAGGATTTAACCTTGTTAATTACTATCCTTGTACACAGAAAATAAAGCATCTCAGTAGTCAATAGCAGATGACATGTTATTTCCATTAACTTTAGGTTTATGTAGGCTTAAATGTCGTCCAATAATAAAAAGAGCCATTTAATATTAAAAGGTTTAATGTTAGTATTATTAGTGCATTACTGTTCATAATGCCTTTTGCATAAGGGCATATGAAAACATGGCGCCAATATGGCATTGTATATCGAAACATGAAATGTTCTTATTAGAGGTGCCGCGAATCAATCACAGGACGCGGTCCAGGGGCACCATTCAGTAGTATGTCAAGAGCCCGGTGATTCACCTCCCAACTACCAACATTAGTGACTCTACTTTGGATTAGCCAATAATAAAACAAAACAAGGGTAAACAAGAAGTTAGATTCCTGAGAGATATAAGAAATTTCATACCCTAATGGTATATAGTATTCTCTAAACAGGAATCCGGACTAACGTAAACCAAAAGACAGTCGGAAAAACGAAGGAAGAAAAAAGGAAAACCGTCCGACCATAGAGTCCCAAAACGTCATGTTGCGTGGAAAAAAATAATTTTATTTATTACAGGTGACAACAATGGATAACAAAACAATGTCAAGAAATCATAAAATAAGTACACTAAAAGCATCTAAAAACAGGGGCGCATATCCGGGAATTGTATGGAAAATCATGATGGGAACAGCCAATCAATAGACAGCAAAATATAACCGTCACATATGCAAAACATAATAAAATATAATATACATGTGTATCATATGTCAAAACCATGCAAGTGGAGTAAGAGAAATAATTGATTACTAAAATAGTGTAATAAATTCTATGTAATACAAAAATATATAATAAATAGTAAATACTGCTGTAATAAATATATATACAAATAAATATAAGTATAGATTATATATTCTATAAATATGAATCCATCAATGTATGTATATATATATATATATATATATATATATACAGTACAGACCAAAAGTTTGGACACACGTTCTCATTTAAAGATTTTTCTGTATTTTCATGACTATGAAAATTGTACATTCACACTGAAGGCATCAAAACTATGAATTAACACATGTGGAATTATATACTTAACAAAAAAGTGTGAAACAACTGAAAATATGTCTTATATTCTAGGTTCTTCAAAGTAGCCACCTTTTGCTTTGATGACTGCTTTGCACATTCTTGGTATTCTCTTGATGAGCATCAAGAGGTAGTCACCGGAAATGGTCTTCCAACAATCTTGAAGGAGTTCCCAGAGATGCTTAGCACTTGTTGGCTCTTTTGCTTTCACGCTGCGGTCCAGCTCACCCCAAACCATCTCGATTGGGTTCAGGTCTGGTGACTGTGGAGGCCAGGTCATCTGGCGTAGCACCCCATCACTCTCCTTCTTGGTCAAATAGCCCTTACACAGCCTGGAGGTGTGTTTGGGGTCATTGTCCTGGTGAAAGATAAATGATGGTCCAACTAAACGCAAACAGGATGGAATAGCATGCCGCTGCAAGATGCTGTGGTAGCCATGCTGGTTCAGTATGCCTTCAATTTTGAATAAATCCCCAACAGTGTCACCAGCAAAGCACCCCTACACCATCACACCTCCTCCTCCATGCTTCACGGTGGGAACCAGGCATGTAGAGTCCATCTGTTCACCTTTTCTGCGTCGCACAAAGACACGGTGGTTGGAACCAAAGATCTCAAATTTGGACTCATCAGACCAAAGCACAGATTTCCACTGGTCTAATGTCCATTCCTTGTGTTCTTTAGCCTAAACAAGTCGCTTCTGCTTGTTGCCTGTTCTTAGCAGTGGTTTCCTAACAGCTATTTTACCATGAAGGCCAGCTGCACAAAGTCTCCTCTTAACAGTTGTTGAAGAGATGTGTCTGCTGCTAGAACTCTGTGTGGCATTGACCTGGTCTCTAATCTGAGCTGCTGTTAACCTGCGATTTCTGAGGCTGGTGACTCGGATAAACTTATCCTCAGAAGCAGAGGTGACTCTTGGTCTTCCTTTCCTGGGGCGGTCCTCATGTGAGCCAGTTTCTTTGTAGCGCTTGATGGTTTTTGCAACTGCACTTGGGGACACTTTCAAAGTTTTCCAAATTTTTCGGACTGACTGACCTTAATTTCTTAAAGTAATGATGGCCACTCGTTTTTCTTTACTTAGCTGCTTTTTTCTTGCCATAATACAAATTCTAACAGTCTATTCAGTAGGACTATCAGCTGTATATCCACCAGACTTCTGCACAACACAACTGATGGTCCCAACCCCATTTATAAGGCAAAAAATCCCACTTATTAAACTGGACAGGGCACAGCTGTGAAGTGAAAACCATTTCCAGTGACTACCTCTTGAAGCTCATCAAGAGAATGCCAAGAGTGTGCAAAGCAGTCATCAAAGCAAAAGGTGGCTACTTTGAAGAACCTAGATTACAAGACATATTTTCAGTTGTTTCACACTTTTTTGTTAAGTATATAATTCCACATGTGTTAATTCATAGTTTTGATGCCTTCAGTGTGAATGTACAATTTTCATAGTCATGAAAATACAGAAAAATGTTTAAATGAGGTGTGTCCAAACTTTTGGTCTGTACTGTATATATATATATATATATATATATATATATATATATATATATATATATATATATATATACAGTATAAAGGTATATCGATAGTACAAACACAATAGAGTCTCAAATAAAATAAATGCAATAGGGAAGTATATAAAGTGCTAGTGCATATTTACTTCCCAAGATGTGCAAAAATGCAGCATGTGCAAAAGGGGCTATGTGACGGCCAAATGCAGCAGAAAAACTACTCAAAAAATCATCATGATATAGCGGACTCCAGAGCAAGGTATGCACAGAGGATAATCATTAAGTACTAGACCACATCATTGGCATGTAACTTAAATATGTTAGAAACTTACAATCAAAAGGTTCCCAAACCTGGGCTGCGTCCACCCCTAAGCGCGTTTCGGCAAGCGCCTTCGTCAGGGGTTCATATTTAAGTTTTATTATGTTTTGCATATGTGACGGTTATATTTTGCTGTCTATTGATTGGCTGTTCCCATCATAATTTTCCACACAATTCCCGGATATGCGCCCCTGTTTTTAGATGCTTTTAGTGTATTTATTTTATGATTCCTTGACATTGTTTTGTTATTCATTGTTGTCACCTGTAATAAATGAAATAAATTGTTTCCACTGCACACGACGTTTTGGGACAATATGGTTGGACTGTTTTCATTTTTTCTTCCTTTGGATTAGCCAGCCTGGCATCACGCCAGGCTAGCTACTCGAAAGTGGAGCCAGGGATGTTTTCGGACAGGGGTAGCTTACAGGACTCCTATCCTGGGACCTCAGATTACTGACTGGGTCCTGTTAATTGATTCACACCATCTCTAGTGCTGATTTATCAACATTGCCACACTTGTACCAAATAGATTTAAAGGAGTTATCCAGCCTTAGGGTCACTCTATATGATTGCAGACTTGTGAATTCTCACATTGCGTGCACTAGGCATTACCACACATATGTGATTTGCATACATGCGATCGATCACATGCCGACTGGACGTGCGTGGCCTCGCTCAATGCAAGTGTATTGATTGAGGCCGACCGCATCTAGTCAGAATGTGGCCGGAAATATACTAATCGCATACTAGCGGTCACTTGACTGCCCGCTCCCGGTACCAGTAGTGCACGCTGTGAGGATTCACAAGTCTGTAGTCTCACAGAGTAACTACAGTTTTGTATCCTAACGTCGGACAACTCCTTTAATCTTGCACCTATGAATTATATATGGTTTCCGTTTGACATTTATTAGAAAAAAGCCAATTTCAAGCATATTAAAAAATGTACTTTCAATAGAAAAAATACCAATCATATGGATGACATACAGATATTTTCTACAAATTGCAACTCTCATATCTTCATTGATATCTATACAGACCACTAAACTGCACACGGCTTCCAGTGCTGTGATTTTCTTTACAGGGTCATTGTTGTTTCAATAAACTTTGCATAAATTAATAGTACAGGTGAATGCAAGAAACATTGTAATATATCTTATCAGAGAAATCTATTTTCTTCATATATCATCCCCATCCTGGTATACGTGGCCCTCATCCCCATCCTGGTATGCATGGCCCCCCTTGATCTCCCATCCTGGCATTCATGGCACCCCTTGATTCTGGTATGCATGGCACCCCTTGATCTTGGTATGCTTGGCACCCCTTGATCCTGGTATGCATGGCACCCCTTGATCCTGGTATGCATGGCACCCCTTGATCCCACATTCTGGTATGCATGGCACCCCTTGATCCCCCATCCTGGTATGCTTGGCACCCCTTGATCCCCCATCCTGGTATGCATGGCACCCCTTGATCCCCCATCATGGTATGCATGGCACCCCTAGATCCCCCATACTGGTATGCATGGTGACGCACCCCCTGGGCCATGGGGTACTCGGTGCCGGGTCGGGAGATGCTGGGGGTGATGTCACAGTGGCGGTGACCTGGTCCGTGACCCAGGGCGGTCAATAAAAGGGCTTATTGATAGGGGATTTATAGTGATTGTATAAAGTTCGTGACACCACCTGTGGTATGCGGCTAAAGGGAGCCGCCGCTGCGGAGCAGGTCCTCTGGAGCTGATGTGAGTGCAGCAGGGATGGTGTGGCTCTCCACAGGTAGAGCTTAGCTCCAGGGCAGTGTAGATGTTATAGGTTATGCTGGGCGTTGTAGCGCAGGGGTTGATGGTGCAGCAATAATCAGTCCACAACTTAATGGCTGTTTCCTCTTATCTTTACTGGTGGTGATTAGACAAGCCAGGACTAGGGTACTGGCTAGAAGTGGAAGTCCGGGCAGCCTGGAAGCAAGTAAAGAATCCTCCTTGCCAGGTGAAGTCGGAGGCCTTCCCTTTTCACTAAACTCTTTGGCCCTGCTGCTTGTAGCTGTGCGGTGGCCCTCGTCCCTGAGTGCAACGTTTCTGTGCTCACCCGTATGGCAGGCAGCTCGGGCCTAGCTGGTGCGTCACTCCCACGAGGCAGTGCTGGACCCTGCGGTGCTGCTGAGCCTCCAGGCGTCTGATGGGGCCAGGAGACCTGCTGTCTCCTGCCCTCCGGTTTCTACTGCTGGGCCTTCGGTGCCCCACAGCCTCGGACTCCCGTGTTCGGTTCTTCTGTGCTGGTTCTTCTGGGATGAGCTGCCACGCAGCTCCAGTCCCCAGCTCCTCTCTCCTCGACGTCCTGACTTCAACTCCTCACACTAAGACTAACTAACCCCGCCGCCAGATCCCAGTTGCCAAGGGGAGGAACTCCCCTTGCTGGTTTGGAGCCAGGAAAGTGTTGCATGCTTAGTAAAACCTGATTAGGGGACCCCTGCTTGCTTCCAGGCATGGCATCACCTCTTGTGAGGGAGGTAATGCCACTGTGGCAACCGGACCCCTGGGGTGCCACACTCCCCCCTAGTTAACTTTAGTACTCCCGGACTGAGGATACCTTTTAAAATTAACAATTAACAATAACAATTCACATTACAAACAGGTTACAAAAGTCAAAAGCTACAAAAACCCAACAAAAATTGAAAGCAGTCACTGCAGCGCTTAGTCTTTACGCCACAATCCTGGTAACTGTAATTTGGCTGGTGGGAACCACATCAACCCACTTTGTGTATCATCCCTGGGCGTGGCTTCAGGGCACTCTTTCGTTGGGCCTGGTCTTCAGCCACACCTGCGGTTTATTTTCTAGGCCTATTAGTAACTATTTTCAATATTGTCCTGATCACACCTAGTCCTGCGGTCCAATTGTCCATAAATTCAACAAATATACTTTTCCAAGACTATTTAACGGGTAGAACTATAAACAACATACACTTTAGTTCTCTTATACTTTATACTTTAGTTTCTCCAGCGAGCAGGGAGCTGACCTTTTGTACTCCTGGTCGATCTATGTAGTACATTAGTTGTCACTGCCCTACCCTGATCCCTAGTGTCTACCCCTGGTGCGGTGGGTTCAGTGTGAACTACACTACAGGTAGTCTGAGGTAACACCGGTAGGATGGGTAATCTCCTACGAATTCTTTGGCTCACCATGGGTACGACAGGTTCACTGCTAGCAGAGGGTTGATTCTCCTGGTCTGCTGATGATGAAACCTCTGTCTCTGGGGCCGACTGGTCTTCCTGCTGTTCTGGGACTTCTGCAGCTTCCGGTGAGGCCGCTTGGAGAAAGGTCAAGGCCGGTACCACAATCGCTTTGTTCACCTGCGTCCAAGACCGGGGAAATTCTCCGAGGACTGTCTGAACCGTTTCTTCCACCTCTTCTGTGGGCTGAGGGTTGTCTTGATCTTCTTTGTGTTTCAACTGTTCAGGACATATGTTCAAGTGATCTCTTGAGACTGCTGCTGAAGTTTCCCCCCCATCTTTGCTGATGAGGCACACTTTGGTGTTGTCGTAATTCGAGGGTAGAACGGTGTATGGCTCAACCTCCCACTGCTCATCTAATTTATGGACTCATCTCTTCCTCTTAAGTACCTGTTCTCCAGGTGATAAGAGAACGGCAGGTGCGTGCTCATTATAAGTTTTCTCTTGCTTCTGTCTTGCCTGGGGCAAACTTTTCTCAACACACTCTTGCACCTTGCGGTATTGTTGCTGCCGCTCGGTATCCCAATCCGCATCTGGTGATGTCGTCTCTGGTGTTAAGACTCCCATGTCCAAGTCAATGGGTAGCTTACCAGGTCTTGCTCTCATCAGGTAAGCGGGTGTACAGTTGGTGGAGTTCACCGGGATGTGATTATATAGGTCCACCAAATCTGGTAACTTCTCTGGCCACAGGCTACGTTCTTCAAGGGGCAACGTCTTCAACAGGTCTATCACCACCTGGTTCATCTTTTCACACAACCCGTTGGTCTGGGGATGATACGGCATCGTCTTGATTTTCTTGCAGCCGTACAAGTTACAGAATTCCTGGAACACCTCTGCTTCAAAGGCTGAACCTTGGTCGGTAAGCACCCATTCAGGGTAACCGTGCGGGCGACAAAAGTGCTGTTGGAACGCTTTGGCAGCCGTCTGAGCCGTCTGGTCTTTTACTGGCACTACTACCAGGAACCGGGAGTAGTGGCCTACTATGGTTAGAGTGTAGACATAGCCTGACCTGCTTGGGGCTAGCTTCACGTGGTCCAAGGCTACCAGTTCTAGTGGCTGTTTGGTGATGATGGGCTGCAGGGGAGCCCTCTGGCTGTCACGGTCTTTTCTTCTCAGGTTGCATGGACCACATTCTCGACACCATCTCTCGATTGCTTTCCTCATGCCAGCCCAGTGGAATCGCTCACGTAGCAGGACTTCCAACTTCTTCCACCCGAAGTGTCCTGCTCCATCGTCGTACGCTTCTAAGACCATTGACGCATCCCGCCTCGGGACTACCACTTGCCAGACCAGTTCATGTGTCCGGGAGTTGATGCTTCTTCGACACAGCTTTCCCTCGTAGATGAACAACCTGTCCTTCTCCTTCCACAACTGTTGGGTCTCCTGTGGAGCATCTGGATCAGCGTACGAGTCAGCTTGCATCAGCAACTCCTTGACTAGGTGGACAGCCGGGTCGCTATCCTGCATTTCTGCCCATCCATGGTGGGGCAATGGTTTGAACGAGACCTCTCTGTTGGCGGAGCGCTTGTCCCTTACACAGTGGGAGCACTGGGTCACCCCATGATGATGGAAAGTGGGTATCTCTATCTCCTCCAGCTCTTCCGGGTCTTCTCCCCCATCTGGCAAGATGGGCATTCTGGACAGCGCATCAGCATTCGCATTTTTATGCCCCGCCCGATACTTGATGGTAAACTTGTAGTTAGACAGTCGGGCCATCCATCGTTGTTCTAGGGCACCAAGCTTCGCAGTCTCCAAGTGCGTCAGCGGGTTATTGTCCGTGAAGACTGTAAATTTGGAGGAGGCGAGATAGTGCTTGAAGCGCTCTGTTACAGCCCAGACTATGGCGAGAAACTCCAACTTGAAGGAACTGTAGCTGTCGGGGTTCCTTTCCATGGGCCGCAGCTTCCTGCTGGTGTAGGCAATCACTCTGTCTCTGCCTTGCTGTACCTGGGACAGCACCGCTCCCAATCCCACGTTGCTGGCATCTGTATGAAGAATAAAGGGTTGGCCATAGTTGGAGTAGGCCAGGACTTCGTCTCCGGTCAGAGCCATCTTCAGTCGGGTGAAAGATTCGTCTTCTGGTTTACCCAATTTGAACGGAGGTTGCAGGTTCTTGGCCTTCTTGGACTGGCCTACCAGGAGGTCCTGCATTGGTGCCGCTATCTTGGTGAAACCCTTGATAAATCTCCTGTAGTAGCCTACCAGCCAGAGGAAATGCCGCACTTCGTTAATAGTGGAAGGTCTTGGCCAGTCTTTGATCACTGTGACTTTTTCTGGGTCTGGTGCTACACCTTCGGCGCTTACCACATGACCTAGGTACTGCACCTTGGGCTTCAGCAGGTGGCACTTGGATGGCTTCACCTTCAGGCCAAAACCAAATAGGGCTTCGAACACCTCGGCCAGGTGCTCCAGGTGGTCTTCATATGTCTTTGAGTAAACAATTACATCATCTAGGTACAGCAGGACGGTTTCAAAGTTTTTGTGTCCTAGGCAGCACTCCATTAACCACTGGAAGGTTCCTGGGGTGTTGCAGAGCCCGAATGGTATGCAGTGGAACTCGCTGAGGCCCACTGGTGTTATAAACGCGGTCCTCTGCCACAGGAACCTGCCAGTACCCACTGGTGAGATCCAAAGTGGAGAAATAGTTAGCTGATCTCAATGCTGATAATGATTCCTCAATTCTGGGTAATGGGTAGGCGTCATTATGTGTAATGCGGTTAATCTGCCTGTAATCAACACACATCCTCATTGTACCATCCTTTTTTCTAACGAGAACTAATGGAGCTGCCCAGGGGCTACAACTATCTCTGATCACCCCAGCCTCCTTCATCGCCCATAACATTCCTTTGGCACATTGATAGTGAGCTGGGGGTACAGGCCGGTACCTCTCTTTGATGGGCGGATGATCTCCTGTGGGGATATGATGTTGGACCCCTTTTACCTGCCCAAAGTCTAGTGGCTGTTTGCTGAAGACTCGCTCATATTCTTGGACCACCCGGTATACTCCATGCTTTTGGTGCAAAGGGGTGGAGTCAATGCCTACTTGTAGCTTCTGACACCAATCCTCCATCTGCCCCTTGGAGCCGTTATCCTCCGCCGGTTTGGATGGAGGCAAGGGTTCCACTGCCTTTATTGCATTGTTACTGACAGTGAATAGCTTAGCAAGGGTGGCATACCGGGGTAAATGGACCTCTTTCTCTCCACAATTCAGGATGCGTATCGGTACTCTCCCCTTGCGGACATCAACTACCCCCCTGGCTGTCAAGATGGTGGGCCTACTGTCAGAGTACATGGGTTCCACCAGAGCCTGATAATCTTGACCCCTGAGACCTATTGCTGCCTGACACCATATTAACATTTCACTCCTAAGGGGCATTGCAATGGGGAGTGCATCACTCATCCTGACACTGCCAACTTCTCCACCAGACAGCTCTACCTGTTGTCTTTTCATCAGGGCTCTGATTTCCTTCTGCAGAACTCGCTGCTGACTGGAACTGGCAGTCTCTGCGACCTGTTGCAACAAAAGAATAATTTCTCCAAGACAATTTTCTATCACATTGGTGCCTAAGGTTATCATAGGATGACTTTCTCGACGATCAATATCAACAATAATCATTCCTTGTGATGGCAATTCTACTTTGCCAACTTTTATGGTCACCTCTTTATACCCCACCTGAGGCAAAGGCTGACCATTGCTGGCATAGATACTAAGATGTTCATCTGGACGGCGAGTAATGTCTGAATCAGTCCAGTATTGTTTATAAAGGATATATGGCATCGTTGTCACCTGGGATCCAGTGTCCAGCAGTGCATTCATCAGGATGCCATCAAGCACGACAGGTAGAACCGGTCGTCCTCCCACGTACTTGTCTCGCCAGCTTTGTGGGCCTGGTCGTCTTACTCCTGGAGGTTAGCCCTCTGCCCAAGGGGTTGCTCGTTTTAAATCACAGAATCTTGCGACATGCCCCACCTTTTGACAGCGGCGGCAGATGGGTTGTCCGTTCTGGTCATAGCGATCACTGTGTCTCCCTCTGATCCGTGGAATTCTTCTCTGTCGCCGCCACGGGACATCATCTGGACTGGAAGCCAGCTGGATCTTTTCCTTTGGAGACACTTGCATGGCCTGCATGGTTTTGGTTAACGCAGCCACACTTTTGGTCAGCTCCTGGACCTGAAGGCGTAGGTCTGCAGATGGGTCATTGTCTAGAGTCTGCACGTCAGCCTCCACAGGTGCTGGGGGAAAGGACGCCACCTCCTGGTGGTATGTGATAGCTGGACGCCGGAGGGATGCAGTGCCGCCTGGGGTTGGTTCTCGCAGCACCCAGATGGCTCGGTCTTTAAATTGCGCAAAGTCCAGATCAGGGTTTTGCAGAGCCATAATGCGCAGCTGTCTCCTGTGAGCACCAGACCCGAGCCCCTCAATAAACTGTTCAGTCAGCAATCTGTCCTCATCTCGCACACTATCAGGGTCTACCTGTTTGATGGCCCACAGCATCTCCTGCAGGTTTAGAGCATAGTCCCGTACACTGTCCTGCACCCTTTGTTTGCACCCATAGAACTTCATCTTTATTTCTGCTGCGGTGCGGGTGTCAAAGGTATCCTTCAACCGGGTCAGTATTTTCTTGACAGTGCCTTTGTCCCTGCCCGGCCAGGACTTCACCTCTATCTAGGCTGCACCGATTAGCTGGCCTATGAGGATTCTGACTTTCTGCTCTTCAGACAGGGGGTACACTTTAAACAAACTGCGCAGTCTCTCCTCAAAGTCGTTCAGGGTGTGCGACTCACCTGAGTACTGGGGCAACCACGCCGCCCCCGGTAAATATGGCATTGATAACGGCATTACAGTGGCTGCGGCCGCGCCTGCGGCTGAATCCTCTCCCAAGCTGGGCATCTTCCTCCCCCCTAGTGAACCTCAGCCAGGGCCTGAGCGTCTGCTGACGTGCCAGTATCCAGCTCTGCAGGCGCAAGGATCTCTTACCCGGTGGTTCCGGATCGAGGCTTCTTGCTTCCCCTCGGCGGGCGGAAAACCACGTGATAAAACCGTTTAGTAAAGTCTATGGCACACAGGACCCGGTTATACCGGGCTTCGTGAATCCTGTTCGTGACGCCAACTTGACGCGCCCCCTGGGCCGTGGGGTACTCGGTGCCGGACCGGGAGATGCTGGGGGAGATGTCACAGTGGCGGTGACCCGGTCCGTGACCCAGGGCGGTCAATAAAAGGGGTCAATGATAGGGGATTTATAGTGATTGTATAAAGTTCGTGACGCCACCTGTGGTATGCGGCAAAAGGGAGCCGCCGCTGCGGAGCAGGTCCTCTGGAGCTAATGTGAGTGCAGCAGGGATGGTGTGGCTCTCCACAGGTAGAGCTTAGCTCCAGGGCAGTGTAGATGTTATAGGTTATGCTGGGCATGGTAGTGCAGGGGTTGATGGCACAACAATAATCAGTCCACAACTTAATGGCGGTTTCCTCTTATCTTTACAGGTGGTGATTAGACAAGCCGGGACTAGGGTACTGGCTAGAAGTGGAAGTCCGGGCAGCCTGGAAAAAAGTAAAGAATCCTCATTGCCAGGTGAAGTCGGAGTTCTTCCCTTTTCACTAAACTCTTTGGCCCTGCTGCTTGTAGCTGTGCGGTGGCCCTCGTCCCTGAGTGCAACGTTTCTGTGCTCACCTGTATGGCAGGCAGCTCGGGCCTTGCTGGTAAGTCGCTCCCACAAGGCGGTGCTGGACCCTGCGGTGCTGCTGAGCCTCCGGGCGTCTGATGGGGCCAGGAGACCAGCAGTCTCCTGCCCTCTGGTTTCTACTGCTGGGCCTTCGGTGCCCCACAGCCTCGGACTCCCGTGTCCGGTTCTTCTGTGCTGGTTCTTCTGGGGTGAGCTGCCGCACAGCTCCAGTCCCCAGCTCCACTCTCCTCGACGTCCTGACTTCAACTCCTCACACTAAGACTAACTAACCCCGCCCCCAGATCCCAGTTGCCAAGGTGAGGAACTCCCCTTGCTGGTCTGGAGCCAGGAAAGTGTTGCATGCTTAGTAAAACCTGATTAGGGGACCCCTGCTTGCTTCCAGACATGGCATCACCTCTTGTAAGGGAGGCAATGCCACTGTGGCAACCGGACCCCTGGGGTGCCACACATGGCACCTCTTGATCCTGACATGCATAGCACCCCTTGATCCTGGTATGAATAGCACCCCTTGATTCTGGTATGCATGGCACCCCTTGATCCTGGTATGCATGGCACCTCTTGATGCTGGTATGCATGACACCCCTTGATCCTGGTATGCATGGCACCTCTTGATCCTAGTATGCATGGCACCTCTTGATCCTGGTATGCATGGCACCCCTTGATCCTAGTATGCATGGCACCTCTTCATCCCCCATCCTGTTATGCATGGCACCCCTTGATTCCCCCATTCTAGTATGCATGGTACCCCTTGATCCCCTATTCTGGAATGTATGGCACCTCTTGATTCCCCCATCCTGGTATGCATGGCAACCCTTGATCCCCTTCCTGGTATGTATGGCACCCCTTGATTCCCCCATCCTGGTATTCATGGCACCCCTTGATCCCCCATCCTGGTATGCATGGCACCTCTTGATCCTGGCATGCAGAGCACCCCTTGATCCTGGTATGACTGGCACCCCTTGAATCTGGTATGCATGGCACCCCTTGATCCTGGTATGCATGGCACCTCTTGATCCTGGTATGCATGGCACCCCTTGATCCTGTTATGCATGGCACCCCTTGATCCTGGTTTGCATGGCACCTCTTGATCCTGGTATGCATGGAACCTCTTGATCCTGGTATGCATGGCACCCCTTGATCCTGGTATGCATGGCACCCCTTGATCCTGGTATGCATGGCACCCCTTGATCCCCCATCCTGTTATGCATGGCACCCCTTTATCCCCCATCCTGGTATGCATGGCACCCCTTGATCCCCCATCCTGGAATGTATGGCAACCCATGATCCTCCATCCTGGTATGTATGGGACCCCTTGATTCACTGATACTGGTATGTATGGCACCCCTTGATTCCCCCATCCTGGTATGCATGGCACCCCTTGATCCCGGTATGCATGGCACCCCTCTTCCTGGTATGCATGGCACCCCTTGATCCTAGTATGCATGGCACCCCTCCATCCTGGCATGCTTGGCACCCCCTGATCCCCATCACGCTACCCACAAAAAAAATAAACAATCATACTCACCTCCTCTCTCCTCCAGTGCTGCGTCCTGATCTGCCTCCGACACTCTCACTGTGTGAGCTGCGCATGGCAGGGCGCGCATGGCGTCCCTGCCATGCGCCCTCACATAGTGAAGTGCTGTGCCGGAATAGTCACTGCTCCCCACACTGGGACTGTGTGCGTGGGGAGCAGTGACTATTCACTCTCTTCACTCTGCGCTCGGCGGCCAGTGTGCCCGCTATTAAAGACCATGAATATTCACTACAACCCATGGGATCCCAACCCATCCCTGATCTAGATTATTGTTATAGAGATTGAAAATTATTGTCTAATTTCTGTTGTGATGGAGAAAGTTTTTACAATAGGATGCAAAGAATTCCTTTATGAGGTTACACTCCGACACTGAAAAAACATTGTTCAGTTTACAGGCGGCTCCATTACACTAACAAAGACTGGACATCTAGGTAAAATTAATTTTCAGCAGGTAATTTATGCTGAAGGCAAGGCCACAGCAGAAGTATAAGAATGAAATGCAAACAGCTTTTTCACAATAAAAAATAAACATGAATTTCACCTTAGAGGAAGTTTTACTTTTCTATAATAGAACAGATGAACAGCACATGGAAGGAAAAAATATTATTGGTGTATTCACAGAGTAGACGATTAGAGTACTGCATTTGCATGTGGTGGTTTTGCTGTGTTTAAGCATTGGTGCAGTAATATAGTTACATATTGTAATTAATAAGGTTTATCCAAGACACAAGTCCATCCTATAATTATGTAGCTGTTGATCTAGATGAAGACATAAACATATAATAGGCAGTTTTTAATAGTCTCAAATTAAGGAGATAAATTACACTTCTGCTATCTTTTAAAGGGAACCTGTCTCATGAAAAAAAAGCTATAAACCTGCAGATATGGGGTTAACCTGAAGGTCAACAGTGTTCTGACACCGTGTGGCACCCGCACTGAGAGCTCCGCTGCCAGGAGGAAATTAACTTTATTCCCCCCTGCAGCATTCGGCTTTCAGTCATCGGGGTGCGACAGGCGCGATTTCAGTCACTGCTCTATGTATAGTGAGTGACGACTGTAACCGCACCCCCACACTGACTGACAGCCACTTCAGCATTAGGACCAGCTGTCAGTCAATGCCGGGGCGTGGTTACAGCCACTGCTCTCTATACACAGAGTGGTAACTGAAATAGCACCGGTGCCATCACAATGACAGGAAGCCAAACATAGCTGGGAGGAAAAAAGTTTGTTTCCTCCTGGCAGCGGAGCTCAAGTTTAAGTGCTTGCACTGGGCAGATTCAGAACGCATTTAACCTGCAGATTAACACCATATCTGCAGGTTAATAGTGCTTTTTCATGTGACAGTTTCCCTTTAAGAAAGACCAAATTTTGAAGTTTAGTGACCCTAGTAAGTGCCACATTTCTGCATGTGCTAATTCCTAGTAAGGGGGTGATGGTAAGTTGTATCTAAAAAGACATCAAAATCTATCTCATGGCACAGGACGACCTATGCACAGACTGGTTTTATGTCCCACAAAGTAGGAGTGGTCAATTACATATTGCATGCTATAATTGTCAGACATGACTATCCACTGTTTTGGGATTTATGCACTAAAGTTGTAGCACCTAGTAGTTCAGTATGCCATGAGGAGTCGGCTATGATAACAAAGTCATATGATGTAAATGGTGAATTTCCTTTTACTGTACTGGTTCACAATGAGTATGAGGAAGCATCCTCTGAAGGCAATATCCCTGGAGGAGTCCCAAGACAACTTTACGGTAAAAGATACTCTGGAAAATGTAAGTTTATTAAATGGTGTTTCCCATGAGTTGGGAGCTGATAATCATTTTCCATGATTGGGCAGTCATAATGATCTGTTGTGTTGATGGACCAAAGTGAGGGGCCAGGTAAAAGAGCACCTCCTCAAGGCCCAAGAGGCAAAATCCAGGGGGTATAATTGGTCAGCTCGAGCGAAACAATTTAGGCTGGGGATCAGGTCATTGTGTTAGTGCCCACATTGGAGAGCAAGTTCCTTACCAAGTGGCAGGGACCCTATGAGGTGATGGAAAAGGTGGGGGAGGTCAACAGTAAGATACACTGACTAGGGAAAAGAAAGCCCTTCCCGATATATTATGGCTACTTACTAAAACCCTGGAAGGATTCGGAGCCGCCAGATATCCCTTGCTGGTTGGCCCAGTCAGACATCAACACTGCAGGTGTCAAAGTAGCAGGAAATTTGTCACCTTCCAAAAAACATCACTGCGTGAAATTAGTGTGCCGAAATAGGGGTAGGTTCTTTGAGTTACTAGATCACTCTCGTGTCATCAAGCATGAGTTTACAGCTCGAGAAGAGGTTGGTAGATGGTGCCGAGCCCCTGACTTTGGGCGGGAGGGGGGTATGTAGTTAAGCCAGGTAGAACATCATTAGAGGTCCTGATTAGGTGCACCTTGCTAGCTATGACTAGAATTAGACCATGTGTTCATTCTGACACTCTGCCAGCTAAGGAAGCTGAGAAATGTGAGGTGTTGGAGCTGGTGAGTAACCAGTGAAGGTGAGCATACTGATCTTAAAGCAGGACCTGAATTGTTGTTGGGTGAGACCCTATTATTGCTTTGCCTTCATTGAAAAAGGAGGTAGCGCACCCCTCCTTGGTGCCCCTGTGTTTCCCTTCTAGTATTGTTCTTCCACCAGCTGGAGTTACATTATCGCCATCTAGATATTTTTAAAAAAATTCTAAATAAAAGACATTTGTTTTTACTATTGAAGTCTATGGAGCTGGATCATCATCTTTCCCATTATACTGATCCTAAAGCAGGACCTGAATTGCTGTTGGGTGAGACCCTATTATTGCTTTGCCTTCATTGAAAAAGGACGGTGATTTTTATTATTGTGTTTGTGCCAGAAAAAAAGGCTGTTTCATTTAAAGAACCATGCAAGTTTATAGAGTTCAATAAACCTTACTCTGTTTTGACACAAGGATCTGGTGCCTGTGTGAACTCTAGTGCCTACATGAGAGCATAAATCCCTATAATATATAGTACTGTGTTAAAGTTTTTGGCAGGTTTGGAGAAATTGCTGCAAAGTAACAAAGTTTTAAAACATAGAAATGTTAATAGTCTATTTTTAGCAAATAAAAAAATGCAGTTATTGAACACAAGAGAAATCTACATCAAATTAATACTTGGTGTGACCACCCTTTGCCTTCAAAACAGCATCAATTCCTCTAGGTATAGCAGGGAGTTTGCTCCAAACATCTTTTTGGTATGTCATGTTTTAAATAAAACTGCTGCGTTTTGGATTTTTCCTGTTACTTAGTTTTGATAAAACTTTATGAATAAAGTAATTTCCAGATAACATGTTTTTGATTACGTTTGGTTTGTGGAAACACAATTAAAAAAACATGAGTTTTTATCTGCACATTTTTCTCATTTAATTCAAGTCTATGGAAAAATGCATATGTACTGCAAGAGAGATTGGCATGTTACAGATTTCACAATTGCACTGCAAGTCACCTTCTGCAATGTAAAAAAAATTGTAAAAAATCATAGTAGGCATTATACTGTATATATATAAATTTCACATACTTTACTGGACCTGTAATACACTGTGTGAAATACTCATCGGGGGAACTTAGTCCAACACTTCTATTTTTTTTAAATATTCTTACTTTGCTGCATTTCAACCACATCTGTTATATTACTTAAAATAATTAAGAGCACACGCAAAACACTCATTGGATCTTGATGAATAAAAGATTAAAGTTGAAAATCTTTACTAGTATAAATTGAGTAAATTTGTTAAGAATAAAATGACAAATCAAGGGTCAATGCAAACTAAAACCATCAGCCAATTCAGAGCTCGATTCCAAATAACGAAATAAAATCAAAGCAAAAAATGTAAATCTTAGGCAGATCCAATTTGCAACAATTTCGTCACGGCAATTAATAACATGAGTCAGTAGTGTTAATTTCCCTCAGTGTCCCTGTATGCACTTCAGACAATCATAAGAAAATCAACTGCACTTACTTTAGGGTATGTGCCCACAATCCGTAATGGCAGCATTTTGGACGCAGCTCATCTGTGCTGCATCCAAAACGTTGCGTTCTACATTAGAAGCACAGTGAATGGGATTTATAGAAATCCCATGCCCACTGTGCTTCTATTTGATGCCGCGTAAACTCACCGGCGGCACTAGTCTTCACAACAGAAATTTCCACAATAGAATGTATTTACCTGTGTGATTGGACACAGAGCTTTGGACACACCGAAAATACGCTGCATCCAAAACGCTGCTATAGCCTGATCATGGGCACATAGCCTTATTTGTGTGAAAAAGCGTAGTGCGGGCTATAAGGTCATATGCAACTGGCAACCTGGCGTTTCGATCTGTCTCGGGTCTTCTTCAAATAGTCCCTGGGGGAGAAGTTAAAAAATATGACAAAATAAATGTGCTGTACAAACAGTGAGAAAATAAAATAACATAACATAGTCCAGAATATAAAAGTAAGATATCATAGACAGTAAGGCTATGTGCCCACGATGCAGAAATGCTCCGGATTTTTTCCTGAGCGTTTCTGCATCTCCTTGGCAGAAAAAACGCATGCGGATTGTACATGCGAATTGTACATGCCTTTTTCCTGCCAGGGACAAGTGGATGTGAAGCGTTCTTCACATGCATTTCTGCATGCGGTTTGTCAAGCGCTTTCCAAGCGATTTTAGCATCACTTGGAAAGTGCTTGACAACTTGGTCACACTATATAAATCCATGCAAATAGCATGGATTTATATAGTGTGACTGTAAAGAATGGTAAAAAATAAAAAATAAATCCATACTTACCTTCTGCTGGCCCCCAGAGTCTTTATTCGGTGCGTCTTGGTTTGCCGACAGCTCGCGGTACACTGAAGGACCTGCTGACGTCAGCGGTCGCTTGACCAGTCACATGATTAAATGACGTCAGCGCAGGTCCTTGAGTCCACCGCGATCTGCCGGCAAGCCAAGACAAGCACACCGGGGGCCATCAGAAGGTAAGTATAATATTTATTTTTTATTTTATTCTTTTTTTACAGGTTCTATGGTACCCGGGTCCGGAGGAGAGTCTCCTCTTCTCCGAACCCGGGTACCATCCGCACATTGAAATGCATGGAATGTGCATGTACAGATGCAGTGATGCGGAATACATGCATTCCAATACAAATAAATGGCGGCGAAAACACAGCGCTTCCGCAAAATAATTGGTAGTGCTGCTTTTTTTTCCGCAATGATAATCCGCAGTGGAAATTTCCGCAGCATGTGCACAGCACATGCGGATTATCATTGGGGAACATGGCAGGCCTTCTAGCAAACATTTTTAAGTGTTTCTGCAGCGGAAACGCTTAAAAAACGCATCGTGGGCACACAGCCTTATTGGTATTTTTAGTTACAGTATAGTACCTATAAAGATCAAAAGAACATAACTCAGGGATAAAGTACCACTAAGGCTGCGTGCCCACTATGCGTTTTTCAAACGTTTTTACTGCGGAATTTCCGCAGTGAAAATGCTTAAAAAACGCTTGGTAATACGTGCCCCATGGTCCCCAATGATAATCCGCATGTGCTATGCACATGCTGCGGAAATTTCGTAATTGCCGCCATTGACTTGCATTGAATTACTTAATTTCCGCATGACTACATGTGCACATGCGGATATTAAGCGATTCAATGTGCGGATGGTTCCTGGGTCTGGAGAAGAGGAGACTCTTATCCAGACCCGGGTACCATAGTGCCTGTAAAAAAAAGAATTAAAATAAAAAATATGCATTATACTCACCTTCTGATGTCCCCCGGTCTCCTGTATGATGCGTCCTGACTCCCCGGCGGCTCAAGATGGTGAAAAAGGACCTTTCATGACGTCATTTAGTCATGTGACAGCTCACGCGACCACTGACGTCAGCGGTCGCGTGACCTGTCACATGACTAAATGACATCATGAAAGGTCCTTTTACACCACCGCGAGCCGTACAAGAGACCACACCCACCGGAGAAAAGACCGGGGGCCATCAGAAGGTGAGTATAATGTTTTTTGTTTTTTTTTTACCATTTTTATTCTTTTTTTTAACTATTAATTTGGTCACACTATATAAATCCATGCTGTTTGCATGGATTTATATTGTGTGACCAAGTTGTCAAGCATTTTTCCAAGTGATGCTAAAATCGCTTGGAAAGCGCTTGATAACCCGAATGCAGAAATGCATGCAAAAACGCTTGACAATAGCTTCTACCTGGCAGGAAAAACGCATGTAAAATCCGCATGCATTTTTCCTGTCAGGGAGATGCGGAAAAAAGCTGCAGCATTTCTGTATCGTGGGCACTTAGCCTTAGACAAAACTCAATAAGGATCAGAGGAAAATATATAGAGGAGCAATAAGTACAATGATGGAGGCGCATAACAGGTATAGAATGGGAGTAGTAATTAATATTATTTGGTGTTGCCATGCAGCCACAGAACAAGGGTATGGATGAGAAACTACAGGTATACAGAAAATAGTTCACAGAAAAGAACATAAATTTAAAAGACATCACAGAAAAGAAATCAACCTTATCAACACAAGTTCAGATTATCAATACACTAGCAGGATGCAGCAGACCCCCATGATAAACGCGGGGGTAGCACAGGTGCAAAATACTGATGCGACAGCCATTCACAAAATGGGCCAATTCATGGAGGGGGTGGATGTGCAGTATTAAACAGGCACCCAAGATGTAAGCCCGCTTGATTTAAAATTATGGGCGTCATTAATAAAGTATAAGCCAGACACTGTGCATCACACCTATCTGTGTGACTGGTGTCCTATGATAGCCCCATCTGTGTGCATTTGTAATACTACACAGCCACCCACTCCATGAATTGGCAGGTTTTGTGAGTGGCGGTCGCATCAGTATCTTGCACCTGTGCTGCCCCCGCCTTTATCATGGGGGTCTGCTGCATCCTGCCAGGGCATTGGTAATCTGACCTGGTGTTGGTAAGGCTGGTTTCTTTTCTGTGATGTATATAGAAAATAGTAAAAATAAAAAGGCACTAGAGATAATAAGTAAACGAAAGAAAAGGGTAAAAGAAATAGGCAATGGGCAAATGACAAAATGGGCACATAAAAAGACACATGGAGAACATATATTGCATAAACCGCAGGTGTGTATACAGTACATGAAAATAGGGATGAGCATTGGCTCAGAGAGGTTACCTGTGTCCAGAGAGCAAGGGGATTAGCATGAAAAAAAGCACACTGTGCGCTTTGGCACTAGTGTGAGGCACAGAGGATCTGTGGCAGAGTTTATGCCAGCAGGAGGGAGTTTCCGTTCTCTGGACACAGGTAACCTCCTTGAGCTGGTGCTCATGCCTATTTTCATGTATAGAGTACATACCATCTATGCTCTTCCTGTTACTCCTTGCACAACGAAGCAGAGCCAGAGATCAGTCATGCTTCTAAGTCATTTACTTCTACTGTTCTCATCAATCTTCTATTAGAGTAACAGTCCATGTCCTGGCATCTGCTACATAAAGTTGAGACTATGTTGGGAGACACTGCAAACCTTCTTGTGACAACATGTATGGATGTACAGTAGTGTTCAAAATAATAACAGTGTGTTCAAAAACATGAGTTAAGCATAAAATCGTTATACTAGTTTTTATTTCCATGCATTGGTAACATTGCACACTGTTTTCTAATTCAAAACATGAAGAGAAATGTATATAATTATTAACTACTTTACAGAAAATAACAAAAAATGAACATTGGGCTGTTCTAAAAAATAGCAGTATCTACATTTGTATTTACAAATTCACAATATGTACTCTTTTTTTAGGATTTAGCATTCCTGTGAATCACTTACCTAATATTTAGCTGTATACCCACAGTTTTACAGAACTGCTTCACATCTATGTTGCATAGATTCAACCAACTTCTGGCACCTGTCAATTGTTATTCCAGCCCAGGATGATTTGACTACATCTCATAATTTTTTGGCATTTGTTAGATTTGCCTCAGAAACTGCATTTTTGATGTCACCCCACAAGTGTTCTATTGGATTAAGGTCTGGGGATTGGGCTGGTCATTCCATAACCTCAATTTTGTTGAACTGGAACCAAGATTTTGCTCATTTACTGGTGTGTTTAGGGTCGTTGTCTTTTTGAAACACCCATTTCAAGGGCATATCCTCTTCAGCGTAAGGCAACATGACCTCTTCAAGTATTTTAATATATGCAAACTGCACCATGATCCATGGTATGCGGTAAATAGGTCCAGCACCATAGTAAGAAAAACATGCCCATATCATGATGCTTGCACCACCATGCTTCACTGTCTTCAGAGTGTACTGTGGCTTGAATGCAGAGTTTGGGGGTCATCTGACGAACTGTCGGCGGCCCTTGGACCCAAAAAGAACAATTTTACTTTCATCAGTCCACAAAATGTTTCTCCATTTCTCTTTAGGCCACTTGATGTGTTCTTTGGTGTTACAGGTCTGGGTGGTGGAACCTCTGTGCTTCGGTGCAAGGAGGGACCAGAGGGGCGTGACTAAGTGCCTACTCGGCCTGACCAAGGACGCACGGCGGCTCAATCGACTCCGTGAACCAGGGAGGGACCGAGCAGGGGGGCCAGGTGCCACTGTGGGACTGACCTTGTGTGAGAGCAGGTGACTCCCACGGGTCAGATGGCAGGAACTGACCGGTACAGCGGATGCGCACGGCAGGAAGGCTGACGGGTGGTCCCGATAGATAAGCAGGCTGGTTCGGCAGATAGCCAGACGGGTGCTCCGGGTAGGCAAGCTGGCGGGCACGACAGGTAATAGGTAGGTTCTCCAGGTAGGCTGGTGGGCAGGTACAACAGGTAACAGGCTGGTGCTCCAGGGAGGCAGGCTGGCATGCACTACAGGTAATAGGCAGGTGCTTCCAGGTAAGCAGGCTGTTGAGCATGGCAGGTAACTGGCAGGCAGACTGTAGAGCAGGACTGACAGGCAGACTGGCAGGCAGGACTGACAGGCAGACTGGACCTGAGGGATGAAGCAAGTGTTAGCACACAGAACAACAACCTTGCACAGGCACCTCCATATTGGAGAAGGTGCTTTAAATAGGGGAAGTCCTCCGGCCAGTGGCCGGGGACTTTTTAGGATGGCGCGCATGGCCCCTTTAAGAGGGAGGGAGCGCGCGCCCTAAGCACAGTGCCCGAGAAGCTGCGCGCAGTGCGCACCACAGTAGCTGCAGAACGGGAACTGGAAGATGCCGGACCAGGGCCGTTGCGGTGAGGGGAACGGCGTCTCTGCCCAGCAGGAGGCAGAGACACCGATGCTACATTTGGCAAATTGTATCCGCTTTAGTACATTTCTTTTTTTAACAGTGGGACTTTGCGGGGACTTCTTGCTAAGAGATTAGCTTCACACAGGCGTCTTCTAACTGTCACAGTATTCACAGGTAACTTGAGACTGTCTTTGATCATCCTGGAGCTGATCATTGGCTGAGCTTTTGCCATTCTAGCTATTCTTTGATCCATTCGAATGGTAGTCTTCCGTTTTCTTCCATGTCTCTCTGGTTTTGCTTTAAATTTTAAAGCATTGGAGATCATTTTAGCTGAACAACCTATCATTGTATGCACTTCTTTATAAGTTTTACCCTCTCCAATCAACTTTTTAATCAAAGTATGCTGTTCTTCTGAACAATGTCTTGAACAACCCATATTTCTCAGGCTTTCAAGGAGAAATGCATGTACAACATGTGCGGGCTTCACCCTTAAATAAGGGCCAAATGATTCACACCTGTTTCTTCACAGAATGATTGACCTCACTAATTAAACTCTACACTGCTATTATTTTTAACACACCCCCTTTTCAATTAATTATTCAAATACACAGACTCAAAAACATGCAGAACATGAATGCTGAGTCTTTTGAGTCTTAGAATCTACTGCACCAACTAGCAAATTTTTTGACATGTGGTAAAATAATTTATGCCAAAAACAGTGATTAATCTACTTAGTCATATTGGACTGCTATTATTTTTAACACTACTGTACCAACCTGGAGGAACTGAATAGAGATGAGGGGTGTTCGACTCGAACTGTTCGCCAATCTCAAATTCGAGCTGTTTTGGGTGGTGTTCGAGTCGTTCGACGAACTCGAACGATTTGCAAAAAATTCAGCTTTTCAAAGTTATGTTCGATAACTGTTCGTGCACCAAAAGCGTAACTGGATTATTTCACAGTAATACTGTTAACCCTAGAACGCATGACCATAAAAATCTACTTTTTCACATACCTGGGGCCTTTTAGGCCCGTGTGCAAATAACATGGAATAACTCAAACAAAAATGACAAACAACTATATACCTGAGGAATACCTAGAGTTTCAAAATTCTTACTAAAGTAATCTTGCAGAAAATAGAAAACAATTAACAGGGCGGGCCTGCGAGGCCCCAGGTATGTGTTCTAGGGTTAATCAATTTTAATAGACAGTTTCAGTGTAGAGTGGGCGGGGAGGAGGGGCAGGGGATGGATCTCTGCAGAAATAATGCCGATCTCCATTTTTTTTTTCTTTCCCACATTTACAGTAGGGCGGTGCAGTCTGTCAGCCTATCAGCAGCGCACACACGAAGCGAAGTGCTTTTTTTTCACACGAGCAAGGACATGTGTCATTGGCTGCATATGTCACATGTCCTTGCCCTATAAGACCCAGCCATTTTCCAGGTCGCCACCATTTTCTCACTGCTGCAGCTGAGTGTTAGACGGCACCGCTGGTGCTGTGGGCGCTATACAGTATAACTGTGTGAATTGCGAGCGAATTTCCAGTTACATAGAAAGATAGGTTTAAGGAGTAGGGACTAGTTCTAATTGAAGCCCTTTTGAGGGCTAGGTTACAGCAGTTCATAGCACTTTGTAATGCACACGCCCGAACTGACTGGCGTGTGCGTGTTTAGTGGTTCCACTGTGCCATGAACCAGAGAGTGCCTGGAGGGGCGTAACTAAGTATCTGCCCGATCCGACCAAGGTCGCACGACGGCATACGACGCCAGTGCACCAGGGAGGAACCGAGCAGAGGGACCAGGGTCTACTCCAGGTCAGACTCCGGACACGGCTGTTGACCCACACCGGGGAATACAGGAACAGGCAGACTAGAGCGCAGGCTGGGTAAGGTCCAGGAAAGACTGGGAGACAAATTTGGAGCCGCAGATGCGGTAAACAAACAGAGTAAAGCGAAACCGCAGGTGCGGTAGTCAAGGCCGAGCAGAGCAGAACCGCAGACACGGTAGACAAGGCTGAGCAGAGCAAAACCGCAGACGCGGTAGACAAGGCTGAGCAGAGCAAAACCGCAAACGCGGTAGAGAAAGCTGAGCAGAGCGAAAATGCAGACGCGGTGGACAGGGCTGAGCAAAGTGAAACCGCAGACGCGGTGGACAGGGCTGAGCAAAGCAAAACCGCAGACGCGGTGGACAGGGCTGAGCAAAGCGAAACCGCAGACGCGGTGGACAGGGCTGAGCAAAGCGAAACCGCAGACGCGGTGGACAGGGCTGAGCAAAGCGAAACAGCAGACGCGGTGGACAGGGCTGAGCAAAGCGAAACCGCAGACGCGGTGGACAGGGCTGAGCAAAGCGAAACCACAGACGCGGTGGACAGGGCTGAGCAAAGCGAAACCACAGACGCGGTGGACAGGGCTGAGCAAAGTGAAACCGCAGACGAAGTGGACAGGGCTGAGCAAAGCGAAACCGCAGACGCGATGGACAGGGCTGAGCAAAGCGAAACCGCAGATGCGGTGGACAGGGCTGAGCAGGCAAGAACCGCCGAAGCGGCAAGCAAAGCAGAGCGGAGGGGACAGGGCTCTGTTCACACGGAACAGACTGGAAGGGAAAGGCAGAACCAGGTACACACAGGATACTTGCAATGAAGTAGCGAGTGGACTCTAAACTCACAAACGGGAGTACAGAGACAACGAGTAGGAGATAGGTACGGGATCAGATTCTGCAAGAAAAGGGAAGGTACGGACATAGAGAAAAACAGGTAACAGGCTAGGAGAATATACAGACAAGAACAGGCAAGATACAGGAACGGGTCTAGATATGCGGCCCCTAGAAGGCGGAAAGAACAGGCCAGGAACGTGTTCACACTGGCCTGGAAATACAGCCTCCAGGATAGGCAGAAGACAACAGGCTAGAGAGCGTGTACAGACTGCAGGTTAGAGTACACAGGTAGGACACAGTACAGACACGGGAACAGATACTGCAAGACAGGTAACATACACAGGACCTGGCATGTCAGAGACAAAAAGCCAACTGACAGGGCAAGATGCTCAGGCATGGGTTAATTGGCAGCTGGTTTAAATACCAGGTGACAGACAGCAATAGGCTGAGGACGCACAAGGGGTGTGCCTGCAGCAGGTACAAAAAGCAGGAAGTGATCGGGCGCCGCCCTTAAGCAGCAGAAACAGAGGCAAACAGACAGCATGGAGGGAAGCCAGAGAGACATTCTGAATTGGAGAGCAAGTGCGCGCTCTTGCACAGTGGGAGATGGACCACTATGCAAGGACGCCGCCAGGTATGTTACACACTTTTTGCCAGGCAGGTCTGTGCCAGTGCTGTGCAAGTGTTTTTCACAGCATTTGGCGAAATGTAGCTCAGCCAATCCTTTTGGGCCTGTAGCAGTGTCTGGTAGTCAGTGGAGTAGCCCATCTGAAGCAAGCTACACCGCCTGTGTATCTAATAACAATTTTTTTACTGCATCTAACCCAGTAAATCCTTTAGGGCATAGTAGCAGTGTCTCGTAGTCAGCGGAGTAGCCCACCTGTGAAGGAAGCTACACCGCCTGTGTATTTAATTCTAATTTTTTACTGCATCTAACCCAGGAAATCTTTTTGGCCCTAGTAGCAGTGTCTGGTACTCAGCGGAGTAGCCCACCTGTGAAGGAAGCTACACCGCCTGTGTATCTAATTTAAAATTTTTACTGCATCTAACCCAGGAAATCTTTTTGGGCCTAGTAGCAGTGCCTCGTAGTCAGCGGAGTAGCCCACCTGTGAAGGAAGCTACACCGCCTGTGTATCTAATTCTAATTTTTTACTGCATCTAACCCAGGAAATCCTTTTGGGCCTAGTAGCAGTGTCTGGTAGTCAGTGGAGTAGCCCATCTGAAGCAAGCTTCACCGCCTGTGTATCTAATAACAATTTTTTACTGCATCTAACCCAGTAAATCCTTTTGGGCATAGTAGCAGTGTCTCGTAGTCAGCAGAGTAGCCCACCTGTGAAGGAAGCTACACCGCCTGTGTATCTAATTCTAATTTTTTACTGCATCTAACCAAGGAAATCCTTTTGGGCCTAGTAGCGGTGTCTGTTATTCAGCGGAGTAGCCCATCTGTAAAGGAAGCTACACCGCCTGTGTAATCTAATTCAAATTTTTTACTGCATCTAACCCAGGAAATCCTTTTGGGCCTAGTAGCAGTGTCTCGTAGTCATTGGAGTAGCCCAGCTGTGAAACAAGCTACACCACCTGTGTATCTAATAAAATTGTTTTACTGCATCTAACCCAGCCAATCCTTTTGGGCTAGTACCACAGTTTGGCCACTCAGCTCTGCTCGGTTTCCATCCATCGTTTTTTGTGCAAACAACTACAGAGTTGCCAATTAGTTAACCACCAAAATGAGTGGCAAAAGGGCAAAAGGCCTGCTGCTGGTGGATAGGGGAATAGGCGTGTTGGAAAGGGAAAAAAAGGTTGTGTCCGTGGGGTACGTGGTAAAGCAATAGTAACATCTGCAGAAGAAAGACCATCTTCCAGCCAAACTAAGATGTCTACTTCTTTTCGTGGACAATGTGATATGATCCATTTCTTACGGACACGCCCATCACTACAAATTCCAGATGAGGCACAAAAACAGCAGGTGCTTCAACGGATATCAAGTGCTCCTTCAACTGGGCCCTACTCCACCTCCACCTCAACTTCAACATCACAAATACTCCAGTCCCCAGAGGTGTCACCCCAATCGCACTTGCTTCCTCACAGCTCCCAAGTCTCCAGCTGCCCATCTGAGTATGGGGTAACACAGAAGTCTGCAGAGTCTGCAGAGCTGTTTACTCATACTATAGCCTGGGAATCAGAGGTCTGCTCCAGAGCTTCTGTGAAACCAAACGAGGAAATGATCTGCACTGATGCCCAGAATGTTTATGAGTCGGATCCAGGCCCAGATGAAGAAGGTTCTGAGCATAATGTAGACCCTCGTCCCCAAACTGTAACTCCTGTTGGTGGAGACAATGAGGAAGCCGATGATGAGACTCAGATACCTGATTGGAGCGACAACTTGACTTTTCGGTCAGGGCAGGAAGAGGTTGGCTCTGAGGACGACGGGTGTGAGAACACACAGGGTGATGATGACGAGGTTGGAGATCCCACTTACTGTCAACCCACAGTCAGCCAGTTGAGGAGGTCAGCAGAGGAGGTGGAGGAGGATGCTAGTGATGATGAGGTTAGGTTGCGCCTTTCTGGACAGAGACAGAGTACTGGAAGCACGTCAACAACTGCATCCTCAACCACAACTCTGCCTCTGACCACAAGTCGTCATGGTTCTTCAGGTCGCATGGGCTCTAAGCCTTGCATAGCCTGGGCATTTTTTGAGATCTCAAAGGATGACCCAACTCATGTTATCTGTAACATTTGTCACCAAAAGCTAAGTAGAGGCCAAAATATACATAGTTTGAGTACTTCATGCATGAACTGTCACATGGATATGAAGCATAAGTTGCAGTGGGAAGCTCACTGTGCTACAATGCGGCCTAGCGGGCCGGGCCAACCACCGTCTGCCCCATCTTGTGCATCCGCGGCCTCTTCATCCTCTGTGACTGGGGGGACAGCAGTCACACATGTTTTTGGACGCAGACCTGCCACCTCTTTACCCGCAACAGCCCGTGTGATTGGCAGGTCGTCAGTTCATTTGGAAGTGGAAACACCTGCTGGTGTTGAGCGCTCTCCGACATCGAGAGCACCACCTTTGGATCAAGGCAACATAACATGTCCGCCTGCATCTTCCTCACAGACCGGCAGTTTGCCGGGGACACCCTACTCAACCCCGTCTAAGAACAACAGCCAGCCCTCGGTCCCTCAGATGTGGACAAGTAAATGACCATTTCCTCCTAGCCATGACAAAGCTAAGAGGTTGAATTTCACCATCTGCAAGCTGTTGGATACAGAAATGCTGCCTTTCCGCCTGGTGGACACAGAGGATTTTCGAGACCTTATGTCCATCGCAATGCCCCAGTACCAGATGCCCAGTCACCGCTACTTCTCAAAGAAAGCTGTGCCTGCGCTACACCAGCATGTTGCACACATCAGCGCTTCCTTGAGAAACTCTGTCTGTGACAGGGTGCATTTCACCACAGACACTTGGACGAGTAGGCATGGACAGGGGCGTTACATGTCGCTGACTGGGCACTGGGTAACTAAGGTGACAGCAGGACAAGGGGCTGCTGTCCAAGTCTTGCCATCCCCATGAGTTGTGCGTCAATCCTCTTTATCTAGAAGTTCCTCCACTGCTTCTGCCTCCTGAAACTCCTCTCGGTCCTCCACCTGCACCCAAAGTCTGTCTGGTAATGTCACCCGCGTTCTAACTGCGCAGAAGGGTTCCTGCACACCTCCTTACTATGCTGGCAGCAGGGCTCAACGGCATCAGGCGGTGTTTACTTTGAAATGTCTGGGAAAAGTGAGTCACACAGCTGAGGAGTTGTGGTCAGCTCTGGAGACCGAGTTTCATGAATGGTTGTCTCCACTTAACCTGCAGACAGGGAAGGCCGTGTGCGAAAATGCTGCAAACCTGGGAGCGGCCCTTCGCCGGGGCAATGTCACACACGTGCCTTGTATGGCTCACGTGTTGAACCTGGTTGTCCAGCAATTTTTAGCCCACTATCCCGGACTAGATGGCCTTCTGCAGAGGGCACGGTCGCTGTGTGCTCACTTCCGCAGTTCGCATCCCGCAGCTCAATGACTTACATCTCTACAGAAGTCGTTGGGCCTGCCAGTTCACCGGCTGAAATGCGATGTGCCGACATGATGGAATTCAACTCTGCACATGTTGGCACTGTGGCATCATCAACGAGCCCTGGTGCAATATGTAATGACGTATAGCCTACGGTATCCAGAGGTGGGGCAAATCACGCTGCAGGAGTGGTCTCAGATCAGGGACCTATGCACCCTTCTGCACAGTTTTGAAATGGCGACGAAGATGTTTAGTGCTGACGATGCCATTATCAGCATGACTATTCCGTTCATTTACATGCTGGAGCACACTTTAAACAGTATTCGAAGTCAGGTGGTGGGACAAGAGGAGGGGGAGGAAGTACAGGAGGAGTCGTATGCGGAAGGGATAACATCTCCAAGGTCCAGACGATCGGCAGCACCAAGGCGGCAGGCATGGAAGGGTGGGGGAGAGGGATTAACGAGGGTGCATGGTAGCAGCCAAACTGTTGAGGAAGGTGCAGGAGCCGAGGAAGAAGTGGAGGACGAACTGGCGATGGGCATGGAAGACTCATCAGATGAGGGAGACCTTGATCACATTTCTGTTGTGCGAGGTTGGTGGGAGAGGGCAGAGGAAGGAAGCATGATTCTTACCTCGCCACCAACACAACAAGGACTTGGTCCTCCTGGATGCGCAAACACACGAGTGCCTTCTTGCTGCACTACCTGCAACATGACCCTTGGATTGTCAGAATTCATAGTAATCCCGACTACTGGGTTGCCACACTCTTAGATCCCCGGTACAAAAGTAAATTTGCCGAAATAATTCCTGCCGTAGAAAGGGATTCACGCATGCAGGAGTATCAGCAGAGGCTGTTACAGAATCTTACATCTGCTTTTCCACAAAACACCAGTGGTGCACGTAGTGAATCTCACAGTTCTAACTTGCCAACCATGGGACGGTCGAGTCTTCATCACTCAAACCGTAACAGTAACACCGTATCTGCTGGTAACAGCAATTTTGTGGAATCGTTTCACCTATTTTTTAGACCATCCTTTGCAAGGCCACAAGAGACAAGAAGTCTGACACATAGTCAACGCCTAGAGAGGATGGTACAGGAGTATCTCCAAGTGAACATCGAAGCCATGACTGTGTCACTGGACTCTTGCTTATTTTGGGCTTCCAATCTGGAAAAATGGCCTGAGCTCGCCAATCACGCCATGGAGATCTTGCCGTGCCCCGCAGCCAGCGTTCTCTCTGAACGTGTGTTCAGCGCTGCTGGTGGTGTGCTGACAGATAAGCGCACGTGGCTGTCCACTGAGAATGTAGACAGACTCACTTTCATAAAGATGAACAAATCATGGATCCTTAAGGACTTTTCAAGCCCTGTGTCATCCTGGGGAGACTAAAAGCTTGAGGATTTTGGAAAATCAACTCACCAACCATTTTAAGCAACTCTAGGGCAATTGATGCCACTTAAGTGGTGTCTGTGCCACAATTTTTGGAAAAAATGGAGACTCTTTTTGGAGTCCCATTGCTGTGTTTTACATGATGTTGGCATCGTCAATTCCAGGTGGGTCTGGTCGCCCCCCCCCTTTTAACCGTAATAAACTACATACACTATGGATTGGGGTAACACAGATGGTTGAGTCTGCAGAGCTATTTACTCATACTATAGCCTGGGAATCAGAGGTCTGCTTCAGTGTCTGCTAGTCAGCGTAGTAGCCCAGCTGTGAAGCAAGCTACACCGCCTGTGTATCTAATATCAATTTTTTACTGCATCTAACCCAGGAAATCCTTTTGGGCTAGTAGCAGTGTCTCGTAGTCAGCAGAGTAGCCCATCTGAAGCAAGCTACACCACCTGTGTATCTAATAACAATTTTTTGCTGCATCTAACCCAGGAAATCCTTTTTGGCTAGTAGCGGTGTCTCGTAGTCAGCGGAGTAACCCATCTGAAGCAAGCTACACCACCTTTGTATCTAATAACAATTTTTAACTGCATCTAGCCCAGGCTATACTTTGGGCCTAGTAGCAGTGTCTGCCAGTCAGCGGAGTAGCCCAGCTGTTAAGCAATCTACACCGCCTGTAGATCTAATTACAAATTTTTTAACTGCATCTAGCCCAGGCAATACTTTGGACCTAGTAGCAGGGTCTGCTAGTCAGCGGAGTAGCCCAGCTGTTAAGCAAGCTACACCGCCTGTAGATCTAATTACAAATTTTTAACTGCATCTAGCCCAGGCAATACTTTGGGCCTAGTAGCAGTGTCTGCTAGTCAGCGGAGTAGCCCAGCTGTTAAGCAAGCTATACCGCCTGTAGATCTAATTACAAATTTTTAACTGCATCTAGCCCAGGCAATACTTTGGACCTAGTAGCAGTGTCTGCTATTCAGCGGAGTAGCCCAGCTGTTAAGCAAGCTACACCGCCTGTAGATCTAATTACAAATTTTTAACTGCATCTAGCCCAGGCAATACTTTGGGCCTAGTAGCAGTGTCTGCTAGTCAGCGGAGTAGCCCAACTGTTAAGCAAGCTACACCACCTGTGCTTTGGACACTTAATTTTTTCAAAGGAAACGCTTCGGGCCAACGGGACACTCAGTCAAGAGCATCGGGGAGGCGCCCCAAGGCAAAGGGGCTGGGACTGGCAGTAGCACACCTTGCGGCGGACCGCCAAGCTCGATCCTTATAAAAGCTTTTTAACTGCAGCATCTTTAGTGGACGCTACTGGATCTGGAACTCTTTTTTTATTATAAAAGTACAAAAACACATATACAAAGCACAAACACAAACCATAAATACAAACATTATACAACAAACAAAAACCAAGCGAGACATAACCAAAAGTCTGAAATAATGTAGAGTCCAACTGAATAACATATGACATAAGACACAAAAAAGTCCACATCCTCCAGGAGACTCTCTAGGAGACCCCCCAGCAAGTTAAGACCTTACCGTACCTCCAGAGTGCACCCTAAAGCGCACCCGACCCCTGACATACACAACATTCATACCTGCACATTCACACCTAACCCCCTAACAAAAGGAAAACTAAATAAATGGCCCATCGCCCAAAATAATAGATAGGCCACCTGTCCAAAAACTTACCATATAACACACAGAAAAACTTATTTATTTATTTATTTTATTTTTTTTATTTTTTTTCCCCCACCATTATTTTTTTAACACCCAAGGTCCCACGAAAGTCTGTGGCCTTAACACACCAAGGTCCCATGAAAGTTTATGGCCTTTAATTCACTTCACACAAAAAGGTCCTTCACGCCTTTCCCCGCATCCTGCAGGATGTCCTTCATTTTACAAAAAAAACCCTCCCTCCCTGAAAACCCCCACCCAACCTAGACTAACCCCCCCCACGCACAATATACATAAAATACATACAATACACAACATAACAATATGACAATTAAAACGATATAACTACTAACCATAAACTTACAAGACACCATAACAACTAAAGATTTTTTCTTTTTCTTTTTTTCAAACCATGACCCAAAAATCAGACCCAAGTTCAGTGCTTGCAAACCCTATATTTAGGTTACCGATACCGTAAAACAAAAACCTTCAATGTGAGGGGAGCAGCCCACCACCAGGGAACTGGAGACTACAGAGGCTCTCACCCTAATCTAACGCACAACACCCTGTCACTCCCTATGAAAGAAAAGAAAACCCTGTCCCTACCACCCTACCAATCTTTCCCTACCTATCCCTACCTGTCCCTCACTGACCCTTACTACCAACCTAATACTGTTAAGAGGTCGGTTGCAAACAACTTTATTATAATGGAACGCAACCGACCCCGGGGTCCGCGATGCAGCCTGGTGGACTGCTGCCGAACACTTTCCGGGTGAAAAGGAAAGCAACAAACTTAAATGATAAACCCTTCCATGTTACTGTACACGGGAAGGGGTATAGCAACTCTCACAATCTCCATTAGCAGCACGAGAGATGTGCGGAGAAAAACTATCTGTAGACCTGTTACTGCACAGGGACTACACTGGCGGCGCAAGGATGTGTGTGTGACTACGCCGATGGGTACACGTGCCTCAAGCCGGCGTGCTACCGGACTGAAGGGTACTACTCCACGTGGCTGACAGGCGATAGTCGTGGATAGGACGTCTGCAGGCTGCTCGGGGTGTTAGGCAACCCCTTTGGCAGAGCCAGACTGCAAGACGAAGCTACCTGCCTATTTCCACTAGCCTGCCTATTTCCACTAAACCTCCCTATGGAAACTACGTGGAACACAGTCGTCCACACAACAGCATCACATGCTCTATGATCAGAGAGCAATGCCATGTTTGTGGGCGGGCATTTTAAAGACTAAGCCCTGCCCACCGTCGCACCATTGGTGACGCCAACCGTGGGCCAATTAGGCGGTGCCAGGTCATCGGGTCAGGTGGTTGCCAAATGACCAATCACGGTCCGCCAGGTCACGGGCATGCTCAGTGCGGCGAATTCTGGACTTAGACTCCAAGAGCCCAGTCTCCCTCCGCAACCTATGTTCAACATTGCCAGGCACAAACCCCTGAGAGACAATCTGTACATCTCGTGGACCAGCTAGGCGTTGGGGCTGATGATGATGCTGAGCAGCATCAGCCCTGGCTGGACTGGAATGGGAGACCACAGAAGGTCCTGAACCCATTTCAGATCCAGCAACAGCCTGACACCTAACAAATACTAACTACCTATCCCTAAAGACTGTCCCTCCCTGACCCTACACAACAATCTGACCCTATAAATAAATAAAATATAGGAAGAGACTAAACTAAACCTATCACAGACACACGTAACCTAACTCTCCCTAGGGCACATTAAATGAGAACCCCCTCCATAAAAGCGAAGCCCTCCCTGCATCCAGCCTCTCATACTCCAGCGAGCGCACTTTTGCCAGGTCACCAAGGATGTTCCTAATCACCTCTTCCCAGGGGGAGGGCTTTCTGCTGGGTGGACACTAAGCACCGTGCGTTCCACATGTAGAACTTAGTCACTAAACTAACTAAGAAAACAGAGCCCCAATCTCGGCCACCCAGGGACCTGAATGCCCCATAGGCCCACTCCGCATAGAAAAGGCCTGCCAGCCAATGGAAGCACCCACCCTACTGTAGACCTCTGTATTAAAGGGACACCGAAGCAGGAAGTGCTCCATGCTCTCAAGCATGCCGCCACACTCCTCGCGGGGACAATCCCGGTCATCAGAGTTCCTGTACTTCAGGTTGTCCCTCACATACAGTCTCCCATGGAAGCAGCGCCAAGCCAAGTCCCAAAACTTCAATGGGATCTTCTTAGAGTTCAATAACCCAAGTCCTACCTCCAGATCCCGGCTCAGGGAATCCTTGAGCGCCAGGGGCTTCTGAAAGTGGGTCAACAGGACCCTATTGTCAAGTAACCTCCTTGACAAGGTCCTGATCTCCCACACTCCCAGACCCCACTGACGGATCACCTTCAGAACCGGGGTAGCATAAGCCAGAAGATGCCCATGAGGCGTTCGAAGGTCCTTCACCTGCCCTACAGGAGAATACCCACAGAGGAGCCCTCTCTAACCAGAGGTTGGCGATGTTTGCCTTAATAAAGTTGTTTACTAGTAACACCACTGGGTTGACCATACCCAACCCCTCCTTGTCTCCTCGTGCGGTACGTTACCTCCCTCTTGATTAGGTTCAGCCTATTCCCCCATAAAAGTTGGAAGAACAGGCTGTAGACCCGTGTCCAAAGAGGCTCTGGCAAGATGCAGACACTGCCCACATATATTAATAAAGGGAGCAAATAACCCTTGGCCAGGCTAACCCTTTCCCTCAGGGTCAAGGACCAACCCTTCCACTGATCCACCTTCTGGGCGGCGATCTTAAGTCTGCCCTCCCAATTTTGCTGGGGATAGTCCCCCGGGCCGAAACTGATGGCTAAAATTTTTGCTGTGGCCTGAGGCCCTGGAAGGGTGTCCGGGAGACCAAAACTAGGATCTCCTCCTCCCAGCCAGAGACTCTCACACTTATCCCGGTTGATCATGGACCCGGATGCCACCGAGTAGCACTCAACCTCAGACATGACCCAATCTGCCTCCCCTCTCGAGGATACAAAAAGGGAAACATCATCGGCGTACGCCACTATCCTCAAGGTGGCCTCTGGCTCCGCATAGTCCATCCTGACTCCCACCAACGGACCACGCTCCACCCTCCTTAGAAGGGGGTCAATCGCGAACACGTATAACAGTGGGCTCAGAGGACAGCCCTGGCGGACACCAGACTTCACCTCAAAAGGGTGTCCGACCCAACCGTTCACGAGCGGAAAAGTCTCTGCCCCATTGTATAACACTCTCAACCAATCAACAAACCTCCCGGGCAGACCGTACCTCAGAAGGACGGACCAGAGGTACTCATGGTTAACCCGGTCAAAGTCTTTCGCTTGGTCTAAGGACAGCAAGTACCCCTTCAAGTGACCTGCCCTGCTCTGCTCCACTGCCTCCCGGACACCGAGCACAGCACTAAATGTACTGCGGCCTGGAACAGAGCAGTGCTGGGCCCCTGAAAGGAGCCAGGGCGCAAATTTCACCAACCGATTAAAAAGCACCTTTGCCAGAACCTTTCGGACCGTATTGAGAAGCGCTATGGGATGCCAATTCTCAATACGGGACGAGTCTTTACCCTTTGACAGAATAATCAAGGCTGACTTCCTCACTGAACTGGGCAGAGTGTCCGATTAGAGACACTCATTAAACACCTCAGTCAAGAAGGGGACCAAAGAGTCCCTAAAGGTCTTATAAAACTCGGATGTTAAGCCATCCGGACCAGGCAACTTTTTGGGCCGAAGCCCATCAATCACCCGTCTCACTTTCTCTTCCCTGATTGCTTCTGCCAAAACATGAAGAGAGGGGTCATCCCCTGGCTCGGCATCTCATCCCGATCAGGTTCCCTCCTCCCCAAGAGGTGCAAGTAGAAGGATCTGACCACCTCCAGGATCCCTGATTTGGATCTGTTCAGGGACCCCGTACTGTCGATCAGTCCTGTTACCACCTTACAACTCACTGACATCCTGCAGTTCCTGTAAGGGTCGGGCGAGCGGTACCTCCCGAAATCCCTCTCAAAAAACAAGGATGTGTGTCTATCACACTGGCACCCCTTGAGCAAGGTCTTCACCCTGGAGATTTCCTCACGGTCCCCTCCAGTCGAGACGAACTGCTCGAGTTTCCTCCCCAGATCCCGATACAGGCGGTACCTGTTCAGGCCCCTGAGGCTCGAGAGCTGACAGAAGAACCTTGCAACCCTTCTTTTGAAGATCTCCCACCACTCAGACTTAGTACTACAGAGACCCAAGAGAGGTACCTGGCTCTGAAGAAATTCCTCAAAGGATTGTCTTACATCCGCTTCTGCCAACAGGGAAGAATTCAGCTTCCATAGGCCTCGCCCCATCCGGGGGGTCTCTGTAACATTCAAGGAAAAGAAAATTAAACAGTGGTCGAAGAATTCCACCTCAACAGCGGACACTGCAGAAGAGACGGCCTCCTCCTTTAAAAAAAAACCTCTCTATCCTAGACCTACTGCTACCCCTATGAAAGGTGAAACCCCTGCGACATGGGGTGTGCCGGATGTGGACATCCACCAGACGAGCTTCACTTGCTATGCTATTCAGGGCTATGCTATCATAAGCCAGCCGGTCTCCAGGGCCTCCCCTATCACGGGATCTAGTTATAGTGTTAAAATCCCCACGAAGACCACCTGCCGGCTCGTAAAAAGATAAGGCTTGACCTTCATGAAGAGACTTTTACGGTCCCACTTAGACTGCGGGCCGTAGATATTAATGAGCAGGAGCTCCTGTCCCCTCATGAAGACGTCAGGAACCAAGCACCTCCCCATTTCTATCTCAATCACCCGTCTGCATTCCACCGAAGCGGCCTTAAAAAGGACCGCTAACCCGCCATACGGCTCGGCCCAAGAGACCAGTATGAGGGCCCACACCTCCACTCCCTCTTTGCTTTATAAATGGCCCCCATGTCCGTTAGTCTGGTCTCCTGAAAAAGTAAAATGTCAGCCTCAACTCGGGTGAAAAAATCAAAGGCCGTAAATCTGGCCGCATCTGACTTTATACTGGCGACATTAATCGACGCCAGAGTCAACGGGGAGGTTCCGCCATCATGGGTGATTGAGTTAGATGGCCTTCTTTTTCACCGTACCCCCCTTCTTCCTCTCGCTGTCTGAGGAGGAGCCCGAGTCACCCCTCCTCTTTAGAGATACCGAGGTGTCCATACCCGCCCCTCCAGCATCGGACACCTCCTTCCCAGCACAGTTTTCCTCGCCTCTAGACCCCGGGGCAGTCCCCCTCCCCCCAGGGGCAACCGAGTCCCCTGGGAGACGGACCCCGCCACCCTCTGAAGGCACCTCAGATGTTGTCTCCGGCTCCTTACCCCCGACCTCCGACACAGCAGAGTCATCGAGGGCTTGGAACCGATTGGAGAGGGGGATCAGAGGGGTAAGCCCTTCAGTAGGCACCGTAGCGGTCGGAGGGAGGCTTTAGATTTTTTTACCCTTTTCCTGTTCTTTTTCCTCCGACTACTGGTACTTTTGTCACCCGATTTTTTGGGCTGCTCCACCACCTCCTCATCCAGACTTTCATACTGGGAGGAGTTATCGGAAGCAGACGCCTCCTCACACTCCATCCTTCTGATCTCCTCTCTCACCGCCTCCTCCCCCAGGGACTCAGAGGCTCCGGCTGCAACCTCCGGGGATGGGACAGCCATCACCCCAGTCGCCTGAGGCTTATCCTGCCCCCTACCCCTTCAGCGCCCCACCTGTTGCCACTGGTGGGCAGATGTATTCGCCTCACCCTTCTTCACTGACCCCTCAGCTCCCTTCCCGCCCCTACCTCCAGTTCCAGCAGAAGATGCACTGCCGGGGACCCCCCCACGGCTCTCGCCCACCATGCCAGAGATGGTGTTGGAAAAGGAACGGGGGCAGCGGCTATACGGGTGACCTAGATCACCACACAGGTGACACCTAATGTCACCACAGGCCATGGCCAGATGACCTACCCCGCCACACAAGGCACATTTCTGCACCTTGCAGCGAGCGCTGAAGTGGCGGGGGTCACCGCACCTGTGGCAGACCTTCGGTTGCCCCTTGTAGAAGATCAGGATCCTGTCCCTCCCCAGAAAAGCTGAGAAGGGGATGTGGGCGACAGTACCACCTGAAACCTTCAACCTCATCATGAAGGTCCAGCCCCTTGACCAAATGCCGAACTCGTCCCTGTTCTTCTTTGGGACCTCCGTGACTTCCCCATAGCGAGAAAGCCACGTCATTATATCGATCCCAGAGAGTGACTCGTTACTTGTTAGAAAGGTCACCCTCTTTACGCCATTTTGGCGAGACACTGCCTGCACAGCAAAGTCTCGTCAGCCGGGCTGCCCCTTCACCAGTTCAAAATTCGACCAGAAGAGCTCTAAGCCCTCCGGCCGAACAAAACTGATGTCAAAGATGGGGGCAAAGATGTCAGTCGCCCTGAAGTCCATCTTCAGGAGGATCTCCACGACCCTTGCTCTTGGCGGGCACGCTTCACTGCCCCTCCACCGAAGACGGACCACATTCCTCCTGGCCACCCCCTGCCCGGCTGTCAGGAGGGACCATACCGTTTCACCCTCCCTTTTATCTTGGGAGGCAGCCTGGCCATGCCTATCCAGCCAAAAGGCCAGGTCCACCTCTCTTCCCTCTACCATGATCATCCCTGAGGTCCAGAGGCGAGGAAACCCCCCGAGAAGACCCCGAGGCCTCGGCCACTACCCCCGCAAAACTCCGGGCACTCGCGGCCGGGGGGGCAGATGGACCAGTCCCCTCTCCGTGCTCCCCGCTACCAGCAGACTCATTCATGTTTCCAACCGCAGACACACCACCATTTGCATCCTCAGCCACTGCCACTTCCATACCCACACCATCCCCATTTGTATATACGGTCACCCCACTCGCCCCGCTCCCACTCCCATGTGCACTGGGGTCAAGGTTTTTCTTTTTCTGGGTGCACTTTCTGGGTACAGTTTCCCCACCACCGTCCATATTACTAGTGTCGGCACTGCCACCTACTGGTGGTTCCTTCCCTGCCGGGGATGTCTGCACACTTAGTGCTGCTGGCCTTTCAAGCACCACACTGCATGATTTAAGTTGTGCAGCACTACTGCTCCCAGTGTGCCTGGAGCTTCCTGTCTTACAGGCAGGAAGAGAGCCAGGCATAGCTCCTCCCCCTGCACCAACCAGCCCTGCTGCAGCGCTTTTGGAGACCTGCACTGCAGGAGCCCCTGCCCCGGGTAAGCCCCCAGACACAGGGGACCCCGACACGCAGGCACCTGTATTCACCACAGCTGCAGCCCCCCCACTGGCACTGGCCGCAGCGTTAAGCCCCGCTCCCGGCCATGGCCACACCAACATTGTCGGACCCGGCCCAGGAAGCCACGTCCCCAGCAGCACAGTACTGCTCACTGTGGTCACTCCTACATGGGCGGGCCCCGTCTGGGAAGCCATGCCCCCTGCACCCGGCAGCACAGTGTGGCCCTCCGTAGCCACTCCCACATGGGCGGGGATGCCATGGAGGCTACGCCCCCCGAAAACGGCCGCGACGGGACCCCCAAAGCCGACCCGGAGCCGGGTCTACTCTCGGGGGGTCCCCGGTCCAGCGGCACCAATTCCGGGAGGCACAACACCCCCAACCGTCACTCCCTTGGCCACAAAGAGCTTGGCCACAGCAACTCCGGCGTCCGGCCCCTGGCTAGGCCACTCCCACTCGGTGTCCACCGGCGGCGGAGCCCCCAGCGCCGACCCATTACTGGGCCCCTGCGCCGGGGGCCCCGACTTCGCCATGGACCCCGCCAGGGGAGCAGGCCCCACCACCTTCCTTTTACGAACCGGCTCTGCCGGAATCGCCGGCCCTGCACTTTTTGCCCTGCCAGATGCCTTACCCGTTGCCTGGGTCCCCAAAAGCGATCCAGACTTTTTAACGGATCCATGAGTGAGGGACCCAGACACTTTCCCAGCACACGCCGCCGGAGATGCGGCCCCAGCTGCCGGTGTGCCGCCAGCAGTGCTGACAGCAGCGGCAGTTACGCTCGCCACCCACCGCACGCCAGCAGGCACACCAGGTGCCAGGCCAGCCCCCTCTCTCACAGGGGACCCAGCCTGAGCACCACCATGGTTTTTGCCCGACGCCGGGCTGCCCTTCGTGCCATGCTCCATGTCAGACACATCCGACACACCACCTTCATTACTGCAAACAGAGGCGGCGCTCTGCGTGCCATGGCCTATAGTCTCCCCGCTCCCTCGCTGCGGACCCACAAATTTATGTGCAACAGATGATGTTATTTTTTTCTTTGCCTTCTTTGCTTTCCTCTTCATCCCCCTCCCGGTTGCCTCGTCCTCGCAGATCTCATCCCGAACATCAGCTGATTAAAACGTACCGGGGACTCGATCTGCCTGATCTGCTTCATGACGAGGCAGCCCTCCTCACTGCTGCTACTACCACCCTCCTCATCCTCCCCCTCGCTCCCGCTGCCCTCTGAAGGGCTAGAATCAGACGGGACAGCCATCTGCTCGGGGGCTATCCCGCTATGCAATGCCTGGAGATCACTTACCAGGCCACCAGATAGCGGGTAGGGCGTGACCTCCTCCTCGCAGTCCTCTTCCTCCTCCTCCACCACCATCACCTGGCTGGAGCTCCGTGACCCCTCCAGAGATCCACCGGCCATGGCTCTGAACCGGTCATCATTCTCGAGTTTTTCTCGGAATGGTCCGCTGCCGGCCAGGATGGTACACCGCCGATTCTCCACCTCCTGAATGGTTTTCTTGATCCACCGGACCGCGGCGGATAGCTCAGGCTTTTTGCTCCTAGAGGCCCTTTTGGACCTCTCCTGAGCTACCCTCAACTCCCCCCAGAGGGATTTTAGCTTCCTAGAGGTGTCCTCATACTCACAGAGGTGAGCATGGATGCGGGAGCCATAGCTGACCGTGGACTCCTTCCCTACCTTGGTGCCCCAATCAAGGGGCACCGCTGCAGCACCCCTGCTCGTACTCGGCCTACCTCCGGGGGGAGGAGCCGCCGCGGCCGTGGCCTCCGGGGTCCCTCTGGTTTTCATGCCGGACCCCTTGCCTTTTCCGGACCTGGTCATCCCAGCCGGGATGGTATTCCTCCCGCCCCCCGCCGGCTTGGACCGAGGGGCAGGAGCCGGGGGCCCAGCCCCGGAGGCCAATACCAGGACAAGCCTGCTTTCCTGGGAAGGGGGCAGACAGGAGTCCCAGATGATAAAACAAACATTCCTTCCCAGGAGCTCTCTCAGCCAACGCCACACACAGCAGCACATGGCAGGTAGGCTCCTCCTCTTCCACTTCCTGTTACCGCGGCTGCTGGCAGCAGACTTGCCCTCCAATAGATCCTTGTAAAAGAATTTAAAGTGTACTCATTCAAATTACAGAGTCAATTTAAATTACAGAGCTTAGACTTGCCTCCACCGCGGGGGGTCTCGATCCACCAGCGGACAGGCACCAGTATTGGGAGAGGGGGGCTGGCCATCAGGGTCCACCGTGGCTCTGGCACAAACCCGGCGACACGGAGGTCGCACGGGCAGGAACGGCCTGGCCGTGTCGGCTTCGCACTCCAGCGCAGTCCCTCTGCCCGCTCGCGCCCGTAACCTCAAAGGGATGCGCAAGCGGCTTTTCTTCCCAGGGCTGTTCCCCGCCCAGCAGGAACATGGGGGAGCTCAGGTCGGCCTTCCACCATACTCCCTTACCTCCCTCGCCCTCTTTCCTTCTTCCGTTCTCCATCTAACCCCTTGGCTCTGTGGTGTTCGCTCTCCCTTCAGCTCTCTCCTTCTCACAGGTGGACTACTGCGTGTATTCACACTGTGGCGAATCTTTTGGGCCCAGGCATAAGAAGTCGTCGAGGTAATGGATAATATGTGCCCCCTTAGAAAAGTCCATGACGACCCATTCGAAGAAGCAACTAAACGCCTCAAATAGTGAGCAGGATATGGAGCACCCCATGGGCAAACAGAGATCTATATAGTATGCTCCTTCCCAGAAGCAGCCCAATAGGCGGACACTATTCGGAGGCACAGGTAGTAAGTAACCGGAACGCCCTCTCAATGTCTGTTTTGGCCATTAGGGTGCCCCTTCCCAACTTCTTGACCCGCCTGATTGCCTTGTCAAAGGAGGTACAGTATATACTACTGTACTTGGTTCCGCGTAGATGTTGTCGTTTACTGAACTGCTCCTTGCATATGATAAATGGTGGATTAGTCAGAATGTATTGGGTTCGGTTTTTGGCACGACTCCCAACGGAGATACAACTACGTCTTGTAAGGAAAGTGTTCTGAATGGAACCGCCATTCTACCTAAAGATATTTCTTTTTTTAATTTTCTTGTCACGACGTCTGGGTGTTGGTAGGCTGATTTTAGATTTTTACTCCAGCGTTTCTTGATTTTAGAAGGGCATGATATGCCTATATCTGTGTCTCCTCCTCCTTTTACTCCTCCACCTCTTTTCTTTTCACATGACTATATGTACTTGTCACTTTTCCATATGTTAGTTGTGTCTTCTGAGCAGTTTGTTAGCTTTTGGACACCTTTGAAGGTGTTTTCTATGTGTTTTCTATGTGTTTCTATGTGTTTTTGTTTGCCTGCCATTGGTTTTAACGGTGTTCGACGAACATGCCGGTGTTCGACGAACCGAACCCGAACACTACGGGGGTGGCTCAACACTAGAACTGAACTATCTGTGCAATCTTAATGACCTGCAGGTACTGTTAGAATCTGTGTGTTTTTGACCATCCGTCATTTTGTTGTGGTTTCTGGCTGCTGGTCTTTTTCCCCTAGTGTTGGGTTTGTTTTGGTCAGGTGACTGTATCACCCTTTATTACCCAGCACCTGCCTCCTAGTCGTTGCCGGACAATAGTGTTTATCCATTAGTGTTCTGGCCAGGAGGTTTGATAGTAGGGTTTCTGTGTTTAGCCTTGTGCAGTTCTGGGATCTTCTAGTTCTGCCTGCTGAGATTCCTTTTAGTTTTTTTCATTTCTGCAGCTCTCTCTTTCCTGCTAGGAGGTCACCTGTTTGTTATCCCAGCCCTTAGGTCTTTCAGGGTTACCTTCCCTCTTCCGTTAGGTCTTCTATTGAGTTTAGTCTAGGAAACGTCGGTGGGTCTATTCACCAGGAATAGGTCGCCCACTCCATCGTAGGGCTACAGACTAGACCTAGTGCATGGACAGCTTTCCCTCTCTTGTCCTAGTTCTGAGTTGCAGTATCGTAACAGGTACCACCTCATGCTATAGAGCTACGGCAGTATCAATAATAAATCCAATTTAATCCTATAGGGCTCAAATTTACATCATAGGTACACTCATCAAGACTACTCTTTCTGGATGTTCTCATTCATAAAAACGAGAAGGGTGATCTTATCACGAGCACATATAGGAACAGCGACAAACTTTCTCTTGAGGTGGGAAAGTAACCACCCAGTCCCCCTCAAGAGAGGCATCCCAAAGGGACAATATTATAAAGTTCGAAGGAACTGTTCATACATTGGTCTTTTTAAAGAACAAGCAGCTGACTTACAACGTAGGTTCTTAGAGAGAGGTCATCCTAAGAAAGTTCTAAAAAAAGCCTACATTGAATCATTGACGAAGGACAAGGAACAAATCCTCATAGCCAATGCTAGGAAAGAAACAGAACCTACCTCAAGATACATCACAAGATACTCCAACAAATCACAATCAGTTAGAGCCATTTTTCAGAAACACTGGCCTGTCCTACGTATGGACCATGATATTGGAGAGATGATCACTCACGCCCCCAGATCACATATCGGAGGGAGAGGTCTCTAAAAGACAGACTAGCTCATAGTGATTTTCAGTCTATTGCTGCCAAAACATGGTTAGACCAGGGAATTAATGGTTGTTTCCATTGCAACAACTGCAAGGCCTGTAGATCGTTCACTTCAGGCAAAGAATTCACTAGCAATGTCACTGGAGCATGCTATATGATAAAACAGTTCATCAATTGCCGCTCGAGTGGTGTGATCTACAAAGCCACATGTGAATGCAAACTTGAATATGTAGGCAAAACTCAAGGAGAACTGCAGAAGAGGGTGGGAGAGCATATAAGGGACATTAAGAACAAGAGAGACACCCCAGTTGCGAATCACATCAACCGTACGCATCAAGGTGACAGCACCAAAATGAAATTCATGGGCGTTGACAGGATCCCGCCACCAACAAGGAGAGGTGACTGGGACAATATTGCAGCGTGAAGCTCGATGGATTTTCCGGTTTGGAACAACCTCCCCAACAGGTCTAAACGAACAATTACACTGGTCAACACAAAAAAATCATCAGCAAAGGTAATATGTCTGTTTCATGGAGTTTGATGTGCTGATTCCAAAAATATACTTAGTTTTGCTCTATCACATAAAGTTTCTGATATAGAAGCATTTTTGTTATTACGTTACTTCTACGTTTTCAATGTATGTGGTTTTTCTATGTTATTCGCATTTCTTTGCTTGTCGTACTTCATTGTGAATTTTCTTACAGGGACAGCATCAGTAAAGTTTTTAGTGAGTTTTATGGTAAGGAGTATTGACAGTGCAGTCAGCCAATGACTGCTTCTCGGAAAGTCACATGTTATGGGGAGGAGCTAACTTATGAGTTGGTAAAGGATGATGATGGCAGCAAGGACTTGTATGTGAGACTGTGACAGGAGACAGGCCTCTACAGGCCTCTTACACTGAGGTGTAACTGAGTGAGGGTCTCCACAGAGAGAGAACCTGAAAGCAGCCAATATCACACTGAGAAGCTGCCTGTCTGCAAGTGTTCATCTGTAAGGAATAGGCTGACCCGTTTACCTCACACCTGTATATAGTTATCTACCAGATTACCTCCAGTAAAACCAGTTCTAAATACAAGCTGCCTCTGTATTCTCTGGGGAAATATCTACATACCGGCTCATCGCATGTTTTTTTTGAGTTTGTCACCACTATTGAACTGAACTTACTGTACTGTTTGATCTGATTTAAAGGAGAAAAATGCCCCAACAGTGTATCAATCATCCGGACAGGTTCTGCTATGTGTGTGGTTCTTTTACATCAAAAGGCCAAGTACGTTCAATCACTCATGATTAGTGTTGAGCATTCCGATACTGTAATATCGGGTATCGGCCGATATTCGCGGTATCGGAGTTCCGATACTGAGCTCCGATATTTTTACAATATCGAATACCGTTATCAGAAGTTCCCATAATGTCTGCGCTCTGCAGTGTCTCTGAAGGATGACAAGCTGGATGGCAGCGCTCAGCTGCGATCCAGCCTGTCATCAGAATGCCATCCCAGAATTCTCCTGATTGTTTAAAAGCGGTGCCCTCAGAGGGTTCATGTGAGTTCATGCTTGACTGCATTGCATGAACTCACATGAACTTTCCCACGGCTGCACAGGTCAGCCTCACCTCCCAGACCATCAGACCGGTCATGATTGATGTGTGCGCGATGTGTGCGTGATGTGTGCGCGATGTGTGCGAGATGTGTGCGCGATGTGTGCGCACAAGCAGACATAGGCCGATGTGACACTACTACTCCCATCGGCCTATGTCTGTCTCCCGTCCACTCGTGCCAGCAGGATCAGCATGATGGGAGCAGTAGTTCCCATCAGCCTGACCCTGCTATTTAAATTGCCCTTTAAACTGGCCCATATGTTATTTTGTCCCCCATAGTTTTCTATATTTGCCCCTATACATGTTTTATTTAGGCCCCCATATTTTTTGGGGGGGGTTGTTGGTCCCCAACAAATTTTAAATACATTTCATTGGTGGCCAGTGGTTACCTAAAATAAATTAGTTTATACATTACCTGTCCCCGCCGATCGCCACCTAAAATAAAGTAAAAAATAAAAAACTACACCTATACTCACCTAGACACCTAATTCCCCGAAGCCATCGATCTCCTGTAATAAAATATAAAATAATAAACCACAACCTTATCCTTACCCCTCCGTAGTAGTCCACGAGTGTCCCACGAAGATCTCCAGTTTAGAGCAGCCACATAGAATGTGACCGCTCTAAACCGCTGCCGCCGCTAGAATGACGGGGCCGTAAAGCAGCCCCGTCATTGCATGAGCGGGTTCGCCAGAGTTCAGGCAGCCCTGCTCCGGTCAGCTCCTTTACGGCCCTGCTGTACCGTGAGAAATTCCCACGGTACAGCAGTGCCGTAAAGGAGGTATCCGGAGCTGCGCTGACTGAATGCACTCCGGTGACCGCAGTCAGTGGCTCCCGCTGCCGGGAGCAGACGTGTTCCCGGCAGCGTGAGCTTACAGCAGCCATGCACAGCTGTCACCATCTCCAGATGTGACAGCTGTGCATGGGAGATCAGCGCAGGAACGTGGACAGGTAACTATTTTTTTTTAGTAAACTAAGAATTAAATAAAATGGTGTGTTTTATTTCAAATAAATAATTTTTTTCTGGGTGTAGTGTGTGTTTTTTCTTTTTAACACTTTGTAGGTTAGTAATGGGGGTGTCTTATAGACGCCCATCATTACTAACCTGGGTTTCATGGCAGCTGGTGCTGACATGAACCCCGACACTATTACTCCCTGCCACCACACCAGGGCAGCGTGGAAGAGCAAGGCTAAGTGCCAGAATTGGCGCATCCTATGGATGCGCCATTTCTGGGGCGGCTGACGGCTGGTGTTTCTAGCCTGGGAGGGGGCCAATATTCATGGCACCCTTCCTGGGCTATTAATATCAGCCCCCAGCTGTCTGCCTAGCCTTTGCTAGCTATTAAAATAGGGGGGACCCCACGTCATTTTTTTGGCGGGGTATCCCATTTTAATAGCTAGTAAAGGCTAGGTATTCAGCTGGGGGCTGATATTAGTAGCCTGAGAAGCTCCGTGGGTATTACCCCCTTCCCAGGCTTCAAACATCTGCCCCAGCCGTCTGCTCAACCTCCGCTAGAGACTAAAATTATGGGGGATCCCACGCCAATTTTTTTTTTAATAAATCCTTTATTTTAACACTAAATGACACTTGAGGGGTTAATAAAGATGCAGTCCCTAAATTATTATTTATTTTTTAATTAATTTTTCCCAAAAATTTTGACGTGGGCTTTGCCATATTTTTGTATGCCAGCCAGGTACAGCATCCAGGAACGGGCTGCCCCCAACTCCCAGCTGCCTATTTGTACCTGGCCGGACACAACAATATAGGGAAGCCCTTTTTTTTATTATTATTTCATGAATTTCATGAAATATGTAAAAAAAAAAAAATACGTGGGGCTTCGCCCTATTTTTGTGTCCAGCCAGGTACAACTAAGCAGCTGGGGGCTGGAATCCACAGCGCAGGGTGGCCCAAGCTTTGTGAGCCCCCCCTGCTGCGAACTGCAGTCTGCAGCCACCCCAGAAAATGTTGCGTTCATAGAGGCTCATGCAGGGCCCTGGTGCGGTGGCTCACTGGGTAATAAAGGGGTTAGGGCCAGCTTTGTATTATCCGCTGGCCCTAAGCCCGAAATTCATGGGGTCACGCCAATATTAGACATGACCGCCATGAATTTATAGTAAAGTATTTAAAAAAAACACAACACCCAGAATAAAGTCCTTTAATTGAAATGAACACACAATTCTTTATTGTTCTAAATTAAACTCTACTTTCCGTCACGCCCATTCCAGCTGAAGCCAACGATCTCCTGCAATAAAAGTAAAATAATAAAGCAATCATCCTTACCTTTCCATGGTTCCCAGGACAGCTTCAGCTCTGCTACATCGAAATGACAGGCTGGATCGCAGCAGAAAGCTGCCATCCAGCCTGTCATCCCGCAGACACTGAGAAGCGCAGGCATGCTTGTGCTCCTCAGTGTGTGGCTGTGACGGCATCCAGATGAGCCGAAAATGAACTCAGCTCACCTCATGCACGTCACTGACAGCATGGGAGAATTCTCCTGCGCATGCGGTGAGCGTGAGAGACTCGGCTCATCTGGATGCCGTCACAGCCAGACACTGAGGAGCCCAAGCATGCCTGCGCCTCTCAGTGTCTGCGGGATGACAGGCTGGATGGCAGCTTTCTGCTGCGATCCAGCCTGTCATCTCGATGTAGCAGAGCTGGAGCTGTCCTGGGAACCATGGAAAGGTAAGGATGATGTTGCTTTATTATTTTTTTTTTATTGCAGGAGATCGTTGGCTTCAGCTGGAATGGGCGTGACGGTAAGTATGGTTTAATTTAGAACAATAAAGAATTGTGTCTTTATTTCAATTAAAGGACTTTATTCTGGGTGTTTGTGTTTTTTTGTAACTTTGACTATGGGGTTAGTAATGGGGGTGTCTTATAGACGCCTTTCCATTACTAACTTGGGCTTGATGTCAGCAGGCATTATAAGCTGACATCAACCCCAGCCCTATTACCCCACTGCCACCGCTACAGGGCAGTGGGAAGAGCAAGGCTAAGTGCCAGAATTGGCGCATCCTATGGATGCGCCATTTCTGGGGCGGCTGACAGCTAGTGTTTCTAGCCTGGGAGGGGGCCAATATTCATGGCACCCTTCCTGGGCTATTAATATCAGCCCCCAGCTGTCTGCCTAGCCTTTGCTAGCTATTAAAATAGGGGGGACCCCACGTCATTTTTTTTGGGGGGGGTCCCCCATTTTAATAGCTAGTAAAGGCTAGGTATTCAGCTGGGGGCTGATATTAGTAGCCTGGGAAGCTCCGTGGGTATTACCTACTTCCCAGGCTTCAAACATCTGCCCAAGCCATCTGCTTAACCTCCGCTAGAGCCTAAAATTACGGGGAACCCCACGCCAATTTTTTTTTTTAATAAATCCTTTATTTTAACACTAAATGACAAGTACAGTAAGCAACACTGTCACTGTACTTCATATATATGTGACTGACATGTTTCTATCTATCTAATCTATGTGTGATGCTCTATTGTTTCTGTTATAAATTGTCGGGTACCGCTGCTGAATTGCCGGCCGGCTTTTTTAAAGAGACGGTGCATGAAAACACTAATATTTTTTTAAATAAATCCTTTACATTAAATGACAAGTACAGTAACCAACACTGTCACTGTACTTCATATATATGTGACTGACATGTTTCTATCTATCTAATCTATGTGTGATGCTCTATTCTTTCTGTTCTAAATTGTCGGGTACCGGTGTATGCCGTACGCCGCTGCTGAATTGCCGGCTTTTCATGTTTCACTGTGAGCACTGTTCCCATCGATTTGGGCAACCACCTCCCCCAATACATTCTACATTATTGTTAGTTGTTTTCCTTCATGTAGAATTAACCTACAAGGAAAGAAAGGGTTTATTTTCATTCCGATATTTGTGTCCCATTGACTTGCATTGGTTTCCGGTATCGGAATCGGCGATATCCGATACTTTTTGGGTATCGGCCCGATCCAATCCGATCCGATATTTCCTGATATCGGAAGGTATCGCTCAACACTACTCATGATATTAAAATGATGTATCAGATGTACTTTAACTGTCCACTTGGTGATCAAGACAAAAGCTGAGCCCCTCATGTGATATGCTCAAGTTGTTCAAATGGTCTTCGTCACTGATTGAATATGAGGAAAGTGGCTATGCCATTTGCTGTTCCCATGATTTGGAGAGAACCCAAAAATCATAGTGATGACTAGTGTTGAGCGATACCTTCCGATATCAGGAAATATCGTATCGGATTGGATCGGGCCGATACCCAAAAAGTATCGGATATCGCCGATTCCGATACCGGAAACCAATGCAAGTCAATGGGACACAAATATCGGAATGAAAATAAACCCTTTCTTTCCTTGTAGGTTAATTCTACATGAAGGAAAACAACTAAGAATAATGTAGAATGACATGAAAAGCCGGCAATTCATCAGCGGCATACACCGGTACCCGACAATTTACAACAGAAAGAATAGAGCTTCACACATAGATTAGATAGATAGAAACATGTCAGTCACATATATATGAAGTACAGTGACAGTGTTGCTTACTGTACTTGTCATTTAGTGTAAAGGATTTATTAAAAAAAATATTAGTGTTTTCGTGCACCGTCTCTTTAAAAAAGCCGGCCGGCAATTCAGCAGCGGTACCCGACAATTTATAACAGACAGAATAGAGCTTCACACATAGATTAGATAGATAGAAACATGTCAGCCACATATATAAGAAGTACAGTGACAGTGTTGCTTACTGTACTTGTCATTTAGTGTAAAGGATTTATTTAAAAAAATAATAGTGTTTTCATGCACCGTCTCTTTAAGAAAGCCGGCCGGCAATTCAGCATCTGTACCCGACAATTTAGAATAGAAAGAATAGAGAATCACACATAGATTAGATAGATAGAAACATGTCAGTCACATATATATGAAGTACAGTGACAGTGTTGCTTACTGTACTTGTCATTTAGTGTAAAGGATTTATTAAAAAAAATATTAGTGTTTTCGTGCACCGTCTCTTTAAAAAAGCCGGCCGGCAATTCAGCAGCGGTACCCGACAATTTATAACAGACAGAATAGAGCTTCACACATAGATTAGATAGATAGAAACATGTCAGCCACATATATAAGAAGTACAGTGACAGTGTTGCTTACTGTACTTGTCATTTAGTGTAAAGGATTTATTTAAAAAAATAATAGTGTTTTCATGCACCGTCTCTTTAAGAAAGCCGGCCGGCAATTCAGCATCTGTACCCGACAATTTAGAATAGAAAGAATAGAGAATCACACATAGATTAGATAGATAGAAACATGTCAGTCACATATATATGAAGTACAGTGACAGTGTTGCTTACTGTACTTGTCATTTAGTGTAAAGGATTTATTAAAAAAAATATTAGTGTTTTCGTGCACCGTCTCTTTAAAAAAGCCGGCCGGCAATTCAGCAGCGGTACCCGACAATTTATAACAGACAGAATAGAGCTTCACACATAGATTAGATAGATAGAAACATGTCAGTCACATATATATGAAGTACAGTGACAGTGTTGCTTACTGTACTTGTCATTTAGTGTAAAGGATTTATTTAAAAAAATAATAGTGTTTTCATGCACCGTCTCTTTAAGAAAGCCGGCCGGCAATTCAGCATCTGTACCCGACAATTTAGAATAGAAAGAATAGAGAATCACACATAGATTAGATAGATAGAAACATGTCAGTCACATATATATGAAGTACAGTGACAGTGTTGATTACTGTACTTGTCATTTAGTGTTAAAATAAAGGATTTATTTTAAAAAAAATTGGCGTGGGGTTCCCCTTAATTTTAGGCTCTAGCGGAGGTTAAGCAGACAGCTGGGGCAAATGTTTGAAGCCTGGGAAGGGGGTAATACCCACGGAGCTTCCCAGGCTACTAATATCAGCCCCCAGCTGAATACCTAGCCTTTACTAGCTATTAAAATGGGGGAACCCCCCCAAAAAAAATAACGTGGGGTCCCCCCAATTTAATAGCTAGCACAGGCTAGGCAGACAGCTGGGGGCTGATATTAATAGCCCAGGAAGGGTGCCATGAATATTGGCCCCCTCCCAGGCTAGAAACACCAGCCGTCAGCCGCCCCAGAAATGGCGCATCCATAGGATGCGCCAATTCTGGCACTTAGCCTCGCTCTTCCACGCTGCCCTGGTGCGGTGGCAGGGGGTAATAGGGTTGGGGTTGATGTCAGCTTATAATGCCAGCTGACATCAAGCCCAGGTTAGTAATGGAGAGGCGTCTATAAGACACCCCCATTACTAACCCCATAGTCAAAGTTAAAATAAAACACAAACACCCAGAATAAAGTCCTTTAATTGAAATAAAGACACAATTCTTTATTGTTCTAAATTAAACCATATTGGCGTGACCCCATGATTTTCGGGCTTAGGGCCAGCTGATAATGCCAAGCTGGCCTTAACCCCTTTATTACCCAGTGAGCCACCGCACCAGGGCCCTGGATGAGTTGGGTACAGCGCCAGAAGATGGCGCTTCTATGAACGCGCCATTTTCCGGGGCGGCTGCGGACTGCAATTTGCAGCGGGTGGGGCCCAGAAAGCTTGGGCCTCCCTGCGCTGCGGATCCCAGCTGCCTTGTTGTACCTGGCTGGGCACAAAAATAGGGCGAAGCCCCACGTATTTTTTTTTTTAATTATTTCATGAAATTCATGGAATAATTAAGAAAAAAAGGGCTTCCCTATATTGTTGTGTCCGGCTAGGTACAAATAGGCAGCTGGTGGTTGGGGGCAGCCCGTTCCTGCCTGCTGTACCTGACTGGACACAAATATAGGGCGAAGCCCCACATAATTTTTTTTTAATTATTTCATGAATTTCCTGAAATAATTAAAAAAAAATTGACGTGGGGCTTTGCACTATATTTGGGTCCAGCCAGGTACAGCAGGCAGGAACGGGCTGCCCCCAACCACCAGCTGCCTATTTGTACCTGGTTGGACACAACAATATAGGGAAGCCCTTTTTTTCTTAATTATTCCATGAATTTCATGAAATAATTAAAAAAAAAAAAAACGTGGAGCTTCTCCCTATTTTTGTGTCCAGCCAGGTACAACTAGGCAGCTGGGGGATGGAATCTGCAGCGCAGGGAGGCCCAAGCTTTCTGCCCCCCGCTGAAAATTGCAGTCCGCAGCCGCCCCGGAAAATGGCGCGTTCATAGAAGCTGGATGCGGTACCTGGCTGGCATACAAAAATATGGCGAAGCCCACGTCAAAAGTTTTGGGAAAAATTAATTAAAAAATAAATAATAATTTAGGGACTGCATCTTTATTAACTCCTCAAATGTCATTTAGTGTTAAAATAATGGATTTATTTAAAAAAAAAATGGCGTGGGATCCCCCATAATTTTAGTCTCTAGCGGAGGTTAAGCAGACGGCTGGGGCAGATGTTTGAAGCCTGGGAAGGGGGTAAAACCCACGGAGCTTCCCAGGCTACTAATATCAGCCCCCAGCTGAATACCTAGCCTTTACTAGCTATTAAAATGGGGGACCCCCCCAAAAAAATGACGTGGGGTCCCCCCTATTTTAATAGCTAGCAAAGGCTAGGCAGACAGCTGGGGGCTGATATTAATAGCCCAGGAAGGGTGCCATGAATATTGGCCCCCTCCCAGGCTAGAAACACCAGTCGTCAGCCGCCCCAGAAATGGCGCATCCATAGGATGCGCCAATTCTGGCACTTAGCCTCACTCTTCCACGCTGCCCTGGTGCGGTGGCAGGGGGTAATAGTGGTGGGGTTCATGTCAGCGCCAGCTGCCATGAAGCCCAGGTTAGTAATGATGGGCGTCTATAAGACACCCCCATTACTAACCTACAAAGTGTTAAAAAGAAAAAACACACTACACCCAGAAAAAAATAATTTATTTGAAATAAAACACACAATTTTATTTAATTCTTAGTTTACTAAAAATAATAGTTACCTGTCCACGTTCCTGCGCTGATCTCCCATGCACAGCTGTCACATCTGAAGATGGTGACAGCTGTGCACGGCTGCTGTAAGCTCACGCTGCCGGGAAAACGTCCGCTCCCGGCAGCGGGAGCCACTGACTGAGGTCACCGGAGTGCATTCAGGCAGCGCAGCTCCGGAGACCTCCTTTACGGCACTGCTGTACCGTGGGAATTTCTCACGATACAGCAGGGCCGTAAAGGAGCTAACCGGAGCAGCGCTGCCTGAACTCCGGTGAACCCTTACGGCCCCGTCATTCTAGCGGCGGCAGCGGTTCAGAGCGGTCACATTCTATGTGGCTGCTCTGAACTGGAGATCTTCGTGGGACACTCGTGGACTGCTACGGAGGGGTAAGGATAAGGTTGTGGTTTATTATTTTATATTTTATTACAGGAGATCGATGGCTTCGGGGAATTAGGTGTCTTGGTGAGTATAGGTGTAGTTTTTTATTTTTTACTTTATTTTAGGTGGCGATCGGAGGGGACAGGTAATGTATGAACTAATTTCTTTTAGGTAACCACTGGCCACCAATGACATGTATTTAACATTTATTGGGGACACAGTAGGGCAATTTAAATAGCAGGATCAGTCTGATGGGAACTACTGCTCCCATCGAGCTGATCCTGCTGGCAGGAGTGGACGGGGGACAGACATAGGCCGATGGGAGTAGTAGTGTCACATCGGCCTATGTCTGCCTGCACGCACACACCCGCACACACCCGCACACATCACACAGACACCGCGCACACCCGCACAAACATCGCGCACACACCCCGCACACACACCCCGCACACACACTAATCATGACGGTCTGATCGTCTGGGAGGTGAGGCTGACCTGTGCTGCCGTGGGAAAGTTCATGTGAGTTCATGCAGTCAAGCATGAACTCACATGAACCCTCTGAGGGCACCGCGGCTAATTCAAATGAACAGCTGATCGGCATCAGCTGATACCTCAGCTGTTCATTTGAAATAACCGGCGGGAAAGCGCAGCACAGAACGGGAAAGCCGGCGGTGAAGTCTTTTCACTGCCGGCTTCCCCGCCCGGGTCCTTCACTCCCCGCTCCTTGGAGCTGCACTCCCCGCCCGGTCCTAACTTACGATCGGGATGGGAGGTGGCGAGGGGAGCGGAGGATCGGGGTGGGAGGCTGCGGGGAAGCAGTATGGGGCTGTGTGATTGTTTAAAAGCCGGCGGCTTTATACCGCCCGCCGGCTTTTAAACAATCAGGAGAATTCTCCCCCGCTGGGATGGCATTCTGATGACAGGCTGGATCGCGCTGCCATCCAACTTGTCATCCTTCACAGACACTGCAGAGCGCAGGCATTATGGGAACTTCCGATTCCGGTATCCGATATTGTAAAAGTATCGGAATTAAGTATCGGAATTCCGATACCGCGAATATCGGCCGATACCCGATATTACAGTATCGGAATGCTCAACACTAGTGATGACTGCTTTTTTTGTTTTGTCAAACTGAAAGGCTTTTCTACAAAGAACAAACATAACATTAATTACCCTGAACTTGAATCTGCAATTAGGTCAGTTCCACATGATGATACCTTGCCAGTTCCTGTACCACTGTTGTCTGGAGTGGATGAAATTGAAGTAGAATGTGGAGCTGAAGCTACTAGCGAAGGTATGGAGACCTCAAGTCAAGATGAGTATGTACCTGATGGAGCAGCCGATGTAGCCAGAATGCTTTACTCAACATGAACTAAATGATCTCATCTGGTACCTGTCATTGTCAAAAGATAAAGTCAAACTTCTTGCATCTAGGTTGAAACAGAAGAATTTTCTTCATGATAATGTTAAAGTGTGTTATTTCCCAAACAGAAATAGCAGTGTAACACAATTTTTCACAGTTGATGGACCAATGGTGTACTGTAACAATGTGAATGGCCTCTTTGAAGAACTGAATCAAGAGTGTTTTGTTGCTGATTGGCGATTGTTTATTGACTCATCCCAGAGAAGTTTGAAAGCAGTGTTGCTTCACAATGGAAATATGAAACCATCACTCCCTATTGCTCACTCATGTCATCTAAAGGAAAGTTATGAAAATCTGTCAGTTGTTTTGGATGCTATACAAAATAAGCATCATCAATGGAATATCAGTGGAGATTTGAAAGTGATTGGTCTGCCAATGGGAATGCAAGGAGGTTTCACAAAATATTGTTGCTTCTTGTATTTATGGAACAGTAGAAATACAGTAGAGCATTATGTTCGACGTGATTGGGGACAGAGAAACATCTATGTTTCAGGTAGACACAATGTACAGCATAATCCTTTAGTTGCTCCAACAAAAATCTTTCTTCCTCCACTACATATAAAGTTGAGATTGATTAAAAACTTTGTGAAAGTCATGGCAAAGACAAATTCACAAGGGTTCCAGTACATTTCACAGAAATTCTCCAGCATTTCACCAGCAAAACTGAAGGAAGAAGTATTTGTTGGTCCTCACATCAGAGAGCTTATGAGAGATGATGTGTTTGAAGGAACTCTAAATGATAAGGAATTGAAAGCTTGGAAAAGCTTCGAGTGGATCTGTGAAAACTTCTTAGGAAAAAATAAATCTCCAGAATAAGTTGAAGGTGTTGAGGAACTGCTAAATGCATACCAGTGTCTTGGATGTCGCATGTCTCTGACAATGCACTTTTTGCATTCACATTTAAATTTCTTCCCTCCAAATCTTGGGGATGTAAGTGATGAACAAGGCGAGCAGTTTCACCGGGACATTAAAGTAATGGAACACCGCTACCAGGGTTTTTGGAATGACTCCATGATGGCAGATTACTGTTGGATGTTATATAGGGATAACCCTGAAAAATCGTATCAACGACAGTCCAATGTCAAGCACTTTTAATTTTTGCTCATATTTTGGTTTCTATTTTGCATGTGAAATTATTTTGGTTCAATAAACACTGTTTTGTAAGGTCAAGCATTTTTTTCTGATATGTAGATTACTGTTTACTTAATGTCGTCAGTATATTTCCTATACCTTATAATAATGATGCTGCTCCGTGGAAACTATACCTGCTATAGAAAAACTATATACATTTTTGAAATCAGAACAAAAAAATGATTAAGAAAAGTACATAGTCAACTGCGATGATTACAACAAATATTTTTTTTGTAGACCTGTGTTATCATTCACCCCTTTCCTTTAGTAAAGGTTGTGAAGTAGGGAAAGACAGTGAGGGACAGTCGTCTTCGAATGGGGGCACCACAGCGTAGGTTATAGGCTGCCAACCTCCATGATAGGTAGGGAACACCTAGCCCTAGAACCTTTAATAGGGACAACTATGGTCCCTCTTTAAATGATCACTGGGACTGTCCGTTGTTTCCCTAAGCATATGTGATTCCTCTTGATAAATTTTCATCTTAATATGTTATACAATCCTTCTCATTTTTATTTCTAAGTTTATCCAGCATTAGAATCATATTTTAAGTAATTGTTTTTACCTCCTTTGCACTGATTCTTTTTGTATGATATTTGCTCTGTCGTTGATTTAAGTCCTGTACACGATCCTTAGGCATGGTGGCCTTGTTAAATGATTTTGTATTCAAGGCACCCGTAGTTCGATAATGCTATGTCAGTTGGATATGAAGGGCATCTGATGTTAGCCCTGGAGCATCATAGATGCTTGCGTCGGTAATAGGTATCTGAACTGCATATTTACCTAGCGTTCCAGTCTCCATAACAACTTCCGAGCATTCTCTCTCACTGGTTGCCGACGCCTGGTCGCATATACTGGAAGTGACGTATGCGTGTCACGAAAGCAGTGATGCGCTCCAACAGGCGGAAGAGGAATGCAAAGGCCCCCCGGAAGTTGTTTCTTATGTCACACAAGGTGTGGGAAAGACTTAGTGCAACACAGAGAGAAGAGGGAAAGGGAGCTCAGACACTAGGGAAAGGGGGGTGTGGAGACCTCCTAGTCTGGTCTAGTATCACCCTGTCTCAACTACCGTCCCTATATTGGCTCTTCACCAATCGCCGCACACGTGCCTCGCCCTGACTTTCCCTGGCGTATGGCTAAGGCTAGGGAAAGGCGGAGATGAGCACTAGTCAATCTCCACTAAATTCTATAGACAACAAGGGTAGACAAACAGGGGGGAATTGCGTAGCTTTAGACGACTTCAGACAAATGCGCACACGGCCTCAAGCTCCAGAGAGGACGAAGTACAGCTCTTGCTAAAGCCTCACAAGTAGTAATGAATATCGCCGGAAGCTCCCTCGCAAACACACCAGGTATTTATACACCCAGGCCAGGGTGCTAATTAGCCAGAGTGAGGTAGCCGCTGGGTCCTAGAGACAGTCAGCCTCTAAGAAGATGTTTGTTATGCCAAACGTAGAGATCTCCTGCAACCGACTGCAGGGCGACTGTCTGTCACCTCTGACACATCCGTGACAGTACCCCCCCCCCCCCCCCGCGAGTGGCCTCTGAACACTCAGGACCAGGTATCTCAAGAAAAGAGGTGTGAAATGAGCAAAACAATCTGGGTGCATTCACCTCTGACGATGAAACCCACATCTTCTCCTCTGGACCACAGCCTTTCCAGTGCACCAAGTATTATAGAGAACGACGTTGGAGATGAGAATCTACAATCCTCAAAATCTGGAACTCCAGATTACCATCAACCATTACTGGGGGCGGTGGTAGAGGTGAGGGCTCAAGAAGTTCCACATATTTTTTAAGTAAGACCCTAAGAAACACGTTGTGGACTTTAAGGGCCTGAGAAAGTTCAAGACAAAACGCTGCTGGGTTAATGACGGCATTTATTTTATAGGGACCAATAAACTTAGGTCCCATCTTCCAAGTAGGAACTTTCAATCTTATATTCCTGGTAGACAACCACACAAAGTCATTCACATTCAGGTCCGGACCTGGCAAGCGCTTTATGTCAGCCATACGTTTATACCTGTCTCCCATGATCTTTAAATTACTCAGCACACTCTGCCATACCGAAGAGAGCAATGAATCAAACCGTTCCTCCTCAGGAACTCCTGAAGCTCCTCCCCCACTAAAGGTACCAAACTGTGGGTGATAACCGTATGCACCGAAGGACGGTGAGTTCCCAGGGGATTCTTGATGATGATTATTACTGGCAAATTCTGCCAGCGGTAGGTAAGATGCCAAATCCTCCTGATTTTCGGAAATGAAACACCTGAGGTAGGTCTCCAAGTTCTGATTGACACGCCTGGTCTGTCCATTCGACTGAGGGTGTAAGTCAGAGGAAGAGGACAGCTGCACCCCCAGTCGAGAACAGAATGCCTTCCAGAACTTGGAAACAAACTGGGTCCCCCGATCTGACATCACATTGGAGGGAACCCCACGAAGCTTCACGATCTCATTTATGAACACTTGAGCAAGAGTCTTGGCATTTGGAGGTGCAGGCAATGCAACAAAATGAAACATTTTACTGAACCTATCTACTACCACCAAATCCACAGTTTTGCCGGCAGAAACCGGTAGGGCAGTAATAAAATCCATGGACAAGTGTGTCCATGGCCTACTAGGGATAGGTGGCGGAAGAAGAGTACCAGACGGACGGGTATGCAAAACCTTAGAACACGCGGAAGTTCTACAAGCAGCTACGTGTTCATTTACATCCCGATGCAACCCCGGCCACCAAAAACAACAAGAGAGGAGGTCCGCGGTTGCCATACCACCTGGATGCCCAGCAAGCACAGAGTTCTGATGTTTCTTAATTACATTGCAGTGCAGATTAGATGGTACAAATAACCTTCCTGAAGGGCAGGAGGCAGGGGCGTCCCCCTGGGCCTCCAACTCCTCACCCTCCAGTTCAGGATAAAGTGTCGAAAAGACTACCCCTTTCTGTAATATCAGGGCAGGGTTCTACATCAGCCTTGACATTTTTGACCCCTGGACGAAAAGTGACAACCTGACAATTTTTTAGAAAAGAAGGCGCATGGACGCCATTTAGCAGGGGACGAACCCTGAGACAACACAGCCCCAACCCCGACATCCGACGCATCAACCTCCACAATAAAGGGTTGAGAAACATCGGGTTGACTGAGTATAGGTGCAGTGGCAAAATGATTCTTTAAGGAAGAAAAAGCCTGGAGGGAAACTTCTGACCATTTGGAAAAATCAGACCCTTCTTAGTCATGTCAGTAAGGGGTTTCACTATAACAGAGTAATTTTGGATGAATTTCCGATAAAAATTAGTAAAGCCCAGAACAGAAGATGTTGTAGAACCTTCAGGTTCTCGGGATGTTCCCAGTAAAGGACTGCATGGATCTTCTCCGGATCCATCCGAAAACCCAAAGATGACAACAAGTACCCCAAAAACTGCACCACCTGAACAGCGAAAACACATTTTTCTAGTTTGGCATAAAGTTTGCTATCCCTTAATATCTGGAGCACCTGCTTAACTTGCCCCCGATGAGTCTCAAAATAAGGTGAGTAAACCAAAATATCGTCCAGATAGACCACCACAAACCTCCCCACCAAATGATGGAAAATATCATTTATGAAATGTTGGAATACCGCACGTGCATTGGTCAAACCAAAAGGCATAACCAGACTCTCAAAATGTACTTCCAGGGTATTGAACGCTGTTTTCCATTCGTCACCTTCTCTGATTCAAACCAGGTTGTAGGCTCCCCTTAAATCCAACTTGAAGAATACCTTAGGTTCCACAACCTGGCTGAACAAATCAGAAATCAGGGGAAGAGGGTACGGATCACGGATAGTAATTTCATTTAATTTCCGGAAATCTAAACAGGGACATAGACCGCCATCTTTTTTCTTCACAAAGAAGAACCCTGCCGCCACGGGCGAAGATGAGGGTCTGATATATCCCTTTCCAGACTTTCCGCAATTAAAGCCTTCATGGCTTGTCTCTCAGGGTCAGAAAGATTATATAGTCTGGACTTCGGTAGTTTAGTTCCAGGGGTCAGGTTAATAGGACAGTCATAATCATGATGAGGAGGCAAATCCTGACACCTCCTCGCAGAAAAAACGTCCTCAAAAACAGACAGAAAAGTAGGTAATATTTCCATAGAGACAGTAGCAAGGGAAATATCTAAACAATTCTCATGGCAGTAATCTCCCCATTCAATAATCTCTCCGGTTTGCCAATCCACCAACGGATTATGTTTAACAAGCCAAGGGATACCCAGGAAAATCGGTGTGGGAAGATTGTCCAGAACATAGCTAGGGATTATTTCACAATGAACTGATCCCACCCTCAGTTTTACATTATGTACAATCTGAGTAAATGCTTTCTGTGCAAGTGGCGCCGAGTTGATGGCGAAAATGGAAATAGGTTTACCTAAAGTACAGCGAGCAAGACCATGAATTTTCACAAACTCAGCATCCACCATGCTGACTCCAGCTCCACTGTCAACAAACACAGAATTTTTTTCGGTTTTGCTCTCTAGCACCACCTCTGCTGTCAGGACAAAGTGGGAACTGCAGTTTGGCCACAAATGCACCCCTTGTGTATCCAACTCCAGACTACCAAGAGTTACTCGAGTCTCCTTTTGTTTAGGAATTGAAGGACAGGTCCCAACAAAATGTCTTTTTTCCCACAAAAAAATACGCCTTTTTTCTTGCAAATCTCCGGGGAGATGTATGATGCAGAGACACCCCCTAAATGCATGGGTTACTCCACCACCCCCCAGTACTGGTTCAGCCCGAGACCTCTCCCCTGGCAGAGGTACACAACCCCAACAAGAAGGCCCCGGAGAAGGTGGTCTCATCCGTCTATCCCGAAGGCGTCTATCAAGACATATGGCCAAAGAGGATGAAGCACAGCTCTTGCTAAAGCCTCAGAAGTAGTAATAAATATCGCCTGCAGCTCCCTCTCAGACACACCAGGTATTTATACACCCAGGCCAGGGAGCTAATTAGCCAGAGGGAGGTAGCCGCTGGGTCCTAGAGACAGCCAGCCTCTAAGAAGATGTCTGTAATGCCAAACGTAGAGATTTCCTGCAACCGACTGCAGGGCGACTGTCTGTCACCTCTGACACACCCATGACATCTTATGACCTATGACGTCAAACGTCATGGCTGAAGCTGGGTGCGGCGCGGCTTATATAAATATGACAGCTTGGTTTATGCATATGGCAGCAGCATTATGGAATAGCCGGTGTAGGCATTCCCCCCTTTCTTTCTTCTACTCTTCTGATGATTCCCAATGATGAAACGCGTCCGGAGGCTGGTTGAATATGATCCCAACCCCTACATTTGACAGGAATCTGGACTTAGAATCCATAGGACCTGTTATATATGGGTGAGATGGTTCTTAGTTATTTAATATCTAAGGAGGGCCTGAATTTATAGAGAGCTAATATTCTCTTAGGCACCAATATGTTCACACTTAAACAAATCTGTGCATATGTATAGGTTATCCTTGTTGCTAGTAGTGTTGAGCGAATTTGTTCAGCATTTCAAATTCGGGTTTGTGTTCGGCTTTCCGACTTGTTAGCGCAAAAAAAAAGACTTCGCCCATGAACATCCCTGATTTGCCACGCTGTAATGCAGATGACATCTGCTTGACAGCGTGGCAAATCAGGGATGTTCATGGGCGGAGCTGATTTTTTGGCGAGAACAAGTTGGAACTCAGAACACGAATTTGAAATGCCGAACAAATTCGCTCAATACTAGTTGCTAGTAGGTCACAAATGCCGGAAGTGTGACATATTATTATTGCTGCAATTTGGGATGACTTTGTTTCTATATTTATCATCCATTTTTTCTTGTGCTACTGCAATTTACTTTATGAATAAGCAAACATATGGGCTTGACAGTGGATTGCCTCTTTTCATATGTAATATGGCTATGATACCCCAATGTGGATAGTAATGAGAATTGATATGTCCATTTAGTGGGAAATTAAATATTACATTCACAGGAATTTAGTCCAGAGGGATTAAAATCCTCCTTAGGAGGTAATAGTGATATATTTTTAGCACCTACATAATAAATCACTATAGGACTAAAATACTTACCTGTAGGTTGTTGAATCTGTAGTAGTTTTAAGCACTGTCTTGAGCACTTGCCACTTTATTATCTATGTTTTTTAACTAATTTAATAAAAGTTAATTTTTATATAATTAATTTTTTTGTGCTGGTACCACCTCATGATACCAGTAGTGACATGGACAGTGGCGAAATGCTAAACTAAAGAAGTCTTAGTAAAAAAAAAGATACAAAGAGAATAACTGTCTGTGGCAGCTAACTGCAAAACCGCTCTTCTTTTTGTTGCCTCTACTGTTGTCACTTTCAGTTGCACTAATCTTGGTGAAATTGATTCACAATCGCTTATGTTTATTAACTGGACATATATATAGATATATATATATATATATATACAGTGCTGGCCAAAAGTATTGGCACCCCTGCAATTCTGTCAGATAATACTCAGTTTCTTCCTGAAAATGATTGCAATCACAAATTCTTTGGTATTATTCTCTTCATTTAATTTGTCTTCAATGAAAAAACACAAAAAGAATTGTCCTAAAGCCAAATTGGATATAATTCCAAACCAAACTTAAAAAAGGGGGTGGACAAAAGTATTGGCACCCTTTGAAAAATCATGTGATGCTTCTCTAATTCGTGTAATTAACAGCACCTGTAACTTACCTGTGGCACCTAACAGGTGTTGGCAATAACTAAATCACACTTGCAGCCAGTTAACATGGATTAAAGTTGACTTAACCTCTGTCCTGTGTCCTTGTGTGTACCACATTGAGCATGGAGAAAAGAAAGAAGACCAAAAAATTGTCTGAGGACTTGAGAAACTAAATTGTGAGGAAGCATGAGCAATCTCAAGGCTACAAGTCCATCTCCAAAGACCTGAATGTCCCTGTGTCTTCTGTGTGCAGTGTCATCAAGAAGTTTAAAGCCCATGGCACTGTGGCTAACCTCCCTAGATGTGGACGGAAAAGAAAAATTGACGAGAGATTTCAAAGCAAGATTGTGCGGATGGTGGATAAAGAACCTCGACTAACATCCAAACAAGTTCAAGCTGCCCTGCATTCCGAGGGTACAACAGTGTCAACCTGTACTATCCGTCGACGTCTGAATGAAAAGGGACTGTATGGTAGGATACCCAGGAAGACCCCACTTCTTACCCCGAGATATAAAAAAGCCAGGCTGGAGTTTGCCAAAACTTACCTGAGAAAGCCTAAAACGTTTTGGAAGAATGTTCTCTGGTCAGATGAGACAAAAGTAGAGCTTTTTGGGAAAAAGCATCAATATAGAGTGTGCAGGAAAAAAAAAGAGGCATTCAAAGAATAGAACACGGTCCCTACAGTCAAACATGGTGGAGGTTCCCTGATGTTTTGGGGTTGCTTTGCTGCCTCTGGCACTGGACTGCTTGACCGTGTGCATGGCATTATGAAGTCTGAAGACTACCAACAAATCTTGCAGCATAATGTAGGGCCCAGTGTGAGAAAGCTGGGTCTCCCTCAGAGGTCATGGGTCTTCCAGCAGGACAATGATCCAAAACACACTTCCAAAAGCACTATAAAATGGTTTTAGAGAAAGCACTGGAGACTTCTAAGGTGGCCAGCAATGAGTCCAGACCTAAATCCCATAGAAAATCTGAGGAGAGATCTCAAAATGGCAGTTTGGAGAATGCACCCTTCAAATATCAGGGACCTGGAGCAGTTTGCCAAAGAAGAATGGTCTACAATTCCAGCAGAGCATTGTAAGAAACTCATTGATGGTTACCGGAAGCGGTTGTTCGCAGTTATTTTGGCTAAAGGTTGTGCAACCAAGTATTAGGCTGAGGGTGCCAATACTTTTGTCCGGCCCTTTTTTGGAGTTTTGTGTGAAATGATCAATGATTTGATTTTTGCTTCATTCTCTTTTGTGTTTTTTCCTTGCAAGCAAATTAAATGAAGAGAATAATACCAAAGAATTTGTGATTGCAATCATTTTCAGGAAGAAACTGAGTATTATCTGACAGAATTGCAGGGGTGCCAATACTTTTAGCCAGCACTGTATATATATATATATCTGTAGTTTAAGAAACTGCCATCACAGGGGATGCTGTGATGTGCAGGTGTTCCCTTAACTTTTTTGAGGAGAGTACATATATAGGTAAGTAGTAATTAGATAGCCCTAAGCTGTCTTTTTTCGCTACATGTGTTTTATCCGGTATTGTATTGTAACTGATATCTGCACTCTGATCATTTTGCATAGAAAGTCTGCTGATCTTGTCACCTGATGATTCCTTGCTGTCATTCAGGATCACTAAAAGATAAGAAATGGAATGTAATTGCACAATATTATTCAGCTTTATATCTTTAGTCATTTTGTAGAACTTTACAATTGTGTTCTAAGGTGGTTATAATACAGCAGATCCGACTTGCCATTTTTTGAATAGGATGCAAAGCAATTCCCATGGTTACTGATCTCTGAGCTGTCCATTTATGTACATATATTTTTAAGTAATAATTACATTGCACCTAAGCTATAATTTTTCCAAACTGAATAACTCCAAGTTTGATAACCTGTCTCGGTACTGCGATCCACCAGTTACATTAATTGCATTGCTCAATGTCCTTCACACTAGTTTACTTTATATTTGTGCTTCTTGTACACTGTTGCCCAAAATTGTATACTATATGTAATGTGTCGTGGTCTGACTATTAATTCATTTTGAGGCAAAAGTTTGCTCATTAGATCTGCTTTTGTGCCTTGTTTGATTCATCCTATGACTTTATTTGCTTTGAAAATTGTCTGACCCTGATCGCTAAAGTCAAGTGTGTTACTCAAAGGCCACACAGGAGCATCTCATTATCGCCAAACTGCAATCAAAGACAAAACAAGAGCCACAAGATTTATCAACCCAGGTATCATTTTAATCAGTGTAACAGTGCCAACCTGACACTGCCTGTAGTTTACTTAGCAAAATCCTGGTGACAGGTTCCCTTTAAGCTTAGGGTAATACCTTTTCATGCTCTGCAATCAGCACTTCACTACACCTCACTACAGCTATTCAGTGGCATCTTGTCTGGGCATATTTAGACTTGTGTTATTTCTCCCATATAATGTGTTGCCACATGTTATGCACACGCCCGGGCTAAGCGCCGTGTGCGTGTGATTGGTAGTGATTCCACTGGACCGTGCCGGAGAGTGAATGCCTGGAGGGGCGTGACTAAGTATTCACCCGATCCGACCAGGGTCGCACGACGGCATACGACGCCAGTGCACCAAGGAGGAACCGAGCAGAGGGACCAGGTGCTACTCCAGGACAGACCCACACAGGGGAATACAGGAACAGGCTGGTAGGCTGGCACACAGACTGGTGGGTATAGGCAGGCACGACTGGTATGCAGGCAGGCGGGTATGCAGGCAGGGGGGTAAAGGCAAGCACAGCTAGAGTGCAGACAGGGAGGCACTAGCAGGTAGGAACACAGGCGGGATAGGACCCAGTACACACCGGGACTCAGGAACAATACAGGCAGAGGGTTACAGGCAAGCACAGCTAGAGTGCAGACAAGGCTGAGCAGGGCAGGACAGGACTGCCGGAGCAGCGGGCAGAAGCAGGGCAGGACAGGACTGCCGGAGCAGCGGGCAGAAGCAGGGCAGGACAGGACTGCCAGAGCAGCGGGCAGAAGCAGGGCAGGACAGGACTCTGTTCACACGGAACAGACAGGAAGGGAAAGACAGAGCCAGACACCCACAGGGTACTTGCAGTGAAGTAGCGAGTGGACCACAAACTCACAAACGGGAGTACAGAGACAACAGGCAGGAGTTAGGTACGAGTTCAGACTCTGCAGAAAAAGGAAGGGAACGGACATAGAGGCAAAACAGGTAAAGGATAGGAGAGAGTTCAGACTGGAACTGAGTGTACGGAGGAGACCGACACTGCAGCGGGATACAGGAGCAGGTCTGGGAATACTGCCCCCAGAGAGGCGGGACGAACAGGCAAGGAGCGTGTTCAGACAGGACAGACAAGATACAGGAGCGGGTCTAGGTAATCGGCCCCTAGAAGGCAGGAGGAACAGGCTAGGAGCGTGTTCAGACAGGACAGACAAGATACACAGAAAGGACTCAGTTCAGACACGGGAACTAATACCGCAAAGCAGGAGACATACAGGACTCAGTTCAGACACGGGAGCTGATACCGCAAAGCAGGAGACATACAGGACACAGTTCAGACACGGGAGCTGATACCGCAAAGCAGGAGACATACAGGACTCAGTTCAGACACGGGAACTGATACAAAAGCAGGAGACATACAGGACTCAGTTCAGACACGGGAACTGATACAAAAGCAGGAGACATACAGGACTCAGTTCAGACACGGGAACAAATACCGAAAAGCAGGAGACATACAGGACTTAGTTCAGACACGGGAACTAATACCGCAAAGCAGGAGACATACAGGACTAAGTTCAGACAGGCCTGGAAATACAGCCTCCAGGAAAGGCAGACACGGGAGCTGATACCGCAAAGCAGGAGACATACAGGACACAGTTCAGACACGGGAGCTGATACCGCAAAGCAGGAGACATACAGGACTCAGTTCAGACACGGGAACTGATACAAAAGCAGGAGACATACAGGACTCAGTTCAGACACGGGAACTGATACAAAAGCAGGAGACATACAGGACTCAGTTCAGACACGGGAACAAATACCGAAAAGCAGGAGACATACAGGACTTAGTTCAGACACAGGAACTAATACCGCAAAGCAGGAGACATACAGGACTAAGTTCAGACAGGACTGGAAATACAGCCTCCAGGAAAGGCAGACAAGGAAACAAAGACGGGACCTGGCACCTTCAGAATGCAAGCACACACTGAAGGAAACACTATGCTCAGGCAGGGATAGAAGGGAGCTGCTGAGCTATATACCAAGTGTCAGACAGCAATAGGCTGAGGACGCACAAGGGGTGTGACCCACAGCAGGTACAAAAAGCAGGAAGTGATCGGGCGCCGCCCTTAAGCAGCAGAGACAGACACAAACAGACAGCATGGAGGGAAGCCAGAGAGACACTCTGGACAGGAGATCAAGTGCGCTCTCTTGCACAGTGGGAGATGGACCACCATGCAAGGACGCCGCCAGGTATGTTACACCACACACATCACCAAGCCCTCACATCACACATGTGTCACTTTGCTAGATTTGTTGGACATTTGTCAAAGCATACACATATAACACATAGCATCTTATGTCACATTGCATGACATATACCAGCATTATCATGACATGTGAACAGGAATATGTCAACTTTGGTATCTTCACCAAAACAGGGTCAACAGTAATCTATAGCAACCAACAAAGGGTAACACAGTCCTACATAGTTCTAAACAATTCAGCATTTCACTGTGGGCGGTCAGGTGTTAACAGTCTATATTATTTCTGTGGAGGTGTTAAATTCATTTTTAACCATGTTAGCTGCAGCAAACACCCTGCTTACCTTTATACTGTATATGAAGAGGAGTCGTAATACACAAACCAAAAAATGGGAAATAAGTTGAAAACTATGAGAACCCACAGGATCTTTATCAACACTGTAAATGTTGTATACAAAAAAAATACATCACAAACATATTAAAAAAAATCAAAATGTATTAATTATTGCACCATATCATTTTAAAATAGAACACTTAACAGTGGTGAAGCTCACACAGAAGATGGCAAAGCAAGGTCTAGGGTTGGATGGGGTACAAAATACATATATATACTGTGTATTGTAAGGCAGCGCTAGTCATCATACTGGGGGATACTCGCTGCACCGGGTCAATTAAAGCACACCAGCCACGTTTTTCCAGTTTTCACACTCCAGCAGTTTATTATACAACATAACTGCTATAACCGAGTCCAACTCAGTGGCTCGCCAGCATATTACATATAATGTCCAGGAGCCTTTCAAGTGGCAGACAGGCCCACTTGGCTCCAGTTACAGCACCCAGCAAAGTCACTTATAGAAATGTCCACATCAAGCAGTGTTTTACCTTTGCCGGGTTTTAGCTGCTTCAGACGTGTTCTGCCACCACTGTGGCTTTACGGCTTCCCAGATGGGGGTCTCCAGCCCTCATTCCTTCAATGGCTACTGGTATGTAGTCTCACCTCACTTCCAGCCTTTGCCTTCCAGGACTCTTGCCTTCCAAGCCTCTGGCTCTGCAAGGCTACTGGGATCGCTTACACCTAAGGATCCAGCCTCTGCCTTTCAGGCTTCACCAGGCTTCAATAGGCCTCACTAGGCCTCACACTCTAGCGGTGTCCCACACGGGAACAGGCCTCACGCCTTACACACCCTGTCTCAAAACTACCAGGGTTTTTATATCTTCCAACGCACACAGGACCTGTGCTGATGTCACAGTCATGTGATCAGACATTCTGTGTGCACAGGACCTGTGCTATGTCACAGTTATGTGACCAGTCACCTGAGGGGGAGGTACATGGTCAGCCAAAACACACCCTGGACCATTACAGTAATGTCGCAAGCCGCTGCATTACAGTATATATATATATATATACGTATATGTGTGTGTGTGTGTGTGTGTGTGTGTATTGTAAGGCAGCGCTCGTCATCATACTGGGGGTAACTCGCTTCGCTGCATCAATCAATGCACACGTGCAATGTCTTTACGTTTTCACACAGTGTTGCAGTTTATTATGGCACTTCATAAACCGCTGTTCACACACAGTTCATCTTAGTCCGCCACCGGCAGGTTTACACACATAAACAATTCATGAGCCAAGTGGCACACCGGCCCACTTGCTCCAGGGTACAGCTTACGGCAAGGTAATAAAGTAGCAATGTTCATATCACAATGTCCATATAGCACCGGGTATTACCTTTGCCGGGTATAGCTGTCTCAGTCCGTTACTCTGCCACCACTGTGGCTCTGCGGCTTCCCAGGTAGGGGTCTCCAGCCGTCGTTCCCTCAAAGGCCACTGACATCCACACAGGATCCAGGCTCTGCCTTCCAGGACTCTTACTCAAGCCGGCTCTCCCTCAAAGGCCACTGACATCCGCACAGGATCCAGGCTCGACCTTTCAGGTACCAGGCTTCACTTCAAAGCCGCTGCCTTCCAAGGCCACTAGCATCCGCACAGGATCTAGTCTTTGCCTTCAGGCTGCCAGGCTTCACGGTATCACGGTATCCCACACACATGGGGAACAGGCCTCACGCCTCTCACACCGAACACACCTGTCTCAAATTAAGCAGGTTTATATATGCTGTGCACAGACAGCCACATACTGACAGGACCTTGCTGATGTCACAGTCATGTGATCAGTCAGCTGTGTGTATAGGTCCTGTGTGCTGTCCCAGTCATGTGTACAGAGCTTTACTGTGCATACAGGACCTGGGTGTTGTCACAGTCATGTGACCAGTCAGTTAAAGGGGAAAGTACATGGTCCGGTAAACACATCCTGGACCATTTACAGTAATGCTAGCAAGCTGCTGCATTACATATCCCCCCCCTCTGTTCAAACTTGTGGGGTTGAACACATAATATACACAATAACATTATAACCCCCAGCTCACATAGAGACCATGAACTTTACAATTGTGCTACTCAGCCCCTGGGACCTTAGTCAATGACACTAGCCCATTCCTTAGGGACCTACCATTTGTCACTGTCACTGACTTCGCCAGGTCACCTTTCCGGGTCGTAACTTTGTCAGGTCTCCCCCGCTCCCAGCGGTCAGTTGTAACCTTGTCAGGTCTCCCCCGCTCCCAGCGGTCAATCGAAACCCTGTCAGGTCTTCCCCGCTCCCAGCGGTCAATACAGCAGCGCGACTCACATGCCCCGGTATCTAAGGTCCGGTTCGACTCCGTACTGTCCCGTCCTCTATTGGGTCGTTTGTATGGGCTGCTCAAACCGGAGTTACTGGAGGTCTCACTACCTCTAAACCCACACCCACTACTCTCAGGACATCCTAAAAGGTCCCTAACTTCAGCTGTAGCTGTTCTGTTATTTAGGGGGCCCTTTCTCTGTCGGGTCTCACTATTTCTAGACGGCTTCCATCTTCTGCTGCTCAGATGATGCTGTCTATCTACTCGCAGTCTAGCGAGATTCAATTGTTCTACCTCCTGCAGGTAGGTCACTCGGTACTCAATCAGCATGCGTATATATTCTAGGCTTTCTTCTGTTCCTACAGCGGAGAAGGACACCATGCCGTCTTCGTCTGGTATCCAGTCCTGTTGATCACGTGGACTGCTTACTCTCATCACACCAGACTTTTTGACCATCATCTGCATGGCTCGACCGCTTCTCCCAATGAGCTTTCTCACCAGAACATGAGGCACCCGGATGACCTCTTCACGCATACTGTGAGCTTTCCTCCTAAGCTCCAGTTGTCTAACGGCTTGCTCCGTCTTCAACCGGAGAAACCGCTTCGTGCGAATACATCGCCAGTGCATATCACTTAGGATCGCCACCCTCTTCACTGTGACTTCGGTCGTGGACAGGACCACCAGCTGTTTAGCTTCTGAGGTCAAGTACACCTTACAGGCTCCCACAGCCTTCTTAAACTCTTCATGCACGGACTCACGGGTGCATTCTTCCCTCAAGTCCTCGGGTACATCTACGAGGCACTTGTACCGAGACGTTTCGGTCTCACCAGTGGTTTCCAGACGATCAACCAGCTCAAGTTTCAGGGACAACTGACTTCCAGCTTCTTCACCCTGGACGCTTCCCCTGAGCTGACTCACAGCTACCACTTCACAACTTTTCGTCTTGACCACCTCCACTTCACCTTTATCTTCCAACACCATACTTTTAGCTCTCCTCAGGTCCACCTTCTCAGGGTCTAAGGGAGTAAGTGCAACTTGTTTGCCTTTTCCCTTCTCCAAGGAGACCTCGTTCACCACGTGACACTTTGCTAGGCGACCTTTGAGCTCTAAAACTTCTCCTTCCAGCTCAGTTACTCGCCTCTCAGCGGCCCGTCTCTGAAGCTCTTCCTGCTTCAACTGCTCTTCCAGCAGCAGAGCTCTCTCAGACCTCTCCGTCTCCAATGTGCCCACTCGGCTCTCAATAGCCAGTCTCTCACGCTTCTCTTGCGTCCACTGGGTTTGTAGCAACTCCTTGAGCTCCCTGATCTCGGCTCTTACTTCTACCGAATCATCCAAGCTCGCATCACTCGAGGAGGTATCTGTTTCACACCTCCCCTCACCAGCGGCCAACTTCTGGCCCTGGTCTGTGGCTTCTCTGACGGACTCCTCCATCTTTTTCTGCTCAGCTTCCATCTTGCTGACTGTTTCTTTAAGGCACGTCTCCGCCCTCTGGAGAGTATCACAGGACATCTGTAGCTCCTTCACCTGAGCTTCCAGATCTAGGGTCTTTCCCCGGAGACCATCATTCTCCTCACGGGTGTCTTGCAGAGTGGTCTCAACCACTTGGCGCACTTGCTCTGCACCCGCCTTATCCTCCTCTAGTTTTTCCTTCACCTTGAGGAGATCCTCATAATCTCTCTTACTCTGTTGCAGTTCCCTACTGCGTTCACCACACACCTTCTTGGAGTCACACAGCTCCTGGTTGAGCTGTTTGCGCAGTCGTTCTAGGATTTGTTCACGTCCAGAAACACCATCCTGCCGCGCCTCCTTCTCAAGCTTCAACTGCAAAACCTCTTCCTTGATTTTGCGGCGGTCCTCCTTAATTGCGTAGAATATTTCCTTCCAATGGTTAATTTCCGCATTGCTTCCCTCCACGTCTCGCTGCCAGTTCCTCATAACCTGGTATATTTTCTTCTGTTCAGACTCCAGGTTCAGCTGGTCTGCGGACACGTCACTCTGACACTGTTGCCTGATAGGCTCCAGTTCCTGGTCATGACTGGCCACCTTCTCTTTCGGGGCTGTCAGATCCTGATCCGTCAGTCTCAGTACCGTACCGGAGGTTGCTACTGGAAACGTCACCTCCTCTTCTACCTCTAAAGGAGGATCCACACTTGAAGCATAGGCACACAGTACTACATTCTTTTTATTTTCATTTTCAGCCAAGTCTACAGGAGCAACCTTTTTGTGGCCCTTGCGCCGTCTACGAGATGGGGACTCTCTCACCTCGTCTAGCCCCTCCTGACTGAACTCACTTTTTACTTTCATAGTGTCACAGTCAGCTACGGGGTCTGTGTCACTACCCATGGTGTTGTGGACTAACAGGTCACCTCCCACTTTGACGTCACCCCCTTCTACTGGAGTTCCCCCGTTATCAACGGTCACATTGTCATTTTTAGGAGGTACCAACCCACAACCAGTAACAATTTTCAGTTTTCTACACTCCACACTCTTGTGAAAAGCCGCCCCTTTTTTAGACTCCGCCCCCTTTTTAACAACCACACCGGCAGGGTAATTTTTACACAAAAAATCAGCAGTAGTCTTAGGACTCAGTTCACAACATCTCTTACCACCTCCCCGGGCACTCTGGGACAACACTGGCGCCCCCGGAGAGTCTATAGAATGGTCCACTGCCGCCATTCCATATGGTGCCCACAGCTCCTGCGGTTCCTGCACCATGTCCAGTAAAAGTTTCCCAAATACCTGCTCCGGTCCCAACCGGCCCTTCAACCGCTCAATAGCTCCAGACAGATCTGCTGCTTTGCTCACAGCCATCGCGGTACACTGTTCACACTAGCACTTCATCGCTCTCCCGGAAAAATTTTCGTGGCCCCACCAAGCCACCGCAAAACCGGATTTGAGTGCGATGAGAATCTTCGCAACCCCGCCGAGTTGCCGCAAGATGCTTTATACTTTGTGAGCCCCGCCGAGCCACAGCAAACCAGGTTTGAGTGCGACGCCAATCTTCGCAACCCCACCGAGTTGCCGCAAGATGCTTTATCCACACTCGTCGTCCTGTGCCATTGCCCCTAGCAACCGGGGTTGTCGTTGCCACTAGCAACCGGGCTGCCGTTGCCCGCACTCTCGAACCATATGTAAGGCAGCGCTCGTCATCATACTGGGGGTAACTCGCTTCGCTGTGTCAATCAATGCACACGTGCAATGTTTTTACGTTTTCACACAGTGTTGCAGTTTATTATGGCACTTCATAAACCGCTGTTCACACACAGTTCATCTTAGTCCGCCACCGGCAGGTTTACACACATAAACAATTCATGAGCCAAGTGGCACACCGGCCCACTTGCTCCAGGGTACAGCTTACGGCAAGGTAATAAAGTAGCAATGTTCATATCACAATGTCCATATAGCACCGGGTATTACCTTTGCCGGGTATAGCTGTCTCAGTCCGTTACTCTGCCACCACTGTGGGTCTCCAGCCGTCGTTCCCTCAAAGGCCACTGACATCCACACAGGATCCAGGCTCTGCCTTCCAGGACTCTTACTCAAGCCGGCTCTCCCTCAAAGGCCACTGACATCCGCACAGGATCCAGGCTCGACCTTTCAGGTACCAGGCTTCACTTCAAAGCCGCTGCCTTCCAAGGCCACTAGCATCCGCACAGGATCTAGTCTTTGCCTTCAGGCTGCCAGGCTTCACGGTATCACGGTATCCCACACACATGGGGAGCAGGCCTCACGCCTCTCACACCGAACACACCTGTCTCAAATTAAGCAGGTTTATATATGCTGTGCACAGACAGCCACATACTGACAGGACCTTGCTGATGTCACAGTCATGTGATCAGTCAGCTGTGTGTATAGGTCCTGTGTGCTGTCCCAGTCATGTGTACAGAGCTTTACTGTGCATACAGGACCTGGGTGTTGTCACAGTCATGTGACCAGTCAGTTAAGGGGGAAAGTACATGGTCCGGTAAACACATCCTGGACCATTTACAGTAATGCTAGCAAGCTGCTGCATTACAGTATATACATATATAGATATACTGTAAACTTTATTCTGTGTTATTATATATGCATATATGTATACAGAAGGTGAAATAAGTATTGAACACATCACCAATTTACTAAGTAAATATATTTCAAAAGGTGCTATTAACATGAAACTCTCCGTCGGTAACAACCCATCCAATCCACACAGGCAAATGCATCGAAGCATAGAAAATAATAATAATAATAATAATTTTTATTTCTATAGCACCAACATATTCCTCAGTACTTTACATTTTAGAGGGGACTTGTACAAACAATAAAAGACATTAAAGACATTACAGAATAACAATAATCACATAAATCAACAGATACCAGAAGGAGAGAGGTCCTTGCTCGCAAGCTTACAATCTATGAGGAAATGGGGGAGACACGAAAGGTGGATGGTAACAATTGCTTGTATTGTACGGTCAAGCATCAATGTAATAAATAGGGTAATAACATAATGCTAAATGAACCAACTGGTCACCAACCAGTATGTGAAAAAGTACAGACACAGAAGTCTATTAAGTACATGGGAATGTGTGAACAGATGATACGAGGGTCCTGATTTGGAAAGAAGTGTTACATGGGGGGAAAAAAAGGGATAGTTAGATAAATGAGGTGAGGCGATAGGCCAGTCTAAAGAAATGCGTTTTTAGGGCACGTTTAAAACTGGGGGTATTGGGGACTAAACAAAGAGTCCTGAGTAGTACGTTCCAAAGAAGTGGGAGGTTTGGATTATTGAAGATGTTAATCTTAGGTCATTAGCAGAACGGAGGGCACGGGTAGGGTGGTAGACTGAGATGAGGGAGGAGATGTAGGACGGTGATGAAACATGGAGTGCTTTGTGGGTAAGGGTGATGAGTTTATATTGAACTAAATAGCGGATGGGTAACCAGTGCAACGACTGGCAGTGGGTGGAGGCATCGGTGTAGCGGTTGGCGAGGAATATGATCCTGGCTGCCGCATTCAGGACAGATTGGAGAGGGGAGAGTTTACTTAAAGGGAGACCAATAAGTAAAGAGTTGCAGTAGTCCAGACAAGAATGAATCAGAGGGACAGTAAAAGTTTTTGCAGAGTCAAAGATAAGAAAAGGTCGAATTCTAGAAATGTTTTTGAGGTGGAGATGACATGAGTGAGCGAGTGATTGGATCTGGGGAGAGAATGAAAGATCTGAATCAAGTATGGCCCTGAGACAGCGGGCTTGTTGCTGGGAAGTAATGGTGGAGCCACACACGGAGATGGCAATATGGGGCATAGGTAGGTTAGTGGAGGGAGGAAACACAAGAAGTTGTTTTTGAAGGGGTTAATTTTCAGATAGAGGGAGGACATAATGTTAGAGACGGCGGAAAGACAAATGCTGGTGTCTTGTAATAATTCAGGGGTGAGGTCAGGAGACGATATGTATAATTGGGTGTCATCAGCATAGAGATGGTACTGAAAACCAAATCTACTGATTGTTTGTCCAATAGGGGTGGTGTATAAGGAAAAGAGGAGGGGGCCTAGGACCAATCCTTGAGGAACCCTGACAGCAAGGAGAAAAGCGGAAGAAGAGGAGCAGACAAAAGACACAGTGAAGGAGCAGTCAGAGAGATAGGAGGAGAACCAGGAGATGTTCATAAATTAAGTTTTGTGTAATAATGAGAAATGACACATGGAAAAAGTATTGAACATTGTTAAGATGAGAGGTTGTGGGTTGTAATAATCACCTAGGCAGGTTAACGATGCAACAATGTTTTATTCTTAACGTCCATGGTTATACAGCAAATCCAGATAGAAGTCCAAAATTCAATGTCCTCAGTCCACAAGTTCCCAACCTGGGATCGGTAGTTCCACTGTCCCCATACCAGGCAATACGCACTATCTCCCAACTTTTGCATGGCTCACAGATTCCGTATCTCCTGCTGGTATAGTGTGCAGTCACAGCCTATGCTCCTCCACACAATGGATATCATGACCCTAGCACATGAATAATCCTCCAGCAACAACAATCCTTAAGAAAGTTCATCAAATCCAAAGGACAGATCCCTCAACAGTAGCAGGGAGAACTATCCCAGCCTGCAACAGATCTCCAAAACTCCATAGGCCATTCATCCATGGCTCCAGGACCTCAGCTTAGGTCCTCTCCCTTCTAAGTCACTCTCTCAACTCCCTGACTAAACATGGGGCTTCTTTTCCTCCCTGCCTGGGATCAGCCCCTTGGATGTGCAGAAGTGTTCACACCCACCCCTTTAAACATTTAAAGAAGAATATTCAAGAAGTCCTCACCTATGACTGCATGCGAGGTGACGGCTCCACTGCATCTATTGTCCCCATCCACACAATGCATGGGAGAACAATAGAAGGATGGCCAGTGGAAGGATTGCTTTCCTTGATTACTAATCTTGGATCTGGCCTTATGTATGCATGAGATCCAGCCTGCACGTCTTTCTCTGCTTGCTGTCACTGAATGGAAACATTGATTCCTGAGGCTGAACTGACGAGCAAACAAATCTACAATAAAACAGCAATAATATCAACGTAATTAGTGCTCAGTGCTAGAAAAAGTCTGCATCCTTTAGAACAGTGGAGTCTGCTCTACATGCATTGGTCCAGTAGGCTTAGAACAAAGCTAGCTCCTCACAAACACAATTACTGAAATATATTTAATACTTTGGACAAAAGCATTTGCTGGTGATGACAGTTTCAAGATGCCTCCTGTACGGAGAAACTAGTCGCTTGCATTGTTTAGGTGTGATTTTGGCCCATTCTACCACACAAACATTCTTCAAATCCTAAACATTCCGTGGGCACCTTTTATGAACATTAAGCTTTAGGTCCTTCCATTAATTTTCTATTGGATTCAGGTCAGTTGATTGGCTGGGCCATTCTAACAGCTTTATTTTCTTTCTCTGAAACCAATTGAAAGTTTCTTTGGCTGGGTGTATGGGATCATTGTCTTGCTGTAAAGTCATTTCATGTTCATCATCCTGGTAGATGGCAGCAGATTTTTTTCAAGACTGTTTCGATACATTTGTCCATTTATCCTTCCTTCAGTCATATGACATTTTCCAGCATTTCCGTATGCTGAAAAACAGACCTACACCATGATGTTTCAACCTCCAAACTTCACTGTTGGTATGGTGTTTTTGGGGTGATATGTATTGCCATTTGGCCTCCAAATATGGTGTATATTATGGCACCCAAAGAGGTGAATTTTGATTTTATCTCACCAGACTATATCCTCTTAGTATTTCAGAGGATTGTCTAAATCAAGGGTCTCAAACTCAGCTGGGTATATTGGCCGCACACGGAAAAAAATTGAATATCGGGGCACACATTCTTTGCATGACAAAGTGACATTTTTAGTGATACCATTTTTTTTCTATACACCTTTTGAACTGGTCCTCGTCCTGTAGTAATGCCTCATCCTGGTCCCCATCTTGTAGTAATGCCCCATCCTGGTCCTCATCTTGTAGTAATGCCCCATCCTGGTCCCCATCTTGTAGTAATGCCTCATCCTGGTCCTCATCTTGTAGTAATGCCCCATCCTGATCCTCATCTTGAAGTATTGCCCCATCCTGGTCCTCATTTTGTAGTAATGCCCCATCCTGGTCCTCATCTTGTAGTAATGCCCAATCCTGGTCCCCATCTTGTAGTAATGCCCCATCCTGGTCCCCATCTTGTAGTAATGCCCCATCCTGGTCCTCATCTTGTAGCAATGCCCCATCCTGGTCCTCATCTTGTCCTAACATCCCCCATCCAGGTCCCCAAATTGTAGGAATGTCCTCATCCAGGTCCCCATATTGTAGGAATGTCCCCATCCAGGTGCCCATATGTTCCCATCCAGGTGGCCATACGTCCCCATCCAGGTGCCCATACGTCCCCATCCAGGTGCCCATACGTCCCCATCCAAGTGCCCATAGTGCCCATATGTCCCCATCTAAGTGCCCATATGTCCCCATCCAGGTGCCCATAATGCACATAACAGAGAAAAAAAAAAAGATTATTCTCACCTGTCCTCCGTTCCCTCGGCGTCCTTCTGCACATGCGGGCACCATAGACCACTTGACAATCACGGCCCGGTCCAGGAGCCGCCGACATCAGCGCTGTAGTGCAGTGTATTGCCTCGCAGAGACCGGCTCTCTGCACAGCAATCGGGGTCTATGGTGTCTGCGGGCCGCATGAAGGAGCCAGAGGGGCCGCATGCGGCCCGCGGGCCGCGTGTTTGAGACCCCTGGTCTAAAGGTTGTTGAGCAAACTTTAAATGCGATTGAACATGCTTTTTGATCAGCAATGGAGTCTTGTTTGGTGATCATGCAAACAGGCCATAAAAGTTGAGTGCATTACTTTTAGTTTTCTTTGAAACAATTGTACTTGCTGATTCCTAGTCTTTCTGTAGCTCTCCACAGGTGGTCCTTGGCTCTTGGACAACTCTTCTGATAATTCTTTTCACTCCACTGTCTGAAATCTTGCAGGGAGCATCTGATCATGGCCAGTTCATGGTGAAATTATGTTGTTTCCACTTCCAGTTTATGGTCCCAACAATGCTCACTGGAACCCTGAGTAGTTTAGAAATTCTTTTGTAAGCAATGCCATCAGTATGTTTTGCAACAATAAGGTTGCTAAGGTCTTGGGACAGCTCACTGGTTTTACCCATATTGAGATGTTTCTTATGTGGCACTTTGGTAATGAGACATCTTTTTATAGGCCAGCTAATAATATTTTTCACTAAGTGGCAGGATTGCTTTCTGATTACTGATAGATTTCAGCTGCTGTCATGCCTTTCCATGGCCCTTTGCACCTCCCTTTCTTTAAGTTTTCAATACTTTTTCACTGTGTCATTTCTCATTATTATACAGTACTTAATTTATAGACATCTATCATGGGCAGCATGGTGGCTCAGCCTTGCAGTTCTGGCATCCTGGGTTCAAATCCTACCAAGGACAACATCTGCAAGGAGTTTGTATGTTCCCCCCGTGTTTGCGTGGGTTTCCTCCGGGTTCTCTGGTTTCCTCCCACACTCCAAAGACATACTGATAGAGGATGTAGATTGTGAGCCCCAGTGGGGACGGTGCCGATTTTGTCTGTAAATTGCCTAGATTGTGAAGCGCTGCGGAATATGTTGGTGCTATATAAGTAAAAAGATTATTATTATTATCTATGGTTTGATTTCTTTGCCTGTGTGGATTGGATACGTGGCTACTGACTTCTGGTGAGAATTTCATGTCAATAGCACCTTTAGAAAGATACTTATTTAAAAAATTGATGACGTGTTCAATACTCATTTCACCTGCTGTATATATGTACAGTCATGGCCGAAAGTTTTGGCACCCTTAAAATTGTTCCAGAAAATGAAGAATTTCTCCCAGAAAACTATTGCAATTACACAGATTTTGTTATACACATGTTTATTTCCTTTGGGTGTATTGGAACAACACAAAAAAAGCAGGTGATAAGCAGTGCCTGGTTTACTCCACACATACCACTTAGAATTATCACCAAAAAGTTCTATCTTCATCTCATCATACCAGAGAATCTTATTTCTCATAGTCTGGGAGTCCTTCATGTGTTTTTGAGCAAACTCTATGCGGGCTTTCATATATCTTGCACTGAGGAGAGGCTTCCGTGGGGCCACTCTGCCATAAAAGCCTGACTGGTGGAGGGCTTCAGTGATAGTTGACTTTGTGGAACTTTCTCCCATCTCCCTACTGCATCTCTGGAGCTCAGCCACAGTGATCTTGGGGTTCTTCTTTACCTCTCTCACCAAGGTTCTTCTCCCACGATTGCTCAGTTTGGCTGGACAGCCAGGTCTAGGAAGACTTCTGGTGGTCCCATATTTATTCCATTTAAGGATTATGGAGGCCACTGTGCTCTTAGGAACCTTGAGTAATGTAGAAATTCTTTTGTAACCTTGGCCAGATCTGTGCCTTGCCACAATTCTGTCTCTGAGCTCCTTGGGCAGTTCCTTTGAGCTCATGATTCTCATTTGGTCTGACATGCACAGTGAGCTGTGAGGTCTTATATAGACAGGTATGTGCCTTTCCAAATCAAGTGCTATCAGTTTAATTAAACACAGCTGGACTCCAATGAAGGAGTAGAACCATCTCAAGGAGGATCACATGGAAATGGACAGCATGTGACTTAAATATGAGTGTCTGAGCAAAGGGTCTGAGTACTTATGACTAGTGTTGAGCCACCCCCGTAGTGTTCGAGTTCGGTTCGGTTCGTCGAACACCCTTGTGTTCGCCGAACTGTTCGTCGAACACCTTCGAACACCGTTAAAACCAATGGCAGGCAAACAAAAACACATAGAAACACATAGAAAACACCTTCAAAGGTGTCCAAAAGCTGACAAACTGCTCAAAAGACATAACTAACATATGGAAAAGTGACAAGTACATATAGTCATGCGAAAAGAAAAGAGGTGGAGGAGTAAAAGGAGGGGGAGACACAGATATAGGCATGTCATGCCCTTCTAAAATCCAAAAAGTGAGAAGCCGACACGGCCAGTCCGTTCCTGCCCGTGCCACCTCCGTTTGGCCAAAGCCGCGGTGGACCCTGACGGCCAGCCCCCCTCTCCCAATACTGGTGCCTGTCCGCTGGTGGGTCGAGCGAGCCCCCCTGTGGTGGAGGCAGCTCTAAGCTTTTTAATTTAAATTGTCTCTCTAATTTGAATGAATACACTTTAAATCCTTTTACAAGGATCTATTGAAGGGCAAGCCTCATGCCAGCAGCCGCGTAATTCCAGCTCCAGTAGCGTCCACTAAAGCTGCTGCAGTTAAAAAGCTTTTATAAGGATCGAGCTCGGCTGTCCACCGCAAGGCGTCCTACCGCCAGTCTCAGCCCCTATGCCTTGGGGTGCCTCCTGATGCTCTTCACTGAGTATCCCATGGTCCCGAAGCATTTCCTTTGAAAAAATTAAGTGTCCAAACTACAGGTGGTGTAGCTTGCTTAACAGCCGGGATAATCCGCTGACTAGCAGACACTGCTACTAGGCACAAAGTATTTCCTGGGCTAGATGCACTTAAAAATTTGTAATTAGATACTCTCGTTGGATGCTGAGAAAGCATTCCATAGAGTCTCCTGGCACGCCATATATTATTCTCTTAAAAAGCTTGGGGTAGGGGTCTAGGGGACCCTTTTATAGCCAAAATCACGGCCCTGTATCGCAATGCGTCACCTAGGCTGAAGATAAATGGAACTGTAGCACACCGAAGGCTCGGTTGCTGCAGAGGTATTGCACCTCACCCAGAGGTGTGATATCTAACTCTCAGGTAAGGATGGAGTGTGGATCAGGACCCCGACACCTGCATGCATTACACCACATTGCCGTGGGGCAGGGCGACCAATATGCCCCTGAGATGGGCACGAGAGTCCCTGTCCCTGGTTGGAGTGGGGGGAGGGAACACTGAGGAAGGGGAACCCTGTAGTGCAGGAGCAGGGAGGAAGCAGTTCCTGGGTGCATTGAGAAGGGAGTATAAAAGGTAGGCACCATCTTAGTTCAGTGCAGAGAAGTCTGAGCAGAAGTGACAGGGAGCAGGGGCTCTGCATGAGCTCTGCTCCAGAGGCGGGCCTAGTAACAGAGGCCCAGGCCTGGAAGAGGGAGAAGGAAGGAAGAGGAGCAGAGAAGGCTGCAGGAATGAGGAACGAAGGGATCCCAGGGGTGTGGAAGGGCGAGTCGCCACCGCACGCCCGAATCCACCTGCGTGGAGGGGTCAGGCCAAAGGGGGAGACCGGTCCCCGAAACTAGTGGAGGCGGGAAACGACCCTCAGCTAGAAACCGGAGGCTGTGACATTTTATGCGGCGCAGTCCCTCGCTACACCCGCTAGGAGGGCAGCACATAGGGTCAGGGATACTGGCGCCAAGTTTACCAAGAGGAGGCCCGAGGCAGCCGGACAGAAGGGTTGGTAAGAAAGGCCAGACAAAGGACACACAAAGGGGGTCCTGTGAAGCGCTCCAAAGTTATCTGGGAGTTGTCTGAGCCCCTCACCTGGTGAGCACAGTACGACGTGGGCAGCCGTTACCTGCAGAAGTGGTCTGGATAATAAGAACTGTGAGTAAAGGCCCTGGACTGCATCACTGACTCCGTGTCGCTACTGCTGCTGCCCTGCACCATCACCCCCATACTCCGCATACACTGCCCTGAGGCTATACTCCTCCCGTGGGGAGTTATGCTACGCTCTGCTGCACCCACAACACCAGCCTCAGCGGTCTGCCCTGCAGCGGCGGGTCACTCTGACCGCAATCCACGGGTGGCGTAGTCGGACATTTAAACATCAAAACCACATAAATAGTTCCGCCACTGCTTTGACCGCCCTGAGCCACGGAACCGGGTCGCCGCCACGGAGACTATAACCACCAGCATCCACCAAAAAGGGTCCGGCTCCGGATGTCCCAAGGCCCAGGGGGCGCGTCAGAACATTTTCATCACCTTTCATAATCACCAATGGGACAAGGCAGGGATGTCCTCTGTCCCCTCTCTTATACATCCTAGTGACGGAGCACCTGCTCTCATCAATTCGCCATAACCCCAGTATTAGGTGGAATGAGGTGGGAGGCACCGAGTACAAGTGCTCTGCATTTGCTGATGATGTCAATCATATATATCCATCAGCAGGCTGTTATGGCTGAAATAGATCACTTTGTTACATGGTCAAATTTTCAAATCAATACAGCGAAGTCTGAGGCCCTCGATGTCTCCCTCCCCAAATCCATACAGGATTCCATCCAGTCCAACTTTCCCTTTGCCTGGCCCTCACAGGGTATCAAATTATTAGGAATTCCTATTCATAGAGACCTCTCCTGTCTATGTTATCTTAATTTTGGGCCCTTTATTGAACAACTCCATACAGACCACGGTTGGCAAGTTAGAACTGTAAGATTCACTACGTGAACCACTGGTGTTTTGTGGAAAAGCACATGTACACTGTGTTTCGAAATTATTATGCAAAAAGTGTTTAGGAGTGATAAGGGAAGAATTTGTTTGTTTGTCAGTTAAACTCATTGATGGTGATGTGTGTCAGGGCTCTTTATATCACTGTAAGCAATTGCAGACACCTGTGCTAATTAGTTTGGCAGGTGTGCCCAATGAACGGCAAGACTACTTAAGAAGGCTGTCCCATATTATTAAGCAACCTACATTTTCTGCCAAAATGGGAAAGAAAAAGGATGTGTCGGCTGCTGAGAAGCAACAAATTGTGGAGTGTTTAGGTCAAGGCATGACTACAATCAACATTGTGCGATGATCAGGATGATGTGTCTTGGCAATCAAGAAGTATGTAGCTGATTCACAGTACACACGAGTGCGTGCTGATAAGGGCAAATTGAGGACTCTTTCCTACAGTCAATTACGTCAGGTTAAAAGAGCAGCGGCAAAAAAGCCTTGTCATAGCAGCAGACAAGTTTTTGAAGCTGCTGGTGCCTCCAACGTCCCCCAAACAACAAGATGCAGGGTCCTTCAAAGGTTTGCAGCTGTGCGTACGCCATCCTGTCGACCTCCTCTATCCACTGCACACAAGCAGAAACGGCTACAGTGGGCCAAACATTACATGAAGACTGATTTCAAAACTGTTTTGTTCACGGATGAGTGCCGTGCAACGCTCGATGGTCCAGATGGATGGAGTGGAGGATGGCTGGTTGATGAACACCCCACGCAAACACGGCTACAGCGCCAACAAGGAGGCGGTGGAGTAATGTTTTGGGCTGGAATCATGGGGAGAGAGATTGTTAGCCCCTTTAGGATCCCTGAAGGGGTAAAGATGAACTCCATAATGTATGTGGAGTTTCTCAAACAGTACTTCCTGCCATGGTTCAAGAAGAAGAACCGTGTATTCCACAGCAAGATCATTTTCATGCATGATAATGCACCGTCTCATGCTGCACATAACACATCTGCATCTCTGGCTGATATGGGCATAAAAGGGGACAAACTTATGGTGTGACCCCCATGCTCCCCTGACCTCTACCCCATTCAGAACCTCAGGATCATCATCAAAAGGAGTGTCTATGATGGAGGGAGGCAATTCACATCTAAGCAACAGCTCTGGGAGGGTATTCTGTCCTCATGCAAAACAATTGAAGCAGAAACCATCCAAAACCTGACAAATTCAATGGACGAGAGAGTTCAGAAGCTCCTTTCGAACAAGGGGTCCTATGTGCAAATGTAACATCACCTAGAATAAAGTTTTGAGTTGAAAACTGTTTGATTTCAGTTTCTAATAACCTGCTAATGCTTATAATTTCAGAAATGACAATTTTTTTGGTCTTTATTAAAATGAAAAGGTTGATCGAAGAGTGTGGGGGATCTAAGAGTGTGGCAACCCAGTAGTCAGGATTACTTCGAATTCTGACAATCTGAGGGTCATGTTGCAGGTAGTGCAGCAAGAAGGCACTTATGTGTCTTGCGCATCTCGGAGCCCCAAAATTATTTTCCGGGCTAGATGCAGCTAAAAATTATTATTAATTTTAAATCTGGTGGAGCTTAGTATAGATGGCCTAATAGAATCAGTACTGCACACTGCTACAAAGCCCAAATTATTTTCCAGCCAAGATACAGATAAACATGATTAGTAATTTTAAATCTGGTGGAGCTTAGTATAGATGGCCTAATAGAATCATTACTGCACACTGCTACAAAGCCCAAATAATTTTCCAGCCAAGATACAGATAAACATGATTAGTAATTTTAAATCCGGTGGAGCTTAGTATAGATGGCCTAATAGAATCATTACTGCACACTGCTACAAAGCCCAAATAATTTTCCAGCCAAGATACAGATAAACATGATTAGTAATTTGAAAGCTTAAAACGGTTGGTGAGGTGATTTTAACCAATCATCAAGCTTTTACTCTCCCCAGGATGACACAGGGGTAGAAAAGTCATTTCGGATCCATGATTTGTTCATCTTTATGAACGTGAGTCTGTCTACATTATCAGTGGAGAGCCGCGTGCGCTTATCTGTCAGCACACCACCAGCAGCGCTGAACACACGTTCAGACAGAACGCTGGCTGCGGGGCATGACAAGATCTCCAAGGCGTAAGTGGCGAGCTCCGGCCATTTATCCAGATTGGAAGACCAAAAAGAGCAAGGGTCCAGTGACACAGTCATGGCTTCAATGTTTACTTGGAGATACTCCTGTACCATCGTCTCTAGGCGTTGACTATGTGTCAGACTTCTTGTCTCCTGTGGCCTTGCAAAGGATGAGCTAAAAAAGTGGTGAAATGATTCCACAAAATTGATGTTACCAGCAGATACTGTGTTTCTGTTACGGTTTGAGTGCTGAAAACTCGAGGGTCCCACGGTTGGCAAGTTGGTACTGTGAGATTCACTACGTGCACCACTGGTGTTTTGTGGAAAAGCACATGTAAGATTCTGCAACAGTCTCTGCTGATACTCCTGCATGCGTGCATCCCTTTCTATGGAAGGAATTATTTCTGCAAATTTACTTTTGTACCGGGGATCTAACAGTGTGGCAACCCAGTAGTCAGGATTATTTCTAATTCTCCCAATTCGAGGGTCATGTTGCAGGTAGTGCACTCATGTGTCTTGCGCATCCAGGAACACCAAGTCCCTGTTGTGTTGGTGGCGAGGTAACAATCATGCTTCCTTCCTCTGTCCTCTCCCCCCAACCTCGCACAACAGAAATGTGATCAAGGTCTCCCTCATCTGATGAGTCTTCCATCAGTTCGTCCTCCACTTCTTCCTGGGCTCCTGCACCTTCCTCACTAGTTTGGCTGCTACCATGTGCCCTGGTAAAATCATCTCCCCCACCCTCACCTGCCTGCCGCCTTGGTGCTGCCGACCGTCTGGACCTTGCAGATGTTAGCCCTTCCGCATACAACTCCTCCTCCTCTACTTCTTCCACCTCCTCTTGTGCCACCACCTGACTCCGAATTCTGTTTAACACGTGCTCCAGCATGTAAATCACCGGACTAGTCATGCGGATAATGGCATCGTCACCACTAAACATCTTCGTCGCCATTTCAAAACTGTGCAGAAGGTTGCATAGGCTCCTGATCTGAGACCAGTCCTCCAGCGTGATTTGCCCCACCTCTGGATCCCGTTGGCCCAGGCTATACGTCAGAACGTATTGCACCAGGGCTTGTCGGTGCTGCCACAGTCGCTGCAACATGTGCAGAGTTGAATTCCACCGGGTAGGCACATAGCATTTTAGCCGGTGAAGTGGCAGGCCCAACAACTTCTGTAGAGATGTAAGTCGCTGAGCTGCGGGATGCGAATGGCGGAAGTGAGCACACAGCGACCGTGCCCTCTGCAGAAGGCCATCTAGTCCGGGATAGTGGGCTAAAAATTGCTGGACAACCAGGTTCAACACGTGAGCTATACAAGGCACGTGTGTGACATTGCCCCGGCGAAGGGCCGCACCCAGGTTTGCAGCATTGTCGCACACGGCCTTCCCTGGTTTCAGGTCCAGTGGAGACAACCATTCATGAAATTGGTTCTCCAGAGCTGACCACAACTCCTCAGCTGTGTGACTCACATTTCCCAGACATTTCAAAGTAAAAACCGCCTGATGACGTTGAGCCCAACTGCCAGCATAGTAAGGAGGTGTGCAGGAACCCTTCTGCGCAGTTAGAAAGCTTGTGGCATGACCAGACAGGCTTTGGGTGCAGGTGGAGGACTGAGAGGAGGTTGAGGAGGCAGAAGCAGTGGAGGAACTTTGACATAAAGAGGATTGACGCACAACTTGTGGGGAAGGCAAGACTTGGACAGTAGCCCCTTGTTCTGCTGTCACCATAGTTACCCAGTGCCCAGTCAGCGACATGTAACGCCCCTGTCCAGGCCTACTCGTCCAAGTGTCTGTGGTGAAATGCACCCTGTCACACACAGAGTTTCTCAAAGAAGCGGTGATGTTGTGTGCGACATGCTGGTGGAGCGCAGGCACACCTTTCTTTGAGAAGTAGTGCTGACTGAGCATCTGGTACTGGGGCACTGCGACGGACATAAGGTCTCGAAAATCCTCTGTGTCCACCAGGCGGAAAGGCAGCATTTCTGTAGCCAAGAGCTTGCAGATGGTGAAATTCAACCTCTTAGCTTTCTCATGGCTAGGAGGAGATGGTCTTTTACTTGTCCACATCTGAGGGACTGAGGGCTGGCTGTTGTGCTTAGGCGGGGTTGATAAGGGTGTCCCCGGCAAACTGCCGGTCTGTGAGGAAGATGCAGGCGGACATGTTAGGTTGCCTTGATCCAAAGGTGGTGCTATCGATGTCGGACAGCGCTCAACACCAGCTGGTGTTACAACCTCCAAAGAAAATGATGACCTGCCAATCACACTGGCTGTTGCTGGTAAAGAGGTGACAGGTCTGCGTCCCAAAACAGGTGTGACTGCTGTCCCCCCAGTCACAGAGGATGAAGAGGCCGCAGATGCACAAGATGGGGCAGACGGTGGTTGGCCCGGCCGGCTAGGCCGCATTGTAGCACAGTGAGCTTCCCACTGCAACTTATACTTCATGTCCATGTGCCGGTTCATGCATGAAGTACTCAAACTATGTATTTTTTGGCCTCTACTTAGCTTTTGTTGACAAATGTTACAGATAACACGAGCTGGGTCATCTTTATCGATCTGAAAAAATGCCCAGGCTATGCAAGGCTTAGCACCCATGCGACCTGAAGAGCCACCACGACTTGTGGTCAGAGGCAGAGTTGTGTTTGAGGATGCAGTTGTTGACGTGCTTCCAGTACTACGTCTCTGTCCAGGAAGTCGCAACCTGACCTCGTCGTCACTAGCATCCTCCTCCACTTCCTCTGCTGACCTCATCTCTTGGCTGACTGTGGGTTGACAGTAAGTGGGATCTCCAACCTCATCATCATCACCCTGTGTGTTATCACACCCGTCGTCCTCAGAGCCAACCTGTTCCTGCCCTGACAAAAAACTAAAGTTGTCGCTCCAGTCAGGTATTTGAGTCTCATCATCGTCTTCCTCATTGTCTCCACCAACAGGAGTTATAGTTTGGGAATGAGGGTCTACATTATGGTCAGAACCTTCTGCGTCTGGTCCTGGATCCGACTCATAAAGATTCTGGGCATCAGTGCAGATCATTTCCTCGTCTGGATTCACAGAAGCGCTGGAGCCGACCACTGATTCCCAGGCTATAGTATGAGTAAACAGCTCTGCAGACTCAACCATCTGTTCTACCTCATACTCAGACGGGCAGCTGGAGATTTGGGAGCTGTGAGGAAGCAAGTGCGATTGGGGTGACAGCTCTGAGGACTGGAGTATTTGTGATGTTGAAGTTGATGTGGAGGAGAGCCCACTTAAAGGAGCACTTGATATCCGTTGAAGCACCTGCTGTTTTTGTGCCTCATCTGGAATTTGTAGCGATTGGCGTGGCCGTAAGAAAGGGATCTTATCACATTGTCCGCTAAAAGAAGTAGACATTTTAGTTTTGCTGGAAGATGGTCTTTCTTCTGCAGATGTTACTGTTGCTTTAATACCTACTCCACGGACACAACCTTTTTTCCCCTTCCCAACACGCCTATTCCCCTTTCCACCAGCAGCAGGCCTTTTTCCACTCATTTTGGTGGTTAACTAATTCACAACTCTGGAGTTGTTTGCACAAAAAAACAATGGATGGGAACCGAGCAGAGCTGAGTGGCCAAACTGTGGTATTAGGCCAAAACTATTGTCTGGGTTAGATGCAGAAAAAAATTATATTCAGTTTGCAACCTGATGGAGGTCAGTATAGATGGACTAATAGAACAAGTCCCACACACAGCTAGAAGGCCAAATATTTTTTCAGAGCTAGATGCAGAAAAAAATTATATTCAATTTGCAACCTGATGGAGGTCAGTATAGATGGACTAATAGAACAAGTCCCACATACTGCTAGAAGGCCAAATATTTTTTCAGAGCTAGATGCAGAAAAATATTATATTCAATTTGCAACCTGATGGAGGTCAGTATAGATGGACTAATAGAACAAGTCCCACACACTGCTAGAAGGCCAAATATTTTTTCAGAGCTAGATGCAGAAAAATATTATATTCAATTTGCAACCTGATGGAGGTCAGTATAGATGGACTAATAGAACAAGTCCCACACACAGCTAGAAGCACAAATATTTTTTCAGAGGTAGAGCTTTTCAGAGGTAGATGTAGAAAAAAATTATATTCAGTTTGCAACCTGATGGAGGTCAGTATAGATGGACTAATAGAACAAGTCCCACACACTGCTAGAAGGCCAAATATTTTTTCAGAGCTAGATGCAGAAAAAAATTATATTCAATTTGCAACCTGATGGAGGTCAGTATAGATGGACTAATAGAACAAGTCCCACACACTGCTAGAAGGCCAAATATTTTTTCAGAGCTAGATGCAGAAAAAAATTATACTCAGTTTGCAACCTGATGGAGGTCAGTATAGATGGACTAATAGAACAAGTCCCACACACTGCTAGAAGGCCAAATATTTGCTCAGAGCTAGATGCAGAAAAATATTATATTCAATTTGCAACCTGTTGGAGGTCAGTATAGATGGACTAATAGAACAAGTCCCACACACTGCTAGAAGCCAAAATATTTTTTCAGAGGTAGATGCAGAAAAAAATTATATTCAGTTTGCAACCTGATGAAGTTCAGTATAGATGGATTAACCCAAAAGGTTTTACTTCACTAGGTGCAGTAAAAAAATTGGTATTCTATACACAGGTGGTGTAGCTTGCAACACAGATAGGCTACTCCACTGACTAACACACTCTGCAATAGGCCAAAAAGGATTAGCTTTGCTAGATTTAGCCAAATGCTTTGAAAAAAACTTGCACAGCACTGGCACAGACCTGCCTGGCAAAAAGTGATAGGAACTGATGTAACCTAGCCCTGAAAAGGACTGCAATTACAATTAGTCTTTACTCCCACAACCTATCTATTTAAGAGCACAGACCTGCCTGATAAAAGTCATAGGAAATGCTGTAACCTAGTCCTTAAAAGGACTGCAATCACAACTATTCCCTACTCCCAAGCTATCTGTAGATTTGTGCGAAAATTGGCTTGAAATTAACAAGGTATTGCGCACACAGCAACAGCGGTGCCGTCTAACATGCAGCTGCAGCAGTGGGAAAATGGTGGCGACGGGGAAAATGAGTGGGTCTTATAGGGCAAGGACATGTGACATACACTGCCAATGACACATGCCCTTCTTGTGTGAAAAAAAGCACTTCGCTCCGTGTGTGCGCTGCTGATAGGCTGACAGATTGCACCTCCCCACTGTAAATGCGGGAAAGAGAAAAAAAAAATGGAGATCTTCATTATTCCTGCAGAGATCCATCCCCTGCCCCTCCCCCCGCCCCGCTGTACACTCAAACTGCGTATTAACATTAATTTTCATCATTACTGAGAAAAAATCCAGTTATGATTTTGGTGCACGAACAGTTATCGAACATAACCTCGAACAGCCGAATCTTCAAATCGTTCGTGTTCACCGAACTGCTCGAACACCGCCCAAAACAGCTCGAATTTGAGATTGGCGAACAGTTCGAGTCGAACAACGCTCATCTCTACTTATGACCATGTGATATTTCAGTTTTTCTTTTTTAATAAATTTGCAAAAATTTCTACATTTCTGTTTTTTTTCAGTCAAGATGGGGTGCAGAGTGAATTTTAATGAGAAAAAAAATTTACTTTTTAGAATTTACCAAATGGCTACAATGAAACAAAGAGTGGAAAATTTAAAGGGGTCTGAATATTTTCCGTACTCACTGTAGATAGATAGATATAAATATATACAGTACAGACCAAAAGTTTGGACACACCTTCTCATTTAAAGATTTTTCTGTATTTTCATGACTATGAAAATTGTACATTCACACTGAAGGCATCAAAACTATGAATTAACACACCTCCAGGCTGTGTAAGGGCTATTTGACCAAGAACGAGAGTGATGGGGTGCTATGCCAGATGACCTGGCCTCCACAGTCACCAAACCTGAACCCAATCGAGATGGTTTGGGGTGAGCTGGACCGCAGAGTGAAGGCAAAAGGGCCAACAGAAGGGTTTGGGTTCATGGAGAACTGGGCCGACTTCGCGGTCGGCTACAGGCTCTACCGTAGGGACGGGCTGCACCTCAATGGGGAGGGTGCAGCGGTGCTGGGGTAGAAGATGGCTAATAGGTTGGAGAAGTTTTTAAACTAGAGACAGGGGGGGAAACCAAGGAAATAGGTGGGATGTGAGGCAAGCAAGGGGGAAGGGGAGAAGTGAATATAATGAGGGTGGAGAGGGGGGTGGGGATATTACAGTTAGATCGTTAGAGAAGAATAGGATGCTAAATAACCCCAAAGTTTTATCTTGCATGCTGACCAACGCAAGAAGCCTGACCAATAAGGCGGATGAGCTGCGGGCGCTTATATCGGAGGAGAAGTATGACATCGTAGGTATAACAGAGACGATAGCTACGACTGGGCGGTAAATTTATTAGATTATAGTTTATTTAGAAGGGACCGGAAACAGGGGAAAGGCGGAGGAGTCTGCTTATATGTAAAGTCATGTCTAAAACCCAGACTAAGGGAAGATATAGGAGAGGGAGAAGAGGGGGTCGAGTCCATGTGGGTAGAGATAGAGGGGGCAAAAAATAATAATAAAATATTACTGGGGGTCTGCTATAAGCCACCCAATATAACAGAGGAGAATGAGAATCTGCTATTAGGACAAATAGACAAAGTAGCAAAACATAATGAAGTGATTGTAATGGGGGATTTCAACTACCCGGATATTGACTGGGAAACAGAAACCTGTAGATCTCAGAAAGGAAAAAGGTTCTTGACAAATATTAAGGATAATTATCTCTCCCAACTAGTGCAGGAACCAACGAGAGGGAAGGCCGTGTTGGACTTAATATTGACTAATAGGCCTGATAGAATAACTGAGGTACAGATAGGGGGGCACCTAGGTAATAGCGATCATAATATTATCGACTTCAAAATGCCCTTCAGTAGGGTTATCAATAAGGGAACAACAAAAACATTAAACTTTAGGAGGACAAAGTTTGATCAGCTGATAGAAAACCTTCAACTTATTGACTGGGACAAAGTACTTAATCAAAGGAATACGAATAGTAAATGGGAGAATTCTGAATACTCAGTGTGAGAGGTATATACCGTATGGGAATAAAAGGGCCAGAAATAAGAGGAAACCAATATGGTTGAACAAGAACGTAAAAGGGGCGTTAAATAGCAAAAAAGAGGCATTCAAGAGATTAAAACAAGAAAACAGTAAGGAGGCACTAATGTGTTACAAGGAAAAAATGAGAACCTGCAAAAAACAAATAAAAATAGCGAAGGAGGAAACAGAGAAACGTATTGCTAGGGAAAGTAGATCAAATCCCAAACTGTTCTTTACGTATATAAATAGTAAAAGGATTAAATCGGATAATATTGGACCGATAAAAAGTGAGGAAGGCAAAATCATAAATAAAGATGAGGATAAAGCTAATCTATTAAATAATTTTTTTTCGACAACTTTCACAAAGGAAATAGAACTAACAGGAGAAATGAGAAGTGACAAGCTTAATCCTCCACTAAGTATGACTAATCTAACCCAAGTTGAGCTACAGAAACGCCTGAGTAACATTAAAATAAACAAATCACCAGGACCTGATGGCATACACCCACGGGTACTAAGGGAACTAAGTAATGTGATAGACAGACCGTTATATCTTATATTTAAGGACTCTGTTGAGACTGGGTCTGTACCACTTGATTGGCGACAGGCGAATGTAGTGCCAATATTCAAAAAGGGAGTGAAAAGTGACGCCGGAAACTATCGGCCGGTGAGTCTGACGTCCGTTGTGGGCAAAATTTTTGAAAGCTTCATTAAAGAGGCAATTACGGAGCATCTTGATGCTAATAATCTTTTAATCCCGAACCAACATGGATTCATGAGGAATCGCTCCTGCCAAACAAACCTGATTGACTTCTACGAGGAGGTTAGCTCTCGATTAGATCAGGGGGAACCAGTGGATGTCGTGTATCTCGACTTCTCAAAAGCGTTCGATAGCGTGCCACATAATAGGTTGGTATACAAAATGAGAATGATGGGGCTGGGGGAAAATGTCTGCAAGTGGGTAGCTAACTGGCTAAAGGATAGAAGGCAGAGGGTGGTTATCAATGGAATATTCTCAGATTGGGTAAGCGTCACTAGTGGGGTACCACAGGGGTCTGTACTAGGCCCAATGTTATTTAATATCTTTATTAACGACATAGTCAACGGGATAAATAGTAAAATATCAATATTTGCAGATGACACAAAGTTATGTAAAACAATTAATACAAAAGAGGACAGTGCAGACCTACAGAGGGATTTGGATAAGCTGGGTAGGTGGAGCATTAAATGGCAAATGAGGTTTAACGAGGAGAAATGTAAGGTCATACATATGGGAAGGAAAAATGGAAGTCACCAGTACTCACTGAATGGGAAATCATTGGGGAATTCAGAGATGGAGAAGGACTTGGGCATCTTGATTGATAGCAAACTAAATTGGAGTGCCCAAAGTCAGGCCGCTGCTGTAAGGGCAAACAGGGTAATGGGATGTATCAGAAGAGGTATAGCTGCAAAGGATGAGAACATTGTTCTTCCACTGTACAAAGCACTGGTCAGACCACACTTGGAATACTGTGCTCAGTTATGGGCCCCAATATATAGAAAGGATATAAATGAGCTTGAAAAGGTACAAAGGAGGGCAACAAAATTAATAAAGGGAATGGAGGGACTGCAATACCCAGAGAGGTTGGCAAAACTAGGACTATTCAGCCTGGAAAAGAGAAGGTTGAGGGGGGACATAATAAATGTGCACAAATATGTTAGGGGACAGTATAGAGATCTTGCCCGGGATTTGTTCAAAAGGAGGGATATTACGGTAACAAGAGGGCATTCACTAAGACTGGAAGAGAAAAGGTTTCAGCACCAGCATAGGAAGGGGTTCTTTACGGTAAGAGCAGTGAGAATATGGAATTCACTGAGTGAGGAGACGGTAATGTTGGATTCACTACACCAGTTCAAGCGGGGACTGGATGCATTTCTAGATACCAGGCAGATTTCAGCATATACTTAAAAATAAAATAAAATAGTAGGTTGATACAGGGATTTATTCTGACTGCTGGTTTCAGAGTCGGGAGGGAATTTTTCCTCAGGTGAAGATTGGCTAAATCATTTGGGGTTTTTGCCCTCCTCTGGATCAACTTTAGGAATTACAAAATTAACAGGTCGAACTTGATGGACGCAAGTCTTTATTCGGCTTTACAAACTATGTTACTATGTTACTATGTAACAAGTGCTAAGCATCTCTGGGAACTCCTTCAAGATTGTTGGAAGACCATTTCCGGTGACTACCTCTTGAAGCTCATCAAGAGAATGCCAAGAGTGTGCAAAGCAGTCATAAAAGCAAAAGGTGGCTACTTTGGCTACTTTCAAAGTTTTCCCAATTTTTCGCACTGACTGACCTTCATTTCTTAAAGTAATGATGGCTACTCGTTTTTCTTTACTTAGATGCTTTTTTCTTGCCATAATACAAATTCTAACAGTCTATTCAGTAGGACTGTCAGATGTGTTTCCACCAGACTTCTGCACAACACAACTGATGGTCCCAACCCCATTTATAAGGCAAGAAATCCCACTTATTAAACCTGACAGGGCACACCTGTGAAGTGAAAACCATTTCCATTGACTACCTCTTGAAGCTCATCAAGAGAATGCCAAGAGTGTGCAAAGCAGTCATAAAAGCAAAAGGTGGCTACTTTGAAGAACCTAGAATATAAGACATATTTTCAGTTGTTTCACACTTTTTTGTTAAGTATATAATTCCACATGTGTTAAATCATAGTTTTGATGCCTTCAGTGTGAATGTACAATTTTCATAGTCATGAAAATACAGAAAAATCTTTAAATGAGAAGGTGTGTCCAAACTTTTGGTCTGTACTGTATATATATGTATTTTATATATATATAGATATATCTATAAATATACACATGTGTATATATCTGTGTATATATCTCACATGGCTTACAGTACTATTATGGTTGAAAATGATAAATTGCACATTGGCTTAATAAAGTAAACAAGTAAGTTATAAGACTATAAAAGTATCACTTAGCAAAGTGACAAGTGCATGTGGTAAATATCAGTACTGACCCAGCAGGCAACACTTTACGCAGATGTACATTATGCTTGTACTTCCTCCACGGTGATATGTCATTTTGCTATGTGGCATTTTTCTAGTCCTACACTTTACTCATTTCTTTTAGTCAGCTAAAGTGCAAATTATTATACGCAACCTGGGTACATTAAATCATCTGTGCCTATATATGCATTAATATGGAAAACAAATCCTAGCAAGAAAATTTATTTGATCTCATAGTGGAAATACGCTGAAAGTTTATTTAGAGATGAGGTTACAGTAAAAAAAAAAAAAGGAGTTTAAGAAGATTAAAAAAATGCAGCTATAAGAGATCACAGAATGACAGAAAGCAGAGATCTGCAGTTAGGTATGGACTTTTAAAGGGGTTGTTCGGCACGAGTTGTAGTTTTGAATAACACTATTAATTTTATCATGTGATGTACTGGAAAGCGGGGAAACAAATTCCAAGTGCATTGAAACTGCAAAAAAAGTGCAATTTCACAATTTTTTTTTTTTATTTACGATGTTCACTATATGGTATAACTGACCTGGCAATATGATTCTCTAGGTCATTATGATTATGCAGATACCAAATATGTATTTTTTTTATTTAAGTGGTGAAAAAAATTCTGAAATTTGTACAAACATATTTTTACGTGTCGCCACCTATAACGTTTTCAATTTTCGAGATATGTGTCTTTGTGAGGCCTTAATTTTTGCGCCCTGATCAGACATTTTAACTGATAGCGTTTTGTGTTAGATATAATGTTTTGATCGCCTCTTATTGCATTTTATTGCAATGTTGAGGTCCCAAAAAAACATCATTCTGGCATTTCGATTTTTTTTTCTTTACACCGTTTTCCGATTAAATAAATGTATTTTATATTTTGATAGATCGGACTTTTACTAATGCAGCGATGCCAAATATGTGTATTTTTTTAATTGTTTTATTTTTAATGGGGCAAAAGGGGGTGATCTTTTAAAAAACTTTTTTTTTCACTTAACTGTATTTTTTAGTCTCCACAGGGTACTTGAAGTTGCGATTGTCTGATCGTTGTGCTATGCATAGCAGTGTATCAGCACTCCTATATATAGTTAAAATCATGATCTCCAATGAATGCAAGCTAAACGCTGGCTTTCACAGAAGAACTGTCATGATAAGTACAGAGGACTTCAGCAGAGCCCCACCTGTCATGGCAACTCATCTGTGCCCCACGATTGCTTATCGGGAGCGCTGATAGGCATATGTAATGATGCACCCCATTCCCAGCGCATGTTAAATGCCACAGTGAGAGAGATTGCCAATCGCATTTAACAGGTTAACAGCCACAGGCAGAGCCCCACTCCACGTGTGACTGTTAAAGGCAAATGAATAGCTCCCAAACATGCCAGATTCAGCAGGACTGTCCCATCATAGCAGAGCTGTTCTCCCAGCTAATACTCACCTCTCTGACATTTTCATGGTTCCTCCTCTGGCGGAAGGGCTGATCATCTCTTCTCAGTAGATACATTAAATTATATATTCACCTCTGCTCCTTCCTGTTATTGGGTCACAACCAGGACTCAAACTCACATCATAGTGAATACCAATGCTCACCAGCTGTTGCTCTATCCACTGAGCTACAGCCCATAATGACAACAAAAGGAGAATTTGGTTATCTTGACCTCTATAATGCAGACAATGAATCCACAAGCAGAGTATACATCTCCATAGAAATACATTGTATATAACAATGTATTTTTATGGTGCCTGAATACTGAGGTGAAGAAAAAGATTTATTTTGTTGCTATAAGGCTGGGTGCCCACGTAGCGTTTTTCAAGCGTTTCTGCTGTGGAATTTCCGCAGCATAAACGCTTGTGAAACGCTAGGTAATCCGCACCCCATGGTCCCCAAGGGGATTCCGCGTGTTCTATGCACATGCTGCGGATTTTTCCGCAGCGTTTATGCTGCGTACAAAAATCCGCAGCATGTCATTTAATTTTGCGGAAGCGCAGCGGAACTCCCGCCATTGACTTGCATTGAGACGCATAGAAACCGCGACTGTACATTTTTACAAGCGGCTTCTATGCGTCTCTATGTGCGGATGGTACCCAGTTCTGGAGGAGAGGAGACTCTCATCCAGACCTGGGTACCATTGTACCTGTAAAAAAAGAATAAAATAACAAATAAAGTTTATATTCACCTGTCCGGCGGCTTCTCTCTGAATGCCGGCATCGCTTGAGGACCTGCGGTGACGTCACAGTCATGTGACCGCAGGCCCTTCACCGCTCTGTCTCGCGAGATGCCGGCATCCAGGAGCCAGACAGGAACGAGCGCTGCAGCCACGCCAGGGCCTCGGGGGTGAGTATAGCTTTATTTGTTTTCATTTTTACGGTTCACACTGTATAAATCCATGCTGTTTGCATGGATTTATACAGTGTGACCTAGTTGTCAAGCACTTTCCAAGTGATGCTATCGCCTGGAAAGCGCTTGTCAATCTGCATGCGGAAACGCATGTGAATCCGCATGTGGATCCGCATGTATTCTGCAGGAAAAACGCATGCACAATCTGCATGCGTTTTTTTCTGCCAGGGAGATGCAGAAATGCTGCAGAAATTTTCTGCTTCATTTCTGCATCGTGGGCACATACAGTAAGGCTATGAGTCAACGATCAGGAAAAGCATCATTTTGGATGCAGCTCACCTGCACTGTGTCCAAAACGCTGCATTCTACAAGCACAGTGGATGGATTTATAGAAATCCCATGCCCACTGTGCTTCCATTTGACACTGCGTAAACTCACTGGCAGCGCGGCTTTGTGACCTGCAGCATGTCAATTTCTGTTGCAGAGACTAGTGTCTCCGCTACAGAAATTTCCACAATAAAATGTCATTAGATGCGGTAAATCCACGTGGTAAATTCACTGAATACATGCGGATTTACCTGCATGATTGGACGCAGCGACAATACGCTGTGTCCAAAGCGCTGCTGATACTGATCGTGGAAACGTAGCATAAAAAGTAGTAAAAATAATAAGCAATTAAACATTTATTTTTGGAAGGCTACCCAGTCTTGAATCCCCAACCTTCATATTTCAAGTAGATGAGAGCATCATTGTGCTGAGCCACAAGCTCTAGTGAGGTAATGAAGAATGTTTACTTGATCTTTAGTGCAGACTCTAACTATAGGCTGATTGTACTGATAGAAATACACTGCTGTGTACTATGTATGTATTTTTATTCTGCAGGGATAATGATAGATTTTTTCATCTTATAAAATTACTAAAAACATAATAATGAAAAACACGTGATAATGAAAGAAGTATTGTCATTTTTAATGCATTTATTTTTAAATAAAGAACATCACAGATCAGTACATAACATGGACATATTTGGTGTCCCTGTAATCGTAACAACCCGCACATCACAGCTATCAGATTATTTACGGGGATAGGTAAACAATGTAAAAAAATGTTGTAATTTATATTTTTCTCTATTAAACCCATAAAAAATGTAATAAAACTTTAATGCTGAGGCCCACATAGCGTAAATGCTGCGTTCTTTCTGCTGATTTTTTTTCTGCAGGTGTCTGCATCACACAAAGCAATAACAATCTTCTCTTTTTATTGCATGTTTGCAAAATTTCTTTTATGCATTTTCCCACTTATTTGGTGCATTTTTGGTGCAGATATGAAGCAGAGTTTTTAACGCTTATTTAATACTACAAAAGGCTTTGATTCTGCTCTTAAAAATGCAACAGCGCTTTTTTTTTCATGCGTTTTTTTCAGAAGAAGCCTATAGAGAAAAAAAAGCACCAAAACCGTAGCGTTCAGCTGCGTCTTCAGACCACAGAGGGCGGAGATTTCATGGAATCACATTCACTTTGCTTCAAAATTTAGACCGTGTTCACATGTAGCGTAAATGCTGTGTACTTTCTGCTGCTTTTTTCACAAAAATTCTGCTATGTTTAACTGTCTGAGCAAAGTGGATGTGATTTCATGAAAACTGCGCCCGCTATTAGAATTCAACAAACAGTATTTTACATTATTTAAAAGTTAGTATTTATCTATATGCATATCTCTCCACTTTTTTTACAGGTGGTCTTCCTTTCCCTTTTTTTCCTTGCCTTTCCCATTCCTTTTCTTTCCCTCCTACCTCTTAAATATTTTATATATAAGGTATTTTATATGTGTATCGTAACTCTTTTCCTTTGCCTATCCTATACATACCAATCTTTTTCAGTTTCCTTCTGGTGGTGGTTGTACCCGGTGCCTGGCGCACTGATGCAGTGGATAGAGGCACAGGCTGTGGATGTGCGGGAGACGCCGGTGATTATTATTCTCTCTATTCTCTCTATAGTGATGGTGGTGATGGTGTTCCCCCTGGTGTTTGTGCAGAAGGAGAACGAGAGTCAGGAGTCAGTTTAACGTTGAACCAGGTAGAACTTTACTTGCAACACATCCAAAAGGATAACAGCCATAGGTGGTATAATATAATGCGTTCAGATGACCAAAGTTCCAAAATACGGACACTTGATGGTAGCAGATATTGAGAAACAGATATACAGTGCCTACAAGTAGTATTCAACCCCCTGCAGATTTAGCTGGTTTGATAAGATGCAAATAAGTTAGAGCCTTCAAACTGCAAACGAGAGTAGGTTTTATGAACAGAAGCATAAATCTTACAAACCAAAAAGTTATGTTGCTCAGTTGAATTTTATTAAATTTTAAACATAAAAGTGTGGGTCAATTATTATACAACCTCTTTGTTTAATATTTTGTGGAATAACCCTTGTTTGCAATTACAGCTAATAATCGTCTTTTATAAGACCTGATCAGGCAGGCACAGGTCTGTGGAGTTATCTTGGCCCACTCCTCCATGCAGATCTTCTCCAAGTTATCTAGGTTCTTTGGGTGTCTCATGTGGACTTTATTCTTGAGCTCCTTCCACAAGTTTTCAATTGGGTTAAGGTCAGGAGACTGACTAGGCCACTCCAACACCTTGACTTTTTCCCTCTTGAACCAGGCCTTGGTTTTCTTGGCTGTGTGCTTTGGGTCGTTGTCTTGTTGGAAGATGAAATTACGACCCATCTTAAGATCCTTGATGGAGGAGCGGAGGTTCTTGGCCAAAATCTCCAGGTAGGCCGTGATATCCATCTTCCCATGGATGCGGACCAGATGGCCAGGCCCCTTGACTGAGAAACAGCCCCACAGCATGATGCTGCCACCACCATGCTTGACTGTAGGGATAATATTCTTGGGGTCGAATGCAGTGCCATCCAGTCTCCAAACGTCACGTGTGTGGTTGGCACCAAAGATCTCGATCTTGGTCTCATCAGACCATAGAACCTTGAACCAGTCTGTCTCAGAGTCCTCCAAGTGATCATGAGCAAACTGTAGACGAGCCTTGACATGACGCTTTGAAAGTAAAGGTACCTTACGGGCTCGTCTGGAACGGAGACCATTGCGGTGGAGTACGTTACTTATGGTATTGACTGAAACCAATGTCCCCACTGCCATGAGATCTTCCTGGAGCTCCTTCCTTGTTGTCCTTGGGTTAGCCTTGACTCTTCGGACAAGCCTGGCCACGGCACGGGAGGACACTTTCAAAGGCTGTCCAGGCCGTGGAAGGCTAACAGTAGTTCCATAAGCCTTCCACTTACGGATGATGCTCCCAACAGTGGAGACAGGTAGGCCCAACTCCTTGGAAAGGGTTTTGTACCCCTTGCCAGCCTTGTGACCCTCCACGATCTTGTCTCTGATGACCTTGGAATGCTCCTTTGTCTTTCCCATGTTGACCATGTCTGAGTGCTGTTCACAAGTTTGGGGAGGGTCTTAAATAGTCAGAAAAGGCTGGCAAAAGAGATCTTTAATCCACACATGTGAAGCTCATTATTCTTGGTGCCTGAACTACTTCTTAATACTTTAGGGGGACCAAACAGAATTCTTGTGGTTTGAGGGGTTGAATAATAAATGACACTCTGAATTAACTTTTAACGTTTTAAAAAACAAAAAACCAAAAACAAAATTTGCTGCAGTGCATTTCCCACTTCCAGGCTGATCTACAGTACAAATGTCACAATGCCAAGTTAATTCCGCATGTGTCAACCAGCTAAATCTGCAGGGGGTTGAATACTACTTGTAGGCACTGTATATGAGGAGTGCATTGCAGCAAATCCCTCCAGTATCTAAGGCTAGTGTCCAATGCTGGCAATATAGAATGTTTTGTTCTTCCACTCCTCTAAGGCAGTGACCCCTAGCTGCCCTCCATGTCCCAGTCCCACCAGTCTTCAATATATGTATGGTCAGCAGGCATTCCCATCTGTACTATGAGTGACTTACTTCTGGCTGAGTACTCCTCCTGCATCTGTGGCACATTTACAATAAGACTGTATACTCTTGAGGACCAAGGTATTCCTCCATCTCCAGTAGTATAAGACTTAAGTGCCTCCCTCACTTTTCTCCAGCTAGTCTTCTCCCAATGGCCTGCTGGAACAGGGGAATAGATTCCGGACTGTCCATTGGCTGATGTTAACTCAGACACTTTCTACTAAACTCTGACTAGAATAACGGTTAAAGCAATATTAGTGCACCCCAACTACTCCTCCCACCAAGCTATTCTCCTAGTAACTAACCTAGTGAGGAAATTAAATATTTCCTTCTTAAACTGGTGCAATAGATGCTGACACACAATGAGAATAATGTAAACCCCTACAGGGCATAGTGCAATACGTTCATTTTATGAATAACCTTATAAAACATTAATGGATTCACCAACTTTTCAGCATTACATATATTCACACATTGTCAGCCAGTACTTGAGAGAAACTGTGGGGACCATCAAACTCGGTGGGGGAGCTGTGTGGGTCATCATACTGTGTGTGGGGTAGCTTTGAGGATATCATATTGTGTGGGAAGCTGTGGGAGCCATCATTCTGTGTCTAAGTTGGTCTGTGGGGGCTATCATACTGTGTGCGGGGGGATGTAGGGGTCATCATACCATGCAGATGGATTGTACGGTCCATCATACTGTGGGCGGGGAGTGCCGTGAGAGCCATCATACGGTGTGTGTGTGGGGTGAGGTGTCTGGACATCTTTGTGTGTGGGGAGCTGTGGGGCCATAATCCTGTGTGGTGGGACTGTGAGGTTAATCATTCAGTGTGTGAGGGTACTATGTGGTTAATAATACTGTGCGTGGGGATCTATAGGGGTTATCATATTGTGTAGGTGATTGTTGGAACTATCATTTTGTGTGTGGTGGAGCTATGGGTTCCATCCACTGTATGGGGGAGCTGTGTGGGTCATCATACTGTGTATGGGGGAGTTGTGAGGACATCATATTGCATAGAGATCTATGGTGGCCATTATATTGTGTTTGTGGGGGAAGCTATGGGGGTCATCATACTGTGTGGGGAGCAGTAATCATACTATGTGTGGGTTGGTCTGTGGGGGTCATCAGACTGTGTGTGGTGTGGCCTGGGAAGCCATAATATTGTGTGTGCGGGGTGAGCTGTTGCGACATCAAAAGCAGTAAGTTATATGGGTTGATTAACAGCTACGCTTAAAAATGCATGTTACGATAAGCCCTAAAGTAACATGTATTAGCAATAACTAGTCAACATACTTAATTCTGCACAATATTTAGTGATAAAAATTAATTCTAAATAAAAAAATGTTCCAACCCCTATTTCTGGACAACCCCAAAAATCAATATTTCAATGGCAGGAGCAATATTCTACTTATTTTTTTATCCCATTCTCGCTCAGGACTTTTGCCAGCTTTTTGACTCATATAATATTCAATTTCACCACTGACATATAAGGTCATCATTTTTTTTTTTTGCTTTTCCCTTTACTATCCAAATCTCCTCTAATTCGTGATATATCACCCCAGACTTTTCTCTACAATACTGTATTATATTTTTATACTACAAGGAGGATATCATCCAGTACTTATTGATTACCTATTCTTACTTCTGATAGAGAACTTAACATGTTACATAAAGAGTCAGAAATTACACCCAAAATGATATTTCTGTGTGCATGAATTTCCCTGCTGGAGATCTAGAAAAGAATCTATCAATCTTGCTGCAACCGTCAAATTTGGGAGGCACATTTCTTAAAACTGTACAGCAAATTTCTCTTTACAAACCATCTGATTAAAAGCTGTTCATTGAAACATTTTAGTAGCATTAGATTGTCCGTTATCAGTAGCGTTACTTACAGTGCTGCTCACTACTATTGGTACCCCTCCATTTTTTTCATAGACTGTACAATATCTTAAGAATGGCAATTCTTTTTCACAATGGCAGATTTCAGTTCACCCCAACGATTTTCAATGGGATTGAGGTCAGGATTCATTACTGACAACTTTAAAACAGTCCATTTTTTTTCAACTATTACTGTGTACTTTTGAATGTGTGCTTGGGGTCATTGTCTTACTGGAGGACCCATGATCTTTGACTAAAACCAAGTTTTCTTACACTGGGTAGAACATTTCGCTCTAAAATCTCTTGATAATTCTCTGATTTCATGATTCCTGTGATACAGTCAAGGCCTCCAGTACCAGACGCAGCAAAGCAAGCCCACAGCATTATAGATCCTCCACTATGCTTAACTGTTGGAAAGGTGTTCTCTTCCGTATAAGCTTTATTGCACCGTCTGTAAACAAACTGTTGCTTTGCATTGCCAAAAAGCTCTAATTTTGTGTCATCTGTCCACAGAACATTTTCCCAAAAGGATCGTGGTTTTTCAGAGATCAGTCATTCCCTTTTATGTCTTTTCTTCAGCAATGGTTTCTTCCTTGGCCATCGCCCATAAAGCTCTGCATAGTTTAGTGTGCGGCATATGGTACTTGTTGAAACCATGACCCCAGACTGTTTCAGGTTGGCCTTCAGGTCTTTGGATGTTTGATGCAGTGTTTATTCCATCATTCGCACCAACCTTCGAAGATATCTCTTGTCAATTTTCCTCTTTCCACCACGTTCAGGGAGGTTCTTGATGGTTCCATGCTTGGCAAATTTCTTAATAACATTGAACACGGTTGAAACTGGGATACCAAGGTCTTTGGTGATGCGCTTTGGAAGACTTATGTAGTTCTTGTGCCTTAGACAGCTCATTTGTCTTCAGCATTGTGTTCAGCATTGTGACAAAGTAACGGGGTCTACCTTGTGGCTTTTTAAAACAATGAAAGTCATCATTCATAGACAGCTGTGACACATGCAGGGATTGGCTGTTTGCCTGTCAAACAGGCAATCCATGCATGTGTCACAGCTGTCTAACAGCCATGACACATGCCACCGCAGCGACACTAACATCAATGCCGGGCACTCCGCAAATACTCGGCAAGAATCCGAGCCGAAAGGGTTAATAAGGCATACTCGATCATCACTAGTCCCAAGCTCTCAATGTAAGTCTATCAGAGCCTTCTTCTGTCTCTTATAGACTTACATTGAGTTGTGACGTCTTGCTTGAATAAGCGTGACACCCCCATTGCACGGCATATGAATGAGCTACATGGTGGACGACTTAAAGAAATATTATTTGATTGAACGCATAAGACCAAAACCAAGGGTGGGTGATCTGAATAAAATAATCCTCAGAAAAGAAACTGAATGGATTTTCAGATTAAAATCTGTGGCCCCTAAGGGGCTAAATGAGCAGCTTTCCTATACATGCTTCCAGTAGAAGCCCCACCGCGCGTTTCTCTCTATGCCCGTATGTATTGCCTAGCCTGATACTTGTTTGGTCTACCTCCACCCATGTCCTGTTATATAAGGATACATTGCTGAGAGGATGTCTTCTCTATACCTCCAAGTTGAAGGTTCCCCATTGGGGGAAGACTATCTATATATTAAATCTACATATATCAACTTTAATCTCCTTAAGTGGATCTAAAAAATCTACTATCCCCTCCTCTCCTTTTTACCTTTATGATCTCCACAGGAACTAGAACTTCCCTGGGCCGTAGTGAGCGTGTTATATATATATATATATATATATACAGTACAGACCAAAAGTTTGGACACACCTTCTCATTTAAAGATTTTTCTGTATTTTCATGACTATGAAAATTGTACATTCACACTGAAGGCATCAAAACTATGAATTAACACATGTGGAATTATATACTTAACAAAAAAGTGTGAAACAACTGAAAATATGTCTTATATTCTAGGTTCTTCAAAGTAGCCACCTTTTGTTTTGATGACTGCTTTGCACACTCTTGGCATTCTCTTGATGAGCTTCAAGAGGTAGTCACCAGAAATGGTCTTCCAACAATCTTGAAGGAGTTCCCAGAGATGCTTAGCACTTGTTGGCCCTTTTGCCTTCACTCTGCGGTCCAGCTCACCCCAAACCATCTCGATTGGGTTCATGTCTGATGACTGTGGAGGCCAGGTCATCTGGCATAGCACCCCATCACTCTCCCTCTTGGTCAAATAGCCCTTACACAGCCTGGAGGTGTGTTTGGGGTCATTGTCCTGTTGAAAAATAAATGATGGTCCAATTAAACGCAAACCGGATGGAATAGCATGCCGCTGCAAGATGCTGTGGTAGCCATGCTGGTTCAGTATGCCTTCAATTTTGAATAAATCCCAAACAGTGTCACCAGCAAAGCACCCCCACACCATCAAACCTCCTCCTCCATGCTTCACGGTGGGAACCAGGCATGTAGAGTCCATCCGTTCACCTTTTCTGCATCGTACAAAGACACGGTGGTTGGAACCAAAGATCTCAAATTTGCACTCATCAGACCAAAGCACAGATTTCCACTGGTCTAATGTCCATTCCTTGTGTTCTTTAGCCCAAACAAGTCTCTTCTCCTTGTTGCCTGTCCTTAGCAGTGGTTTCCTAGCAGCTATTTTACCATGAAGGCCTGCTACACAAAGTCTCCTCTTAACAGTTGTTGTAGAGATGTGTCTGCTGCTCGAACTCTGTGTGGCATTGACCTAGTCTCTAATCTGAGCTGCTGTTAACCTGCGATTTCTGAGGCTGGTGACTCGGATAAACTTATCCTCAGAAGCAGAAGTGACTCTTGGTCTTCCATGGAGATTATTCTGCGATCATCCACCACTGTTGTCTTCTGTGGGCGCCCAGGTCATTTTGCATTGATGAGTTCACTAGTGCTTTCTTTCTTTCTCAGGATGTACCAAACTGTAGATTTTGCTACTCCTAATATTGTAGCAATTTCTCGGATGTGTTTTTTCTGTTTTTGCAGCTTAAGGATGGCTTGTTTCACCTGCATGGAGAGCTCCTTTGACCGCATGTTTACTTCACAGCAAAACCTTCCAAATGCAAGCACCAACCTCACATCAACTCCAGGCCTTTTATCTGCTTAATTGAGAATGACACAACGAAGGGATTGCCGACACCTGTCCATGAAATAGCCTTGGAGTCAATTGTCCAATTACTATTGGTCCCTTTAAAAACAGGGTGGCACATGTTAAGGAGCTGAAACTCCTAAACCCTTCATCCAATTTTAATGTGGATACCCTCAAATGAAAGCTGAAAGTCTGAACTTCAACTGCATCTGAATTGTTTTGTTTAAAATTCATTGTGGTAATGTCTAGAACCAAAATGAGAAAAATGTTGTCTCTGTCCAAATATATATGGACCTAACTGTATATACAGCTGGTGAAATAAGTATTGAACATGTCAGCAATTTTCTAAGTAAATATATATTCTAAATTGGTGACGTGTTCAATTTCACCAGCTGTACATCTATATAGTTAAGGGCAGGGTTTGCATCAGGATTGCAGGATATACACTAATCTGACAGATGTAACACATAGATGAGACTATCGAGATCACAGGAAATGCTGCTATATAGATTGCATGCATGTTTATATGAGTCTTTATACATTTATGTGTAAATTATAAAATATAATAACATCCAGGAAAAAATATAAAGACCAAAGAATGTTATGAAAAGTCCTACACTTTTCATTTACTATTTTTAATAGAATTTATTGAGGTGGGATAAAGAAAGTTGTTTTCTTCCTGCCAGTAAACAAAACCTCAACAAAAGGAAAGAAAATTAATTCAATTGCAGTTGTGAATTGCGGAGCCAGTGTGAACCAGCAAAGCCTAAAATGACATTTTGTCAGCAATGGATGGGTTTAGTAATGTTTAATTATCTGAAGTTGAAAAACTGAATGGTGCTGTTTAAATGTCATTGCTTGGTCTGTCTATCAAATGAAAATTATTCTGTGTCAGAAGAAATGCTCTTGACAGTTTTTGGATGCAAAGATATAAAAATGATTAATATTCACATGAATATATACTTGAAATTGACAGCTAAAAACTACTGTGATGTGCCAGCACTTTGTCCCCCCCCCATTTTCTGCACATGAGTCAGGTGCACAGCCTAGATTTTAAGGTCACGGAGTCAAACAAAACACATTAAATCAATACACATAATTGCTGATGAGGAAAACAATTCAATGCAGTGACAGCAAGGAAATTAAAAAATATGCAACTACCTTAGATTATTTGAACAGGCATTACTTTTGCTGCGAGCAGTATGTGAAAACTGATGCTGATTCCTAGCCTACAAGGCAGAAAAGTCACTTTTTCTGGATAGTACCTTATGATAGCAGTTTGATAAAATACCTTTTGACAGTTATTAAGAGTAATGCTTAAAATGGATTTAAAGCATAGGCAGTTTTGAAGTGTCGTTAGGTGGAATTAGCACATGCAGTTTTTGATGCAGTGGTGAAATAGTGTAGTGCCGTTTTGTAACCACATAGGTAAGTGCAAAATATATAAATATGAAGCTAGGTTCCTACCACCTATAGTTAGAAAGGTTGACAGCGTGTGCTTGAAACTAATGAGCATCTACTGTCAAGAAAGTCTTCAATAAGTATCCAGTTGCATAGAGTTCCCATCTTTTTTTTTAACAAAGCCATTACTGACTTCTATTAAAAAATAACACAGATTCTACTGGTGTGTATTAAAATTGGCTCTAAATAAACATTATTATAAACATTATTATTATTTAATGGCATTTGACTCGATAAAGATCCATGCCGGCTTGAAGGATGAATGATCTGTAGGAAGATCGATCTTGTGTAAGCTTAGATAGATCCACCAGGGTTTTCTCCACTGTTATTTTGATTGTATCAAGCCATTGGGTTGCTGGTCTCCCTCTTTGCCTTGTTCTTTCTATTCTTCCGACCATGATGTCCTTCTCCCGTGATTGTGCTCTTCGTATGATGTGTGCAAAATAGGCAAGTCGTAGCTTGGTGATCCTTGTTTCAAGTGACATGACTGGCTTGATTTGTTCCAAGATTGATTTACTTGTTCTTCTTGCCATCCATGATATTGATACCATCCTTCTCTAGCACCACATTTCAAATGTGTTGATTCTTCTTCTATCTTGTTTCTTTATTGTCCAGGTTTCGCATCCACATGTTACTACAGAAAAGACCAAACTATGTATAAGCCATGTCTTCATCGCCAGTGAACTGTTCCTTGATTTGAAGACCTTTTCCAGTGGCTTCATTGTTGATTTTCCCATAGCTATTCTCTTATTGACTTCCTGTGCCGTCGCTGCATTTTGAGTGATCATTGAGTAGGGTGAAGTCTTTTACAACTTTAAGTTTGTTGCTGTCCATCTCAAATGAGTCTGTGTCTTACCTGCCAGTAGTCAATATCTTTGCCTTCTTTGTATTGAGTAGCAGTTCCATGTTCGAACTTTCCATCTTGACACTCCTTAATAAGTCCTTCATTCAATCTACGCTTGTTACTATCAATGTTGTATCATCTGCCTATTTAAGATTGTTAATGATTCATTCAGAAATTTTGATTCCTTCTTCTTTTTCGACAAGTCCAGCCTTCCTGAAAATAGCTTCTGCATACAAATTGAAGAATAATGGTGACAGGATGTAGCCTTGTCTGACGCATCACTCTACTTTGAACCATGCCGTGTCACAGTATTATATTATCTAGAAGAAGACTTTTTTATATATATTTCCTGCCCATAAAAGTGTATGCATACTGTACAGTATATGTTTGGCAACCATTATTGCCTAGTGTTTGTGAAAATGTGGCATGAATTAAACTCATGTCCTTCATTTAGATTTTTCTATAGATTAGTCACTCATAGGTGTCACCAGAAAGGCAGCTGTCATGAGGGGAAAGCTAATTTGCATTATTTTTTCCCAGAGAGCATTGTGTTTAAAACACTATACCATCTTGATCTTCTCAAAGAGACTCAGTACTCTATGGCTGCATTCACACATCCTTGTGAAATGCCTGTGTGCTATCTGTTTTTTTTCGGACAGCACACAGACCCATAGAATTAAATGGATCTAATCACTGATCAGAGTGTGAAATCTGTGAGACTCAGAGCGGATCCTATTCTGATTTGTGCTTGTAGATTAAAGTTAACCATACAAATCACTAGGGAGCTGTGAAACTTTGATGCAAAAAGAAATGCTTACGATTTGCTTCCATTTTACTTCCGTATCTCCCGAATTTGTCACGAATCTACAAATAGCTCTGCAGTCACATTTTCATATCAATTCAAACACTGATTTCTCAGTACTGGAGAAACAGGCTGGCCATGTAAAGGTATTGCTGGACTGGTCTTTGAAAGAGCTAGATGCACATATACTGTAGATAGTTCGGGGTGTGAAAATCAGCTGACAGATTCCCGTTAAAGGGGTGGTCCAAAACTAACACTGATGTAATAGTAAATTTCTAGCTATTTAATGAAATAATCTAATCTCTTTTCTAATATACTTTAAAAATTCCCAACTGTTCTTTCTTTAGTCTTATCTGGTTTTTTTTAAAACAATTTCCTCTTTGATGACGCTTTGGTTGAGAATCCCCTGTGCATGCTAGGATACTCAAACAATGCAGCCTCGGTCCCCACCCTGAAACAGTGTCATCAGTGCAGAGACCAGCCCCACCCCTGGAACCGGAGTCACTTTCAGGAGCGGGTCTGGTCTCTGTTCTCCATGTGCGCTGGGTTATCTCCTTACAGTGCACTCTCTTCCTGGCTCGTTATTTCTCATCAGAGCTAGCGAGGGAACACACTGTCACTTTGCATTAAAAATAATATTATACAGTGAGATAGAGCAGGGACTCACCCAGCCCCTAAAACAGATGCTAGTGATGCTTCATTTCAGGGTGGGGAGAGGCTTTGACAGTGACCATAGCCTCTGCCCCTTGATAAAGTCTTGTTTGAGTATCCCAGCATGCACTGAGGATTCTCAAACAAAGTGTTATCAAACATCAAGTGTCATCTAAAGTAGTTAGATGAGGTAGAGAGAGAACTTTTTAATTAACCCCTTCAACTCCCAGCCTGTTTTCATCTTCCTGACCAGGCCAATTTTTTCAATTCTGACCAATGTCAATTTATGAGTAAATAACTGTGAAATGTTTCAAAGTATCCCTATAGCATTGGCGTCTCTGCCCCTTGCTAGGCAGAGACGCCGTCCCTCTCACCTCCCCGCTCCTGGCGCGGCGTCCTCTAGCGCTTCTCTCCCTGCTGCTTCCGGCACGCGCTCCTTCCCCGGCTGTGTGCTTAGGGCGCGCGCGCTCCCCCTCTCTTAAAGGGACCGCGCGTGCCGTCCTAAGGAGTCCCCGGCCAATTGCCGGAGGACCTCCCATATATAAGGCACCTCCTCCAAAATGGAGGTGCCCGAGCAAAGTTGTTTGCACTGTGTCTGATCTGTACTTCAGCCCTCAGGTCCCGCTGCTAGCCTGACTTCTCGTCCTGCCTGCCAGCCTGTTATCTGCCCGTTACCTGCCAGCCTGCTCACCTGGAGCGCTCACCTGTTACCTGCCTGTTACCTGCCTTGGCTATCCGTCAGCTCACCTGGGAGCATCCGCAATCCTTGTCTGTCAGACCGCTCACCTGGGAGCACCCGCCTGTTACCCGCCTCGTCTGTCTGCCCGCTCACCTGGGAGCACCTGCCTGTTTCCTGCCAGCCTGCCTGGAGACCCTGCTGTCACTTGCTGTGACCACCTTCCTGGTAAACCTAAAGACTGCTACTTGCCCTGCTTTCTCGAACTGTGACCACCTGTCTGCTACCAGAGACTTCCGCCTGCTTGCCGTGTCCATCCGCCATACCGGTCAGTCCCAATCATCTGACCCGTGGGAGCCACCTGCTCTCTTACAAGGTCGTCCCCAGAGTAGCACCTGGTCCCTCAGACCGGATCCTCCCTGGTCACGGTGTCGTTAGCTGCCGTACGACCAGGGTCGGTTCGGGTGGATACTTAGTCACGCCCCTCTGGGTCCCTCCTGGCACCTCGGCACAGAGGTTCCACCACCCGGACCCGTAACAATCCCAATGATTCTGAGATTGTTTTTCGTGACACATTGTACTTCATGATAGTGGTAATATTTGTTCGAATATTTGTTCGATATGACTTGCGCTTATTTGTGAAAATATCGGAAATTTGGCAAAAATAGTGAAACCTTAAACCAAGTCTATGTCACACAAAATAGTTATTAAACACATTTACCACATATCTACTTTACATCAGCACAATTTTTGAAACATAATTTTATGGGGGTAGGAAGTTAGAAGGATTAAAAGTTGATCATCAATTTCTCATTTTTCAACAAAATTTACAAAACCTATCTTTAAGGGACCACATCACATTTGAAGGGACTTTGAGGGGCTTCTATGGCAGAAAACACCCAAAAGTGACAGCATTCTAAAAACTGCACCCCTCAAAGTGCTCAAAACCACATAGTTTATTAACCCTTTTCAGTGCTTCACAGAAATTAAAGCAATGTGGAAGGAAAAACTAACATTTTAATTTTTCCCACAAAAATGTTAAGTTAGCCCCATATCCCTGATCAGTGGAAATCCCCACAAATGACCCCATTTTGGAAACTAGACCCTTCAAGGAATTTATCTAGATGTGTGCTGAGCACCTTGAACCTCCAGTTGCTTCCCAGAATTTTACAACGTTGAGCTGAGAAAATAAAAAATCATAATTTCCCCACAAAAATGTTGTTTTAGCCCCAACTTTTGCATTTCTACAGAAAAAAATATACCACACAATTTATTGTGCTATTCATCGTGTGTACGTGGATACCCCATATGAGGTAGAAAACTACTGTTTAGACACATGGCAGGGCTCGGAAGGGAAGGAGCACCATTTCAATTTTGGAATGCAAAATTGTCTGGAATCATTAGTGGATGCTATGTCGCGTTTGGAGACCCCCTGATATGTCTAAACAGTAGAAACCTCCGACAAGTGACCTGATTTTCAAAACTACCCTTAAGGAATTGATCTAGGTGTGTGGTGAGCACTTTAAACCCCCAGGTGCATCACAGAATTTTATAAGGTTAAGACGTGAAAATAAGAATTTTAATTTTTCCACAAAAATGTTGTTATAGCACCAAATATTTTATTTTCACAAGGGTAACAGGAGCAAAATGGATCATACAATTTTTTTCTGCAATTTCTGAGTACACAAATACCCCATATGTGGTTGAAAACTACTTTTGAGGCACAGTGCAAAGCTCAGAAGGGAAGAAGTTCCCTATTGGGGTTCAGATTTTGCTGGAATGGTTTGAGAGTGCAATGTCACATTGGCATAGCCCCTGAGGTGCCAGAATAGCAAAAGCCCCCCATAAGTGACATCATTTTACAAACTACACCCCAATTAATTCATTTAGGGGTGCAGTGAGCATGTTGATGCCATATTTGCCTCACAGAATTTTATACTATTGGTAGAGGTAGAAAGAATTAAATTTTTACAACTAAAATGTTGTTTTAGCCCAAATTTTTTAATTTTTATAAGGACTAATAGGAAAAAATGGACCTAACAGTTTGTTGTGAAATTTCTCCTGAGTGCGATAATACCCTACATGTGATCGGAAACTACTTTTCAGGCACAGCAGAAAGCTCAGAAGGAAGGAGTGCCATATTATAGTATAGATTTTACTGTTAGGGTTTGTGGGTGCCATGACCCACTGGAACAGCCCATGAGGTGCCAGAACAGCAGAATCCCCTCATAACTGACCCCATTTTATAAACTAGACCTGTCAATTAATTCATCTAAGAATGCAGTGATCATATTGACACTATGGGTGTGTCACAGAATTTTATACCAATAGGAAGTGAAGAAAAAATAACTACTATTTTTATCACAAAAATTTTGGTTTAGCCCCAAATTTTACATTTTCACAATGGGAAACGAGGGAAAATGACACCAAAATTTGTCATAAAATTTCTGCTGAACGTGGCAAAACCCTTTACAGTATGTGCCTATACTGTACTGCTTAGCAACATGGCGAGAAGCGGCAGAGAGGGAGCACTATTTGCCTCCTGGAGCGCAGATTTTCCTAGAATAGTTTGCAGACTCCATACACAGAGCTCCTAAGTGCATAAAGAGCAAAATCAAGTGAGCTCATTTTGGAAATTAGTAGTAGATGTTGCTGAGTGAAAATTGCAAATCTACCATTGTACCATTGTAAAGCTAGCTCGTACATTGTAGTGCTCGTACATTGTAGTGCCTTCACATTGTAGGCCAGTACATTATGCCAAGCTCATGCTTCCTGAGACATGAACCCATAAATTAGGCCGGCTCTTATCATTACAAAAATGTCAAACATGTGGATTCTAAATGTGGTTTAGGCACACTATGGGGCTCAGAAGGGAGGGGGGCATTTGGATTTGGGAGTGCAAAATGTTCTGAATTTCTTTTGGGGGGGGTCCGGAAATGAATTCCAGAGTTCATTTCCTGATGGAGAATCCACATTGCCTGAGTGACGCCACTTACCTGCAAAGACAGCAGCCTGTTGGAATCACTGTGCAATATACGGTGACCGGCTGGCAACACATCCATATCGCTCAGCTCCTTCTCCATCACGTGGATTGTGGACACATACACCCCACGAGTGCACCAAAGATTGGGACACACGGACACACAATCCAGTACCCAGTACAACGGGATGGATTTAATTTTTTTATTTTTTTGGGCATTTTGCCAGGATCTATTAAGCATAGTGCAACACTCTGTGGGACATTTGCCAGGATCTCCATCGAGCAAAGTGCAACGCTCTGCAGGACATTTGCTGGGATCTCTATTGAGCACCATGCAATACTCTGCAGGCCATTTGCCAGGATTTCTATTGAACATAGTGTAAGAGCATAGTGCACCAATGATCAAAATTATTGTTATTGTGAACAGTTAAGCGAGATAAAGATGAAATGATCTCTAAATTGGCTAAAGTTAAAGATGATGCATTTCCTTTCCATTTTAGGCAAAAAAAATCTATATATTGTCATTTTTTATATTTTAAAAAGTACAAAAAGAAAAATGGGCTGAGGCAAAAGTTAGGGCACCGTGCCTTACTATTACCTAGGTGCACCCCCTTTTGCAAGTATAATAGCTTGTAAACGCTTTTTGTAGTCAGCTAAGAGTCTTTCAATTCTTTTTTGAGGGATTTTCATCCATTCTTCCTTGGGAAATTCTTCCAGTTCTGTGAGATTCCTGGGTCATCTTGCATGCACTGCTATTTTCAGGTCTAGCCACAGATTTTCAATGATGTTCAGAATAGGGGACTGTGAGGGCCATTGTAAAACCTTCAGCTTGTGCCTTTTGAGGTATTCTATTGTGGATTTTGACGTGTGTATAGGATCATTATCCATTTGTGGATCCATCCTCTTTTCAACTTTAGCTTTTTTTACAGATGGTGTTATGTTTGTTGAAATTTCATTGAATCCATGTTCCCTGGGCCATTGGCTGCAACACAACCCCAAAGCATGATTGATCCACCCACATGCTTAATGGTTGGCGAGATGTTCTCTTCCTGAAATTTTGTGACCTTTTTTTCTCCACACATATGACGCACCCCCTGGGCCGTGTGTGCATGTGTGTGGGTTACCCGGAGCCGGGTCTCTGGGGGTTGTAGTCTCCGTGGCGGTGACCCGGTCCCGTGGCTCAGGGTGGTCAAACCAGTGGCAGTCTTTATAGGGTTTTTGTGGTTTAATGTCCGACTACGCCACCCGTGGATTGCGGTCAGGGTGTACCGCCGCTGCGAGGCAGTCCGCTGAGGCTGGTGTGGTGTGCGCAGCTAAAGATGGGATAACTCCCCACGGGAAGAGAACGGCCTCAGGGCAGGGAATGTGGATGATGGGAGTGATGGTGCGCGGGCGTCCCAGTACTAGTAGTGCTGTATGCGGTGAGAAAGCAGGAACGACTCAAAGTCTTTGCAGTGCAGTTCAGGGTCTTTACTAGTGATATTAAAGCAGACCCTCCCGGGAGTACTGGCTAGCATAAGGGGCCTGCAAGCAGCAGGAGTTCCCCTGGCCAGGTGGAGTTGTAGGCCTCCCCGTCTATCTGCACTCTTCCTGGCTACCTTGCTGTAAGCGAGTGGAAGTAGCCCACGTCCCTGAGTATACCGTGTGGTGCTCACCCGTATGGCTGGTGACTTGGGGCCTTCTGATAGCCTCCGCTCCTCGATGGCGGTGCTGGTCCCTTCCTTGTGACTGAGCCTCCGGGCTTCTATGGCCAGAGGACCTGGAATCCCCTGCCGGCTGGGTTCTGCTGCTGGACTTAGAGGTTCCCACAGCCTCGGACTCCGTTGTCCGGTAGTAGTCTCTTCAGCCAGGACGAGCAATATATCTGCTTCCAGTCCCTGGCACTCAGCTCCTGCTCCTACAGAGCTCCTAGCTGTCTCTTGCCCTGCATCTGAAACTTCACTCAAGGCTCTGTCTGACTAATCCCGCCCCAGACCCAGTTTATAAGGGCAGATTCCTCCCCTTCCAGGTCTGGGCAGGAGGTGTTGCATGCTTAAGGGCTCCTGACCAGGAAACCTCCCACTTGCTCTCAGACGTAATATTTCTATTACCGTGGTAACCAGACCCCTGGGGTGCCACATTCCCCCCTAGTAAATATTAGTACTCCGGGACTAAACACATTTTTAAGAAAACACAAATGCAGGGTATAACAATAATATAACAACATATGTACAAGAAGCTTTAGTCTTTAGAGGTCACGGCGTGTCCGTAACCGGTTGTCCATGTCACCCAACAAGGTGAAGTCTTGGAACAGAGTAGGGGACCTGTCCAAAGCAAACCCCAAACGATGGCCCTGGGCGTGGCTGCAAGGCTGAGGCTAGCTACTTTGGGCCACAAGGAGGCCACGCCAGACAGGTTTTTCTCTTCCGCGGCCATCTTCGCAAGAGGCACCAAGGTGCAACTATCTACAATGTAGCTCCGGTTACTCAGCGTCCATAACCTGTCAGTCCAAATAAACCTGCAGGGTAACTAGAGAAACATAATTAGTAACCAGTTAACAAAAACATAAACCTATTTCAACATTGGCAATTTACAAGCAAATTCACATTACATTTTAGATTCTCCAGCGAGCGGGCATTTGTCCTCTAGTGCTCCTGGTGGACCTACGTAACCCACTATCTGGTTCTGCACTACAGGGTGTAGGAGGTGCTATGGGCAGGCCTGGCAGCTTTCTGCGTACTCTTTGGCTTACTAGGGGCACGGCAGGCTCACTACTAGCAGAGGGTTGAATCTCCTGGGCTACTGGTATGGATTCTTCTGCCTCTTGGGCCGGCTGCTCTTCTGACACTACCTGTTCTTCTGTAGGCCCTTGAGAGGCTGGCTGGTGAAAGGTGAGGACGGGTACCACGACTGCAATGTTGATTTGAGTCCAGGACCAGGGAAAGTCTCCGAGTATGGTACTGATCATTTCTTCCCTTTCCTCTGCGGGTTGAGGGTTCTCTTGATCTTCGTCAGGGCTTTGCAGCTGCTCGGGACACTTTTTCAGGTGGTCTCTGGAGACAATGGCTGTGGTCTCTCCTCCATCCTTACTGATTACACAGACTTTTGGGTTATCATGACTTGAAGGCAGTACTGTGTACGGGTCCTTCTCCCACTGGTCGTCCAACTTGTGGAGCCGCCTCTTTCTCTTCAAGACCTGCTCTCCAGGTACCAGGGGAACAGCGGGAGCATGCTGGTTATAAGTCTTAACCTGCCTTTCTCTTGCTTGAGACAGACTTCGCTCGACGCTCTCCTGTACTTTCCGATACTGCTGCTGCCGTTCTGTATCCCAGTCTGCCTCTGGCGAGGTGTCCTCAGGTGTCAGGACTCCCATATCCAGGTCAATAGGCAACTTACCAGGTCTTGCTCTAATTAGGTAAGCCAGGGTACAGTTGGTGGAACCTACGGGGATGTGATTATATAAGTCCACCAGATCAGGCAGTTTTTCAGGCCAGAGACTGCGTTCTTCCAGGGGCAACGTTTTTAGCAAGTCTATCACCACCTGGTTCATTTTCTTACATAGTCCGTTGGTCTGAGGGTGATAGGGCGTTGTTCTTATCTTCCTGCAGCCATACAGATTTCAGAACTCTTGGAAGACCTCCTCTTCGAAGGCTGGCCCTTGGTCAGTCAACACTTGCTCTGGATACCCGTGTGGATGGCAGAAGTGCTGCTGGAAGGCTCTACCTGCTGTTTGAGCTGTTAAGTCCTTAACAGGGACCACCACCAGGAACCGGGAGTAGTGATCTACGATGGTGAGGGCGTAGACGTACCCAGAAATAGCTTGGAGCCAGTTTCATATGGTCCAGGGCTACCAGTTCCAGTGGCTGTCTGGTGATGATGGGCTGCAGGGGAGTCTTCTGGCTGGCGCGGTCCTTCCTTCTTAGGTTGCACGGGCCACAGTCTCTACACCACCTCTCAATGGCTCCTCTCATGCCTACCCAGTAGAACCGTCCACGCAACAGGAATTCCAGCTTCTTCCATCCGAAGTGTCCTGCTCCGTCATGGTATGCCTCCAGAACCATAGCCGCGTCTCGTCTTGGGACCACTACCTGCCAGGTCAGCTCATGTGTTCTTGAGTTGACCATTCTCCAGCACAGCTTCTCCTTGTAAAGAAACAGTCTACTTTTCTCCTTCCACAGTTGCTTGGTCTCCTCCGGAGCGTCTGGGTCAAGACGGGCATCAGCCTGTGTCAGCATTTCCTTCACCAGACGGACTGCGGGATCACTGTCTTGTGTCTCCGCCCAGCTGTAGTGGGGTAAGGGATTGAACGTGGCAGAGCGTCTGTCCCTTACACGGTGGGAATACAGGGTAATCCCATGACGGTGGAACGCAGGGAGTTCGACTTTTTCCAGTTCTTCTGGATCTTCCCCTACGTCCGGTAAGTTTGGCATTCTGGACAGGGCATCCGCGTTGGCATTTGAGCGTCGCGCCCGGCATTTGATGGTGAATTCAGAGTTGGACAGGCGGGCCATCCATCTCTGCTCCAGGGCACCAAGTCTTGCAGTGTCCAGGTGTGTCAACTGGTTGTTATCCGTGTACACGGTGAACTTGGAAGAGGCAAGGTAATGCTTGAAACGTTCGGTCACTGCCCACACCACTGCCAGGAACTCTAGCTTGATTGAGCTATAATTCTCAGGGTTTCTCTCCGTGGGCCGTAGTTTTTGGCTGGCGTAAGCGATTACCCGTTCTCTCCCCTGCTGGATCTGGGACAGTACAGCTCCTAGCCCGATGTTGCTCGCGTCCGTGTGGAGGATAAAGGGCTGGCTGTAGTCAGGGTGCGCCAGGATTTCATCCCCCGTGAGGGCCATCTTCAGCTGGCGGAAGGACTCCTCTTCCAACTTTTCCCACCTGAAGGGCGGCTTCTGGTTTTTGGCCTTCCTGGATTGACCTATCATGAGGTCCTGCATAGGAGCTGCCATTTTGGTGAAACCAGGAATGAATCTTCGGTAGTAGCCTACCAACCCGAGAAACTGCCGCACTTCCTTTATGCTGGAGGGTCTTGGCCAGTTTTTAATCACGGTGATCTTATCGGGGTCGGGAGAGACTCCGTCAGCACTCACGACGTGTCCCAGGTACTGCACCTTTGGTTTCAGCAGGTGACACTTGGATGGTTTCACCTTTAGGCCGTAGCTTGCCAAGGCGTCAAATACTTCTGCCAGGTGTTTCAAATGGTCCTCGTAGGTTTTGGAATAAACGATGACATGGTCCAGGTATAACAGGACCGTCTCGAAATTCCGGTGTCCCAGACAGCATTCCATCAACCGCTGGAAGGTTCCTGGTGCATTGCAGAGCCCGAACGGCATACAGTTGAATTCGCTGAGACCCATCGGGGTGGTGAATGCAGTCTTCTCCTTGTCTGCCTCTGCTACAGGAACCTGCCAGTACCCGCTAGTAAGATCCAAAGTGGAAAAGAAGTTAGCAGATTTTAATGCAGCTAAAGATTCTTCTATTCTAGGTAACGGGTACGCATCTTTGTGTGTGATACGGTTGACCTTTCTGTAGTCTACACACATTCTCATTGTGTTGTCCTTCTTTTTCACTAGAACTAGTGGAGCTGCCCAGGGTCTACAGCTGTCCCTGATTACCCCAGCCTCCTTCATGTCCCGCAACATCCCCTTTGCATGCTGATAGTGTGCAGGGGGTACAGGTCGGTATCTTTCCTTTATGGGTGGATGGTCTCCTGTGGGGATGTGATGCTCTACCCCCTTTACTCGCCCGAAGTCTAGCGTGTGTTTACTAAAGACTCTTTCATACTCCTGAACCACCCGGTAGACTCCCTGCTTTTGGTGTGAGGGAGTGGAGTCAGTACCCAAATGCAGTAGCTGACACCAGTCCTCCATTTGTTTCTCAGAGCCGTTACCTTCCTCTGGTTGAGATGGAGGCAAGAGTTCTACAGCCTTTACAGAATTTTGGTTTATGGTGAACAATTTGGCTAGCGTGGCATACCGGGGCAGATGTACTTCTCTCTCCCCGATATTTACAATGCGGACAGGTACCCTCCCATGGCGTACATCGACCACTCCCCGTGCTGTCAAAATGGTGGGCCTACTGTCTGAGTAGACGGGCTCTACCATTGCTTGGTAGTCTCTACCTCTTAGAGCAATAGCTGCCCGGCACCATATCATCATGTCACTTTTCGGGGGCATGGCAATAGGGAACGGGTCACACATTCTCACGCTACCAATCTCACCACCAGATAATTCCACCTGTTGCCGTTTCATCAGTGCCCGGATTTCTTTTTTGAGGACACGCTGCTGGCTGGAACTGGCGTTCTTGGCAACCTGCTGTAAAATGAGAATCACCTCTGCAAGACAATTTTCAATCACGTTAGTTCTCAAGGTTATTCTAGGGTGACTCTCATGACGGTCAATGTCCACAATAATCAGTCCTTGTGCCGCCAGTTTGACCTTACCGACCTTAATGGTCACCTCTTTGAACCCCACCTGCGGCACGGGCTGACCATTGCTGGCGATGATACTCAGGTCGTCATCTGGGTAGCGGGTTATGTCCGAGTCATTCCAGTACCGCTTAAAGAGCACGTACGGGATGGTAGTCACCTGTGACCCAGTGTCTAGTAGGGCACTCATAGGAATGCTATCCAGTACCACAGGCAAGACCGGACGTCCCCCTACGTATTTATCACGCCAGTTCGATGGGCCTAATGATCTTATGCCTGGGGGTTGGCCCTCTGCCCCAGGTTGTGCCTGTTTAAATGACAGTACCTTGCCATATGTCCGGGTTGATTGCAGCGGCGGCAGATGGGTTGTCCGTCCTCGTTGTATCTGTCGCTGGGTCTTCTTCTGGATGATGGGATCCTCCTCTGTCGGTGCCACGGGACGTCCTCCGGACTGGTGGCCAGCTTGATCCTTCCTGGAGGAGAGACCTGTAAAGACTGTACAGTTCGGGTTAGCGCGGCTACGCTTTTAGTTAGCTCTTGGACCTGATGGTGCAGGTCTGTAGCCGGGTTATTGTCCAAAGCCTGCGCACCAGCTCCTACAGGCTCTGCAGACAAGGGTGCCGCCTCTTGATGATAGGTAATAGCAGGGCGCCGGTGGGTTACAGCGCTACCCGGTGCCGGTTCTCGGAGCACCCGGATGGCCCTGTCCTTGAACTTTGCAAAGTCTAAACCAGGGTTCTGCAAGGCCATTGCACGTAACTGGGTTCGGTGGGCATTGGACAGCAGACCCTCAATGAACTGCTCAGTTAACAGTTCATCTGCATTCCGCACACTGTCAGGGTCTGCCTGTTTAATGGCTCCCAGGGCCTCTTGCAAACTCAAAGCATAGTCTCTTACACTGTCTTGGGCCCGCTGCTTGCACTCATAAAATCCCATTTTGATCTCGGCTGAGCTGCGCGTGTCAAAAGTGTCCTTCAGACGGCCCAAGATCTCTTTTACGGTCTCCTTGTCCCGTACTGACCAGGACTTTACTTCGCGTTGGGCTGCGCTGGTTAGCTGGCCTATCAATATGCTCACTTTCTGGCCCTCCGTCAGGGGATATACCTTAAATAGGCTGTACAGTCTCTCTTTAAAGTCGCTTAGGGTATGCTCCGGGGATGTAAGGCATTGTAAATGGCATTACTGCGGCAGTGGCCGCGCTGGTGGTAGAGGGTCCCTCCGTGTCCGTCATCTTCCTCCCCCCTAGTTAAGTGTGGCCTACCTTCCGACGATCCTCTTCTGTAGGCCGCGGCTCCGCTGGTACTGCTCCGGACGAGGACCTTGCGTCGCGTCCTGGTGACGTCAGCGTTGCTCTCTCTCCCTTCCAGGACCTTGCGCAGCGTCGGTGTGTGGGGCGGAGCTTCAAGTCTCGCGCGCTTTCGGCGTCCACGCCCCTCTTCTTCCCGCGCGGCGTCCCGAAGATGGCGTCCGATGGCGGGAAAACAGCTGCGGATGTCGGGAAACTTCTGAAGATGGCGGGAAACGGCTCCGGATGGCGGGAACCTTTACCACGGCAGGTATGACAGTCTTTTGAAGGCACGCAGTACCCGGTGGTTGCGGGCACGAAATCCTGCCGACTACGCCAAGGTTGAAGCACCCCCTGGGCCGTGTGTGCACGTGTGTGGGTTACCCGGAGCCGGGTCTCTGGGGGTTGTAGTCTCCGTGGCGGCGACCCAGTCCCGTGGCTCAGGGTGGTCAAACCAATGGCAGTCTTTATAGGGTTTTTGTGGTTTAATGTCCGACTACGCCACCCGTGGATTGCGGTCAGGGTGTACCGCCGCTGCGAGGCAGTCCGCTGAGGCTGGTGTGTGCGCAGCTAAAGATGGGATAACTCCCCACGGGAAGAGTATGGCCTCAGGGCAGGGAATGTGGATGATGGGAGTGATGGTGCGCAGGCGTCCCAGTACTAGTAGTGCTGTATGCGGTGAGAAAGCAGGAACGACTCAGAGTCTTTGCAGTGCAGTTCAGGGTCTTTACTGGTGATATTAAGGCAGACCCTCCCGGGAGTACTGGCTAGCATAAGGGGCCTGGTCAGTCTGCGAGCAAGCAGGAGTTCCCCTGGCCAGGTGGAGTTGTAGGCCTCCCCGTCTATCTGCACTCTTCCTGGTTACCTTACTGTAAGCGAGTGGAAGTAGCCCACGTCCCTGAGTATACCGTGTGGTGCTCACCGGTATGGCTGGTGACTTGGGGCCTTCTGATAGCCTCCGCTCCTCAATGGCGGTGCTGGTCCCTTCCTTGTGACTGAGCCTCCGGGCTTCTATGGCCAGAGGACCTGGAATCCCCTGCCGGCTGGGTTCTGCTGCTGGACTTAGAGGTTCCCACAGCCTCGGACTCCGTTGTCCGGTAGTAGTCTCTTCAGCCAGGACGAGCAATATATCTGCTTCCAGTCCCTGGCACTCAGCTCCTGCTCCTACAGAGCTCCTAGCTGTCTCTTGCCCTGCATCTGAAACTTCACTCAAGGCTCTGTCTGACTAATCCCGCCCCAGACCCAGTTTATAAGGGCAGATTCCTCCCCTCCCAGGTCTGGGCAGGAGGTGTTGCATGCTTAAGGGCTCCTGACCAGGAAAGCTCCCACTTGATCTCAGCCACCTTTTGCTTTGATGACTGCTTTGCACACTCTTGGCATTCTCTTGATGAGCTTCAAGAGGTAGTCACCGGAAATGGTCTTCCAACAATCTTGAAGGAGTTCCCAGAGATGCTTAGCACTTGTTGGCCCTTTTGCCTTCACTCTGCGGTCCAGCTCACCCATAACCATCTCGATTGGGTTCAGGTCTGGTGACTGTGGAGGCCAGGTCATCTGGCATAGCACCCCATCACTCTCCTTCTTGGTCAAATAGCCCTTACACAGCCTGGAGGTGTGTTTGGGGTCATTGTCCTGTTGAAAAATAAATGATGGTCCAACTAAACGCAAACCTGATGGAATAGCATGCCACTGCAAGATGCTGTGGTAGCCATGCTGGATCAGTATGCCTTCAATTTTGAATAAATCCCCAACAGTGTCACCAACAAAGCACCCCCACACCATCACACCTCCTCCTCCATGCTTCACGGTGGGAACCAGGCATTTAGAGTCCATCCGTTCACCTTTTCTGCGTCGCACAAAGACACGGTGGTTGGAACCAAAGATCTCAAATTTGGACTCATCAGATCAAAGCACAGATTTCCACTGGTCTAATGTCCATTCCTTGTCTTCTTTAGCCCAAACAAGTCTCATCTGCTTGTTGCCTGTCCTTAGCAGTGGTTTCCTAGCAGCTATCCATGAAGGCCTGCTGCACAAAGTCTCCTCTTAATAGTTGTTGAAGAGATGTGTCTGCTGCTAGAACTCTGTGTGGCATTGACCTGGTCTCTAATTTGAGCTGCTATTAACCAGCGATTTCTGAGGCTGGTGACTTGGATAAACTTATCCTCTGAAGCAGAGGTGACTCTTGGTCTTCCTTTCCTGGGGAGGTCCTCATGTGAGCCAGTTTCTTTGTAGCGCTTGATGGTTTTTGCAACTGGACTTGGGGACACTTTCAAAGTTTTCCCAATTTTTCGCACTGACTGACCTTCATTTCTTAAAGTAATGATGGCTACTCGTTTTTCTTTACTTAGATGCTTTTTTCTTGCCATAATACAAATTCTAACAGTCTATTCAGTAGGACTGTCAGATGTGTTTCCACCAGACTTCTGCACAACACAACTGATGGTCCCAACCCCATTTATAAGGCAAGAAATCCCACTTATTAAACCTGACAGGGCACACCTGTGAAGTGAAAACCATTTCCGGTGACTACCTCTTGAAGCTCATCAAGAGAATGCCAAGAGTGTGCAAAGCAGTCATAAAAGCAAAAGGTGGCTACTTTGAAGAACCTAGAATATAAGACATATTTTCAGTTGTTTCACACTTTTTTGTTAAGTATATAATTCCACATGTGTTAAATCATAGTTTTGATGCCTTCAGTGTGAATGTACAATTTTCATAGTCATGAAAATACAGAAAAATCTTTAAATGAGAAGGTGTGTCCAAAGTTTTGGTCTGTACTGTATATATTTTATATATATATATAGATATATCTATAAATATACACATATGTATATATCTGTGTATATATCTCACATGGCTTACGGTAGTATTATGGTTGAAAATGATAAATTGCACATTGGCTTAATAAAGTAAACAAGTAAGTTATAAGACTATAAAAGTATCACTTAGCAAAGTAACAAGTGCATGTGGTAAATATCAGTACTGACCCAGCAGGCAACACTTTACGCAGATGTACATTATGCTTGTACTTCCTCCATGGTGATATGTCATTTTGCTATGTGGCATTTTTCTGTGAAGTGAAAACCATTTCGAGTGACTACCTCTTGAAGCTCATCAATATAGAAGATGAGCGGTGTTCGACTCAACAGTTTGCCAATCTCAAATTCGAGCTGTTTTGGGCGGTGTTCGAGCCGTTCGACGAACCCGAACAATTTGTCAAAAATCTGGCTGTTCGAGGTTATGTTCGATAACTGTTCGTGCACCAAAAGCGTAACTGGATTTTTTCACAGTAATACTGTTAATCAATGTTAATAGACAGTTTCAGTGTAGAGTGGGCTGGGGGAGGGGCAGGGGATGAATCTCTGCAGAAATAATGCCGATCTCCATTTTTTTTTTCTTTCCCGCATTTACAGTGGGGCGGTGCAGTCTGTCAGCCTATCAGCAGCGCACACACGCAGCGAAGTGCTTTTTTTTACACAAGCAAGGGCATGTGACATTGGCTGTGAATGTCACATGTCCTTGCCCTATAAGACCCAGCCATTTTCCCCATCGCCACCATTTTCTCACTGCTGCAGCTGAGTGTTAGACGGCACCGCTGCTGCTGTGGGCACTATACAGGATAACTGTGTGAATTGCGAGCGAATTTGCAGTTAAATAGAGAGATAGGTTTAGGGAGTAGGGACTAGTTGTAATTGCAGCCCTTTTGAGGGCTAGGTTATAGCAGTTCCTAGCACTTTTTGCCAGGCAGGTCTGTGCCAGTGCTGTGCAAGTGTTTTTTACAGTATTTGGCTAAATGTAGCTAAGCCAATCCTTTTGGGCCTGTAGCAGTGTCTGTTAGTCATTGGAGTAGCCTATCTGTGTTGCAAGCTACACCACCTGTGTAACTAATACCAATTTTTTACTGCATCTAAGCCAGCCAATCCTTTTGGGCCTGTAGCAGTATCTGGTAGTCAGCGGAGTAGCCCATCTGAAGCAAGCTACACCACCTGTGTATCTAATAACAATTTTTTACTGCATCTCTAACCCAGCCAATCATTTTGGGCTAGTAGCAGTGTCTGGTAGTCAGCGGAGTAGCCCATCTGATGCAAGCTACACCGCCTTTGTATCTAATAACAATTTTTAACTGCATCCAGCCCAGGCAATACTTTGGGCCTAGTATCAGTGTCTGCTAGTCAGTGGAGTAGCCCATCTGTTAAGCAAGCTACAACACCTGTGGTTTGTACACTTAATTTTTTCAAAGGAAATGCTTCGAGCCCCTGGGACACTCAGTGAAGAGCATCGAGGAGGAGCCCGAAGGCAAGGGGGCTGGGACTGGTGGTAGCACGCCTTATAAAAGCTTTTTAACTGTAGCAGCTTTAGTGGACGCTACTGGAGCTGGAATTACCGCGGCTGCTGGTGACTCGCCCCCTGGGCCGTGGGGCACCCGGGACCGGGCTTCTGTGCGATGCTGGGGGTAGTAGTGGCAACCCGATCCCGGGGCTCAGGGTGGTCAGACCAAATGGCGGCAGTCTATTTATCAGTGTTTTGAATGTCCGACTACGCCATCTGTGGATTGCGGTCAGGGATGACCGCCGCTGCAAGGCAGACCGCTGAGGCTGGTGTTGGTGTGCAGCACAGGGATAGGATAACTCCCCACGGGAAGAGTGTAGCCTCAGGGCAATGTAGGTGGATGCTGGGGGTGATGGTGCAGACGCAGCATAAATCACACAGAGTCCAATGGTGCAGTTCAGACCTTTTACTCACAGTTGAAATCCAGGTCACCTCTGTCAGCAATGACTGCCCAAGCCGTGCTGCGTCCACCATGTGAGGGCTCAGTCAACCCCCAGGCAACTCAGGAGTGTGGCACAGGACCCCCTTCTATCCTTTCTCTGGCCTCTCGTGCCCCACCAGTGACCACGCTTCTGTCCGGCTGCCTCGGGCCTTCTCTGGTAAAACTTGGTGCCAGTTTCCCTGACCCTATGTGGTGCCTTCCTAGCGGATGTAGCAAGGGGTCGCACCAATAAATGATCACGAACTCCGGTTCTTGGCTGAGGGATGATTTACCTCCACCAACTTGGGAATCTGGTACCCTTCCACGGCCTGACCCTTCACCCGATATAACGCGGGCTTGCAACGGTTGCTGTCCATTCTGCTCTCTTAGGGTCCCTTCTGCCTTCTTGTTTCTGGAGCCCTTCCACTCCTCTGTCTCTTCTCCTTCCTTCCTTCTCTTTCTCCTCTTCTCCTCTCTGGCCCCGGCCTTCTCTCTAGGCCTGCCTCGTGGAGCTGAGCTCAGGCTGAGCCACAGCTCCCTGTCAGCTCTCTACTCCTTTACTCTGCTTCTCTGAACTCAACTTCTAAGATGGCTCCCACCTTTTATCTGCTTCTCTGTGTCTGAGCTCAGGTAACCTGCACCCAATGAGCTCCTTCCTATGCTCCAGAAACCGTCCCCTACTGCTCCTACATCACTGGGTTCTCTCCGCCCTCTCCTCTCCAGCCAGGGACATGGTCAGTTGTGCCTGCATAAATGGGAGCACCGTCGAGCTGTCCGAGGACATAGTCAGTCGTGCCTGCATAAATGGGAGCACCGTCGAGCTGTCCCCCGGAAATGGGGTGAGTGTGTGTATGCAGCTAACTGAGCCCTGGTCCACACTCCATCCTTACCTGGGAGTGGAATATCACACCTCTGGTTGAGGTGCAATACCCCTGTGGCAACCGAACCCTCGGGGTGCCACATTCCCCCCTGGTAAACCACAGCACGTCCTCGGGCTGGAACAAAGCAAAAGACCATTCAGAAACATGCAGGTTTTTTTAGAATGCATTCACATATAAGATTATAAACCATTATAACTCATCCCTTTATGGGAGGCAATTCTTCTCTTTTAACGTTACTGGCACATTTTCTCTTTCAGCAGTTATTATAAGACTTTCTTCACATAAATAAAACATTATAAAACTCTTTTCACTTTTATAACCACATCTGTCACATATAAAACATTTTTCTTGTAAACATTCTTCATGTAAAACTTTGGTTAACTGGTCACAGTGTACTTTGCAACCAGGTGTCCCTCTTTCTATTAAGTGCAAACACATAAACACAAACACGAGGGACCCGTTCGTAAACCCTCAACGAAGGCCCTGGGGTGGCTGCAGGGCGTAGCTGATCCAGCTGCTGGACCTCGTCTTCAGCCACCTCTAACGGGTTTTTCTTCTGAGGTCAGTTGTTGTTGTGGTCTCTTATAAAACCAGTAGGGGGCACTTTAAAAAGTGCAATTATATACAAGATTGCCCGCTCCCAGTCCTCGGCCGGATAGTTCAATAATTTGGCTGCTCCCAGTCCTCAGCCGGTTTTAACTGACCCGATACCGGGCAACTCTCTGCAACAGTTCCTTCACCCTGACGGGCAACTATGTACATTGGTACGCTGCCACTCCTTAGTAGCGGTGTCCTCCCTGCGCACCTTCTTCCTCCTCAAAGTGTTCTTCAGACCCGTCTGGGTCCTCTGCAGTGTGACTCTCTGCACCCACCCGGTGGATGTTGAGGGCATACCAGCCCCTTGCGCCGTGGTGCAGTAGGCTTTGCGGCGGGGCCTGGAGAGGGCCGCTGTTGATGACGCCCGGGATCGGCAGCTCCACCAGGGGGCCCGGGAGCAGGCTGACGCTGGCAGCATCCGGGACAGGGAGACTCCTCTTACCTGCTCCCGCGACCGCTCCTGCATCACTCTTCTTCTCCTGGCGCTGGTCGGGACCCGCGACGGCTGGGGCACTGCCGATGCTGGGCAGCTTAGTCTGCTGCCGGTCCGCCATCTTGCCCTCCATTCCTGATGTCTTCCTCCCCCTTGGTTAACCGTGGCCTACCTTCCGGCGATCCTCTTCTGTAGGCCGCGGCTCCGCTGGTGATGCCCTGGCGAGGACCTTGCGTCGCGTGCTGGTGACGTCGGCGTCTGCTGGAGCTCCTTCCAGGACCCTGCGCGGCGTCAGTGCGTAAGGCGGGTATTCGGCTCTCACGCGCTTTCGTCGTCCACGCCCCTCTTCTTCCCGCGCGGCGTCCCAAAGATGGCGCCCGATGGCGGGAAAATGGCTGCGGATGGCGGGAAACGGCTGCGGATGTCGGGAAACTCCACAAGGTAAGTATTACAGTCTTTCTTCAGGCACGCAATACCCGCTGGTGGCGGGTTGGTCACGATCCTGCAGACTACGCCAAAAGCTTACTCGCCCCCTGGGCCGTGGGGCACCCGGGACCGGGCTTCTGTGCGATGCTGGGGGTAGTAGTGGTAACCCGATCCCGTGGCTCAGGGTGGTCAGACCAAATGGCGGCAGTCTATTTATCAGTGTTTTGAATGTCTGACTACGCCACCCGTGGATTGCGGTCAGGGATGACCGCCGCTGCAAGGCAGACCGCTGAGGCTGGTGTTGGTGTGCAGCACAGGGATAGGATAACTCCCCATGGGAAGAGTGTAGCCTCAGGGCAATGTAGGTGGATGCTGGGGGTGTTGGTGCAGGCGCAGCATAAATCACACAGAGTCCAATGGTGCAGTTCAGGCCTTTTACTCACAGTTGAAATCCAGGTCACCTCTGTCAGCAATGACTGCCCAAGCCGTGCTGCATCCACCAGGTGAGGGACTCGGTCAACCCCCAGGCAACTCAGGAGTGTGGCACAGGACCCCCTTCTATCCTTTCTCTGGCCTCTCGTGCCCCACCAGTGACCACGCTTCTGTCCGGCTGCCTCGGGCCTTCTCTGGTAAAACTTGGCGCCAGTTTCCCTGACCCTATGTGGTGCCTTCCTAGCGGGTGTAGCAAGGAGTCGCACCAATAAATGATCACGACCTCTGGTTCTTGGCTGAGGGATGATTTACCTCCACCAACTTGGGAATCCGGTACCCTTCCACGGCCTGACCCTTCACCCGATATAACGCAGGCTTGCAACGGTTGCTGTCCATTCTGCCTTCTTGTTTCTGGAGCCCTTCCACTCCTCTGTCTCTTCTCCTTCCTTCCTTCTCTTTCTCCTCTTCTCCTCTCTGGCCCCGGCCTTCTCTCTAGGCCTGCCTCGTGGAGCTGAGCTCAGGCTGAGCCACAGCTCCCTGTCAGCTCTCTACTCCTTTACTCTGCTTCTCTGAACTCAACTTCTAAGATGGCTCCCACCTTTTATCTGCTTCTCTGTGTCTGAGCTCAGGTGACCTGCACCCAGTGAGCTCCTTCCTATGCTCCAGAAACCGTCCCCTACTGCTCCTACATCACTGGGTTCTCTCCCCCCTCCCCACTCCAGCCAGGGACATGGTCAGTTGTGCCTGCATAAATGGGAGCTCCGTCGAGCTGTCCGAGGACATAGTCAGTCGTGCCTGCATAAATGGGAGCACCGTCGAGCTGTCCCCCGGAAATGGGGTGAGTGTGTGCATGCAGCTAACTGAGCCCTGGTCCACACTCCATCCTTACCTGGGAGTGGAATATCACACCTCTGGTTGAGGTGCAACACCCCTGTGGCAACCGAACTCTAGGGGTGCCACACTGGCACCAGACTCGCCCTCCAATAGATCCTTGTAAAAGGATTTAAAGTGTACTCATTCAAATTACAGAGCTTAGACCTGCCTCCACCGCGGGGGTCTCGACCCACCAGCGGACAGGCACCATTATTGGGAGAGGGGGGCTGGCCGTCAGGGTCCACCGCGGCTCTGGCACAAACCCGGCGACACGGAGGTCGCACGGGCAGGAACGACCTGGCCGTGTCGGCTTCGCACTCCAGCGCAGTCCCTCTGCCCGCTCGCGCCCGTAACCTCAAAGGAATGCGCAAGCGGCTTTTCTTCCCACGGCTGTTCCCCGCCCAGCAGGAACGTGGGGGAGCTCAGGTTGGCCTTCCACCGTACTCCCTTACCTCCCTCGCCCTCTTTCCTTATTCCATTCTCCATCTAACCCCTCGGCTCTGTGGAGTCCACTCTCCCTCCAGCTCTCCCCTTCACACAGGTGGACTACCGCATGTATTAACACTGTGGCGAATCTTTTGGGCCCAGGCATAAGAAGTCGTCGAGGTAATGGATAATATGTGCCCCCTTAGAAACGTCCATGACGACCCATTCGAGGAAGCAACTAAACGCCTCAAATACACTGTGTTCCAAATTATAATGCAAATAATATTTTCTCAGATTTTCCCAAATTACCTATATGAATTGCAGTCATTGTAATTTTCCAGTCAAATAACTATTAGAGTACAATTGAAAGGTTTTTGTACAAACTGCCTATGATAACAGTATATTTTTAAAAAAATAAAAAACTCAAACTGCACTCAAAATGCATGTTCCAAATTATTATGCACAGCAGAGTTTTCAACCTTTTCATTTTAATAGAGAACAAAAAATGGTCATTTTTGAAATTATAAGCATTAGCAGGTTATTGCAAACTGAAATCCAACAGTTTTCAACTCAAAACTTTATTCTAGGTGATGTTACATTTGCACATAGGACCGCTTGTTCGAAAGGAGATTCTGAACTCTCTCGTCCATTGAATTTGTCAGGTTTTGGATGGTTTCTGCTTCAATTGTTTTGCATGAGGACAGAATACCCTCCCAGAGCTGTTGCTTAGATGTGAACTGCCTCCCGCCATCATAGACACTCCTTTTGATGATGCTCCAGAGGTTCTCAATGGGGTTGAGGTCAGGGGAGCATGGGTGCCTCACCATAAGTTTGTCCCCTTTTATGCCCATAGCAGCCAGAGATGCAGATGTGTTATGTGCAGCATGAGACGGGGCATAATCATACATGAAAATGATCTTGCTGCGGAATGCACGGTTCTTCTTCTTGAATCATGGAAGGAAGTGCTGTTTGAGAAACTCAACATACATTATGGAGTTCATCTTTACTCCTTCAGGGATCCTAAAAGGACCGACAATCTCTCTCCCCATGATTCCAGCCCAAAACATTACTCCACCTCCTCCTTGTTAGCGCCGTAGCCGTGTTTGCATGGGGTGTCCATCATCCAGCCATCCTCCTCTCCATCCATCTGGACCATCAAGATCATTTCATGCATGATAATGCCCCTTCTCATGCTGCACATAACACATCTGCATCTCTGGCTGCTATGGGCATAAAAGGGGACAAACTTATGGTGTGGCACCCATGCTCCCCTGACCTCAACCCCATTGAGAACCTCTGGAGCATCATCAAAAGGAGTGTCTATGATGGCGGGAGGCAGTTCACATCTAAGCAACAGCTCTGGGAGGGTTTTCTGTCCTCATGCAAAACAATTAAAGCAGAAACTATCCAAAACCTGACAAATTCAATGGACGAGAGAGTTCAGAAGCTCCTTTCGAACAAGGGGTCCTATGTGCAAATGTAATATCACCTAGAATAAAGTTTTGAGTTGAAAACTGTTTGATTTCAGTTTGTAATAACCTGCTAATGCTTATAATTTCAAAAATGACCATTTTTTTGTTCTTTATTAAAATGAAAAGGTTGAAAACTCTGCTGTGCATAATAATTTGGAACATGCATTTTGAGTGCAGTTTGAGTTTTTTATTTTTTTTTAAATATACTGTTATCATAGGCAGTTTGTACAAAAAACTTTCAATTGTACTCTAATAGTTATTTGACTGGAAAATTACAATGACTGCAATTCATATAGGTAATTTGGGAAAATCTGAGAAAATATTATTTGTATAATAATTTGGAACACAGTGTAGTGAGCAGGATCTGGAGCACCCCATGGGCAAACAGCAATCTATATAGTATGCTCCTTCCCAGAAGCAGCCCAATAGGCAGGCACTATTCGGAGGCACAGGTAGTAAGTAACCGGAACGCCCCCTCAATGTCTGTTTTGGCCATTAGGGTGCCCCTTCCCAATTTCTTGACCCGCCTTATTGCCTTGTCAAAGGATGTACAGTATATACTACTGTACTTGGTTCTGCGTCAATGTTGTCGTTTACTGTCCTGCTCCTTGGATATGACAAATGGTGGATTAGTCCGAATGTATTGGGATCCGTTTTTGGCACGACTCCCAACGGGGACACCACTATGTCTTGTAAGGAAAGTGTTCTGAATGGAACCGCCATTCTACTTAAAGATATTTATTTTTTCAATTTTCTAGTCACGACGTCTGGGTGTTGGTAGGCTGATTTTAGATTTTTACTCCAGCCTTTTTTGATTTTAGAAGGGCATCACATGCCTATATCTGTGTCTCCTCCTCCTTTAACTCCTCCACCTCTTTTCTTTTCGCATGACTATATGTACTTGTCACTTTTTCATGTGTTAGTTGTGTCTTCTGAGCAGTTTGTCAGCTTTTGGACACCTTTGAAGGTGTTTTCTATGTGTTTTCTATGTGTTTCTATGTGTTTTTGTTTGCCTGCCATTGGTTTTAACGGTGTTCGACGAATAGTTCGACGAACAGTTCGGCGAACATACCGGTGTTCGACGAACCGAAGCGAACCCGAACACTATGGGGATGGCTCAACACTACTCATCAAGAGAATGCCAAGAGTGTGCAAAGCAATCATCAACGCAAAAGGTGGCTACTTTGAAGAACCTAGAATATAAGACATATTTTCAGTTGTTTCACACTTTTTTGTTAACTATATAATTCCACATGTGTTGATTCATAGTTTTGATGCCTTCAGTGTGAATGTACAATTTTCATAGTCATGAAAATACAGAAAAATCTTTAAATGAGAAGGTGTGTCCAAACTTTTAGTCTGCACTGTATATATATGTATATATATATATATATATGTATATTTTTATTTATTTTATTTTTTTTTGCTTAAAATACAAAGGAAACCCCCAACGGATCTAATCACTATAATGAGGCAGCAGAGTTACTTTGGACTCCGTTTGGCCTCTATTCAGCGTTGTCCTTTTTTTCAGAAGTGCACACAACTGTGGCCGACCGTGCTTTTTTGCACACTTAAAAAGACGGACACCACCGGATCATAGGCTAGGCAGAGTCCACAGTGTCCACATTTGCCTCATTATAGGGAATCTGCATCCGGAGGTTCAGTCTCAATCACGAATTTCAGAGATTTACATGGAAACCCCCGGTGTAAGCATTCAGCGTAGAGTGCAGTATAAATGTTAGACGAACCTTACTGCGATCTTTGTAAGGCAGATTGAACAAATCAATAGCAGGTGAAAAATTGTTGTTGTTTTTTTCATTTCTTACTCTGTTCCTTGTGTGGTATAAGTGACTAGACAACTTTATTCTTTGGGTTGTTTCGATTATAAATCTTTTTTTCTGTTTGGCAGCTGTGACACACTAAAAGACGCTTTTTTTTGCAAAAAAAGTTTTTGCATCACCATTTTTCAGAGCTATAATTTTCCATATTTTTGCCGACAGAATCATGTGGGGGCTGTTTTTTTTTGCAGAACGACTTGACGTTTTTATTGATACCATTTTTGGTTGTTTTTTTATCTCTTTCTATTCTGATTTCTGGTAGGCAGAATGACAAAAAAACAACAATTCAGGAATTGTATTTTTGTTTTCTTTTATGCCATTCAGCGTGTGATAAAATTGTCAAGGCAACTTTATTCTTCAGATGAGGACGATTACTGCGATACAACATTTATATCTCTTTTTATGTTTTGGCACTTTTACACAATAAAAACTATTTTATGTAAAAATTAATTATTTTGCATCACTGTATTCTGAGAGCTATACCTTTTTTTTTTAGCACTGACGCATGTTTTTCAGCCTTCTGATTGGACTGTGCATAGTTTAGAACAGATTCCTTTAGTAGCTGATTCAAAGAAATTACCTGCACTTTCTTATGAGACGTTTTTCAAAACATGAACAGAAAACACACTAAAAAGACTGAATAAATAATTAATAAAGTAATTTTATGAAATAAATGAATAGAAACAGTTTCTCAAACGTTTTTAAAGTGAGTTTTCAGGCATTTTATTAAAACAACCTGCTCCAAAATGCTACTTAAAAAACTCAGTTTGCTGATAGCCTAAGCAGTCACAAGTAAGCCCTAGTATCTAAGGAGAATGGTTGCTCTGCTATACAAGATTATTTCATAATAACTCATAACAGGTTGGTTGCCCCCCTTTTATATTCTGCATTGGGGCTCTGGGACTTCAAGGAAACACTGTGAGAACCATTAAAAAAAATAATATATAGGTAGAAGTCTATGGGAAAATGTGCAGGAACAAGGTATGAGCAAACTTCGTGTACTAATAGGAAGGCATGTGGAGACATTATAAAACAAATACACTGTATTGCATTTATTAAGAAGGTAAGTAAATTATTGTCACTGTGAAAATATAACTTTCAAATTTTCATATCACAGGCAGAAAAAATAAAATTGAGTGTAACAATATAATGTGCAGCCTTATAAATGATAGTGAGAATGTGTGCGTTCCTTATTAACTATGTTGACCACTGTTTCAGGTGTAGGGATGCCTCTAAGCTTTCACTCTTGTTTATCTGTTTCATTATTACAGTTCTTTTCATTGTGTTTGTGTAGAGAAAACAGGATAAACAGATTAATGATTTTAATTATATCTACAGCTAAGAATTCTCAGTCATATTATATTCATAAGATTCCTTAATAAATATATGCTCCCATTTCTGAAAGACAGAACACAATAACACACTTCTGCCTACACAAATCTTAGTGCACATTTTACATTTATGGCCCATACTGAACCTCCTCTGAATGAACATTTACCTTTTGGCCCTTTTTACAAACTTCCATTTTAGAGACTAAATCTTCCATGTTGCTGTAGGAAGAAGGCAGTGTAGTTGTTCTAAAAGTCATCCTGATTAAACATGCCTTCTACATATTGATTAATAGGTCTACCATTATCCAAAGTCTTTGAATAGGAATGCCATTAAATATCATATGTGAAAACCTGTGCTGTTTCACAAATGTCTGACATTTTAGAAAGTGTAACCTTAATTGATTTAGCAGAAAAGGACAAAATATGCTGCAATGAACTGTCACTTTATGCCCACGTGACTTTATGCATAAGAAATCTATGACTGTGCTTGACGGTATTTCATGGCATCAAGTGCAATCCAGTTTCCATACAGAATATCTTCTGAGAATGTGGAGTTTGTCACTAATGGTCAACACTGAGACATTTTAACCCCTTAAGGAGGACCCGTAACCAGGTCAAAACTGGCCAGCTTTTGCTCTTATGCTATTCCCGCTTGTCCACTTAGTATTCCGCTTTTTTTATGATGGGAAACAAATAAATGAAGATGCTCACCAGTAGTGCTATACTAGAGTATTCACCCCATGAAGAATTGTTTGCATATGTAATCTTAGGAGAATTGCTAGGGTCAGAAAAGATCAGTGGCCCAAGCCCCAAAACATATATTTTGCTGCACTTTATATTCCCAGAAAAAATGTAACCCCACAGATGACACAGTGATAACTCTCTGAATAGATTTCACGAGCAGTCCCATGTAACACCAGAGATAATACACAGTGATACATCTCAGAATACTGATAATATAGAAGATGTTACCTGCAGTCCTATGTACCATAACAGAAAACAATCTCTCCCACTAGATGTCATGTGAAGTGCTATTTAACACTACAGATAAGACCTCCTTCACACGTCAGGTTAAGAAAACATAAGCGTGTGATGGTCTGTTTTTATTATCCATGTAGTTTTCTGTTGGCCGTCTGTGTGTACCATGTTCCATCTGTGTGTACATGTGTATCATCTGTTTGCCGTCCATGTGACATGTACCGGAATAGAATGCAGAATAGAAATGAAAAAATTTTATGTGTTAAAGATGGTGCAAAGATATAGATAGATAGATAGATAGATAGATAGATAGATAGATAGATAGATAGATAAATAGATACCCATAACATGCATAATTTGTGCCTTGCATGTGTATCTTACTGAACATCTTTTAACCTAATAAATAAATGAAAAAAACGACGTGGGGTCCCCCCTATTTTTTGTAACCAGCAAAGGTAAAACAGACAGCTGTGAGCTTATATTATCAGTCTGGGAAGGTCCCTGGTTATTCGGCCCTTCCCAGCTTAAAAATATAAGCCATAAGCCAGCAGCTGCCCCAGAAGTAGAGCATCATATGAGAGGCTCCAATTCTGGAGCTTCAGCTTGGCTTTTCCCAATGCCCTGGTGCGTTGACAATCGGGGTAATGGTGCTTGGGTTTGATGTCAGCTGTGAATTATCCAAAAACACAGCTGACTTCAAGCCCTGGTGGTAGTAATGGAGAGGTGTCTATCAGACACCCCCATTACTAACCCAGAAATAAAAAGGAAACACACACACAGAAAATACTTTATTTAAATAAACACTCCCCGACACTTTCCCTGGTTCACCACTTTAAAAATCCCATGCAGGTTTGACGTAGTTTAGTGAATCCAACGTATTCCAGTGAATGGAAACCTGAGAAGTACATACACACAAAACACACAAAAACAAAACAAAGACACTTTCCCTGGTGCACCACTTTGCTAAAAAAAGAAGGTTCCAATGCAGGTCCAGCGTAGTCCTTGTGAATCCAGCAAAGTCCATCGAATCCACAGTACAAAGCCTATGGAGACTCGTTCTGATGTTCCATAGGTTGGACAGCAGCAATTTTCGGGTCACGCTCCACTCTGCGCTACCCGGCAACTGTAAAGAGCGGTAACGTTACCAATGTCACGGCTTTTCCGAGTCACCAGGTCTCGCACAGCGCTGCATGACCCGGAAAAGCAGTGACATCAGCAACGTTACCACTCTTCACAGTCACCGGGTCACGCAGAGTGCAGCGTGACCTGGAATTGGGAATGAGGCTCTATAGGCTTTGCGCAGTGGATTCAATGGACTTTACTGGAAAGATGGTGTGAAGACACTGGGTCTTCCGAGGGCGCAATACTACTCAGACAACACAGGGTGAGGGTAAAACAGCATGGCAATACTTTATTGAACCACAAAGCAGACAATAAACAGATAGAACAGTCCCAGCAAATACCCAAGATGGTACAACAGTACAAAGTCTCACCCTTCCGCTCCATCTGACTGGGATAGAACAGCTGCGACTTTGGGACTTCCAGGACCAACTACCTCAACCAGTGGGCCTCCGCTTCTGACGGGTCCCCACAGAGAGAACGTAGCGGCAAGCTTAGGAAGCTGTCAGTCCATCGAGATACAAGGCCAGGAGACCCGAAGGTCCCACCCTGGCCTCTCCGAGAGTTTCCATGGGGCCAGATGACCGACAGGTCCCAATCTGGCTTCTCCGAATTTCTCCATGAGTTCCAGGTGACTGGTGGGTCCCTCCTGGCAACCCCAAACAACATATCCATGGGGGCAAGTGACTTCATTGTCCCAACCTGGTCTCCCCAAATGTATCCATGGACTTTCTGATGGTTAATGGAGCAGATCCATATCTTTCCAGTCAGAGCTATATACCCTTACCCTAGAATCATGTAGAATCCAAATCTGTGTCTCTTTGGGTAAAGCCATACTGCCAAGCTCATGGTGTGACACAGTCTGTGTGTCTTCTTGCTTCTCCTTGATTCTCTGTTTCAACTCTGACTCCTACAGAAGCATATCTCCTTTTTAAGTACACATCCACAGGTCATGGGGGGAAAGGGCAGCCTCATGACTCATTGTTTGAGCATTTAATGAATTTGCTTAGTGTGTCCTCCTGTCTTGTGAGTCAATAAGCGACAGGGTCCACAAACATTAATCAACATAATTAGTAAACATTCATTGTTCCAGACTCAAAGAGTAGACAACAATCAGGGTTATACAAATACTGGTCTGTGTTAGTCAACTAAAGAAGAACACAGGTTAAAGAGTCAATACAAACATAATAGTGTATTTCTCTTGGATTAGCAAATCTAATCCTCTGGCTTCTACAAATGGATAATGATCCTAAACACACTTCAAAATCCACAATAGACTACCTGAAAAGGCGCAAGCTAAAGGTTTTACAATGGCCCTCTCAGTCGCCTGATCTGAACATCATTCAAAATCTGTGGTTAGACCTCAAAATAGCAATGTATGCAAGACGACCCAGGAATCTCACAGGTCTGGAAGAATTTTCCAAGCAAGAATCAATGAAAATTCCTCAAAAAATAATTGACTCTTGGCTGGCTACAAAAAGCTGAAGGGGGTGCTACTAGGTACTAGGTGCAAACTGTGCATGGTACCCAAACTTTTGCTTCGGCCCATTTTCCTTTTTGTTATTTTTAAAATGTAAAAGATGAAAATATATTTTTTTTTTGCCTAAGGGAATGTGTCATCTTTAACTTTAGGCTTTTTAGAGATCATTTCATCTTCAACTTGCTTAACCCCTTAAGGACCCTGGCATTTTCCGTTTTTGCATTTTCGTTTTTTGCTCCCCTTGTTCCCAGAGCCACAGCGTTTTTATTTTTTGGTCAATATGGCCATATGAGGGCTTATTTTTTTGCGGGACGAGTTGTGCTTTTGAACGACATTACTGGTTTTACCATATCGTGTATGGGAAAATGGGAAAAAATTCCAAGTGCGGTGAAATTGCAAAAAAAGTGCAATACCACAGATGTTTGTTTTTTTACCATGTTCACTGAATGCTAAAACTAACCTGCAATTCTAATTCTCCAGGTCATTACGAGTTCGTAGATACTAAACATGTATAGGTTATTTTTTATTTAAGTGGTGAAAAAAAAAATCCAAAGTTTGCTAAAAAAAAAAAAAATGGCGCCATTTTCCGAGACCCGTAGTGTCTCCATTTTTCGGGATCTGGGGCCGAGTGAGGGCTTATTATTTGCACGCCGAGCTGACATTTTTATTGATACCATTTTGGGGTAGATCTGATGTTTTGATCGCCCGTCATTGCATTTTATTGCGATGTTGCGGCGACCAAAAACTTAATTCTGGCGTTTAGAATTTTTTTCTCATTATGTCGTTTACCGTTCGGATTAATTCTTTTTTTATATTGATAGATCGGGCGATTCTGAACGCGGCGATACCAAATATGTGTAAGTGGGAATTTTTTTTTTATTATTTTATTTTGAATGGGGCGAAAGGGGGGTGATTTAAACTTTTTAAAAAAAAAAATATTTTTTTAATATTTTTAAAAATATTTTTTTACACTTTTTGCTTGCTTCTATAGTCTCTATAGGAGACTAGAAGCAGCAAATGTCCGATCGCCTCTGCTGCCTACAGGTGATGATCAGATCACCTCTATGTAGCAGAAATGCTCCTGTGCTATGAGCGCCGTCCACTAGGTGGCGCTCAAAGCAATCATTACATGACAACCACTGGGGTCTGCTGCAGACCCAGGGTTGTCATGCCCACCCATCAGTGACTCGCGATCACGTGATAGGGTCACCGATGGGCGGGGTAAGTGATGCGTTTCCGGCGCGGCGCTGTTAAATGCTGCTGTCAGAGATTGACAGCGGCATGTAACTGGATAACAGCCGCGGGTGGATTGCGATTCCACCTGTGGCTGTTGCCGGCACATGTCACCTATATAAATCAGCTGACATGTGCCCGGTTCAGTGCGGGCTCAGCGCCGGAGCCCTCACTGAACCGGGGGTGATGGCCTGGGGCGTACTAATACGCCCCAGGCTTTAAAGGGGTTAACTGTTCCCAAAAACAGTAATTTTGACCAGGGATGCCCAAACTTTTACATGCCTCTGTACACATATGTACAGTTAGGTCCAGAAATATTTGAACAGTGACAGAATCTTTGTGATTTGGGCTCTGTATGCCGCCATTTTTTATTGAAAATGAAAACAACTGAGATTCAACTGAAGTGTAGACTTTTAAGTTTAATTAAGGGGATTCAACAAAAATATAATGTGAAGCTTTAGGAATTGCAACCATTTTTCAGCAAATCCTCCTCATTTCAGGGGCTCAAAAGTTATTGGACAAATTAACTTTACCATAAATAAAATGTTCATTTTTAACACTTTGAAGAGATTCCTTTGCAGGCAATGACTGCCTAAAGTCTGAAAGCCATTGATATCCTCAAACGCTGGGTTTCTTCTATTGTGATGCTATTGCCAGGCCCTTACTGCAGCTGACTTTAGTTCTTGCTTTTGTGTGAGTCTTAAGCATGTGAAATGCTGCTCGATGTGGTTGAGATCTGGTGAATGACTCGGCCATTGCAGAATATTCCACTTCTTTACCTTAACAAAACTCCTTTTTGCAGTAGGTTTTGGGTTATTATCCATCTGTACTGTGAAGCGCCGTACAATCAACCTTGCTGCATTTAGTTGAATCTGTATAGCCCTCTACACTTCAGAATTCATCCGGCTGCTTCTGTCTTCAGTCACAAAATCAATAAACACTAGTGACCCAGTACCATTGGAAGCCATGTATGCCCATGCCATCACACTGCCTCCACCATGCTTTACAGAGGATGTCATGCGCTTTGGACCATGAGCCGTTCCACACCTTCGTCATACTTTTTTCTATCCATCATTCTAGTACAGGTTGATCCTAGTTTCATTTGTCCAAAGAATGCTTTTCCAGAACTGGGCTGCATTCTTTAGATGTTTTTTTGGGAAATGTCTAATCTGGCCTCTTAAATTTTAAGGATGATTCATGGTTTGCATCTTGTGGTGAGCCCTCTGTACTTGCTCTCATTAAACCATGGATACCCAAGCTACTGCAATGCCCTACATGAAGTAAGCTACATAGCGAATCTGAAGAACTATACTAAATTTCTCGTTGGAGGTATTTGCTAATATTATTATTATTACACATACTACATTACCCCTACTACATATTGGGATAGGATCTTGGATATAGGAATAAGCCAGCGGTTAACATGTAGATCTATCGAAGTGATGTCAGCACTGCAGAAAATAGCAGACACTGTAAGTGATGGATGGAGACTTAGCTTTGGAGGGGGAAAAAAGGAGGTGTATGGTGGATGGAGGGCGAAAAAAAGCACAGTCTGTTTTCTTATAAAACAAACCGCAACAGGGGAACAGAGTTTTCTGAAACCGGAAAAAAAAGCTGTTTAATCCATCCATGAATACAATAAATTCAATTGTTGCTTTCCATTTATTAATTTGCAGCTATTGAGCTTTTAAAGAAGTTTGAAAATAAAGCTCAGAGGTTTAAACCTCCATGCTGGATTATCCTTTACTTTTTACATGATGCCAGAACCTAGTAGAGTGGAGTCCGAGGCACAGTGAAGTGATTTTCAATCGGCTTGTAATTGGTAACGATATTTCAAATTTTCCTGCTATTCCATAGATATGAAAAATTTGGAGGTGTTTCCGGCTGACACTCCATCTTTTATCAGGACATGATTATGAACAGTGTATCTGTCTGAAACATGTTGGCGTTTTTTCATATCTGTGCAGTTGCAAGTGGATTTTAAATATGTCTAAATACAATTTGGACAAGTTTTATAGTGGACACTGGACTACAAGCTTTTTTATTATCATTTTTTAATTACGGGGTATCCAAAGTAAAATTACCAGAGGCTCTTAGCTTCATAATGAAGAATGTTCCTATTGATGTTTTTTTTAATTTCAGCAACCTTTAATAAACAAAAGAAAACAACCTTGCGTATACAGCTCACATAAGCTTAGAATAATGTTGGATTTGATTGTGTTACTTTTCCTATTATGAAATACAGTTTTGAAAAATACAGATGGTTAGTGTATGAGCAATCAGTACCGGTAATTTCTTTGTTTGTACAGTTTATTCCTAAAGCCTTTTTTTTCCAGTAACTAAACAACACATGCCTTATGTAAAAGATACAACAAGAAATATTTCATGGATCCAGTTATTTTGCTGTGTGATGCACCCTTCTGCTTTATATGATGTCCTCCTGTCTGCCTTTGGAAGTAAAATCATAGAGATTATGGAGCAGAATTGGAAATCCGCCAATTATTTCTCAACTGTCAAAAAAATTGAGCACTGGTCTCCTTCGTCCATAAAAAAAATTGATGTGTAGTGGGGGGGGGTTTAAACTGGAAAAACCTGTACAGATGATTATGATTGTAATTATCTTTATTTTACTTCACATTGAATGCAGCTAATGTATTCATATCAGAATTACAAAGGGGAGACATAGATCACTTAGAATCTTAATGATTTATTATGGTATTTCAATATGTCTGTAGAAAATGGCTGTTCATAATTTTTTGATGAACTATCCAGAAAAAAAATTAAAATCAAGTGGCAAACCCTATTATGGAGTCTGTAAATGAAGTCTAGACTCTTAACAAACCTAGCTGTTCATAGATTATTTTCAAAAAGGTGTGTAGGAGGCTTCATCCACATCCATGAAATGGCCATGGAAAAACCCAGGACCAAGGAGCAAGTTGTAATGTTCCATTGCACTGAAGGACCGAACATGTTTAGCTCTTGGAGGTAAGATTTTGAGAGGGAATAAACCTTTAAAAATAGCAATTTTTGTAGGTCTGTATTCAAACATATTATTTTGATCCAGCAAGGAGTCAAAGCAGATATGGACCATATCTGTTTGACTCCTTACTGAATTAAAATAAATAACAGTGCAGCAAGACTTAGGCTATGTTCACATGTTATGTTTTTACTGTGTTTTTTATGCAAATTTATGTAAATTAAATACTTATTTTACAGTACTAGCAAAAGCTATGAGATTTCAGAAATCTCATGCACACACATTGCTTTTTTTCCATGACTGAATTGGAAAACTGCTGCGTTTTTCAAAACGACAGCATGTCACTTCTTTCAGCGTTTTATAAGCATTGTTTCACCCATAGAAAGCAACGAGTAAGTGGAAAACGCAACAAAAAATGCAGGTATCAGGTTTTGCTATGTTTTTAGTGAAAAAAAGCAGATGCATCGGTATGTGAAATACATTTATTTTAGTGATTTTCCAGAGTTTAAACCATAATGTCTTGGTGTGGTCACCTGAGATGGCAGTTTAGGATTAGCATAGTTTAATTAAATTAGTGATATGTGTAAAGTAAATATTGGCCGACCAAGGTGTGAAATTGAACAATGCCTGACCAACTCAATGGCCGACCAAAGTGTGAAAGTACACAGTGTCCCACAAACTTAATGCTCTGCCAATGTCTAAGGTAAACTATTCCGGACCAATTCACATCTCCCCGCTGTTACATTTGTAATGTGTTTTTTTTTTCATGAGCATATGTCTTGAATTTATAACCTGTGTTCATGATTTTGTGGTGGAAGCAAAGCTGAACTTTGGGATTCTAAAAATGCAGCAAAAAATGCAGCAAAATCTGCTTTTTGTAAGCAGCTTCTTTACTGCCAACAGAGCAGGTTTTGTCTGTAGAAAAAATGCAGCAAAAGTGCAACGTGTGAACATAGCCTAACAGTCTAATTTTCTTGTTTGTGGTGCTGATGTTTCTACTTCAAATAATGTGTGTAATGCGCTGTGGAATATGATGGTGCTGTATAGGCAAGCACAATAAATATGTTTAAAATCCATAATAATATTGAAATTATGGCAAATGTTACCTACCCAATTAGAGGAAGAGGACCCTAGATTTAGAGATCACAATGAAATATTATTAACCTATTATTGACCATCAACGCTTGTATTCATGGCAGCCACTAACCGACAATTTCAGAGTAAGGGTTGATTCACACGAGCGCATAAAAAAATCGTATGAGTTTTATCCAGAAAACTCAGAGAATTTTTTTTTCACTTTTCGTCCGTGTGCAGTTTATATGTTAGTCCCTTTTTTTACAGCACCAGTTGCTAATTGTTTACAAGACCATTTACAGTTTCCTACGATAAAGAATTGCAATGTATCCGTAAAAAATCGGAAGTTATACATACTTTGCATGGCATCCAATTTTTTTACATACCCATACACTTATACGGGTGAGTCTCATCCAATTCATGGAAAAATCTAGTGATTACCGCAATTTTTTTTCGCACACATTAGTCAGAGAAAAAAAATGCTCATCTGCACTGTACCATTGGATAACATTGGTCCGAGTGCTGTCTATTTTTTTAGGAAAAGCACTCAGACCAAGAATACAGACATGTGAACTAATCCTAAGGCCTCGTAATAGGCTGAAAAATAGGTCATGGACCGCACATCCAAAACATCATACATTGATCTAATGCAGCTTGGCAAGAATATACATAACTGAACATGAGGTTCTTAGTTTAACATTCTGATCAGACTGTATGAAGCCCACTGTCACGTCACGGCAAACCTCTCAGTGGGTTCTAACTGTTTATAGCCTTGAAGAAGCTGCGCCGTGCGTTGACCACCATTGAAGAAATAACGCACCAAGCGTCATTAGATCAACGTATGATGTTTTGGATGTGCGGTCCATGTCCTTTTTTTCAGCATAGTGCAATCCTAAGGTCTCATTCACAAGTCCTTGTAAGTGAAAAAATGGTACCGGTGTCTTCAGTGTTTTGCATAAGTGTGTTATCAGTGTTTGGTCCATGTGTCCATTTTTACCATCAATGTGGTCATCAGTATTTTTTACGGACAGTTAAAGAAATACATCATTTACAAAGCTTCTACCAAACTCTGGAATGTTAAATACGGACAGCACATGGATGGCACACGGATGACATCAATGTGTGCATGTGTTTTTGACTGACCCATAGACCTGTATTGGCCCTTTTCAAATATACTGCCGAAAAAAAGGTACATGTGAACTGTACTATATATTATCATGGGTATGTGCTGTATCCGTTTAAAAAATGATTACAATACGTTCATGCAACACGGACATATGTATGAGGCCTAAAGGAAGGTTCACATGAGTGTATTAAAGTCTATGGGGATCTGTGAGACACGGGTGAAACTAGGAAGACATACTTTATACTTTAGAGAGCCATCCTAGTTTCATCTCATTTTAACTGGCACATTATTAAGAGTCAATGAATAAAATAAGTTCAGACAGTCTACCAGCTTCATTGAAAAAAATCAGATGAGAAAAAAAACTAGTAACTAGGATGACACCCGAGAAAACATTAGTCAGTTTCTCTCAGATTGTAACGTATGGGTGTGTGACTCAAGCATTATACCTCTACAACTGCGATGTTACTAAGGTTTTCCTATTTTCATTTTCAGACAATGCTGACATCTTTAAAGTGATCAAGTGATCTATGCTGATGACACCCAAGTGTACACATCGTATACACATCGTCCCCTAACCTCACCCCTGACTTATTACAAAAGACCAGTGATTGTCTTTCTGCCGTCTCTAACATTATGTCCTCCCTCTATCTGAAACTGAACCAGGCAAAAACTGAACTTCTTGTGTTTCCTCCCTCTACCTATGCCCAATATTGCCATCTCCGTGTGTGGCTCCACCATTACTCCCCAGCAACAAGCCCGCTGTTTCGAGGTTATACTTGATTCAGATCTTTCCTTCTCTCCCCATATCCAATCAATCGCCCGCTCATGTCATCTACACCTCAAAAACGTTTCTAGAATTCGACCTTTTCTTACCTTTGACTCTGCTAAAACTCTTACTGACGCTCTGATTCATTCTCATCTGGACTACTGCAACTCTCTACTAATCAGTCTCCCTCTTACTAAACTTTCCCCTCTCCAATCTGTCCTAAATGAAGCAGCCAGGATCATATTCCTTACCAACTGATACACCAATGGCTCTTCCCTGTGCCAGTCATTGCACTGGTTACCCATCCACTACAGAGGTCAATATAAACTCATCATCCTCACCCACAAAGAGCTCCATGCTTCAGCACCGCCCTACATCTCCTCTCTCGTCTCAGTCTACCAACCTACCCGTGCCATCCGTTCTGCTAATGACCTAAAATTAACATCCTCAATAATCCGTACCTCCCACTCCCGTCTCCAAAACTTCTCACGTGCTGCATCAATTCTTTGGAATGCACTACCCAGGACTCTTCAATTAATCCCCAATACCCACAGTTTTAAGCGTGCCCTAAAAACGCATTTCTTTAGACTTGCCTATCACCTCACTTCACCTATCTAACTATCCCTCCCGCTCCCCCATACAAAACTTCCTTCCAAATCAGGTCCCTCGTATCTTCTGTTCACACACCCCATAACTTACTGTACTTGTTCAAATACTGGTTTGTGACTGGTTCATTTAACATTAAGTGATTACCCTTTTTATTACACTGATGGTTGACCGTACAATAAAAGCAATTGTTACCATCCACCTTTCGTGTCTCCCCTATTTCCTCATAGATAGTAAGTTTGCGAGCAGGAACCTCACTCCTCCTGATATCTGTTGATTTATGCGATTGTTATTCTGTAATGTCTTTTATTGTCTGTATAAGTCCCCTCTAAAATGTAAAGTGCTGCAGAATATCTTGGCGCTATAGAAATAAAAATTATTATTATTATTATTATTATTAAGTGAGACTGCCTGAAACAAAGATTCAGAGTATTCAATTCAAAGATTGAGTCAACTTCCCCCCTTTTTATCTGGTTTCAGGTGTGATTCTCATATTGCCAACACTTGTTACTTGACACAGGTGAGTTTGAACGAGCATCACATGTTTGAAACAAAGTTGTTTACCCACATTTTTTGAAAGGTGCCAACAATTTGTCCGGCCCATTTTGGGGGGTTTGTGTGAAATTATGTCCAATTTGCCTTTTTTCCTCTGTTTTTTTGTGTTGTTCCAATACACTCAAAGGAAATAAACATGAGTATAACAAACGTTTAATAGCAATAATTTTCTGGGAGAAATATTTCATTTTCTGGAACAATTCCAAGGGTGCCAACACTTTTGGCCATGACTGTATGTGTCTTTCTCTTTTTTTTAAATTACATCTGTCTTACATGTATTTTGGTTAACACTCCAATATATAGGTGGTGCCCGCTGCATTGTTACTTTTTGACATTTAAAGGAAATATGTCACCAGGTTCTTGCTATGTAATCTGAAAGGAAAATGATGTAGGGAGAGAGAGCCTGATTTCAGAAATGTGTCAGTTACTGGTCTGCTGGCTGACAATTTGATAATATCGCTATTTTCTCTGCTGCAGATCTACAAGTTCTCTGACTGCTGAGCTCTGTATAACCTCGCCTACACCACTGATTGACAGTTTTCTTTGTGCACAGTGCTTAATCAGAAAGTTGCCAAACAGTGGTGGGGGTGAGGTTAAATAGAGAAGGAGGACTACTTGGCACAAGACAGCTAGTCCTCTAGTGATACTCTCCTGCTGATAAAACACTAATTTTATTAAAACAGCAACACACAGCACAATAAGTGACACATTGATTGAATCAGAGTATCTGCTCCTACATCATGGTGCTCTCATATGTTATCACAAAAACCCGCTGGCAGATTCCCTTTAAACACCACTGTCACTCTATCATTGGGGCATTTTAGAAGAAGGGATGTCACTATCAGAACCCTCTATGGTGATCGCATGGCACCAAGGGGTTAGTATACAGTAAAGTAAAAATAAAAAATAAGTATTAAAAAATATTTAAAAAACTAAAAAAAATATAAGAATTCAAATCACCACCATTTCTCCCATTCCCCCATTAAAAATATAGAAATATATACAGTACAGACCAAAAGTTTGGACACACCTTCTCATTTAAAGATTTTTCTGTATTTTCATGACTTTGAAAATTGTACATTCACACTGAAGGCATCAAAACTATGAATTAACACATGTGGAATTATATACTTAACAAAAAAGTGTGAAACAACTGAAAATATGTCTTATATTCTAGGTTCTTCAAAGTAGCCACCTTTTGCTTTGATGACTGCTTTGCACACTTTTGGCATTCTCTTGATGAGCTTCAAGAGGTAGTCACCCGAAATGGTTTTCACTTCACAGGTGTGCCCTGTCAGGTTTAATAAGTGGGATTTCTTGCCTTATAAATGGGGTTGGGATCATCAGTTGTGTTGTGCAGAAGTCAGGTGGATACACAGCTGATAGTCATACTGAATAAACTGTTAGAATTTGTATTAAGGCAAGAAAAAAGCAGCTAAGTAAAGAAAAACGAGTGGCCATCATTACTTTAAGAAATTAAGGTCAGTCAGTGCGAAAAATTGGGAAAACTTTGAAAGAGTCCCCAAGTGCAGTTGCAAAAACCATCAAGCGCTACAAAGAAACTGGCTCATATGAGGACCGCCCCAGGAAAGCAAGACCAAGAGTCACCTCTGCTTCTGAGGATAAGTTTATCCGAGTCACCAGCCTCAGAAATCGCTGGTTAACAGCAGCTCAGATTAGAGATCAGGTCAATGCCACACAGAGTTCTAGCAGCAGACACATCTCTACAACAACTGTTAAGAGGAGACTTTGTGCAGCAGGCCTTCATGGTAAAATAGCTGCTATGAAACCACTGCTAAGGACAGGCAACAAGCAGAAGAGACTTGTTTGGGCTAAAGAACACAAAGAATGGACATTAGACCAGTGGAAATCTGTGCTTTGGTCTGATGAGTCCAAATTTGAGATCTTTGGTTTCAACCACCGTGTCTTTGTGCGACACAGAAAAGGTGAACGGATGGACTCTACATGCCTGGTTCACACCGTGAAGCATGGAGGAGGAGGTGTGATGGTGTGGGGGTGCTTTGCTGGTAACACTGTTGGGGATTTATTCAAAATTGAAGGCATACTGAACCAGCATGGCTACCACAGCATCTTGCAGCGGCATGCTATTCCATCCGGTTTGCGTTTAGTTGGACCATCATTTATTTTTCAACAGAACAATGACCCCAAACACACCTCCAGGCTGTGTAAGGGCTATTTGACCAAGAAGGAGAGTGATGGGGTGCTACGCCAGATGACCTGGCCTCCACAGTCACCAGACCTGAACCCAATCAAGATGGTTTGGGGTGAGCTGGACCGTAGAGTGAAGGCAAAAGGGCCAACAAGTGCCAAGCATCTCTGGGAACTCCTTCAAGATTGTTGGAAGACCATTTCCGGTGACTACCTCTTGAAGCTCATCAAGAGAATGCCAAGTGTGTGCAAAGCAGTCATCAAAGCAAAAGGTGGCTACTTAAAAGAAGAACCTAGAATATAAGACATATTTTCAGTATTTTCACACTTTTTTCTTAAGTATATAATTCCATGTAACATCCCTGACGGCGTGCTTGCATGGCTTACCATCTCCCACCATGCAAAACCGCAATCTTACCTTTCAGGCCAGGCTGCACACTTTTGCTCCAGTACCTGCTGTTTGTATGTCTCTTGTCTGCAAGCTTAGGGCGTCGGCGCTGTTGCTTTCTGATTCTTAAAGCTACAGTGTGCGCAGTCCTAATGCGTCCCCAGCCTATTGCTGTGAGTCACCGGATACTTAAACCCCCTCCACCCAGTGGGAGGTGCCTGAGCAACACTTTCTTGCAGTCTGTTCTGTGCAACTGTGAGTTGCCAGGTCCTGTCCTGACTCTAGTCTGTCAGCCACCCTGGGGGCTAAGTACCGAGGGCCTCTACCTGTACCTGTGACTTCTATTCTGTTTCCGCCACCCTGGGGGTCGAGTACCCAGGGCCGCTACCTGTATCTCTGACTCATAGTCTGTTTCCGCCACCCTGGGGGCCGAGTACCCAGGGCCGCTACCTGTATCTCTGACTTCTAGTCTGTTTCCGCCACCCTGGGGGCTGAGTTCCCAGGCTCGTTCCTGTATCTTGTTCCCGGTTCAGTTCCTGTCTGAACAGTGTCCTAGCCCGTTACCTGTTTGTCTCTATGTCTGAATCTTCCCTTTTCCTGCAGTGTCTGAACCTGCACCTAACTCCAACTCGTTGTCTCTGTACTTCTGTTTGTGAGTTTTGTGTCTACTCGCTACTTCATTGTAAGTACCTTGTGTGTATCTGGTTCTGCTTGTCCCCTTTCCCTTCCTCCATATCTACCTCCTGTGTTCTAACCATCTTCCTGTATTTTCCAGTCTGCTCCATGTGAACAGAGCCCAGTCCTGTCTGCCTGCACCTTCTGCTCTGTTCTGCTCTGCTTGTTCTGCGGTTCCGCTCTGCTTGTTCACCGCACCTGCAGTTCCGCTCCACCCTGCTTGTTCACCGCTCCGGCGGTTTTGCTCCTCTCTGCTTGTTCACCGCACCTGCGGTTTTGCTCCGCTCTTCTTGTTCACCGCACCTGCAGTTTTGCTCCGCTCTGCTGGTTCACAGCACCTGCGGTTTTGCTCCGCTCTGCTTGTTCGCCGCACCTGCGGTTTTGCTCCGCTCTGCTTGTTCACGCACCTGCGGTTTTGCTCCGCTCTGCTTGTTCACCGCACCTGCGGTTTTGCTCCGCTCTGCTTGTTCACCGCATCTGTGGTTTCACCCTGCTCTGTTTGCTCAACGTTCCGGCGGTTCTGATCTGCTTGTTCACCGCATCTGCGGTTTCGCTCTGCTCTGCTGTCCACCGCACCTGCGGCTCCGTTCCTGTGTCCCCGTCTGTACTGGTCCCTATCCTGCCTGCGTTCCTCACTGCCAGTACCCACCTGTCTGCATGCCAGCCGTGCCTGCCAGTGCCCACCTGCCTGCATACCAGCTGTGCCTGTCAATATCCATCTGTCTGCATACCAGCCGTGCCTACCAGTGCCCACCTGTCAATATGCCAGTCTAACCTGCCTGTTCCTGCATTTCCCAAGTGTGGGTCAACAGCTGTGACTGGGATCTGACCTGGAGTAGCACCTGGTCCCTCTGCCCGGTTCCTCCCTGGTTCACGGAGTCAACTGAGCCGCCGTGCGAACTTGGTCGGACCGAGTTGATACTTAGTTACGCCCCTCCAGACACTCCTCGGTTCATGGTACAGTGGGATCACTAATCACGCTCACGCCAGTCAGTCCGGGCGCGAGCGTAACATTCCACATGTGTTAATTCATAGTTTTGATGCCTTCAGTGTGAATGTACAATTTTCAAAGTCATGAAAATACACAAAAATCTTAAAATGAGAAGGTGTGTCCAAACTTTTGGTCTGTACTGTACATTTAAAAAAAATAAACATATTTGTTAGTGCCACATTTGTAAAAGTCTGCTCTAACAAACCATGGAATCAATGAACCCAATCAGAAATGGCAATCAGAAAAAAAATCAAAACATCAGGATTATGGAATTTCATTAACCTCAATTACCTAAAGAAAACAATAAAACAGATAAAAACATTTTATGTACCCCAAATTGATCAATAAAACAATCATGTCACCATACAAAAAACAAGCTCTTGCACAGCTCAGTTGATGGAAAAGTAAAAATGTCATGGGTTTTCTTCTCTGATAATTAAAAAAAAAATTCTACACTTAAATAAAAAATAATAATTATGCTATTTTGGTATCATAGTAATTGACCTGACCTAAAGAATCATGATTGAGTCATTCATACAACAGAATGAATGATGTAAAAACAAAACCCCAAAAACATGGCAGAATTGCATTTTTTTAACAATTTCACAGGGCTTAGATTTTTTTTCCGTTTTACAGTACATTGAATGTTAAAATGAATTATGTCATTAAAAGCTACAACTCGTTATTCAAAAAAAAAAAAACAAGCCCTCATGTGGCTATGTTCACAGAAAAATAAAAAATGTTATGGCTCTTGGAAGAAGTGAGAAGATAAATTAAATGGAAAAAAAATGAAAAACTGCCTGTTTTTTTAAAGGAGTTAAAATAATTGTGGTGTTAGGGAGTGACAATTGGATTGTTAGGTAAATCTAGCCCTTTTCTTTCTCAGTTTTAATACTTACAGATATGGCCTTTTGAGCCTGTGAGGAGCTGCCCACTTACTAAAGACTATGATACTTTTCCAGCAACGGACCACCATTTTTGTCAATATTATTATTGTGTATTATTAGTGATTTACTTGATATGTTTTATATAGTTCTGCTTACTTGTCAGTATGTAAGATTCACTTGTAAAATGTCCAGCATTCCACTAATCTCATCTTTATCTCAGGAGTCCATTGTTTCAACAGCCAATAATCTCATTAGGTAAGTGTAGATTGAGATACAGTGGAACCGTCACCACAGAGTGTCTTACATGCAGTCTCAGATGAAGGCTTCTAGAATATTCTTCATTGTTTTAGGGAACAGTGAATGTTTAAGGGGGAGGGTGTGATCACTTCTGACCTGGGAGGGGACTGATCCTAGTGGAAGAAAGTGGAGAGATGTTTTAGAGAGTTGTGTGGAAGGATTGAAGGAAGAGGATGGAGACCGTGGACTTGGAAGGATGGATGGATAAACATGTTACCATTATGGATTATGTCGTTTGGATTTACACTTTCTTAAAAGGACTGCTACTACTGAACACCTGTGCTTTCATCGTTTTATCTGCCGTCTAGAGGATCATGGACTGTGGCTACAGACTATACTGGCTTGAGATACGAAATCTGTGGGCCAACCAAAAGTTGGGAAACAGTGAGTATGGCCTTATACAAAGCCAGTGGAACTACTGAACCCAGATTGGGAACTTGAGGACTGAGAGAACTGTATTTGGCCATTTACCTGGAATTGCTTTATTAACATGGCTGTGATCAATAAAATATTGTTGCATCGTTAACCTGCCTAGGTGATTACTTACAACCCACAACCTCAGATCTCCACAGAGCCCTAAACACATTCCAGAAAATGATGATGCTTTATAACTTTTCTATGTCAGTGCGTCTGTGTATTCCTCAGAGCTAAAATAAATTGAAATGTTATGTTTTTATGATACAAAAAGAGCACGGTAAATATATAATAAGTAGCTTGATATCCTGTGTTTCCAAAATTGCTCAAGATGTGTGTGCAAAATAGCTTCTTTTCTTAGGTAAAATAAAAACAGAATTATAAAGATCCATTCTGTTAAGTTGGGCAAAACTTTCATAATTGAAAGACATTACTCTTTAATGATCATAATGTTTTTTTTACAGCCTGGCAAATGAAGAGTTTTCAAAATTATATTTTATTTCACAAACACAGTTTGAGGTTAAGAGTGAACTGTAAAATGTCTAGTTACAAATCAATATAGAAAAATGCATAAAGAAACCATCATCTTTTACAGAGCTGTTTGTAGTAAGTATATTTTTCCTCGATAAAGGAAGTTAGATTTAGTAACATAGAACCCAGCAAGTCTTCCTAGAGTGGTGCATTTTCGCTCAGGAAGCATTGACTAGAATGTATATTAAGGACATCAGGTCCTATTTTTCAAGCTGAGAGAATTCAGGTTAACTATAAACTTGTAATGTAAGGCATTTTAAGGTTTTAAAAACAGAAAAAAGGCTGAAATGGTATTCCACTGTGGTTTGTGCCATTTATCAAATATATTTAATATATTTTCTAACATGTTTATCCTGCCATTGATTTTTTAAACCCCCAAAGTATAGATGGACGATTGTAAGGATAGATAGATAAAATAAATAGAAAATTAAAAGTGCAATTTCATGCAAAAATATTGGTGCAATACCCCCAAAGTTACCTCTTGTATGCAAATCCAAAAAATTGGGGCAGCACTCCAAAGTCAGAGGGTGAGAAAATGAATTTTAATCAGCCCATGTGACGATGTGGTTCAAAATGACAGAGTCTTTCTTAAAGGGAATCTGTCTCCCCATTTGAGCATTTTTAGCTAATAATATGGGCATACAGGTTGTATAAAGCTGAAACTAGTCATGCCTATATGCCTCCTTGATGATGCCTTTAATGATGTTCATTAAAAGTTATCTGCTTTAGTTTTGATCATCCAGGCTATAATAAAGTGTATAATCATGTACTTAATTGACACCTTCATACATATTCTAATTAAACATACATTTGGTACTTTGAAATTTCTGTTATAGAACTGAAATTTCACCAAATGGGCTAATAAAGAGTCCAGTTTTGTGCACCAAAAACACTATTTTTTTCTGGAGAGCTGCCTCTCTTTATTAGATAGGTTGATAGTTAAAATTGTAAAAAATATATTGCAGCTCCAATGAAAGTGGCAAAACTCCCATTTCAAAAAGGTGGATAATTATATTTATTCCAAGCCTGTACCAAATACCATTTTTCAATATGTTGAAATGGGAGTACTGCGATTTTTCATTTGATTGATAAGTAAGGTATGCATGTCATTTATTGACTGTAGTGAGAAATATATGATCACATTGTATCTGCTATTGCTTAAAGCACTACTCAAGCGTTTTTTTTTTTATTTCACCACTGGAGTCGTGCCTAAAATCCAAGTCCCCTGCCCTCTGTCTGATACTCACCTTCTGGCACTTTCATTTGTTTTTGCCGCTGTTCTGTTCCATCTCATGCAGTTTGTGACCTGTCGGGGGACCCAGTATTTGTTGGAGCAAGCCGAAGGTCACTAATCAATGTAAGTCTATGAGAGACTCATTTTGGCTCTCATAGACTTACATTGAGATCCTGAAGCTGCGCTCACACGATGGTGCCACGGGACCGGAGCGCCACTGAAAAACAGTATATGACTGGGGTCCGGGGACTTACTTTTAAAGCACTACTCCAGCGGTGGAAAAAAAAACGCTGAAGTGATGCTTTGAAGTGAAGAAGCCAGCCTCAAACTTAGTTTTCTTGGATTGGTAAGAGGAAATGATCCACATAGGGTTGGCTTTTAGCAGTTCTTAGAAATCTTGATGTACTAGGAGGTTGCATTTTAAGTACTCTGGTGGCTAAGTTTGACCCTAAAAGATGCACAGTCTGCCCTAAATGTTTCACTTACCTGCTTTCTGCTGATCTGGAGATCCATTAACCCAGATGCCTGCAGAAATATTCAGATTGTCATGTTAAGATTGTCATGACCCACCAAGAATCTGTGTAGGATTTAAAACTATATGGTGGGAACTTCCAATCTGGGCAAAAGCTGGATATTCAGCGATCACTTTACACAAAAGTTTGTCTTGAAGTGATACAACAGTGGAATAAAGAGCAGGCTTTTTAAAGCAACAGTTTTAGGAAATATTGTTAGCATTGCTTCTATTTCCTTTGTGGTAGATCAACTCACTCAGCTACATATACAGGTAGACACAGGAACACTGTATCTTTAAATCTTTCACTGGTTTATTAAAAGTACTGCATAAACCAGTGCAATGTTAGCAAAACAAACACGGCCTTCCCAGCCTAACAGGAAAAACATAACATATGGCACAGTCTTTGTTGCTATGGGAATTCGCCCGCTTCAGTAACAAACAACACAAGGTTCAGCTTTCCTTAACATGAAAACACAGTTTCAGTGCTTGCACCTCCGGCCCACCCAACATTGAATGCACTATAAGGCTGGGTATTTATCATCTGGACTCCTCCCACTCTACAACTGTTCAATCAACCTAGCACGAAACATGGCCTATTAACCCCTCTCAGGACTTAGTGTGCTGGAGCATTTTCCTAAGTTTATATTACTGAAGCTAACAACCTCAGTGCTACATGTCTCCCTGCCAGTACTTTGCCAGTGACTTCATCACACTTTATATAAAAAAAGCTTAGCTCATATATCACATAATGGGTTACTAATTGTAGCCATTCATAGACAGTAACAAGATGCTAATGGCAGTACAAGGACACAGCACACGCTTGCAAGTAAAAAACAAGGTTACATTAACAATAAAGCCATATTGACTTGCAAATAACTGCAGAATAATCATGTTTGTTGTATTTCTTTATCATAAAATGATCTCCTTACATATTCCATAGCCTCTGCAGCTTTAACAAAGCACAATAAAGGTTTGATCTATATATCTCCATAGATACCTAATACTGTAAAACTGACTATTCCCAGGCTTTGTAGATGTAATCTGATCAAAATGAAGAAATAAATATGCAGGTTATAAAGAAATGTATGTACTTTCCAAGTGCAACGGTCTAGCTACAGATTCAGAATGCAGCATTAGTTCCCATAACATTAAAAGTCAAGAGAATCTCTCTGCAGCTGTATCTCAGTAAATGCAACATTGGATTAGATTAACAAACCATTTTATTATCGTTGGTCATATAAGTGCAGTAGTGTTTCTTTATTAGAGCATTCATGACTTAAATAGACACAGGATCATAACAAAGTCTTTGGTGACTCCAGAACAAACTATGTTCAGCACCACCATCGATCTGTTAGGGAAGTGGATAAAGGACAATAGAACAGCCATAAAATTGCCTAAACAATGGTCACTTATTGTACCTAAAATATCACTATACAGTGCATAAATACACAACACAAAAAATAGGAGAATACTTAAATGACACATCAGATTTCAGAGAATGATTCAAGTTTTAAATCTTTACTGATATAAATGTTTTAGTTTATAACAAAATGACGTATCAATTTGCAATGGAAGCCAAAATCATCAACACATTAAAGGCTGGTTTCCAAATCATGTTCCTGTAAGCACTCCCCTTAACGACTGGGTATGCTCTTGATGAGACGACGGACAGTGTTCTGTAGGAACTTCTCCCATATATGGATAGGGGCACTCAGGTCCTGGACAGTGTGTGGCGCTTGATAGAGTTGGATGCACAGATACATAAAGTTGGATTTAGAACTGGATAACTTGAGGGCCTGTCAACAACATCAATGTCTTTGTCATCCAGGAATTGCCTACATACTCTGGCCAAACAAGGCAGGGCATTGTCCTTCACCAGGAAAAACCCAAGGCCCACTGCACCAACGTAAAGTATGACAGTGGCTCTGAGGATTTCATCCTGATATCTAACAGCAGTCAGAGTAGTGTTGGCTATCAAGTGGAGCTTTGTGCGACCCTCCAATGGAATGCCTACCCATGCCTACTCATCCCTAAGCTAGTCATAACATAATGGATGATGCTGTAGGCAGCATAAGGTTCACCATTGCGACTCCAGGCTCTTTCATACTTGATAATTGTGAACCCAGACCCCTTTGGGAAGAGAACAGGGCACTAATGATGAATCTGTCAATTCTGTTGTTCTCTAGTGAATGCCAGCTGCACCATGGATTGTGAGCATAAGTCTCACTTCAGAACACTGGGTACTCATGCCTTCCTCAAGGAGTTTGTTTCTGACAGTTTGGTCAAAAATATGTTCACCTGTGGAGATCATTTTGCAGGGCACTGGCAGTGCTCCTCCTATTCCTGCTCAGATAAAGGAGAAGAAACCGCTCCTACTGCTGGGTTGATGTCCTTCTACTGCCCTGTCTGGCTCATCTTATGTAATAGCCATGAAGGAAAGAGAAAAAAACAGACAAGGCACCTTGCGCAGGTCAAATGGAACAACGCCAAGCTCAGTGGTTGATTCCCTCACCTGGGTGGGTTATGCGATTCCAGGCACAACACTGAGAAAGGCAGTGCTCCACCCGCTATCCCGTCCATGGATCCAGAAATATGACCAGAAAAAAGGAAAAAAAACTAGGGCTATGGATAGTACTGTCAAAGGTGTGGTACAATCTGATACCACTGAGGAATAATCTTACAAAAGAATTTTGTAACGCCGGCATTCCTACACGCTCTCCCTCTTCCCTGACAGGGACGCTGGCTCACTCACCGCCGTGACCCCCATCCCAGACTTCCTCCTCCTTCCGGGTCTGTGAGCACCTATGGTGCGCACATGGTGCGCAGATCCCCAGGCACTGGGCGCACACTCCCTGTCTCTTAAAGTGGCCGTGTGCCTTCCTAAAGTGTCCCCAGCCAATAGCAGGAGGACACTTACTATTTAGGGCACCTCCTACATGGAGGTGCCTGAGCAACATTGTATGTGTGTCACTAACATGCTTGATAGTTCCCAGGTCCCACTGCTCATATCCAGTATACCTGCCTATCAGCCGTGCCAGCCTGCATATCAGCTGTGACCGCCTGCCTAAAATCTGTGCCCGCCTGTCTGTTTATCAGCCGTGCCCACCTGCCTGTCTATCAGCCGTGCCCGCCTGCCTGTCTATCGCTGATCAGCCATGCCCGCCTGTGCTGGCCAAGTCTACTATTCCTGGCCGTTCCTGCCTCCTGTCCTTTGGGGGTCAGCTGCCATCCACTCGAGGTCAGTCCTGGTGTAGCATCTGGTTCCGCCTCCCTCATCTCTGTTCGGATCATGGTATCATCAGCTGCCGTGCATTCGAGGTCAGACTTGGTGAGGTACCCAGTCACGCCCCTCCAGGCTCTCCTCGGTTCAGGGCTCAGTGGCTCCATCACCCTGCCCGTTACAAACTCTATTGAATACTACGCGTTTCAGAGCTGATCTAGCTCCTTCTTCAGGCAAGTTATACAGAAAAGAAAAGTGTTAATAGCCCAAGAATGGCTGCAAATTGTAATAATCAGTGAATTGCAAAAGTGCTTGTTCTTACAAGCACACAAGCACTATCCAGCAATATCCATCTATGAGGATAGGAATAACACTTTAAGTGTTCCCTTAAAGGAAATCTGTCAGCAGGTTTTTGCTATGTAATCGGTGTACAGTATAAGGTAAGGGTTTAGACACAGACTTGAACAATGTGTCATTTATCAAGCTGTGTGTTGTTGTTTACTTACACTGTAGGTTTTATCACTAGGACATTATCATTGCTGTGACTAGCTGTCCCACTCTTGCAAGTTTGACTCCACCCCCTCCTGTAATAAGCAGCTCACTGTCTATAGCTATGTACACTGAGAGCCTGATGTGGGAGGGGGAAGCTTTCTTAACTTTGCTGCATTGCTAAATCTAAAAACTTTGATTGTGTCAGAACTGCTGCACCCGGTAAACTAAGTTATACATCCTTGGATTCAGGGTCTCTTTGCCTACATCATGCTGCTCTCAAATGAGGTAGCAAAAACCTTTTGACAGATTCCCTTAAGCTTTTTGAGCAGTGTATTATCCCATCGAATGTTATGATGCAGGGAATCAGCAAGCTTCTAGGGAGAATGGCTAGAGTGGGCTGCACACCTTAGAGCCATGATGGTGAAAAACCCTAAATGATGAGGCCCTGAAGCAATTTTAATATAATATGACACCGAAAATAGATAACATGTACTAAATATTGGTATTACATTGTATTATAGACACTTTTCTGATTTGGGCACTAAATATATAAAATCTAATTTGCAAATTAGTACTGAAACCTTCGTGAGTGCACAACATGCATCTCCTGTGCTTGCTGTTGGTGCCACTTTTGTTTCCTTAGTTCCAGAACTTATAGAAAGGGAATTTACAGGATAAGCATAGGGCTTTGGAAAGGACTGTACAGCCATTGTTTTACAGCCATCTATGCCCTCCCATCTTTGCATTGCTGGTCTCATTGACAAATGCAATATATAAAGTCAAGAGTCAAGACCTATGCTAAGATTAATCCTAACCACCTAGATTATATCGAGAACACTTTTAATAGCAACTGCATGGCAGAAGTATGTAGCAATTGTTTAACACTGTATGAGGGTGTTTATTTAGACATTGGGCTATATACATTATGTTATTTTACAGTATACAGCTGTGGTGGCACTGTTTAGCATTTTATTTGACTGTTTGCAATCGTCATTTTGCAATATGTGGCCAATACATGTATTTGAGATATCAGTTATCAAAATTATGAAAATGGCAATCAGACACTTTATAGTACAGTTAGATGCAACATATTTTGGCTTTAGATGCAACATGTATAATAGTAAGGTGTAAAAGGAAGGTAACTCACATGACAACATCCTGTATACGTAGGCCCTGAATACAGGTATTCTCTTTTAGTTTTATTTGAAGTACCTACTTATAACCATCCAATGGATTTCTCTATTAATCCATTTCTGGGGTCTCTATGTTGGTGAAACAGGACAGAATCTGAGAGCAAGGATGAGTTCTCATCGACACACAATTACAAATAAAAAAAAACATCTACTTGTGGCTAAATATTTCTGTGGTCCAGGACACTACACAAACAATATGAAAGTTGTCATATTAAAAGGCATCAAATCAGGAAAATACTGAAGGGTCTGGGAATATAAATTTATGACAGTCTTTGATACAAGCAGTGGTTTCCTTCACTAGATGCGGCGATCAGAATACACCACATGTGCAGTATCTCCCGTGGCCATCACTTTTCCTCAATGCCGGAAGCATGCACATTTACTTCACTACGTCATTGGTGTGACATCACCTGATCCCTCCTCCTCACCTTTTTTAGCTTTTTCTTCTTCCTGTGTCGGCACACTGTCCACTCTTCAGAGCACCGACTGCCACACCTTACAGATAATTCTTTCACCATACTCCTTCACATGGTGTTCTCTGTGGCCAAGTTTTACTATCTATTATTCTCCTAAACTTATGGTTATTTTCATCATCAATGAGATCCATGATTTCATCATCCAAATGAGATTTTCCTGCACTGAACTAAAAATTCTTCATATACGCCTGCCTTTTCCACATATTGCTTCTCCTCACTCCTTTTTCTTTTTTCTTCTTTTTTTTCAATTTCTTTCTTTATTCTCTTTTTCTTTTTTCCTTTTTCCCTTTTTTTTTTTTTCCCTTTTTCTTTTTTTTTCTCTTTTCTTTTCTTATCTTGCCTCTTCCTTATTGTTATATATTCCCTTTCCTCTTGTATCATTTTTTCCATTTCTAGCCCTCTTGCCTCACTCTGTTTTGCTCCCTCTATTTTGTATATTCAACATTTCCTCTTTCTCTGGGGTTTCCCATTTGACTCATGCAATGATATCTGTTCCAATTGTTTTACAGAGATATATTGCTCGCAGTTTGAGCCCAGAATATTCAGCACTAGTGATGAGCGAGCACTAAAATGCTCGGGTGCTCGACCTGAGCAACAAGCCCAATGTAAGTCTATGGGAAACTCGAGCATTTTTCAGGCGGTTCCCCCCAGCGGTCTGCAGAGGGCCTAAAAATTGCCCAAATCGATGGGAACAGTGCTCAAATGACATGGGAACAGCATGGGGAAGACCCCTGGAAGCATTTCTGACTCACAGGTCACTGCTGTCAACAACGTTGTCAGAGTATTACGCCACTTTTACGGACTCACAATAAAACATACAAAAACAAAACCAAAATGGATTTTCCTGGGAAATATATTAAGGAACATCCTTTCCAGGGTAAAGACTTGTATATAAGGTTAAATAAATAACCAAAACCAAAAATACTCCTCCACACCTTGGGCTTTGTTCACACGTAGTGCTTTTGATGCGTTTTTGCACTTTTGCATTGCTTTCAACCAAGACAAATGCATTCACTGGGAAATGTCATTTTAACATTTTGCAACCTTATTTGGCCATGTGGTGTGTGACACATGATCAGACACATGCATACAGTGCTGAAAAGACATGGGAACAGCATGGGGAAGACCGCTGGAAGCATTTCTGACTCCCTGGTCACTGCCTAAAAGTGTGCCCATCATAAGTGATCCTTGGCACATGTAAAGATGCCTCCCGCCATGCACCTGTTGTTGAATACTTGCAACAATCACCGTCCATGTCCTTGTCCCAGTGCAGTGTTCAGTTGTCCCTACCCCATTCCTTGGAATGCAAGCGCAAATATGCAGCCAGCCACCCACCCACCCACAGGCTGCAATACTATACTGCCAAATTTTTGACAGCTGCTTGCACTTGAAATGTGGCCTTTTAGGCTCGTGGAGGCGGAAGCTTTTCATAACCTCATGCCAGCGGCGGCCGAGTGTCCATACTCGGTCCCCAGCAGCCACTGTTTCTCCCGGTGTCGTCTCCGCCTTCCACAAGCACGGGTCCCACAACATTAGCCGTGCCCTCCCCAGTGCACTTACTGGGAAGGACCGCCTAACCACAAACACGTGGACAGGTGAATGTGGCCAGGGATGGTACAGAGGCAGTCCACAGCTTTTTTTGCCGAGTTGTATTTCACCACAGCCATATTCTTTAGTTTGGTGAAAGGACTTGGGAAACCATATCTACCCAGCTGTCATTTCTCCCAGGAAGTCCTCTAAAGCTGCTTTCACTTGAAATGAGGCAGAAGCTTTTCATAACCTCATGACGACGGCGGCCGGGTGTCCATACTTGGTCCCCAGCCGCCACTATTTCTCCCGGTATCGTCTCCGCCTTCCACAAGCGGTTTAAGAAATAACATGCATAAGCAAGTCCGATCCACATTAAAAAAGCAGCCATAGAGTGTCCGGGAACCTTCCCCCACACTTTTCTTAGCCAGAGCTGCTTCTTGGCAGGGATGGACGGGCCCACCAGAGAACCGGAGACTCCTCCGGTGGGCTCTGGCTTCTCCTTCAGGAGAGTTCATAGTGCCGAGGTGAGGCCATGATAATGATAGAGGCCACCATCTGCTTAGTTTTTTGTTACTTGGAATGCAAGCGCAAGTATGCAGCCAGCCACGCAACACAGGCCACAACACTAAAATGCCAGATTTCTGGGCAGCTTCTTACACTTGAAATGTGGCCTTTTAGGCTTGTGGAGGCGGAAGCTGTCCACAATCTTATGGCGGCGGCGACCGGGTATCCATACTCAGTCCCCAGCTGCCATTACTTTTCCCGGTATCGTCTCCGCCTTCCACAAGCACGGGTCCCACAACATTACCCATGCCCTCCCCAGTGCACTTACTGGGAAGGACCGCCTACCCACAAACACGTGGACAGGTGAATGTGGCCAGGGACGGTACGGAGCCAGTCCACAGCTTTTTTTTGCTGAGAGTTGTATTTAGCTCGGTGAAAGGACTGGCATAGAGGGAAACTGTATCTACTCTGGGTGTCATTTCTCTGTCACCAGGTTCCGTCTATTGTCACACATGACCATGCCTGGCTGTATGTTCAGCGGTGAGAGCCACAGATCAGGCTGCTGTGTTACAGCTTTCAACAACTCTTCAGCGCTGGGCGGTTTGTCAATTAAGGATTAAGCATGTTATCTTCAGCACAGCCTGTTGCGCTTGGCCAAGGCAGTGCTGCAGTGCTGTCAGCTTGTGACTGATGTGGTGATATCTGAGATGGAGGAGGAGGTGCAGGAGCTCAACAATGTGAGGTTAAATTGGTGACGCTGTTTCTTATACTAAGGAAAGATCCTATTGTTTAGGGGTTTTTTAAATTATTTTTCAAGACAAATGCATTCACCGGGAAATGTAATTTTAACATTTTACAACCTTATCTGGCAATGTGGTGTGTGAGACATCATCAGACACATCTTCTTTTATTTATGATGGAGGGACTCTGAAAGTCATAAAGTCTATTTTTATAGGGCCATCAGACGGTCCTTACTATTCTTAAAAGGCCAGCAGTCGGGCTTCACTATTGTTAGAGAGCCATCAGCCGGCTATGCTTTGTTGTTCCCATTATTAACAAGTGGGTCTCCTATACTGTTATTACGTATCCAGTGACTGCAAGGGCTACCAAAAATTTGGACCCAACCCAATACCCCTTTGAAGAGACATAGAGGAGGGTCTCAGTAAAAAAAATGTTCCCATTATAAAGGAGCGGGACTCCTATAGTGGTAATGCCCATGCTGTGACTGCAAGGGCTGCCAAAATTTGGGAAAAACCCCACTAAGAATTTAAAGATACATAGAGCAGGGCCACAGTAACGACAAATTCCCATTAGAAAGGAGAGAGTCTGCTATACAGTTATAGGGTATGCAGTGAGTCCAAAGGCTGACCAATTATAGGAAAAACCCCACTAAGAATTTAAAGACACATACAGCAGGGCCACAGTAACAAGTACGACATGTTCCCATTAGAAAGTAGAGGGTCTGCTATGCAGTTATAGGGTATGCAGTGAGTCCAACGGCTGACCAATTTTAGGAAAAACCCCACTAAGAATTTAAAGACACAAAGAGTAGGGCCACAGTAACAAGTGCGACATGTTCCCATTAGAAACGAGAGGGTCTGCTATGCAGTTATAGGGTATGCAGTGAGTCCAACGGCTGACCAATTTTAGGAAAAACCCCACTAAGAATTTAAAGACACAAAGAGTAGGGCCACAGTAACAAGTACGACATGTTCCCATTAGAAACGAGAGGGTCTGCCATGCAGTTATAGGGTATGCAGTGAGTCCAATGGCTGACCAATTTTAGGAAAAACCCCACTAAGAATTTAAAGACACAAAGAGCAGGGCCACAGTAACAAGTACGACATGTTCCCATAAGAAAGGAGATGGTCTGCTATGCAGTTATATGGTATGCAGTGAGTCCAACGGCTGACCAATTTTAGGAAAAACCCCACTAAGAATTTAAAGACACAAAGAGTAGGGCCACGGTAACAAGTACGACATGTTCCCATTAGAAAGGAGAGGGTCTGCTATGCAGTTATAGGGTATGCAGTGAGTCCAACGGCTCAACAATTTTAGGAAAGGCCCCACTAAGAATTTAAAGACACATAGAGCAGGGCCACAGTAACGACAAATTCCCATTAGAAGGGAGAGAGTCTGCTATACAGTTATAGGTTATAGGGTATGCAGTGAGTCCAAAGGCTGACCAATAATAGTAAAAACCCCACTAAGAATTTAAAGACACATAGAGCAGGGCCACAGGAACAAGGTATGACAAATTCCCATTAGAAAGGAGAGAGTCTGCTATACAGTTATAGGGTATGCAGTGAGTCCAACGGCTGACCAATTTTAGGAAAAACGCCACTAAGAATTTAAAGACACATAGAGCAGGGCCACAGTAACAAGGCACAACATGTTCCCATTAGAAAGGAGAGGGTCTGCTATACAGTTATAGGGTATGCAGTGAGTCCAACGGCTGACCAAATTTAGAAAAAAAAACACTAACAATTTAAAGAGACATAGAGCAGGGCCAAAGTAACGACAAATTCCCATTAGAAAGGAGAGATTCTCCCATAGTGTTGGCCTATGTAGTGAATGCAAGGGCTGCCAAAAATTTGGAGGCACGTCAATGCCCCTTGGAAGAGACATGGAGGAGAGCCTCATAAAAAAATGTTCCCATTAGAAAGGAGCGGGCCTCCTATACTTGTAATGCCCATGCACAAGTGTATGGGCAGACAAACATTTACCCCTGGGGGGTATACATGAACATATAAAAAAAAAATTTACGGGCATCATAAACACCCTTTAAATAAATTATGTGGGTGTTGCATCACGGACCACGGTCACCCTGGTGATATGGTGGTAGAGGATGAGGGGAAGGAGGAGGACAAGAGCAAATAGCCAAAATCAGGAAGTGTATACCCATGTGTGGGAGTGAAAAGGTGTATGGGAATACACCTCCCAAGAAAATACACTGTATTTGAGTTTATGTTATGCTGCTATCATTCAGTGGTGTTGAGAAGTCTGGCCCAATCCAGCCCTTGTTCATTTTTATAAGAGTCAGCCTGTCAGCATTTTCAGTTGACAGGCGGATGCACTTATCAGTTATAATTCCACCAGCGGCACTAAAACCCCCTCTGATAAAACGCTGGTGGCAGGGCAGGCCAGGACCTCCAAGGCATAGAGGGCCAGTTCATTCCACGTATCCAGCTTGGATACCCAATAATTATAAGGCACAGAGGAATCACGGAGGACATTGGTGTGGTCGGCAAGGTACTCCCTCAGAATCTTCCAAAACTTTACACTCCTTGTGAGAGTACCCCGCGCCTCAGGGCCTGTGCGATGGGAGGGTCTGAGAAAACTCTCCCAGAACTTTGAAAGTGTTCCCCTGCCTCTGCTGGATTGAAGTTGTGTCTCTCTCGCCTGTACTCCTTGGTTGTCCAACGAAGTGTGCCCTCAGCCGCCAGCGTTTTCAGATTGGAATTTTTTAATGGTTCCGCAACAAGGGCCTTCTAGTACAGCCTCATTTTTGTAGACCTGTCCGCCTCAGGAATAAGAGATATAAAGTTCTCCTTGTAGAGTGGGTCTAGAAGTGTCACCAACCAGTCATGGGAAAGGCAGCGTAACATAAACTCAGCCATGCGTGCCAGACTACTAACAGGCCAGACTTACGTTCCCTCACCAAGAGGATGACTGACCATGCTCTCCTCCTCTTCCTCCTCTCTGTCCTCTGGCCATCCACGCTGAAAAGACGGTATGACAGCTGTGAAGGTAGCACCGTCTATAGTGCATGAAACTAGCCCCAGTCCTTCCTCCTCCTCTTCCTCATTGTCACCCAGTCCACATTGGGATGAAATGAGGCTTGGCTGTGTGTAATCACTCTGTATGGTTCCTTGCTCTATCTTATCGTGCTCCGCCTGCAATGCATCCTCTTTCATTGTGAGCAGAGAGCGTTTCAGAAGACAGAGAAGCGGGATGGTGATGCTAAATATGGCGTCATCGCCGCTCACCATCTTGGTGGAGTCCTCAAATTTTTGGAGGATGGTACATATGTCTGACATCCATGTCCACTCCTGAGGTCTTATGCATGGAGTCTGAACTGAATACCGACGGCCTTGTTGATGCTGGTACTCAACAACTGCCCTCTTCTGCGCACAAATCCTTCCCAACATTTGCAGTGTAGAGTTCCAACGCGTAGGGACATCACACACCAGTCTGTGAGCCGGAAGCTGCAAACGCTGCAGAAACACGGCAAGGGCGACAGAAGCTGTTGCTGACTTTCTAAAATGGGCACACAGGCGGCGTACTTTAACAAGCAGATCCGGCAGCTCCGGGTAGGATTTGAGAAACCGCTGAACCATGAGGTTAAGCACATGGGCCAGGCATTGTATGTGTGTGAGCTCGCCTCACCTCAAAGCCGACACCAGGTTCCGGCCATTGTCACACACGACCATGCCTGTCTGTAGGTTCAGCAGTGTGAGCCACAGATCTGCCTGCTCTTTCAGACATGTCCACAACTCTTCAGCATTATGCGGTTTGTCACCTAAGCATATTAACTTCAGCACAGCCTGTTGCCGCTTGGCCAAGGCAGTGCTGCAGTGCTTCCAGCTTGTGACTGATGTCATTTTGGAGATGGAGGCTGAAGAGGAGGAAGAGGAGGCTGAGGAGGATGAGGTGCAGGAGCTGTAGACCGTGGCGGCAACCCTGATTGTCCTTGGCGTCGGGAGGACGTGCTCCGTCCCAAGGTCCGACTAGGTCCCGGCTTCCACTATGTTAACCCAGTGTGCCCTCAGTGAGATGTACCATCCCTGCCCACAAGCACTTGTCCACATGTCCGTGGTTAGGTGGACTTTCCCAGTAATGGCGTTGTTGAGGGCTCGGCTAATGTTTTGGGACACGTGCTTGTGTAATGCGGGGACGGCACACCGGGAGAAATAGTGGTGGCTGGGGACCGAGTATCGAGGGATGGCCGCCGCCATCAGGTTGCAGAATGCTTCCGTTTCCACAAGCCTAAAAGGCGACATTTCAAGCATAAGCAGTCGTGAAATGTGAGAATTTAGTAGTGTGGCCTGTGGGCCGTTGGCTGCATATTTGCGCTTGGGTTCCAAGGACTGGGGTATGGACAACTAAACGCTGCGCTGGGACAAGGACATGGACGTGCTTTCTGATGATGTTACTTGAGAGTGCGCAATTATAGGTGCAGGGCAGGAGGCATCTACGCATGCACCATGGACAGGGGATTGACTTGCATGCACAACAGCGAAAGAAGCAATGGTGCCACCTGCAGACACTGTTCCTGGACCCTGGGGTTCGGCCCACATGTTGCAGCCATGTGCCTGATCACGCTGGTGGTGGTCAGGCTGGTCGTTTTGCCACCCCTGCTGATGCTGGCCTGGCAGGTGGTGCAAATGGCCTTTTTGGGGTTATCGGCACAGTCTTTAACCACTTTACAGCCTGTGCTGTATTAGTACGCACAGGCTGTAATCCCCTGGATCAGTGAGGGCTCGGTCACTGAGCCCACACTGAACCGGGCACATGTCAGCTGATTCTTACAGCTGACATGTGCCCGCAACAGCCGCGGGTGGAATCGCGATCCACCCGCGGCTGTTAACATTTTAAATGCTGCTGTCAATCTCTGACAGCGGCATTTAACAGCACCGGAAGGGCGTCACTTACCCCGCCCATCGGTGACCCCGTCACGTGATCGTGGGTCACCGATGGGTGGGCATGACAACCCTGGGTCTGCTGCAGACTCCAGTGGTTGTCATGAGCGGGTTGCTATGAGCGCCACCTAGTGGTCGGCGCTCATAGCACAGGACCATTTCTGCTACATACAGGTGATCTGCTGATCATCTGTATGTAGCAGAGGTGATTAGACAAGTGCTGCTTCTAGTCTCCTATGGAGACTATAGACGCAAGCAAAAAGTGAAAAAAACATGTTTTTAAAAATATTAAAAAAATTAAAAAAAATATAAAAGTTTAAATCACCCCCCTTTCCTCCCATTCAAAATTAAATTAATAAAAAAAAAAACTACATACATATATTTGGCATTGCCGCGTTCAGAATCGCCTGATCTATCAATATAAAAAAAGAATTAATCCGATCGGTAAACGGCGTAATGAGAAAAAAATTCTAAACGCCAGAATTACGTTTTTTGGTCACCACAACATTGCAATAAAATGCAATAAAGGGCGATCAAAACATCGGATCTACCCCAAAATGGTATAAATTAAAACTTCAGCTCAGTGCGCAAAAAATAAGCCCTCACCTGGCCCCAGATCCCAAAAAATGGAGACGCTATGGGTCTTGGAAAACGGCGCCTTTTTTTTTTTTAACAAACTTTGGAAATTTTTTTCACCACTTAAATAAAAAAGAACCTATACATGTTTGTAACTAGTAATGACCTGGAGAATAATAATGCAGGTCAGTTTTAGCATTCAGTGAAAGTGGTAAAAAAAAATTAAAAAAAACATCTGTGGTATTGCACTTTTTTGCAATTTCACCCCACGTGGAATTTTTTTCCCGTTTTCCGGTACACGATATGGTAAAACTAGTAATGGCGTTGAAATGTACAACTTGTCCCGCAAAAAATAAGCCCTCACACGGCCATATTGACCAAAAAATAAAAACGATATGGCTTTGGGAACAAGGGGAGCAAAAAACGAAAATGCAAAAACGGAAAATCCCAGGATTGCGAAGGGGTTAAAAAACAACCAGACTCGGGAAGACCTAACAGTTGTACTGGCAACTTCCTTCGTGTTGGTGTTACTGGGAATGGTTGCCTGCCTTCTGTCTGAGGCCACCACACTGCTTCTTCCTGTCTGTTGGGGTGCTCTGCCTCCCTCCTTCTGTGTGCTGCTGTCCTCGCTCTGCATGTCCTCCTGCCAGGTTGGGTCAGTTACTATATCATCCACCACCTCGTCTTCCGAACCCTGGTCCTCCTCCTGACTTTCTGGCAATTGTGTCTCATCATCGTCCACCTCTTGTGACACTTTCCCACCGTCGCCTTCATGTGACCGTGGCAGCTCAAATATTTGGGCATCGCTACACGCGATCTCCTCTTGCCCTGCTTCAAGTGGACTGGGCGAGAGGCCCGAATCTATAAATGGAAAAGTGAACAGCTCTTCAGAGTGTCCAAGGGTGGGATCAGTTGTCTCCGGGCACTCGGCATGGTGGGGGAAGGAGGATCAGGGTGAGGAATATGCGGTCCAGACTCACGGCTACTGAGACTTGACCGTGTGGAAAACAGGTTGGTGGTGGTGGCTAAGTCACTGGAAGCAGTATCCGCTATCCAACCAACAACCTTTTGACACTGCTCTGGGCTCAATAGTGGTGTGCTGCGGTCCCCTAGAAATTGGGACAGGAAGGTCAGGCGAGAAGATGTGGGTGTTTGTTGTGGCACAATTTCAGCTTGCCCATGGCCTTGTCCTCGGCCTCTGCATGCACCATCACCATCATATACAGTTACCCGTCCCTTGCCACGTGCCTTGCCCATTTTAAATGGAGAACAGTATCTTCCACGCTCACTACAAATGACTGAGTTTGGAACGAACTTATATGTGATCCGTGTGATGGAGAAAACAGAGTTTTAAATACCTGGCCTGTAGGTAAGTAGTTTGAACAGCAAACTGCTGTGAATTGCTTCACTGACACACTAAAGGGAATTTTTAATGGAGGCCAGAAATAGCAGTATTTTCTGACAACATACAGTACAGAGAAAAAAGAACCTATAAATGTGACTCATGGTCAGTATAAAATGAACATTTATTGAAAAATTCATAAAAACACATAAGAAACAATAATACAAAAGAGGAAAAAAGTAATCAGAAAGATGGGCATCTGAGGGTAGGTAGAAGCATAAATCGATATATAAAATCCTGGTAAAAGCCTACGACGAAACACGCGTTGGACCTGTGTGGACTCTGAGGGATTTTCAGGTAGCCCATTTGATACTTTCATGTCATTTTTTCCAGTACCTCTGACCTTTGCAGCAGCTTTCTTATTTATTCATTCACTGACCTTTTTTCTAGTAGTTTTAGCACTTACCCACTTGGGACATTCTTGTTGCACTTTGCACTTTACCCAAATGATGGTTTCCATATGTGTCTTTACTTAGGCTGGCTTTGGTCATTGTGTGTTTTTTGTACATGATTTTATATATCGATTTATGCTTCTACCTACCCTCAGATGCCCATCTTTCTGATTACTTTTTTCCTCTTTTGTATTATTGTTTCTTATGTGTTTTTATGAATTTTTCAATAAATGTTCATTTTATACTGACCACGAGTCACATTTATAGGTTCTTTATTCAATAAGGGATATCTGGTCACCAATTATTTTGTTCTTTTGGATTTATTAACATACAGTACAGACCAAAAGTTTGGACACACCTTCTCATTTAAAGATTTTTCTGTACTTTCATGACTTTGAAAATTGTACATTCACACTGAAGGCATCAAAACTATGCAATAACACATGTGGAATTATATACTTAACAAAAAAGTGTGAAACAACTGAAAATATTTCTTATATTCTAGGTTCTTCAAAGTAGCCACCTTTTGCTTTGATGACTGCTTTGCACACTCTTGGCATTCTCTTGATGAGCTTCAAGAGGTAGTCACCGGAAATGGTTTTCACTTCACAGGTGTACCCTGTCAGGTTTAATAAGTGGGATTTCTTGCGTTATAAATGGGGTTGGGACCATCAGTTGTGTTGTGCAGAAGTCCTGTGGATATACAACTGATAGTCCTACTGAATAGATTGTTAGAATTTGTATTATGGCAAGAAAAAAGCAGCTAAGTAAAGAAAAACGAGTGGCCATCATTACTTTAAGAAATGAAGGTTAGTCAGTCCGAAAAATTGTGCAAACTTTGAAAGTGTCCCCAAGTGCAGTTGCAAAAACCATCAAGCGCTACAAAGAAACTGGCTCACATGAGGACCGCCCCAGGAACGGAAGACCAAGAGTCACCTCGGCTTCTGAGGATAAGTTTATCCGAGTCACCAGTCTCAGAAATCGCAGGTTAACAGCAGCTCAGATTAGAGACCAGGTCAATGCCACACAGAGTTCTAGCAGCAGACACATCTGTTCAACAACTAGGAGACTTTGTGCAGCAGGCCTTCATGGTAAAATAGTTGCTAGGAAACCACTGCTAAGGACAGGCAACAAGCAGAAGAGACTTGTTTGGGCTAAAGAACACAAGGAATGGACATTAGACCAGTGGAAATATGTGCTTTGGTCTGATGAGTCCAAATTTGAGATCTTTGGTTCCAACCACCGTGTCTTTGTGCGATGCAGAAAAGGTGAACGGATGGACTCTACATGCCTGGTTCCCACCGTGAAGCATGGAGGAGGAGGTGTGATGGTGTGGGGGTGCTTTGCTGGTGACACTGTTGGGGATTTATTCAAAATTGAAGGTATACTGAACCAGCATGGCTACCACAGCATCTTGCAGCGGCATGCTATTCCATCCGGTTTGTTTTTAGTTGGACCATCATTTATTTTTCAACAGGACAATGACCCCAAGCACACCTCCAGGCTTTGTAAGGGCTATTTGACCAAGAAGGAGAGTGATGGGGTGCTACACCAGATGATCTGGCCTCCACAGTCACCAGACCTGAACTCAATCGAGATGGTTTGGGGTGAGCTGGACCGCAGAGTGAAGGCAAAATGGCCAACAAGTGCTAAGCATCTCTAGGAACTCCTTCAAGATTGTTGGAAGACCATTTCTGGTGACTACCTCTTGAAGCTGCTCAAGAGAATGCCAAGAGTGTGCAAAGTAGTCATCAAAGCAAAAGGTGGCTACTTTGAAGAACCTAGAATATAAGACATATTTTCAGTTGTTTCACACTTTTTTTGTTGAGTATATAATTCCACATGTGTTAATGCATAGTTCTGATGCCTTCAGTCTGAATGTACAATTTTCATAGTCATGAAAATACAGAAAAATCTTTAAATGAGAAGGTGTGTCCAAACTTTTGGTCTGTACTGTATATATAATGTGGCTGTGGGTGGTGGAGGGTGTGGGGGGAGCTGCAGCGGCGGAGGAGCGGGGCACAGGAGGCAGTAGCCCACTTCTGCATCCTACACTGTGCTAATAAAAATGAATATTCACTGCTCCCCATGCCCACGTATAACAGGAAGGAGGGGGCCATATATACCAGGATGGGGAATATTAACAGAATTGGGGGACATTACCCTATAACAGTGTCAGCAGCAGACCCCCTCCCCCTTACCAGGGCATCATGACCACATTTTTTGGTTACATTTTTTTTCTATTTTCTTCCTCTAAAACTTAGGTGCGTCTTATGGTCAGGTGCGTCTTATAGTCCGAAAAATACAGTAATTATAAAATCATCTCCAGATGGTATAGGACGCCGGACAAGATGCATAATATGTTCTCATCTTTTCCAAATAAATGTTGGAGATGTGAGGCTGTCATTGGCAATATGACCCATATTTGATGGAAATGTCCTCACATTTTTAAGATTTGGGCTTCAATAATTCATCTTTTCAATAAACTATTTAGCACTAACATACAAAATACTCCTGGGGTGGCCTTGCTCTCTCTCATGCCCATGTCTATATCTAGTGCTAAAAAAGGTAAATTTAGACTATTCTTAACAACAACCAGACAAAGTATCCTCAAACATTGGAAACTACCTTCTGTTCCTTCTAAAGTCCAATGGGAAGGAGCCTTGGATAAGTTGATTTGCATGGAGGAGTTGGTGATCTTGGAAAGCATCGCCAAACCGCGCGCCTTGCGGCGCGCAAATTTTTTACATTTGTTTATCCTAGGGTATCACAAGAAAGAAGACAGACATCAAGTCAGCAGGGACAAGGAGCAGCATGGCAGATGTGACAACCTACATGGTGAGCTGCAACATGTGCTACATGTTCACAGATCGACCAGAAGCTGAAACCAACTTCACCTGCCAGAAGTGTAGACTACTGGCTCTTTTAGAAGAAAAGGTGCGGGGACTGGAAGAAAGAATTGCGACATTAAAACTCATCAAGGAAAATGAAGACTTCCTGGACAGAACAGAAGCCTCACTACTGGTCACGGAAAGTGAAGGAAGCGTCAGAGAACCTCCAGAGGCAGACAAGTGGAGGCAAGTGACCAAAAGAAGCAAGAAAACCATGGAGACACCACCAACCACACAACTGAGAAACAGATTCCAAGGACTTGTGGAGGACGAAGATGGCACACCTAAGGATGAGGAACTACCAGCTAGCAAAAAAGAAAAGAGTACCCAGAAACACCCAGAAGCGACAAGAAAAAGGACAGCCAAGAAGGGAAGAAGATTGGTGGTGGTGGGAGACTCACTACTGAGAGGAACAGAAGCAGCTATCTGCAGACCGGACATAACCGCAAGAGAAGTATGCTGCCTCCCAGGGGCGAAGATCAAGGATGTTACCGATAGGATACCGAAGCTCATCAGTTCCAAGGATGTCCACCCATTTCTTCTGATACATGTTGGCACCAATGACACGGCAAAGAAGGACCTACCGACAATCTGCAAGGATTTTGAAGCATTGGGGAAGAAAGTAAAAGAACTGGATGCACAGGTAGTTTTTTCTTCTATCCTTCCAGTAGAAGGGCATGGCGTCAGGAGATGGAACAGGATCCTTGATGTGAACAACTGGCTGAGACGATGGTGCAGACAACAAGGATTTGGATTCCTGGACCACGGTGTGAATTACCTCTATGGCGGACTCCTTGCCAGAGACGGACTACACCTCAACAAACCCGGGAAACACACATTCGCCAGGAGACTCGCAACACTCATCAGGAGGGTGTTAAACTAGAAGAAGAGGGGATGGGAAAAAAAACGCCGGACACGAACATGCAACCAGAGAACATACTAATGAAAGATAAGAAGTGTGACAAAGAAGGTCCAAGACAAGATACTTGGAAGGGAGGTAAGAAAATTTCAAATAGAATCCACAGAGAGAAGATTGGAACAAAACAAAATTGTGTAAACTGCGTGCTAGCAAATGCCAGGAGCCTGACAAACAAGATGGATGAACTGGAAGCAGAAATATCGACAGGTAACTATGACATAGTGGGAATAACCGAGACATGGTTAGATGAAAGCTATGACTGGGCAGTTAACTTACAGGGTTACAGTCTGTTTAGAAGGGATCGAAGAAGTCGGAAAGGGGGTGGAGTCTGTCTATATGTAAAGACGTGTCTAAAGCCTACAATACGGGAGGATGTATGGGAGGGACATGAGGAGGTCGAGTCCTTATGGGTGGAGATACATGGGGCAAAAAACAATAATAAAATTATCATAGGAGTCTGTTATAAACCACCAAATATAGCAGAAGCCACGGAAAGTCTATTAATGAGACAAATAGACGAAGTAGCAAAAAATAACGAGGTGATTATTATGGGGGACTTCAACTACCCCGATATAGACTGGGAAACCGAAAGCTGTAGATCTCAGAAAGGAAACAGGTTTCTGTCAATTATCAAAGACAATTATTTGTCACAACTTGTGCAGGAACCAACTAGACGGACGGCCCATTTAGACTTAATATTAACTAACAGGCCAGACAGAATAACTGAGGTGCAGGTCGGGGGGCACCTGGGAAATAGTGACCACAACATTATACAATTCCACATGTGCTTCAGTAGGGTGCCCAGCAAGGGAGTCACAAAAACACTGAACTTCAGGAGGGCAAAGTTTGATCAGCTAAGAGATGCCCTTCACCTTATAGACTGGGATAGTATCTTTAGTAATAGGAGCACGGATAGAAAATGGGAAATTTTCAAAACAGTCCTACATAGTCACTGTAGAAGGTACATACCTTATGGGAATAAAAGGGCTAGGAATAGGAGGAAGCCAATGTGGCTAAATAAGGAAGTCAAGAGGGCAATGAAAACCAAAAAAAGGGCTTTCGGTAAACTTAAACAAGAAGGCAGCGAGGAAGCGCTAATATCTTATAGGGAAAAAAACAAAATCTGTAAGAAACAAATAAGAATAGCAAAAGAGGAGACAGAGAGACTAATTGCCAAGGAAAGTAAAACGAATCCCAAACTGTTCTTTAACTATATAAACAGTAAAAGGATTAAAACTGATGGAGTTGGCCCATTGAAAAATAACCTGGGTAAAATCATAGAGGGCGATGAGGGTAAAGCAAACCTACTCAATAGCTTCTTCTCCACTGTTTTCACAAAAGAATACAATTTATCGGAGGAAATGCAGAGTGATAAAGTAAACCCTCCGCTAAATATCACCCACCTAACCCAGGATGAAGTTCAGAAACGCCTAAATAATATCAAAATAGACAAGTCACCAGGCCCAGATGACATACACCCCCGGGTACTAAAAGAATTAAGTAATGTGATAGACAGACCACTGTATCTTATATTCAAGCACTCTTTATGGACAGGGACTGTCCCACTTGACTGGCGCCAAGCAAATGTGGTACCAATATTCAAAAAGGGGTCTAAAAGTGACCCTGAGAACTATAGACCAGTCAGCTTAACGTCTGTTGTGGGTAAATTGTTTGAAGGATTTCTTAGAGATGCTATTGTAGAATATCTTAATGATAATAACTGTCTAACTCCATATCAACATGGATTCATGAGGGATCGCTCCTGCCAAACAAACCTGATGGCCTTCTACGAGGAGGTGAGCTTACAGCTGGACCGGGGAGAGTCAGTGGATGTTGTATACCTTGACTTCTCCAAAGCGTTTGATACCGTGCCACACAAAAGGTTGGTATATAAAATGAGAATGCTTGGTCTGGGGGATAATGTGTGCAAGTGGGTAAATAGCTGGCTGAGTGATAGAAAGCAGAGGGTGGTTATCAATGGTGTAAGCTCAGGGTGTGTCAGGGTTACTAGCGGGGTGCCTCAAGGGTCTGTCTTGGGCCCTATATTATTTAATATATTTATTAATGATCTAGTGGAAGGGTTGCATAGTAAAATAGCAATATTTGCAGATGATACTAAACTTTGTAAAGTAGTTAATACAGATGAGGATAGGGCACAGCTACAGGAGGATTTAGATAAATTGGGGAGTTGGGCCAAAAAATGGCAAATGGGGTTCAATGCCGATAAATGTAAGGTCATGCACATGGGAAAGAAAAACAGCAGTCACCCATACATATTAAATGGGAAACCGTTGGGGAAATCTGACATGGAGAAGGACCTGGGCGTCTTGGTTAATAGCAAATTAAATTGGAGTGCCCAGTGTCAGGCAGCAGCTGCGAAGGCAAATAGAGTCATGGCATGCATCAGAAGAGGAATAGGGGCATATGATGAGAACATTGTTCTTCCTCTGTATAAAGCGCTGGTAAGGCCGCACTTAGAATATTGTGCACAGTTCTGGGCTCCGGTGCTCAGGAAAGACATATTGGAGCTAGAGAGGGTACAAAGGAGGGCGACTAAGGTAATAAAGGGAATGGAGGGACTAGAATACCCAGAGAGGTTGTCAAAATTAGGCCTATTTACGTTGGAAAAGAGAAGGCTTAGGGGAGACCTCATAAACATGTATAAATACATCAGGGGGCAGTACAGAGATCTCTCCCATGACCTGTTTATACCAAGGATGGTGACAAAGACGAGGGGTCACACTATGCGCCTGGAGGAAAGGAGGTTCCTGCACCAGCATAGAAGGGGATTCTTTACGGTCAGAGCCGTGAGACTCTGGAACTCTCTGGGAGAGGAAGTGGTGATGTCCAACTCACTTAATGAGTTCAAGAGAGGCCTGGACGCCTTTCTTGAGAACAATAAAATTACATCTTATGCTTAGTGATAGTTAATTAATCCAGGGATTTAATCTGACTGCCAGATTGGAGTCGGGAAGTGAATTTTTCCTCAATGATGTAAATTGGCCTATACCGCATGGGTTTTTTTTTGTCTTACCCTGGATCAACGCTGCGGAATACCTGCAGTGCACAAGAAACAGGCTGAACTCGATGGACGCTTGTCTTTTTTCGGCCTTATAAACTATGTGTACAGAACAAAGTATTCAATGAGAATATTTCATTCATCTCACACAATTGGCTTAATTGAAGTTCAAATGAATATATGAGAGCATGGCTTCCTTGGACCTCATTTAGAGACTCTGATGAGTTTAAAACCTGAATATCCTCCCCATTTTGATAAGGGAATTATGGGTAAATTGGTTAGAAACATGATAGGCCTGTTGCTGATGTTATGTTACACTAATACCCTCCCTCTTGTTTTATCTTCTTGTTTTCCAATCTCTCTGATCCCCTGTGCTCCTTACTTTTGCCATGTTTGATGTGTCTGTGTCTTTTAGGATTTAATTTTGCTTCTAGTTTATAAATATTATGCTATTGCTTTATTAATAATTTACAATCAGTCAAGGAAGAGTTTTGTTGTTTGCTAATAGGCAGGTTGGGGACTCGATACTTAACTGATGATGTGATATATAATATGCCAATATTATTGATACATCGTTCCCCTGTCTATGCATGTATCATTGGACTGCTACTATATATGTTTAATAAAATGTATTGAACCATAAATATTTGACAAAGATAACACAAAATGCAGTTTTTAAATGAAGGTATTTTTTAAAGAAATCCAAACCTACAGGGCTCTGTGTGAAAAAGTGATTGTCCCTTAAACCTAATAACTGGTTGGGTCCTTGGCAGCAACAACTGCATTCATGCATTTGCAATAACTGGCAGTGAGTCTTTTACAACGCTCTGGAGGAATTTGGGCTCACTCATCTTTACAAAATTGTTGTAATTCAGGCACATTGGAGGGTTTCCAAGCATGAACCGCCTTTTTAAGTTCATGCCACAGCATCTCAATCAGATTAAGGTCAGGACTTTGACTAGGCCACTCCAAAGTCTTAATTTTGTTGTTCTTAAGCCGTTCAATTGTGGACTTGCTGGTGTGTTTTGGATCATTGTCCTGCTGCATAACCCAAGTGTGCTTCAGCTTGAGGTCACCAACAGATGGTTGGACATTCTCCTTCAGAATTTTTCAGCAGGCAGCAGAATTCATAGTTCTATTTACCACAGCAATTATTCCAGATCCTGAAGCAGCAAAAAAGCCCCAGACCGTCACACTACCACCACTATAATTTACTGTTTGCATGATGTTTCTTTTCTGAAATGCTGTGTTACTTCCACACCAGATGTGATAGTGCATATATCTTCAAAAAAGTTAATCTTTTGTCTCGTCAGTCCACAGAGTATTCTCCCAAAAGTCTTGGCGATCAACAAGATGTTTTCTGGCAATACTGAAACGAGCCTTCATGTTCTTTTTGCTCAGCAGTGGTTTCCGTCTTGGAACTCTGCCAAGCATGCCTTTTTTGCCCAGTCTCTTTCTTATGGTCGAGTCATGCCTTAACTGAGGCAAGTGAGGCTCGCAGTTCTTTGGATGTTGTTGGGTCTTTTGTGACCTCTTGTATAAGCCGTCGCTGCGCTCTTGTGGTAATTGTTCCATGTTTTCACCATTTGTGGATAATGGCTCTCACTGTAGTTCTCTGGAGTCGAAAAGCTTTAGAAATGGCTTTGTTACCTTTTCCAGACTGATAGATCTCAATTACTTTGTTTATCATTTGTTCCTGAATTTCTTTGGATCACAGCAAGATGTCTAGCTTTTGGGGATCTTTTGGTCTACTTCACTTTCTCAGGCAGGTTCTATTTAAGTGATTTCTTGATTGAGAAAAGGTGTGGCAGTAGTCAGGCCTGTGTGTGGCTAGGGAAATTAAACTCAGCTTCCCAAAGATGTGATAAACCACAGTTAATTTATGTTTTAAGGGGGAAGGGGCAATCATTTTTTCACACAGGGCCCTGTAGGTTTGGATTTCTTTTTCTCTTAATAATAAAGATCTTCATTTAAAAGCTGCATTTTGTGTTATCTTTGTCTAATATTTAAATTAGTTTTGTGATCTGAAACATTTAAGTGTGACAAACATGCAAAGGAATAAGAAATCAGGAAGGGGACAAGCATTTTTGACACCCCTGTATGTGGTATTGTTGCTTTGTAGAAGTCTGATCTATGAAAATATAACATAAATGAATCTGATCGGTAAACAACGTACCAAGAAAAAAAAATCAAAAGGCCAGAATCACAGTTTTTTGGCCGCAACAACATTGCAATAAGAGGTGATCAAAATGTTGCATCTATCCCAAAATGATGTCAGTAAAAACGTCAGCTTGGGGCACAAAAATAAGACCTCACACAGCTCCATATCCCGAAAATTTTAAGCGTTACACATCAACACAAGCAAACAATATGAAAAAAAAATACCGATTATTTTTTCACCACTTAAATAAAAAAACTATGCATGTTTTGGTATGTGCGTACTGGTACTGACCTGGAGAATCATATTGCTAGTTCAGTTTTACCGTATAGTGAAAATGGTAAACAAAAACCCCAAAAACAATGGTGAAATTATACTCTTTTTGCAATTTCAACGCACTTGGAATTTTTTTCCCTCTTTTCAGTGTATCACATGAAAAATTGAATGGTGAACAACTTGTCTTGCAAAAAACAAGTCCCATACGACTGACAGAATGGAAAAATAAAAAAGTTATGGCTCTTGGAAGAAGGAAGGAAAAAACTAAGATGAAAAAAGGCAAAATGCAGCATGAAAGGATTAATATTCTTGGGCCACATCCTCCTTCATTACACAAATACACATCACCTGATCTGCTTCATCCAATAAGCATTCAAGTTTATACAGTTTGGAGTGGGAAAATTTTCATAAAAATGATAATATGGGCAAAATACTCACTGCCTAATAATTGTGCACATAGTTTTGTTTGTAATAGATTGTACTACTGATTTGTATGAAACTTTAACCAAGTCTACACAAAAAATTATTTGGTAATGCTCTCTGGAGTAATAAATCCTGTGTGATTTGCAAATAAAACAGGTAACAAGAAAATCAAGGGCTAAATGCGCAGTAACCTAAAAATTTCCACAATGTGCCTACCTAATGTGAGTGTGTGTGCTTCTTTAAACTCTCCCTTCAGGGCCATTTTTTTGTTTTTGCACTTTTGTTTTTTACTCTCCTTCTTTCAAAAGTCATATCTTTTTTACTATCTGTCAATCAACAAGCACATGCAAGTGCTTGCTTTTTCATCACATAAATCGAGTTGTAGTTTTGATTGACACCATTCATTTTATCATACAATGTACTGTTTTTATGGCGTTCATTGGCCGGAAAAATGACCTAGCAATTAGATTTTTTAGTTCAGTATATTTATAGTGATACCAATCTTGGATATTTTTTATATTATAGCAGTTAAAAAATGTCAGAAACTTGTAAAAAAAACGATGTGGTTTGTGTCTGCGTACTTGTGGTGACCTAAAACCAGTAATTCTAAAGTTCAACTTTTCTTTTGCTTAATGGCATTTACTGTATAGGTTAAATAATTTTATATTTTGATAGATCAGACTTTTGTGGACATTGATACCAAATATGTTTTTTTTTTAATTTCTTTATTTTTGTATTAAAAAAGGGAATGATACAAACTTTTACGATTGTTATTTGTCCATTTTTTTATTAGCTTTTTTTCAGTCTGCCTAGGAGACATGAAGGAGACATGAACCTTGTACTATATAAAAAGCTCCCGATTACATGTAACCCATCAGCACATTGCGATCAAGTCATGGAAGGCCAGGCATTGAGCACACCACCGAGATCTTGCCACTTAAATACTGCTGTCAGTTATTGACAGGGACAACAGTAATCGGAGCTCACTGTGTATGCAGTGGGCTCAGTTGCTGAGCTCACTCCATACACCCACACCAGGCATATGCCTTACATTAGCATCTGATGTTGAGAAGGGGTTAATGATCCTATAACTCAAATTCATAGACTTGTGCCCAAACCTCTTTACTTTCAGGGTATTATTCATTTAATTTGTTTTAGTAATTTAGGAAAAATATGTTACTTGGATGATTCTAAAAGCTGTTTTTGGTAAGAAACACATTGGAATACATTAGTTACATAGTTACATAGGTTGAATAAAGACCTAGGTCCATCAAGTTCAACCTTACTCCACCAATTGTACATTTTGTCACACATACCATTGTGGGTTATAGTTAAATTAGTATCGAGGAAATCATCCAGCCCTATTTTAAAAGCTGTTATAGTGTCTGCCATTACTATCTCTTGTGGTCGGGCATTCCACAGTCTGACTGCTCTGACTGTAAAGAACCCTTTCCTATTAATCTGCCGGAATCACCTTTCTTCCACCCATAATGAGTGCCCCTCGTCCATTTGCCAGCACTTTGTACTGACCACACATATATTTGTACATGTAAATGAGATCTCTTCTGAGCGTCTTTTTTCTTAGCTAAACAAGCCCAACTTTTTCAACCTCTCATCATATGAGAGGCCTTCCATCCCTTGTAATAATCTAGTTGCTGCCTTTGAACTGACTCTAACTTCTGAATATCCTTTTTAAAATGTGGGGCCCAAATCTGGATCCCATATTTTAGATGGGGCTTCACCAGTGATTTATAATTCGGTACTTTGGGATCGCAGGATTTTATCTCTCTTTTTATACATCCTAAAATCTTGTTTGCTTTTACGGCTGCTGCTTGACATTGAGTACTGCTGCTCAGCTTACTTGTAACCAGAATACCAAAGTCCATCTCTTGTTCTGTAGTCCCGAGTATACTCCCATTTAATGTATATGTAGCAATAGGATTACTCAGTCCTAGGTGCATTACTCTACATTTATCTAAATTAAACCTCATATGCCAAGTGTTTGCCCATTCAGACATCTTATCCAGACTGTTTTGCAATATTGTAATGTCAAGATCAGACTTTAATCTCTTACATAAGCAAAGACTGACACTTTACTCTCAATCCCATCCACAAGGTCATTAATAAAGAGGTTAAAAAGAATCGGTCCTAGCACAGATCCCTGCGGTCCACACTGCTGACTACACTGTGTGCAGAATTATTAGGCAAGTTGTATTTTAGAGGATTATTTTTATTATTGATCAACAACTATGTTCGCAATCAACCGAAAAGACTCATAAATATCCAAGCTTAATATTTTTGGAAGTTGGAGTGGGTTTTTTTTAGATTTGGCTATCTTAGGAGGATATCTGTTTGTGCAGGTAATTATTACTGTGCAGAATTATTAGGCAACTTAATAAAAACCAAATGTAATCCCATCTCACTTGTTTATTTTCACCAGGTAAACCAATATCAGTGCACAAAATTTAGAAATAATCATTTCTGACATGCAAAAACAAAAACCAAAAAAATGAGTGATGAATATAGCCACCTTTCTTTATGATGACACTCAACAGCCTTCCATCCACAGATTCTGTCAGTTGTTTGATCTGTTTTCGATCAACATTGCGTGCAGCAGCCACCACAGCCTCCCAGACACTGTTCTGAGAGGTGTACTGATTTCTCTCCCTGTAGATCTCACATTTTATGATGGACCACAGGTTCTCTATGGGGTTCAGATCAGGTGAACAAGGGGGCCATGTCATTATTTTTTCTTCTTTTAGACCTTTACTGGCCAGCCACGCTGTGGAGTAGTTGGATGCATGTGATGGAGCATTGTCCTGCATGAAAATCATGTTTTTCTTGAACGATACCGACTTCTTCCTGTACCACTGCTTGAAGAAGTTGTCTTCCAGAAACTGGCAGTAGGTCTGAGAGTTGAGTTTCACCCCATCCTCAACCCGAAAAGGTCCCACAAGTTCATCTTTGATGATACCAGCCCATACCAGTACCCCACCTCCACCTTGCTGGAGTCTGAGTCGGAGTGGAGCTCTCTGTCCTTTATTGATCCAGCTTCTGGCCCATCCATCTGGCCCATCAAGAGTCAATCTCATTTCATCAGTCCATAAAACCTTTGAAAAATCAGTCTTAAGATGTTTCTTGACCCATTCTTGACATTTTATCTTATGTTTCTTGTTCAAAGGTGGTCGTTTTTCAGCCTTCCTTACCTTGGCCATGTCCCTGAGTATCGCACACCTTGTGCTTTTTGATACTCCAGTAACGTTGCAGCTCTGAAATATGGCAAAACTGGTGGCGAATGGCATCTTGGCAGCTTCACGCTTGATTTTCCTCAATTCATGGACAGTTATTTTGCGCCTTTTTTGGCCAACACGCTTCTTGCGACCCTGTTGGCTATTTGCCATGAAATGCTTGATTGTTCGGTGATCAGGCTTCAAAAGTTTTGAAATTTCAAGACTGCTGCATCCCTCTGCAAGACATCTCACAATTTTGGACTTTTCAGAGCCTGTAAAATCTCTCTTCTGACCCATTTTGCCAAAGGAAGGGAAGTTGCCTAATAATTAAGCACACCTTATATAGGGTGTTGATGTCATTAGTCAAAACCCCTCCTCATTACAGAGATGCACCTTACCAGATTTACTTAATTGGTAGTTGGTTCTCAAGCCTATGCAGCTTGGAGTAGGACAACATGTATAAAAAGTATCAAAGTGAGCAACATACTCATTTGCCTAATAATTCTGCACGCGGTGTATATCCCTTTTGGGGAATGTACTATTTATGACCACTCTTTTTTTTCCTGTCATTTAGCCAATTCCTTACCCATCTGCATATAGTTCCCCCAAGTCCTTGCTTCAGTATAAGGCTGTTATGTGGAACAGTATCAAATGTCTTTGCAAAGTCTAGATAAATCATATTGGCGGCATTACCAACATCAAGATTTGCACTTACTTCCTCATAGAAACCCAGCATGTTGGTTAGACATGACCTATTTTTCATGAATCCATCCTGGTTATCCTTTATTATATTATTCTCTGCTATATAATTTTGCAGGTCATCTATTATGATGCCTTCAAAAACTTTGCACACTACTGATGTCAGACTTGCTGGACGGTAGTTACCTGTTTCCACCGTCTTACCTTTCTTAAATATTGGTACCACATCGGCTATCCTCCAATCCTGTGGCACCACCCCTGTTACAAGAATCGAAGAATATGAGATACAGCGGTCTGTCAATTACTGAGCTCAATTCTCTCAGTATCCGTGGATGAATGCCATCTGGGCCAGGGGATTTGTAACTGTTTAATTTGTAATTTGTTCAGATGCAGGTGTACTTCTCTTTGTGTTAAACTAGTTATTTCAGCTGGTGAACTTTGATTTTTGCCTTGTTGAAAGATCCCTGATACAGTTAGTTTGTTGCTGAATATGGATGAAAAGTGGCTGTTTAATATCTCACCTTTTCTTTGTCCTCTATAATTATCTTGTTATTATCGTATTTTAGGGGGCCGATACCATCTGTTTTTTTTATTTTTTGGCATTAATGAATTTCTAAAAAAATTGTTTCTCTGTAGCTAACTTTGCTAGATTGATTTCTTTTTTACATTTCTTATTTAGATCTTTATACTCCTGAAATGCCATTTCTATATTTTTTGGCCTTCAAGATTTTGAATGCCCTGTGTTTTTGCCGTATTAAACTTTGTACTGTCCATGTTTATCCATAATGTGGTTTTTTTTCCTGGACATTTTATAACCAGAGGGTATAAATTTTCTACGGGATTCTAGTAGTATTTCCTTAAACATGCCCCATTTATATTTGGTATCCCCAGTTACCATGACAAGATCCCAGTCTACATGATTAAGCTCTTCCCTTAATCTGTTGAAATCAGCATTCCTAAAGTTCCAGGTTTTAGCATTTTCTCTTTTGAATATTTGATTGAAAATGACATTGAAACTTACCATATTATGGTCACAGCATCCCAAATGCTCTTGGACCTGTAGATCTGAAATTGTATCTGGTCTATTTGACATGACCAGATTCAGCAGATTACCTCCCCTGGTTGGTTCATTTACTAGCTGAGAGAGGTAATTGTCTTGAATTGCAGATAAGAACTTATATCTTTTAGCACAACAAGAATATTCTATGTCCCATTGAATGTCTGGATAGTTAAAATCCCCCATAATGAGGACCTTATTACTAATTGCCGCATTTTCAATTTGTTGCAGCATTTCATCCTCTATCTGTTCAGTTATGTTAGGCGGCTTGTAACAAACTCCAACACTGTCGAAACTCCCTCATCATTGAGCACAGGTTTTACTTTGAAAATACACATCCCTCTTCCTTGTTTGTTTTTGCTATCCTTTCTAAATATAGTGTAACCCTCTATGTTTTCACTCCGTCATGGCTTTCATCCAGCCAGGTTTCCGTAATGCCCACCACATCGTATTCTATGACCGACATAATAGTCTCCAGTTCATTCATTTTGTTTGCAAGATTTCTTGCATTTACCAACAGACATTTAATACTATTAGCAGATGTATTACTCCTACTCCCCTCTCTACTTTCCTTTCATATCCCAACCCCCCTAGATCTTCATTAACCCCTATTGTCTTACTCTCTCTGTCTACTCTATCTACCCCCTTATTTGCACAACTACCCTCTCTCCCCCCAGATCCTAGTTTAAAAGCTCCTCCATCTGTCTGACCATTTTTCCCCCAAGTACAGATGCACCCGCATTGAGGTGCAGCCCGTCCCTACCATAGAGCCTGTAGCCATGAACCCAAACCCTTCCTCCTGCACCAATTTCTAAGCCACTTATTTATCTCCCTAAGCTCCCGCTGTCTTTCTAGTGATGCATGTGGCACCGGCAGTATTTCTGAAAACACCACCTTGGAGGTCTTGGCCTTCAGCTTCTCTCCTAGTTCCCTTTAATCATTTTTATGGACCTTCCACCTCCCTCTAACTTTGTCATTGGTACCGATGTGTACCATGACCTCTGTGTTTTCCTCAGCCCCACCCAGCAAACTGCCCATCCGATCCGACACTGTTCGGCATTCACGGTCTCGACGGCAGGTGACCCTGTCTCTCCGCCTAATTATAGATTTCCCTACCACCAATATCTGTTTTGCCTATGCTGCATTCCTATTTCCCTCCTTCCTACAGCAGTCATTTTCCTGGTTGCTAGGAGCAACGTCCTACTGCAGTGATCCCAGCCCTGGACCTTCATTCCTATTATTAGCCAAACAGGCATATTTAGTAGGTTGAGCCAGATCAGGTCTGTGCTCCCTGGTACTTTTCCCCCTACCCCTTCTTGCAAGATTTACCCAGCTACTTCTCTGTCCTGATCTTCCCCACCTCTACCCTCTTCCATATCATTGGCCCCAGCCAGCGCAAGCTCAGTGAGCTCTAAACTTTTCTCCAGGTTTTCAATGCTCCTGAGTGTTATGAGATGCACATTTAGATCCAGTATTTGGGCTTCCAAACATGTAGCCGCTGACATCAAGCGCTGATATATTCATTCTCAAATGGCTATTCAAGGCATGCATTCATCTCGCAAGACGCTCACCTGATAGCATTGTCCATGGAGCATATATTAAATTAGGATAAACCATACAGAGAAAAGCCCAAAAAAACAAACAATGGAAGGCTAATAAGGAAAACACTAAACTATGTTCTTGCATTAAACTATGATATTGCGTTTCACTATGTACTTCCCTGCAACCCCATAGTTAGAAAGCAGTCCCCGCTACGCTATGCAGCCTCGCTTAGGCACACTGGAACTTGTAGTCCTCCAGACAATACAGCACAGATGTGACAGATTAAATTGTCAATCAACAATTTAATTTGCCTGATTGATAAATAAATTGAATTTATCATAAATTTGGTGAGAGACTGGTTTCTTTTATTGTGTTTACAAGAAAACTGTAATATATTCATAGGGGTAATATGTAACAGACAAGTGAAAATAAAATCAATAATATAACATAACAATAAAAGTATAAACATTTTCTCTTATTGCAGAAAAAGTACAGTTGGAAAGACTATTAGTTTTACAAAAATTATTATTTATTTTGGATGAACATGAAAAGTATTCTTCACCTCAAGATAACACAAACGCAGAAAGTTCATTTCACACTTCTGCAAACCCTAATCACTGTGGATGGCTTCTAATTACCAGCTGCGCCAAAAATTAGATGAACAATTAAAAAAAAAAATACACCCAAAACTTCAATTTACAGAATGCCACGCAAAAATACAACGTCTGCAATAAACAATAAACAATTTTGTTGCTTCAAATTTTCACATACTTGGGTTACTAGGTAAAGGATACCTAGGTATCGTGCAAATACGTAATCATACAAATATGTGCTGGGAACGCAATTAATAAAAGTCAGCAAATATTCCACCACTGTAATTAGGCAACAGCTACACGGTGACAGATGACAACAATACAAATTGCATGACCAAAATATTTGTTGATTGCTCTCAGTGGGAGAAACAAAATAATAATCTAGTAGTTATGATACCTTTTAATGGCTAACAAAAATAAAATAAGTGATGTTGCAATGCAATCTTTCGAGACTACATAGGTATGATATAACAAAGTATCTGAAGAAACCTATATGTACAGTGGCTTGAAAAAGTATTCACCCCTTGGCATTTTTCATGTTTTGCTACCTCACAACTTGGAATTTCAAAGTTTTTTTTGATGGCTTGCATCAGTTCATGTAAAGAACATGCCTGCAATTGTGAACATTTAGATTTCTTTTTTTTGTGAAGCAAGCAACAAATAGGACAAAATAACTGAAAACTTCAGTGTGCATAACTATTCATCCCCCCTAAAGTCAGTACTTTGTAGAGCCTCCTTTTGCGGCAATTACAGCTGCAAGTTGCTTTGGATAAGTCTCTATGAGGTTTCCACATATTGCCACTGGGATATTTGCCCATTACTCAAGGCAAAACTGCTGCAGCTACTTCAAGTTAGATGGCTTCCTCTGTTGAACAGCAATCTTTAAGTCTGACCACAGATTCTCAATTGGATTAAGTTCTACGCTATGACTAGGCCACTCCAAAATATTTACACATTTCCCCTTAAACAACAAAAATGTCCCTGTATTTCGCACAATCCATTTTTCCCTTGACTTGGACCATTTTCCCTGTCCCTGCTGCTGAAAAACATCCCCACAGCATGATGCTGCCACTACCATGTTTCACTGTGGGGATGGTGTTCTTGGGGTGATGAGCTGTGTTGCTTTGACGCCAGACATAGTGTTAACTTTAGTGCCCAAAAAGTTCAATTTTATTCTCATCTGTCTACACCACCTTCCTCCGTACATTTGGGGTGTCTCCCACATGTCTTTTGGCAAACTCAAAATAAGGCTTACAATTTTTGTGTGTAAGCAAAGGCTTTTTTTCTGCTCACTATTCCATAAAGGCCACCTCTACGGAGGATACGGCTTATTGTGGTCGTATGGACAGATACTCCAGTCTCTGCTTGAGAACTCTGTAGCTCCTTCAGGGTTACCTTTGGACTCTCTGCTGCCTTTCTGATTAATGCCCTCCTTGCCCGGGCTGAGAGTTTTGGTGGGTGTCCCTCTCTTGACAGGTTTGTTGTGGTACCATGTTTTTTCCATTTGATGATAATGGATTTAATTGTGCTCCGGGTGACCATCAGAGATTGGGATATTTTTTTATAATACAACCTTGATTTGTACTTCTCAACAACTTTGTCCCTGACTTGTTTGGAGATCTCCTTGGTCTTCATGGTTTTCTTTGCTTGGTGATGCCTCTTGCTTAATGGTGCTGCAGCCTCTGTGGCCTTTCAGAAAAGGTGGGTATATACTGACAGACCATGTGACACTTAGATTGCACACAAGTGGACTTCCTTTCACTAAGCATGTGACTTATGAAGGTAATTGTCTGCACCGGAAATGTTTAGGGGCTTCATAGCAAAAGGGATGAATACATATGCATATGCCAATTTTTAGTTATTTGATCCCATAAATGTAATTTATGCCTATATTTTTCTTACTTTACTTCACCAACTTAGACTATTTAGTGCTGATGCATTCCACACAAATCGGATTACAAAAAATGTAAAAATAGGTTGTAATGTAACAAAATAGGTAAAAAGCCCAAGGGGTGGATACTTTTGCAAGCCACTGTATACACAAAAAGAGCACAGACATGGCATAATAAATGGACATTTATAAAACAAACAAACTGAGCTTAGAGAGTGAATACTTACTTAGCTTAGATAAGTGTTATAAAAGTTTGATTGTCTCAATACTAATGTAATACCAGAAACCTGATGCTCTCACTGTCTCTAGAGTAGATTCCTCAGATTTTGTTTTAAATCATAACTCCTTGTGACAGTTTTAGTCCTGGGTGTAGGGTATAAAAGACTATATAAGAGAATCACTTTGGCACTGGAAAAATATACGGTAAAGGTTGATTGCTTAAATAGTGTTTAGCAGTCTCTGACCAATAGGAATAGATAAATACCAAGATTTCGCCCATGTTGGCCTTCGTCAAGGTTTATATGTGAGAAATAGTGCATATAAGAACAAATTAACTATATATGCAAAAATGTACAGACATGATCACATATTCTCAATAACACTCATTATTAATAAGCATGTTTAAGGCCATTTATCAAAAACACTAGAAATATAGTATGAAAATAAAGCACAATATGTATTATGTTATTTAAGTGGTTCAGGTAGGAGGTCAGAAGGCAGCCTTCAAGTAACCATATTTAGAAAGTAAATCAAGATTGCAGTATTGGTGCTGAATAGTGATGAGCGAGCATGCTCGCTACTGCTTGGTGCTCACCCGAGCATCTCACTGCTCGAGATGCTCGGCGCTCGCCGAGTATTTCCGGGGTTGCTCGGCGGGAGCTCGGGTCCCCTCCCTGCATGTTTGGCGCTCTTTAGAGCGCCAATCAACATGCAGGGATTGCCTGCCACTCACTGTAATGCCGTAGCCATGTTGGTTGTGGCATTACAGTGATTGGCCGGCCGCACAGCGTCATCAGGTCTATATCAGACCTGGCGCCGCTGTGCTCGTCACAGTCACTCCGGAATCAGGCAGAGTAGGGAGAGGTGCTGCTGCGTCAGGGAGAGATTTGCTTGTGTATTAGGTAGTGTAGGGAGAAAAACCGTACATTACACATATCCATCTTAACAAAGTCCTTTTGAGGACTAACTAATCCATCTGCAGAGATATCAGACAGGCAGTGTATATAGGCAGGCAGGCAGGGTATATAGCAGACTGCAGTGCATATAGCACAAGAGGCTCCATTCCAATTCTGCCTTCTGCTGCTGTTAGATATTTCTATACAAAGGCCCAGGTCTCAGGGGCCAGGAATACTTATTTTTGGATCTTAATCCTCATTATTTGCTTAAAAAGCAATCCAGAGAACACAATTTGCTTGTTGGCACTGCAGAATACAGCCAGGTCCTTTCCATATTACAGCGCTAGAAATCCAGCTATTTAAAACTGTGTTTTCTCCGTCAAAAGGATCACATATATGTTGTCAGAAAATACTGCCATTTCTGGCCTCCATTAAAAATTTCCTTTAGTGTGTCAATGAAGCAATTCACACCAGTTTGCTGTTCAAACTACTTACCTACAGGCCATGTATTTAAAACTCTGTTTTCTCTGTCACACGGATCACATATACAGTACAGACCAAAAGTTTGGACACACTTTCCCATTTAAAGATTTTTCTGAATTTTCATGACTATGAAAATTGTACATTCACACTGAAGGCATCAAAACTATGATGCTTTGCACACTCTTGGCATTCTCTTGATGAGCTTCAAGAGGTAGTCACCGGAAATAGTTTTCACTTCACAGGTGTGCTCTGTCAGGTTTAATAAGTGGGATTTCTTGCCTTATAAATGGGGTAGGGACCATCAGTTGTGTTCTGCAGAAGTCTGGTGGAAACACAGCTGATAATCCTACTGAATAGACTGTTAGAATTTGTATTATGGCATGAAAAAAGCAGCTAAGTAAAGAAAAACGAGTGGCCATCATTACTTTAAGAAATGAAGGTCAGTCCGAAAAATTGGGCAAACTTTGAAAGTGTCCCCAAGTGCAGTTGCAAAAACCATCAAGCGCTACAAAGAAACTGGCTCACATGAGGACCGCCCCAGGAAAGGAAGACCAAGAGTCACCTTGGCTTCTGAGGATAAGTTTATCCGAGTCACCAGCCTCAGAAATCGCAGGTTAACAGCAGTTCGGATTAGAGACCAGGTCAATGTCACATAGAGTTCTAGCAGCAGACACATCTCTTCAACAACTGTTAAGAGAAGACTTTGTGCAGCAGGCCTTCATGGCAAAATAGCTGCTAGGAAACCACTGCTAAGGACAGGCAACAAGCAGAAGAGACAAGTTTGGGCTAGAGAACACAAGGAATGGACATTAGACCAGTGGAAATCTGTGCTTTGGTCTGATGAGTCCAAATTTGAGATCTTTGGTTCCAACCACCGTGTCTTTGTGCGACGCAGAAAAGGTAAACAGATGGACTCTACATGCCTGGTTCCCACCGTGAAGCATGGAGGAGGAGGTGTGATGGTGTGGGGGTGCTTTGCTGGTGACACTGTTGGGGATTTATTCAAAACTGAAGGCATACTGAACCAGCATGGCTACCACAGCATCTTGCAGCGGCATGCTATTCCATCCGGTTTGCGTTTAGTTGGACCATCATTTATTTTTCAACAGGACAATGACCCCAAACACACCTCCAGGCTGTGTAAGGGCTATTTGACCAAGAGGGAGAGTGATGGGGTGCTACGCCAGATGACCTGGCCTCCACAGTCACCAGACCTGAACCCAATCGAGATGATTTGGGGTGAGCTGGACCGCAGAGTGAAGGCAAAAGGGCCAACAAGTGCTAAGCATCTCTGGGAACTCCTTCAAGATTGTTGGAAGACCATTTCCGGTGACTACCTTTTGAAGCTCATCAAGAGAATGCCAAGAGTGTGCAAAGCAGTCATCAAAGCAAAAGGTGGCTACTTTGAAGAACCTAGAATATAAGACATATTTTCAGTTGTTTCACACTTTTTTATTAAGTATATAATTCCACATGTGTTAATTCATAGTTTTGATGCCTTCAGTGTGAATGTACAATTTTCATAGTCATGAAAATACAGAAAAATCTTTAAATGAGAAGGTGTGTCCAAACTTTTGGTCTGTACTGTGAGGAAAATTTATTAGAGGAGACATTGGTCCCGGTTTTGACAAAATTTTGTATTCAAAAGCCAGCCTGTCCCAAAAAAGTTGGTAGCAAGGTGTACAAGGGGGATATAAAAGATATCCCAACCCTAAAGGTTCGATCACCCCATAACAACCTGGCCAGTGCGCAAAAGTTCAGTTGTGTTTCTAGAGAGGATCAAGCCCTATTCTTTGGATTTATGATGATGCTGAGGATGCAACTAAGTACAGATGCCTTGTGGTATGCTGCAAAATCTGGGACTCCCATGCCTCCTCTTCCCTTGGTTTGAGTCAAAACCGAGTATGAGAGTCTGAATTTAGATATACCCCATTTGGAAGATAGAGATCTGAGTTTCTGAAAGAGTGATCTAGGGAGTTTACAAGGGAGAGTCTGAAATAGGTACAAAATTCTTGGTAGAATGTCCATTTTTAATACATTAATTCAACCGAACCATGATATTGAAAGTCCAGACCAATTTTTCAAATCCTCCTCAATCCTTCTCAGAAGAGGGAGGAAATTAAGGGAGTAAATCTGAGATGTGTCCAATGGAACACATATACCAGATATTTAATGGATGTTTCTTTCCACTTAAAAGGAAAGGTCGAACTAAGATGTAGGGCCTCATCCTCCGGGAAGTACAGATTAAGAATTTCAGATTTGGAAATGTTTACCGTAAAATTAGATAGGGAAGAGAACCGTTTAAACTCTGATAGAATTACAGGTATAGATATTCTCAGAGAGGAAACATGTAGCAATAAGTCGTCAGCAAAGACATCTTATATGTCTCCTCGCCTATCTGGATCCCAGGTATGGATGGGTTTGTACTGATGGCGTTTGCCAGTGACTCCATTACTAGAGTGTTTAATAGAGGAGAGCCGGGCATCCCTGCCGGGTGCCGTTGAATACTTGGAAGGGTCTAGAGACACCTCCGTTGACCCTAATCTGTGCCATAGGAGAGGTATATAGAGACATGATACGTAACATCATTTTGTCTCCCAACTCAATCTTCTGCAGAGTTTCCTTTAAGAAATCCCAGCCCACTCTGTCAAATGCTTTTTCAGCATCTATAGACAATAAACAGAACCGAACGCTACGGGATTTTTCTGCATCAATAATTGAGAATGTTTTAATTGTATTATCTCTCGCTTCTCTTCCTAACACGAATCCCACCTGATCTTTATGGATGATATTTGGAATCAGGGGTTGAAGTCTTAAAGCCAACATCTTAGAATATATCTTTAGGTCTATATTGATTAGAGAAATCGGGTGAAAATTGTTGCAATGGGAGTGATCTTTACCCGGTTTAGGTATCGCTGTTATATGCGTTAATAGAGACTGAGAGGGAAATGTCTGACCCTGAGCAATGAAGTTAAATGATTGTAACAAAATTGGGGATATTTGTTCTTTGAAGAGCTTATAAAATCTGGGGGAGAATCCATCAAGTCCAGGACTCTTGCCTATTTTTAAGTTATCACCTCCAAAATCTCTTCCTTTTTAAACTCTGACTGTAATTCTTTTGAATGTAAATTATCCAAAGGAGGGGGCACATACAGGTAAGTATTCCTCTATCTTTTTGTGTTTCTTATCTGATATCTTTACTTCTTTATTTATATTATAGAGGGAGGAATAATAAAGTCTAAACTCTTCAATGATGTCCAATGGGGAGTGAACTAGACCCTTAGTCAGGGAATTAATGGACGTGATATGTGAGGAAAATACCCTAGGATGTAGTGCCCGAGATAGCCATTTGCCACATTTATTCCCATACTCAAAGAAACCTTTATGAATTTTGTCTCGGATACATAATAATTTTCAGTCTAAAATCTGTGAGATCTGATTTTGTATGTTTGAGATTTCAGCCTTAATAATGTCTGATGGGGTGGTTTTGTTTGACATCTCTAATGAGGACAGGGAGGACATGAGTGATTTTAGAACCTTAGAATTTTCTTTTTTGATCCTAGATCCATGAGCTATAAAGATGCCTCTTATTATGCATTTTAGAATTTCCTATTTTACAGTGGCACTAGTATTGTCGTTTTTATGTACTTCAACAAACGTGGATATTGCTTCTTCAGTTTCATTGGTGCAAGTCTGATCTCTTAAGAGGTGATCATTTAGTCACCAGGAAAAATTCCCGGACCTTTGAGGTAAAATATTCAGTGATCCCATCACTGGCACTTGCGTCAGACCACGTAAAATTATCCTATTGAGCATGTAGGGGTATTATGTAGTTATCAGCGAGCACTAAAATGCATAGGTACTCGTTGCTCGAGGCGAGCAAAATGGAATGCTCGAGTGCTTGGTCCGAGTAACGAGCCCAATGTAAGTCTATGGGAAACTCGAGCATTTTTCCGGCGGCTCCCCCCGGCGGTCTGCAGAGAGCCTAAAAATTGCCCAAATCAATGGGAACAGTGCTCAAGTGGTATGGAAACAGCATGGGGAACACCCCTGGAAGCATTTCTGACTCCCAGGTCACTGCTGTCAACAATGTTGTCAGAGGTATTACGCCACTTTTACGGACTCACAATAAAACATACAAAAATGAAACCAAAATGGATTTTCCTGGGAAATATGTTAAGGAACATTCCTTTCCAGGGTAATGAGTTGTATATAAGGAAAAATAAATAACCCAAAACAAAAATGCTCCTCCACATCTTAAGCTATGTTCACACGTAAAGTTTTTGATGCGTTTTTACACTTTTGCATTGCTTTCAACCAAGACACAAGCATTTACCGGGAAATGTCATTTTAACATTTTACAACCTTATCTGGCAATGTGGTGTGTGACACATCATCAGACACATCCTGTTTAATTTATGATGGAGGGACTCTGAAAGTCACAAAGCCTATTTTTATAGGGCCATCAGGCAGCCCTTACTATTCTTAAAGGGCTAGCCATCGGCCCTCGCTATGGTTAGAAAGCCATCAGCGGGCTATGCTTTGTTGCTCCCATTATTAACGAGTGGGTCTCCTTAACTGCTATTGCGTATGCAGTGACTGCAAGGGCTGCCAAAAATTTGGACGAAACCCAATACCCCTTTGAAGAGACATAGAGGAGGGTCTCAGTAAAAAAAGTTCCCATTATAAAGGAGCGGGTCTCCTATAGTGGTAAAAAACTCTAACAATTTAAAGACACATAGAGCTGGGCCACAGTAACAACATGTTCCCATTAGAAAGGAGAGGGTCTGCTATACAGTTATAGGGTATGCAGTGAGTGCAACGGCTGTCAAAATTTAGGAAAAACCCCACTAACAATTTGAAGGCACATACAACTGGGCCAAAGTAACGAGTATGACATGCTCCCATTAGAAAGGAGAGGGTCTGATATTCAGAAATAGGATAAGCAGGGAGTCGAACGGCTGCCAAAATTTAGGAAAAACCCCAATAACAATTTAAAGACACATAGAGGTGGGCCTCAGTAACAACATATTTCCATTAGAAAGGAGCGGGTCTCCCATACTATTTGCCTATGCAGTGACTGCAATGGCTGTAAAAAATTTGGAGGCAGTCCAATGCCCCTTGCAAGAGACTTAGAGGTCGGAGGGCTCCTGAAAACAATGTTCCCATTATTAGGAAGTCGGTCTCCCATACTGTTTGCCTATGCAGTGAATGAAATGGCGGGCAAAAATTTGGAGGAACTCCAATGCCCCTTGCAAGAGACGTAGAAGTCAGAGGGCCTCCTGAAAAAAATGCTCCCATTATTAGGAAGTTTGTCTCCCATACTGTTCACCTATGCAGTGAGTGCAATGACAGCCAAAAATTTGGAGGAACTCCAAGGCTCCTACAAAACACGTAGAGGTCGGAGGGTCTCCTGAAAAAACCTTCCCATTATTAGGAAATGGGTCTCCCATAGTCCTTGCCTATGCAGTGAAGCAACAGCAGCCAAAAATTTGGAGGAACTCCAATGTCCCTTGTAAGAGACGTAGAGGTTGGAGGGCTCCTGAAAACAATGTTCCCATTATTAGGAAGTGGGTCTCCCATACTGTTTGCCTATACAGTGAAGCAACGGCTGCCAAAAATTTGGAGGAACTCCAACGCCCCTTGCAAGAGACGTAGATATGTTGATATGGTACATATTGTGGTGATATGGTGGTGAAGGATGAGGATGCGGAGAAGGAGGAAGACAAGAGCAAATAGACAAAATCAGAAAGCGTATACCATTGTCTGAGAGTGAAGACAGAGGTGTAAGGGAATAGAGTTAGACCTCCCAAAAGGAAGACACTGTATTTAAGTTTATGTCATGCTGCTATCCCGAAACACTTTAGGCAACATCATAAGTGTAACATTGATGAAATTAAATTCATTGGAATAGATAGAGTATTTTGTGGTATCAGGGGTGGTGACAAAAAGAAAATCTTAGCCCAACGAGAATGTCGTTGGATTTTTACCTTGAACACCATGTCCCCCTCTGGACTTAATGAAAAGCTATCATTCTCACCCTTCCTTTAATATTCAAAATAATTTTCTTGAAACTAACAATTAATCCGCATTTCCTAATATTCCTCTCTCTCTCCTATTTGTGTTTTTTAAGTGTATGTTATGTTTTTAGTATTTATTATATATATATATTTCTTATTTATATGTCCTTTCATCCCTTATAGTTGGATATGATCATACCTGATGTCTCTATTTATGTGCTTCATCTATTGATGGACGCGACCTTATCCTTGTAATGACTGGAGCACCTACATAAAAGCAAAAATATAGTCGCATGTCTGGAAATGTGGAAGAAATATGGGACCATCCCCTTTGGGACTACATCTGCTGATATATACTTGAATGCTGTCCTATGTAATGAGATGTATATGTTTCCTCCCCCCACACGGACTGTGACTGTTTTATTTGCTATGTTCTCACGCTCCCCCTTCGGCCCTCTTCCCCAAATATTTTATTATATTTGTTTCTGGTGAATGGGTATTAAGTTGTGCCCTTCCTATACCCATAAGAAAGATGGCCGAATGGATGTGCGCACGCGCAACGGGTCCCTGTGATAGCACTACCATCTATGGCATCCATATGATGCGACGCGGGAAGTGACGTCACAGGAAATGCTTTCCTGACCCGCGCCGTCATCAGGATAGCCGGAAATGATAGGTGGATACCGGGATCCCGCCCGCGTGCGCCGCTACCAATGGCTGCGACTAGATGCAATATATATAGAGACATGGGACAACATGCACACCACACCGCCCCCCGAGGAAGCCCACCACGCGAAACGCGCGTCGGGGCACGATCACAGCGGACAGATATGGGTAAGCCTGATTCATATTGATCTATATGTCTGATTACATTGGCATAAATATACCCATATATTAGTAGCTCAATTGACACTGGCATTTATATGTAGTACATTGGTACTGCTGTATGGGCCAATGCATGTTTGCATACTTAAATGATATACACTGTCTCTCTTGTGTTTACTTACATGGTAGATTTTTCATGCATTGTCTATTGAGCCCCTATGCCCCCTGGTGATCGTTCTTTTCATGTATTCTTCACCTTTGTACCTATTTGATATGTATCTTACATTTTGCAGTATATATATATTTTTTAACATATTCTAATAAATTTATACCTTTTAAAATTTATTTGTCTGCATTAATTGCACTCTTCTAGGGGTATACCATTTCTTTGCTATAGGTCTATATCATTCAGTGGTGTTGAGAAGTCTGGCCCAATCCAGCCCTTGTTCATTTTTATAAGAGTCAGCCTGTCAGCATTTTCAGTTGACAGGCGGATGCGCCTATCGGTTATAATTCCACCAGTGGCACTAAAAACCCGCTCTGACAAAAAGCAAGCGGCAGGGCAGGCCAGGACCTCCAAGGCATAGAGAGCCAGTTCATGCCACGTGTCCAGCGTGGATACCCAATAATTATAAGGCACAGAGGAATCACGGAGGACGTTGGTACGGTCGGCAAGGTACTCCCTCAGCATCTTCTGAAACTTTTCCCTCCTTTTGAGAGTACCCCGTGCATCAGGGCTTGTGTGATGGGAGGGTCTGAGAAAACTGTCCCAGAACTTTGACAGTGTTCCCCTGCCTCTGCTGGATTGCATTTGTGTCTCTCTCGCCTCTTTAATAATTCCGCAACTAGGGCCTTCTCGTGCTGCCCAATTTTATTAGGCCTGTCCTGCGCAGGAATAAGAGACAGAGAGTTCTCCTTGTAGCGGGGGTCTGGAAGTGTCACCAACCAATAATGACTGTCACCCAAAATTTGGACAAGGCGAGGGTCAAGGGAAAGGCAGCGTAACATAAACTCAGCCATGCGTGCCAGACTGCAAAGAGTCAAGACTTCGGTGTCCTCACCAAGAGGATGACTGACCATGCTCTCCTCCTCATCCTCCTCCTCTTCCTCCTCCTATCCTCAGGCCATCCACGCTGAACAGACGGTATGACAGTTGTGCAGGTAGTGCTGTCTATAGCGCAGGAAAAGAGCAGGAAACTAGCTTCTGTTCTTCCTCCTCCTCCTCATCCTCATTGTCACCCAATCCACGTTGGGATGAGATTAGGCTGGGCTGTGTGGAATCACACTGTATGGTTCCTTGCTTCATCTTATCATGCTCCGCCTGCAATGCATCCTCTTTAATTGTGAGCAGAGATCATTTCAGAAGAACAGAGAAACGGGATGGTAATGCTAATTATGGCATCATCGCCACTCACCATCTTGGTGGAGTCCTCAAAGTTTTGGAGGATGGTACAGATGTCTGACATCCATGTCCACTCCTGAGGTCTTATGTGTGGAGTCTGAACTGAATACCGACGGCCTTGTTGATGCTGGTAGTCAACAACTGCCCTCTTCTGCTCACAAATCCTTCCCAACATCTGTAATGTAGAGTTCTAATGCATGGGGGCATCGCAGATCAGTCGGTGAGCTGGAAGTTGCAAACGCTGCTGAAGCACGGCAAGGGCGGCAGAAGTTGTAGCTGACATTCTAAAATGGGCACACAGCGGCGTACCTTGACAAGCAAATCCGACAGATCTGGGTAGGTTTTGAGAAACCATTGAACCTCGAGGTTAAGCATATGGGCCAGACATGGTACGTGTGTGAGCTCGCCTCCCCTCAGATCCGCCACCAGATTCCGGCCATTGTCACACATGACCATGCCTGGCTGTAGGATCAGCGCAGCGGTGTCAGCCACAGATCTGCCTGCTCTTTCAGAGCTGTCCACAACTCTTCAGAGTTGTGCGGTTTCTCACCTAAGTATTTTAGCTTCAGTATAGCCTGTTGCCACTTGGCCGAGGCAGTGCTGCAGTGCTTCCAGCTTGCGACTGATGTGGTCATTTCGGAGATGGAAGCTGAAAAGTAGGATGAGGAGGAGGAAGTGCAGGAGCTGTAGAATGTGGGGCCAACCCTAATTGACCCAGGGCCCACAATCCTCGGCGTCAGGAGGACGTGTTCCATCCCAAGGTCCGACTGGGTACCGGCTTCCACTATATTAATCCAGTGTGCCGTCAGCGAGATGTATTGTCCCTGCCCACAAGCACTTGTCCACGTGTCCGTGGTTAGGTGGACTTTCCCAGTAACTGCATTGTTGAGGGCAGGGCTAATGCTGTGGGACACATGCTCGTGTAATGCGGGGACGGCACACCGGGAGAAATAGTGGTGGCTGGGGACCGAGTACCGAGCTTCCATCTCCACAAGTCTAAAAGGCAACATTTCAAGCGCAAGCATTCGTGCAATGTGTGAATTTAGTAGTGTGGCATGTGGGGCGTTGGCTGTGTATTTGCGCTTGAATTTCAAGGACTGGGGTAGGAACAGCTGTGCTGGGACAAGGACATGCTTGCTGATGGTGCTTCTTGAGAGTGTGCAACAACCGGTGCATGTTGGCATGCGCCATGGACAGGGGATTGGTGTGCACGCACAACAGTGGAAGAAGCAGTGGTGTCACATGCAGACACTGTTGCTGGTCCCTGGGGTTCGGCCCACTTAGTCGGGTGCTTTACTGCCATGTGCCTGATCATGCTGGTGGTGGTCAGGCTGCTAGTTTTTCTACCCCTGCTGATGCTGGCCTGGCAGGTGGTGAAAATGGCCTTTTTGGGGTTATTGACAGAGTCTTTAAAAAATAACCAGGAAGACCTAACAATTGTACTGGCAACTTCCGTCATGTTGGCATTACGAGGAACACTTTCCCGCCTTGTGTCTGCAGCCACCTCACTTCTTCTTCCTGCCTGTTGCGGGGCTACGCCTCCCTCCCCCTGTGTGCTGCTGTCCTTGCTCTGTATGTCCCCCTGCCAGGTTGGGTCAGTTACTATATCATCCACCACCTCGTCTACCACTTCTGCACCCTGGTCTTCCTCCTGACTTTCTGGCAATTGTGTCTCATCATTATCATCCACCTCTTGGGACAGTAATTGCACTTTCCCACCATCGCCTTCATGTGACCGTGGCTGCTCCAATATTTGGGCATCGCTACGCACGTTCTCCTCTTGACTCGCTTGAAGCTGGTCGTGCGAGAGGCCTGAATCTACAAATGGAAAAGTGAACAGCTCTTCTGAGTGTCCAAGTGTGGGATCAGTTGTCTCCGTGCACTCGGCATAGTGGGAGGAAGGAGGATCAGGGTGAGGAATATGCGGTCCAGATTCACGGCTACTGAGACTTGACCTTGTGGAAGACAGGGTGGTGGTGGTGGTGGCAAAGTGACTGGAAGCATTATCTGCTATCCAACCAACAACCTTTGGACACTGCTCTGGGAAATTACGTCCACATAAAGCTTGTCAAATATTTAAATATTCTGCACACTAAAAAGTTGCCCAATGATTATATGCATATACAGTACAGACCAAAAGTTTGGACACACCTTCTCATTTAAAGATTTTCTGTATTTTCATGACTATGAAAATTGTCCATTCACACTGAAGGCATCAAAACTATGTATTAACACATGTGGAATTATATGCTTAACAAAAAAGTGTGAAACAACTGAAAATATGTCTTAGATTCTAGGTTCTTCAAAGTAGCCAACTTTTGCTTTGATGACTGCTTTGCACACTCTTGGTATTCTCTTGATGAGCTTCAAGAGGTAGTCACTGGAAATGGTTTTCACTTCACAGGTGTGCCCTGTCAGGTTTAATAAGTGGGATTTCTAGCCTTATAAATGGGGTTGGGACCATCAGTTGTGTTGTGCAGAAGTCTGGTGGATACACAGCTGATAGTCCTACTGAATAGACTGTTAGAATTTGTATTATGGCAAGAAAAAAGCAGCTAAGCAAAGAAAAACGAGTGGCTATCATTACTTTAAGAAATGAAGGTCAGTCAGTCCGAAAAATTGGGAAAACTTTGGAAGTGTCCCCAAGTGCACTTATCTGAGGATAAGTTTATCCGAATCACCAGCCTCAGAAATCGCAGGTTAACAGCAGCTCAGATTAGAGACCAGGTCAATGCCACACAGAGTTCTAGCAGCAGACACATCTCTACAACAACTGTTAAGAGGAGACTTTGTGCAGCAGGCCTTCATGGTAAAATAGCTGCAACAAGCAGAAGAGACTTGTTTGGACTAAAGAACACAAGGAATGGACATTAGACCAGTGGAAATCTGTGCTTTGGTCTGATGAGTCCAAATTTGAGATCTTTGGTTCCAACCACCGTGTCTTTGTGCGACGCAGAAAAGGTGAACGGATGGACTCTACATGCCTGGTTCCCACCGTGAAGCATGGAGGAGGAGGTGTGATGGTGTGGGGGTGCTTTGCTGGTGACACTGTTGGGGATTTATTCAAAATTGAAGGCATACTGAACCAGCATGGCTACCGCAGCATCTTGCAGCGACATGCTATTCCATCCGGTTTGCGTTTAGTTGGACCATCATTTATTTTTCAACAGGACAATGACCCCAAACACACCTCCACACATGTGTTAATTCATAGTTTTGATGCCTTCAGTGTGAATGTACAATTTTCATAGTTATGAAAATACAGAAAAATCTTTAATTGAGAAGGATGTCCAAACTTTTGGTCTGTACTGTATATATTTTTTTTATGTGTATATATATATATATTTAGAATTATATAAGTATATATATGTATATATATATACATATACTTTTCACTCTGCTTAAGTTGTCCTTGAAAGGATTGTAGTCAGTTATTCTTGCAGTCAATCAATGCCAGTGTTATACCATTTCTAAATTTTCCTCATGCGCTCTCACTTTATGAGCAGGAGTGGTATGCTAACTGTATTTTATTTACACATATTCTAAATTGCTGCTTGCAGAGAATTTCCATTTGCTGAATACACCCCTTGCATACACGAATACAAAAAAAAATGTATAATTTTTTTTTTTTGCATTTATTCCTTGTTAACGTCCTCTCAAAGGTCTCTGCATGATCCATTTCGGCACTCCTATGCATTGTACTTTCTATAGCATTCAAAAGAAAACCTTGACAGCTTTCACTTTTTATCTTTTGTTCTGACTGAGCATTGTTATATTAAAAAAAAGCTTTTTTATATACTTCTGTCAAGGTCGGTAAGACTACTGAAAAATATATTTTTTTTCATACTAACGTGAGTGTGTAACATAGGCCATGCTGATGTAAATTACCAAGCCGTGAACATGAAGGAAAAGAACTGCACAGTATCTGAACACATAGGGAACAGATAGCAAGAATTCAAGTGACAGCGCCCAAGTGCCAATATCACCCGTGCACATCATGCTAAAATGTATTTTATTTGAGTGTTATGGCAGCATCTGACTTACCCTAACATTGATTGATTTAAAGGTATACTACGGCAAATTGAATTTATCTCTAGAGATGAGTTGCTCTATGCTTTTGGCAGGAGTATTACTCTGCAGCTTAAAGATTTATCCATGCCCTTCAGCAAAAAAAAAAGCTGATCCTGTTTCCTTTCTGAGGACAGCAAAGTGCACATGACACGCTGCAGGAGCTAGAAAGCGATAACTTATTCAAAGAAGTTCACACACGATTCAGAAATAAAAAGATGTATATTTCCTTGAGTCAAAGAACACAGATACAAACATATAACACAAGACTGCCTTTGTTATAGCTACCGCTTTGTATTTGAGAAATGTGTAATTTGCTTGAAAAGCAATTATCTAGTATAGTGTTAGGGCACGCTGACACAGGATGGAAAAATCCTCCACTATTAAGCCAGCATATTCAATGAAGAAATCAGAAGCAACTCCACAATAAATGTCAAAAATGCAGATTTCCCACACCGATCTTATATTTGGAGTCTTTCTTAAAGGGAAGCGATCGTCAGAAAATGACCTATTGTTTTATAGGGTATTTGCATTACATGTATTTAAAACATTTTTTACTTTTTTTTTATCTTTACTAAAAAGAAAATGAGTAATCTTGCAATTTTCACAATGGCCACAGGGGCTGTTTTAGACTCATACTTCCTGTCCTTTCGGGAAGAGTTTTCAGTAGGCTCTTTATCAGAAGAGAAAGTGTTACAATGACAGCTGTGTAGGCAATGTCACAGCTTACCTGCTCTCCCTTTCTTCACTATGACCTTTAGACATGCTCATTAAATGGTTCAATTCAAAAGGTGAGAGTGTGACTAATTTACATGGGATTTCCTGAAACAAAAATAAGTTAGAGTATAAAAGAGTCCCACTGGCCAGTGTCAAAATTTTACAAATTTCTACTTTTAATGCAAATTGTGATATGGAAAAAAATACGAAAAAAATACATTTAACACAACCCTTTATTTAAACAATAGGTCATTTTCTAATTACAGGCAGTCCCTGAATTATGAATATCCGACTTATGTCTTCGTCAGATGTAGACTAAAAAAAACCTACTACTCACTACTGACCTCTCTGGCCGGCGTCCGTTCCTGTTCTTTCCGCCGTTGCACACCACATTTCCAGCCTCTCCACCATTGACCCGGACTTCCAGCCGCATCCAGTCCAGAGCTCATTGTGCATCCTGAGGTCATGTTGTCATCGCAACTTTATGATACGCAGTAAGCTCTCACATGGATGTGACCAGAAGTACTGGCCTATAGTGAAAAGTCGGAGATGTGGCGCGCCTGATGACAAAAGGTAGAGGACCTGACAGCGAGGTAAATATTGGTTGAAAAAAATAATAATACAAACCGCCCCGCTGCTCACCATCCAGTGCTCTTCTTTCTGCCTTTATTCGCTGCATCTCCTAAATCTCAGCATGCATCCAGGTCCTAGAGGTTGGGATCTTATGACACGCAGTAACCTCTGAGGGCTGGGCGCGACCTGAAGTTCTGGCCTATAGGGAAGAAGCTGGAGATTCGGCACATGACTGTGGAAAGAAAAAGACAGAATGGTGAGAGGGTAGCAGTGGGGTGGCCAAAGTGGTTAGCAGTGAAGGAAGTATTTTTTTTTTTCCAGGACTTGCTCCAACTTATTTAAATATCCAAAATAAAAAAAAACTACAGAATGTATTTAGTTGTAGCCCAAGGCCAGCTTATATAGCTTCCCTTTAAGCATCATTATATCAATGTATAATATATCGATATTTACATTCTGGAGAAACCCTTTAACTCTTTCAAGACCTCCGATACAGCCAACAACTGCCCTAACAGACTGACATTATTTAACTTGTTAAATAACGCTACAAATAACAGCAATGTTTAAGTTGGGCTAACAGAATGTCGCACTGATTTGAGTGTCCATCTATCCCCTGGTGACATGATTGTAAGCCGTGGACTGGGATCCTCAGGAAACAGTGAAGACGTGGACTAGAAAAAGCAGTAAACATTAAACTTGTCAAATTAACTTATACTGTTAAACTCAGACTGATACGCTTCCACCAACCAACAAAATGTAACAGGTTAATTCACACACACTAGGTCAGAACTGACCGGGACCACTGTGCTGCATCACTCAGTATGCACGGAAATGTTTACTACGTAACTAGAATTTACCTAGTTGTGCACCCACCTAGTGCGGCTACCAAGCATTTACCTGGAAAACTGGAGCAATCAAATGAATGCCAGAGTTGGCCTATTGGTGATGCAGCACAGCAGTTTACAAACGTAACAAAACTCTTAACGACTCTAAACCCACTAGGTAGAACCAGTTATTGAATTATACACCGTAGTGTTCACTTTAAGGACAATGTGAGTGCAACGGGCCACTACTTGGAACACCTCTGTATTATTATTATTATTATTATTTATTATTATAGCGCCATTTATTCCATGGCGCTTTACATTTGAATACTTCTGTAGATCCCCTTTAATGCTGTAGTCTGTGTAAGTCACTAGTGGTTCAGCAAGCTGAGTCTGATGAGTACTGATGCATTCAAGTGTCTGTATCTGCCTGTCTGAGTTTGGCGCCAAATTAACTATGTGTGCGTGCACACTCCCACCGTAATCCTTGCATTGGGCCTGAGCTCAGGACTTACCGACCTGTGTCTGGTCGCTGTGTTGTTGAAGTGATGAGCCCGCCTAGACGATGGCTGTTTGACCAAGGGATGATGAGTTTCTAACTGCACAAACCAGTTTACGCCAGAGGCATCGAGGGAAAACAGTGGCCTTCTGTGGACGGTGATTAGTACTGCAAGCAACAGTATTCTCAATGTATTCTCCATGTACATTACTAACAAAATAGAACAGCAGTTGCAAATTACGTACAACTAGTTAATGGTAGGTGACGATCAGGGCATATTCCCCATCACCTCACATGATCACGGGGTGCTGATGTGTTGCCAAGGCAGTCAGGGACAGCTGGAGGGCCCCATTGCTGCCATATTTGTGCTCCTATGAAGCACAGCCTGTGGTTTTATAGGAGATTATCATTTTGTCCATATTTTGCAATACTAAAGTATTGCAGTATACAGAAAAAGTAAACAGACATTTTTTACCCTGGGGAACAAAAATATAAGTAATATAAAAGGAATATAAAAACATAAATAATTGAAAAAACTTAAAAGTTTGAATCACCATCTTTCCCTATTTGAAAGCAAAAGTAAGACAAAAAATATCTAAATTTAAATATTGATATTTTCAATAAAAAATGCAACAAAAAGCTCAAAATGTCATATTTACATCCAAAATGGCATCAATACAAATTAAAAATTAAAAAATGATGGATCTCGGAGATCACAAAAAAGGTGAACAATTTTATTTATTTTTTTTACAAATTTCTGAATTTTTTTTAACCTTTAAAATACAAAAAGATAAAAACCTATAAAAGTTTACTAACCGTAAACATACTGAACTGAAAAATCATATTGCCAAGTCATTGTTACCAGTTAATGTCTAACATAAAAACACATTCCAAAATGCCAAAAATGTATATATATTTCACACCAAGTGTGGTGAAATTATATATATGTTTTTCATTTTTATACAGTACATTATATAGTAAAATAATTGCTGTCATTCAAAACTACAACTCATCCAGAAAAAAACAAGTTCTTTTAGGTATGTCGATGGAAAAATAACACAATAATGGAAAATTAGCCACAGTGGGAAAGGGCTAAACTGTACACACATTATCTGTCAGCACATTAAAGGGGATACATAGTAACATAGTTAATATGATTGAAAAAAGACAAATGTTCATCAAGTTCAACTGAGGAATGTAAAATGATAAAGGGAATGGAGGATATGTACAAACAAAGTGCTTGATCCAGTGCGTCCCAAAAGAGCTAATCTTTCCCTCCGGATCCCAATTGTCGACCACTGGACCAATCATTAAGAAAAGAACTTTACACTTTCACATACTTATGTTATTTTCTTCTAAAAAAAAAAAGCATCTAAGCCTTTTTTAAAAAGCCATCAAAGATTCCTGATGTGACCAACTCTTGAGGTAGTCTATTCCACAGACTAATAGAAGGCCTGTCTCGTCTCCTCTGGAGATTGAACATGTCTTTCTCCAGGTGGAAGGAGTGTCCCCTTGTCTTTTGAGGGGGCTTTACATGAAACAGCACTTTTGACCATACTTTTTGTATGGACCATTTATGTACCTGAACCAGTTAAACATGTCCCCCTTACATGTCTTTTCTTAACACTAGACGTAATTCTTTAAATTTTCCTTCATAACCAAGATTATCCATGACCCTTATCAGTTTTGTGGCTTTTCTTTGTACCTTTTCTAACTCCAGGGAATCCATTCTATATACTAGTGCCCAAAACTAAATTGCATATTGCAGATGAGGTCGCACTAACGCTTTGTAAAGTGGTAGTATTACATTCCTAATCCCCATGTTTATACCTCTTTTTATACATGACAATATCCTGCTGACCCTAGAAGCCACTGATTGACATTGTATGTTTTGATTTAGTCTGTGATTTACAAATACATTCAGATCCTTCATTACAAGTGACTCTCCCAGTTTTTCTCCCCCAAGAATATATGGTGTCTCCATATTATAAGTGTCCAAGTGCATAAATTTGAAACAAGAGGGGATTGTAGGGAGAGAAAATAGGAAGCGCAGGCTTCTAAGTGTAGTAGTTAGATTCCAAGGGTATATACTCAGTATAAATCCACTCACCTATTTGGTATCTTGAGGTAAAGCATGTAAATCCAATCAGTGGATCACTCCATTCCTCTTTCCATTCAGTTTGCTGCAGAAATCTGGGAGCTGATGAGAGCACTGGACAGAGCTTTCATAGGCAATACCACTTTGTAAATGTTTTTTCCCAGCAATATGCGCTCCTGAAGGATGATGTTATACCTGAGGAAGACTCAAAGAAGTCGAAACCGGTTGTATTTTAGTTTGAAATAAAAATTCTTTGAATCCGAATATCAAGTTCCATCATCATCCTTCAGGAGCGCATATTGCTGGGAAAAAACATTTACAAAGTGCATAAATTTACATTTCTCCACATTGAACGTCATCAGCCAAGTGGATGTTCAAACACTCAGTTTATCCAAGTCAACATGTACAGTACAGACCAAAAGTTTGGACACACCTTCTCATTTAAAGATTTTTCTGTATTTTCATGACTATGAAAATTGTACATTCCCACTGAAGCCATCAAAACTGTGAATTAACACATGTGGAATTATATACTTAACAAAAAAGTGTGAAACAACTGAAAATATGTCTTATATTCTAGGTTCTTCAAAGTAGCCACCTTTTGCTTTGATGACTGCTCTGCACACTCTTGGCATTCTCTTGATGAGCTTCAAGAGGTAGTCACAGGAAATGGTCTTCCAACAATCTATAAGGAGTTCCCAGAGATGCTTAGCACTTGTTGGCCCCTTTGCCTTCACTCTGCGGTCAAGCTCATCCCAAACCATTTCGATTGGGTTCAGGTCTGGTGACTGTGGAGGCCAGGTCATCTGGCGTAGCACCCCATCACTCTCCCTCTTGGTCAAATAGCCCTTACACAGCCTGGAGGTGTGTTTGGGGTCATTGTCCTGTTGAAAAATAAATGATGGTCCAACTAAACGCAAACCGGATGGAATAGCATGCCGCTGCAAGATGCTGTGGTAGCCATGCTGGTTCAGTATGCCTTCAATTTTGAATAAATCCCCAACAGTGTCACCAGCAAAGCACCCCCACACCATCACACCTCCTCCTCCATTCTTCACGGTGGGAACCAGGCATGTAGAGTCCATCCGTTCACCTTTTCTGCGTCGCACAAAGACACAGTGGTTGGAACCAAATATCTCAAATTTGGACTCATCAGACCAAAGCACAGATTTCCACTGGTCTAATGCCCATTCCTTGTGTTCTTTAGCCCAAACAAGTCTCTTCTGCTTGTTGCCTGTCCCTAGCAGTGGTTTCCTAGCAGCTATTTTACCATGAAGGCCTGCTACACAAAGTCTCCTCTTAACAGTTGTTGTAGAGATGTGTCTGCTGCTAGAACTCTGTGTGGCATTGACCTGGTCTCTAATCTGAGCTACTGTTAACCTGCGATTTCTGAGGCTGGTGACTCCGATAAACTTATCCTCAGAAGCAGAGGTGACTCTTGGTCTTCCTTTCCTGGGGCGGTCCTCATGTGAGCCAGTTTCTTTGTAGCGCTTGATGGTTTTTGCAACTGCACTTGGGGACACTTTCAAAGTTTTCTCAATTTTTCGCACTGACTGACCTTTATTTGTTAAAGTAATGATGGCCACTCGTTTTTCTTTACTTAGCTGCTTTTTTCTTGCCATAATACAAATTCTAACAGTCTATTCAGTAGGACTATCAGCTGTGTATCCACCAGACTTCTGCACAACACAACTGATGGTCCCTACCCCATTTATAAGGCAAGAAATCCAACTTATTAAGCCTGACAGGGCACACCTGTGAAGTGAAAACCATTTCCGGTGACTACCTCTTGAAGCTCATCAAGAGAATGCCAAGAGTGTGCAAAGCAGTCATCAAACCAAAAGGTAGCTACTTTGAAGAACCTAGAATATAAAACATATTTTCAGTTGATTCACACTTTTTTGTTAAGTATATAATTCCACATGTGTTAATTCATAGTTTTGATGCCTTCAGTGAGAATGTACAATTTTCAAAGTCATGAAAATACAGAAAAATCTTTAAATGAGAAGGTGTGTCCAAACTTTTGGTCTGTACTGTACCTTATAAACATCTTCCATAGACTGCACTATACTACACTATAGCTTGGTCCTCACAGCGTTATCATCTCTCATTTTCTGTTTATTATAATCACTTGATAGCTTGGTGTAATCTGCAAAAATAGAAATACTATTAATTTTGTCTTCTATATCATTAATAAATACAATGAATAATAGCGGACCCAGCACTGAATCCTGGGGTACTGTAGTATCGGAGTCTCTGCCTCCTGCCCGGCAGAGATGCCGTCCCCCTTACCTCCGCGGTCCTGCTCCGGCGTCTTCTGGCCTCCCTGCAGCTGCTGCTGGTACTCGCAGCTTCCCTGGCCCTGTGCTTAGGGCGTGCGCGCTCTCCCGCCCTCTTAAAGGGGCCACGCGCGCCGTCCTAAAAAGTCCCCGGCCAATGGCCAGAGGACTTCCCCTATAAAAGGCACCTCCTCCAATATGGAGGTGCCCATGCAAGGTTGTAGCTTTGTGTGTGATACTCTGCTTCAGCCCTCAGGTCCCGCTGCTAGCCTGACTACCAGTCCAGCCCGCCAGCCAGACTACAAGTCCAGCCCGCCAGCCAGACTACAAGTCCAGCCCGCCAGCCAGACTACAAGTGCAGCCCGCCAGCCAGACTACAAGTCCAGTCCGTCATCCAGACTACTAGTCCAGTCCGTCTGCTTGTCTGCTCTCCAGCCTGACAGTCTGCCTACTGCCAGTCCGCCAGTCTATCTATGGGCTCTGCCCGCCTACTTACCTGGAAGCACCTACCCGTTACCTGCCGTGCCTGCCAGCCAGCCTACCTGGAGGCTCCTGCCTGTTACCTGCCGTGCCTGCCAGCCCGCTTACCTAGAAGCACCTGCCTGTTACCTGCCGTGCCTACCAGCCAGCCTACCTGGAGGCTCCTGCCTGTTACCTGCCGTGCCTGCCAGTCCGTCTGCCCGGATCACCCGTCAGCATGCCTGCCGTGGTCACCTGCTGTACTGGTCAGTCCCTGCCTTCTGACCCGTGGGAGCCACCTGCTCTCATACAAGGTCGGTCCCCAGAGTAGCACCTGGTCCCTCCCTGGTCATGGAGTCGATTGAGCCACCATACGACCTTGGTCGGTCCGAGTTGATACCTAGTTATGCCCCTCTGGTCCCTCCTTGCACCGCAGCACAGAGGTTCCACCACCCGGATCCGTAACAGGTACCACTTGTTACCGGGGACTATTCAAAGTAGTGTTCAGTCACCACAAGTCTTTGGGTGCGGTCTTTGAGTCAGTTTTTAATCCAATTAGAAACTTTAATATCTAAGTATAGAGATTATAAACCTTACTTTACCTATTGGGCATTTATGGGGGACAGTGTTAAATGCCTTTACAAAGTTCAAAAACACTATATTCACAGGTACCCATCGATCCAGGTTTCTACTTACCTCTTCATTAAAGCAATCAATTTTGTCAACTTCTGTTCTTAGTAAAAGCATGCTGATTGTCACTTACAATGTTTTTTTCTACCAAATACTTCTGAATATAGTCCCTTACAAGACTATTGAACATTTCCACAAATGATGATAAGCTAACCGGTCTATAATTACCTGGAAAAGACCTGGAGCTCTTTTTGAAAATGGGCACCACATCAGCTTTTTGCCAGTCGCTTGGTACAGTACCAGTCACTAGAGAGTCTTTAATAATTATGCACTGCAATAATTGAGCTGAGTTCCTTAAGATCTCTTGGCAGCTCGGGGCCAGGTTCACAACAATTTTATTTAGCTTTGCTTGGACCATATTTATGTTTGACTAACTGATTTAAATGACATATTAAGAGCACTAGGCTTGGGTAAATCAGCTTCTCTCTGATCTTTGGTATATACACATAGTTGAAGAACCCATTTAGTAATTTCACCTTCTCTTGATCATCAGTGTCCAACTCCCAGCTACTATTATTTAGGGGACCCACCTTTGTGAACCTAGGTAGTTTTGTACATATATATTGAAATAATTTCTTGTGATTTACCTTGCTTTCCTTGGCAATGTCGTTCATTTTCTACTTTAGCTGATTTTATTACCTTTTTACAAATTCCATTCAGCTGCTAGTAGCTTTTAAATGCTAGAGCTGATCTTTCAGATCTATATATTTTAAATTAGCTTTTTTGTTAGTAATGGCCTTCCTAACCATAGGTGTAAGCCATGTAGGGTTTAAATTTTGTCGTCTATACTTGTTACCTATAGGAATACATTTTACAGTCTAATTGTCCTATATAGACTTAAAGCACTCCCATTTATATCACTATCTTACAATAGCTGCTCCCAGTCAATGTCTATAACCTGTGGAAATTGACTTCTTTTAAATTAATTGTTTTTGCTTTCCCTGTCTGAGTATGATTTCTACAGTGTAAGAAAAATGAAATTATATTGTCACTTGTAACAAGGTTTTCACAAAGTGACATTTCTAACCAGTCTTGTATTGTTAGAAGTGAACAGATCGCACAGAACATCACCTCGTCGAGTCTTCCCTGAATTGTCCCATAAAATTATCCTGCAACAAGCTGAAGAATTTTCTTCGATTTACAGTTGTAGCAGAGCCTTGATCCTAGTCAATATTTGGGTCATTAAAATCTCCCATAATCAATACTGTACCAGCCAATGCAGTCTGCGCCATTTGATTTTAGAGTCAACCCTCCTAAATCACCAGTGATGTTGGGGGGTCTATAGGTGACATCCAAATTACTTTTTCAGTGTTAACCTCTCTTTGTAATCCACACACAAGCCTTCAATTTCCTCTCAACCCTCTTCCTCTATTGCCTCTTTTACACTCGCTTTCACCCTATTCGCCCTGTCTTTCCAAAATAGCTTAAAACCAGGAAGATTTCCAGTCCACTTGTGGAAAATATTTATGTCTGAGTTACCATAATTTTGAGTGTAAAACAATTTTTTTTACTTTTTTTTGTGGGGGGTGATTTTTCCTGGTAGGACCCTGGTGCCCAGGCAGGGCACAAAATAAAGAAATGTTGCAAATTAGCAAACAAAAATTCTTGTTATGCCATTCATGCAATCTTCTTTAGTGAAATTCTCAAGTTTTGTATAAAAATTTAATTAATTATATTTTAGGTCAGAAGAGGATCCCCATAAAAATCCTGTGTAGGATTGGACGCCTGCCCAAGGCTGGGGCCAAAAGATGCTCTTGTAATGTGTCTTCCCTTTATAATCCCTGTATTCACTATGAAACAAATATCAGGTAGCTTAGGAGAGAGATGGATCCTGCTCAATGCTGTCGGATACATCTTCCAGAGGTGGTGATATAAAAACAGTTATTTTGAGAAAGCATCACTTCTTCAATGTTTCAGGTTCAACAGAATTTAAAAAATAACTGTGGTTTTAATTTTTATTTCATGAATCAATAATACACATTAAAATAAGAAACTTTGTAATATATCTTATCAGAGAAATCTGCTTCTGTCTCCGCCAGAACTGATTAATTCTCAAAATTCTCAATTCATGGATAAAATCTATATTCAGTGAAGATAGATTATTACATTACTGAGATAGCAGATAGCACTTATTTACTGATAAGACTCTAATTAGAAGGGAAGAGGGGAGGAGCTAGAGATTAAAGCTCCTCCCACCTCCTCCTCAATACATAGAAACTTATCAATAGCAACTGTCATCTCCTATGTCAGTAATGCTATAGTCTGTCTTCACTGAATACAGATTTTACCAGTGAATTTATAGTTTTGATAATGAATGATCAGGCCAGGCTGATAAAAAAAGCTAATTTCTCTGATATAATATATTACAAAGTTGCTTATTTTCATGTGTACTATTTATTTCTGAAATAAAAATTAAAATGACAGCTACGCTTTAATTTACATTAGTAATTATTAATTCTAATGGTGATGGAATGTTTTTTGCCGGTTCTTAAGCTACAACATCACAATTCTCCAATACAGGTTGATCATTCAGTAGTGTTATTTGTTGGAAATTAGTCTTATGGTTCGAGAGAGTGATCTCTCAAGGAATAAAAACTTGATTTTCTGTTTTCCGTGCTCTGGACACCATATTAACAATGAAAACTACCATCCAAACCTGATAGGACACACAAAGTATCGTTACCGTAAGAATGGATAGCCCTCATTAAGTCCAGTTCAAACATCGATAATAAAATGTGTGGTCAATAAGATATGGCATATGCCACAGAATTAGGGTTTGTTTACACTGACCAACAGGCGGTACTTTTACCGATTGGCAGTCGTCTAAACACCTGTTTACACAGGCAGACCAATGTAAATGGTGCGCACCGAGCAAGCGATACTAAATTGCTCAGTGGACATATCTAAGGGTGTGTTCAAGGTAATTCATGCCCTTTATCCCTTCCTTGTGAAATAGGTACGCTCCTGCTGTAATGTGTACAAGGTTTTATGATTATTAACATTGTGAATGATTTAAATGTATTTTATTGACATTGACATGTTCTAGTATTAGATGACTAGATAGGGATAGTGTAGGATAAGTCATTAAAATTTAGGTATAGGATTAACATTAGATATAGGCTAAAACTTTAGACAGTGCAGTTGTGGACACAATAGAAATAGAAAGTTCAGTTCATGCTGTTAGAGGGTAGTGACTGATGTTAAGTGGGTGAAGGGTGAAGTTTGCCCAGCAACCAAAGAAGAAGTTTGGTGATTGGTCTAGCTCCAGTGTGGAAGGGGCTTAGTTAATGAGTTTAGGGAAATTCCCACTTGGGAGTGGTAGGAGTGGAGATAGGAGTGGGCACTTCCTGGTTACAGTTAGTTCAGTCAGATGTGGTGAAGTCACTAGTGTGACGTCCAAGTTCAGGTGTAGTGGACTGCTAGAACAGCATGTCAGTCCTGCAAGGCAGTGGGAGGCCAAATTAAAATCTATAGTGGATATTCCTGTAACGTCTGGGCCGGGTACCAGGGAGCGGGCTTGGTCTTCTGACATCTCGAGGTGAGTGGACATGCGTGGAATTACTTTAATCAATTTCATCCCACCATCAACCTAACATTCAACTACTCCTGCTTTGAAATTAACTTTTTTGGCACCGTCATTAAGCTACAGGACAATGATATAAAGACATCCCTGTGCCAGAAGTCAATCGACCGTCCAACATACCTTAAATGGGTCAGTTTCCATTCAAAACATATAAACTCTATTGTCTACAGCCAAGCCATCAATACAATCTAATATGTTCCAACCCTATGGATAGAGAAAAACACCCTGGTGGCCTCAGAAAGACCTTTTTGAATCAGGGCTACCATCCAAGAACAATTGAGAACCAGATTACAAGAGCCATCAGAATATCAAGGAATCACCTCCTACATTACAAAACTAAACAAAAAAGCAACCAGGTGCCTCTAGTAGTGCTAAGGGAGATGCATGGAAACTATAACCTTTAATACAAAAAGATTCCCAATTACAATCCATATTTCCAGACCCCCCCTCTTCTGTGTTTTAGGCAGCCCCCAAATCTAAGAAGCATAATTGCCAGAAGCTCCCTGTCCTCTCCAGCTACAGGAACCTTTCTCTGCAACCAGAAAAAATGTAAAACCTGTCCATTTATAATGACCACGGACAAGATAAAGACCCCCCACTCACATCAGGACTACAAAATCCCAGGTACTTTCAGCTGCATCACATCTAATGTGGTGTACTTAATTATATGCACCAAATGTCCAGCTGAGGGTCTGTATGTAGGGGAGACAGGGTAAAAACTTAGAACAAGGATGAATTCTCATTACCACACAATAAAAGAAAAAAGAATAGAAGCACCTGTGGCCAAATATTTTTTGTAGAGCGAGAGTAGAAGTAGAGCGAGACGTCAGGCAAGGCTGCATGCTGTCACCATTTATCTTCAATTTATATGCAGAAGCTTTTTTCAGGAAGGCTGGAAATGCCAAAAAAGAAGAAGGAATCAAAATGGCCGTAAGAATCAATCAACAAGTACGCAGACAATAAAAAATTGATAGCAAGAAGCGTAGATTGAATGAAGGACTTATTATGGAGTGTCAAGATGGAAACGCTCGAACATGGGATTGCTACTCAACAAAAAAGATACAAAGGATGTTATCAATACCATGGATGGTAAGAAGAACAAACAAATCAAGCCAGACATGTCACTCAAAGCAAGGATCACCAAGCTGCGACTTGCCTACTTTGGACATATCGCTGGAGAAGGACAGTATTGCTGGAAGAATAGAAGGAACAAGGCGAAGAGGAAGACCATCAACTCGATGGCATGATACTATCAAGATAACGTTGGAGAAGACCCTGGTAAACAGTAGTGTATCTATAATAGGTGCAGGGGTTGCAATTGCACTAAGGCCCTTGAGTTTAGGGGGCCAAAAAGGTCCCATTGGCCCACATGAAAAGACCATTGCTGAAACTTGTGATAGTTGGGGGCCTCATTGGAGCTTTTACATCGGGGCTCTTGAGCTTCAAGTTACGCCACTGCTAGTAGGTTCAGGTACCACTGGAGCGATTTCAGGTTCAGGTAAAGCAGGAGTGGTCTCGATTCAGGTACCGCCGGAGCGGTTTCGGATTCAAGTATCGTCGGTGCGGTTTCAGGTTCAGGTACCACACATACCGGAAGGGAATGGTAAAGCAGAATTAGTACTGGTACAGATCTGGTACAGATTAAACTGGACTGGTGCTGGGACCTGATCACTAGATAGCAGCTTCTAGACAGACTAACTACAATTGTTGCTCAGGCACCTGCCAACAGATGGAGGTGCCTTAAGTATTAAGTGCCTCTCAGCTATTAGCTGGGGACACATTAGGAGTTTGTGCGATGTCTCTTTAAGAGACAGGAAGCGACCACGTGCGTGCCCTAACCACTCTGCCAGAGAACCTGTGTGGCAACTCAGATCCTGGGACATGGAAAGTGCAGCAGAGCAGCCTGGGTGGTGAGTAAGTTGGCATTCCTGCTGGGTGGGAGGAGCAGAGCCATACAGGAACACTGGTGTTACACTTGCATTCTAAACAGGCTGCCAATCATCTGATGAGTGAGCAGAATGCTCCGTCATTGGGTGAAATTCATTTTTGTGCTGTGTGGTAGCGAATCGTCCTATTTAAACAGGACTTGAGCTGCCAAGAACATTGGCAGCTTATGGGCACTAAATTGTTTAGTAGAGATCGTTCAGTGTACATCTGAAGATCAGTCTGCCCTGTAAACAGGCCATTACATGACCGCCAGTCAGCAAATAAGTAGCTGATCAGTGACTGCTTTAAATGTACCTTAAGAAGTGAACAACAGTTTAAAGAGGTTTTCCTATTATAGACAACTTTTTTCAATTGAAAGCCACCTTAGCTGATTCTGAAGAGAAAGGTGTAATCAGACACACATTTCTCTGGCAGGAGATGCTGTTGGAGAAATGTAATATTACATGGGACCCTAATTTATATTATACACAACGGATTAAATAAGTATTGAAAACCTCACCAATTTTCTAAGTAAATATATTTCAAAAGGTGCCATTGAAATGAAATTCTCAATAGATGTCGGCAATAACCCATACAATTCACACAGGCAAAGAAATCATACTATAGGTGTCCATAAGTTAAGTTATGTGTAATAATGAGAAATGACACAGGAAAAAAGTATTGAGCACGCTTACTGAAATTTATTTAATACTTTGTATTTCCTTGGCTGTGTGTTTGGGATCATTGTCTTGCTGAAATGTCCACCCTCGGTTCATCTTCATCATAAGGGTAGATGGCAGCAGATTTTTATCAAGAATGTCTCGGTACATTTGTCCAACCATCCTTCCTTCAATCATATGAAGTTTTCCGGTGCTGTATGCTGAAAAACAGCCCCACGCCATGATGTTCCCACCTCCAATGGTGGTATGGTGTTTTTGGGGTAATATACAGTGCCTTTTGCCTTTTGGCATCCAAAGAGTTCAATTTTGGTCTAATCTGACCAGACTATATTCTCCTAGTATTTCACAGGCTTGTCTAAATGTTATTGAACAAACTTTAAATGTGCTTGAACATGCTTTTTGCTCAGCAATGGCATCTTGAGTGGTGAGCGTACATACAGGCCATGGAGGTTGAGTGCATTACTTATTGTTTTCTTGGAAACAATTGTACCTGCTGATTCCAGGTCTTTCTGTAGCTCTCAACAGGCGATACTTGACTTGGACAACTCTTCTGATAATTCTTTTCACTCCTCTGTCTGAAATCTTGCGGGGAGCACCTGGTAAAGGCCAGTTTATGGTGAAATGATGTTCTTTCCATTTACGGATTATGGCCCCAACAGTGCTCACTGGAACCTTTTGTAGTTTAGAAATTCTTCTGTAACCAATGCCATCAGTATGTTTTGCAACAATAAGGTTGCTAAGGTCTGGAGACAGCTCTCTGGTTTTACCCATCATGAAATGTTTCTTGGGTGGCACCTTGGTAATAAGGCACCTTTTTCCTGTATAGGCCATCAGTTGAACCAGCTGATAGTATTTTTCATTAAGTGGCAGGATTGCTATCTAATTACTGATAGATTTAAGCTGGTGTCATGACTTTACATTGGCTTTTTGAACTCCTCTTTCTTCATGTTTTCAATACATTTTCCCTGTGTCATTTCTCATTATTAAACATAACTTAATTTATGGACATCTAAGGTTTCATTTCTTTACCTGTGTGGATTGGATGGGTTGCTACCGACATCTGGTGAGAATTTCATGTCAATAGCACCTTTAGAAATATATTTTCTTAGAAAATTGGTGACATGTTCAATACTTATTTCACTCACTATATATGTTCTAATAGGATAAATGGGGAGAAATTGTCTCTAAAGACATGGTAACTATCACATCACTACCACTGTATTCAAAATAATCATTATAAACTTTAGCCAAATGTCACCTTTCTAAAAAGGTATGAAATAGTAATAAAATTAAATTAAATGCAATACTGTTTAGATCACATTAACATGAAATATGCAATGTTATATAATCATGTATACTGATGAAAAGTTAAATTACATACTGTGTATGTGAAAAAGGCAATATCTGAAAATTGGGCTAAATGACAATACTATTCAATCACAAATGATCTCCAATTGTTGCAGAAGTCATATTTTTTTACATCTTATGTGTAACATACCTGGCGGCGTCCTTGCATAGTGGTCCATTTCCCACTGTGCAGGAGCGCGCACTTGATCTCCTGTCCGGAATGTCTCTCTGGCTTCCCTCCATGCTGTCTGTTTGTGTCTGTCTCTGCTGCTTAAGGGCGGCGCCCGATCACTTCCTGCTTTTTGTACCTGCTGTGGGTCACACCCCTTGTGCGTCCTCAGCCTATTGCTGTCTGACACTTGGTATATAGCTCAGCAGCTCCCTTCTATCCCTGCCTGAGCATAGTGTTTCCTTCAGTGTGTGCTTGCATTCTGAAGGTGCCAGGTCCCGTCTTTGTTTCCTTGTCTGCCTTTCCTGGAGGCTGTATTTCCAGGCCTGTCTGAACTTAGTCCTGTATGTCTCCTGCTTTGCGGTATCAGCTCCCGTGTCTGAACTGAGTCCTGTATGTCTCCTGCTTTGCGGTATTAGTTCCCGTGTCTGAACTGAGTCCTTTCTGTGTATCTTGTCTGTCCTGTCTGAACACGCTCCTAGCCTGTTCCTCCCGCCTTCTAGGGGCCGATTACCTAGACCCGCTCCTGTATCTTGTCTGTCCTGTCTGAACACGCTCCTAGCCTGTTCCTCCCGCCTTCTAGGGGCCGATTACCTAGACCCGCTCCTGTATCTTGTCTGTCCTGTCTGAACACGCTCCTTGCCTGTTCGTCCCGCCTCTCTGGGGGCAGTATTCCCAGACCCGCTCCTGTATCCCGCTGCAGTGTCGGTCTCCTCCGTACACTCAGTTCCAGTCTGAACTCTCTCCTATCCTTTACCTGTTTTGCCTCTATGTCCGTTCCCTTCCTTTTTCTGCAGAGTCTGAACTCGTACCTAACTCCTGCCTGTTGTCTCTGTACTCCCGTTTGTGAGTTTGTGGTCCACTCGCTACTTCACTGCAAGTACCCTGTGGGTGTCTGGCTCTGTCTTTCCCTTCCTGTCTGTTCCGTGTGAACAGAGTCCTGTCCTGCCCTGCTTCTGCCCGCTGCTCTGGCAGTCCTGTCCTGCCCTGCTTCTGCCCGCTGCTCCGGCAGTCCTGTCCTGCCCTGCTTCTGCCCGCTGCTCCGGCAGTCCTGTCCTGCCCTGCTCAGCCTTGTCTGCACTCTAGCTGTGCTTGCCTGTAACCCTCTGCCTGTATTGTTCCTGAGTCCCGGTGTGTACTGGGTCCTATCCCGCCTGTGTTCCTACCTGCTAGTGCCTCCCTGTCTGCACTCTAGCTGTGCTTGCCTTTACCCCCCTGCCTGCATACCCGCCTGCCTGCATACCAGTCGTGCCTGCCTATACCCACCAGTCTGTGTGCCAGCCTACCAGCCTGTTCCTGTATTCCCCTGTGTGGGTCAACAGCCGTGTCCGGGGTCTGTCCTGGAGTAGCACCTGGTCCCTCTGCTCGGTTCCTCCTTGGTGCACTGGCGTCGTATGCCGTCGTGCGACCCTGGTCGGATCGGGTGAATACTTAGTCACGCCCCTCCAGGCATTCACTCTCCGGCACGGTCCAGTGGAATCACTACAATCACACGCACACGCCGCTTAGCCCGGGCGTGTGCATAACAGCATGCTCAGGCCATGGTTCCCGTTGAGCCCCACGGCCTTCGCCCTCTGAGAAGTTTTCCAGCGAATATATGCATTAAAATAAATAAATAAATTTTTTTTCTCTTAGCTGAGTTCCAGGCGAGATTACGCACCGTCCAGATGGATCTATCAGCTCTCGTTCCTGCGGATCCGCCACGTTACTATGGGGATCCAAGACAGTGTCGTGCATTTGTGGAGCAATGCATGCTACACTTTAAGGCCTACCCTCTCTACTTTCCTTCCGATTGGGCTAAAGTGGCCTTTATGATGTCTTACCTGGCGGGTGATGCCTTGGAATGGATCAACCCCCTATATGAAACACAGGATCCGATCCTCCGGGACCTAATGGCCTTCCTGGTGGCCTTTCTAATGGTCTTCGATGATCCTAACCCGGAGGCTCCTGCTGAAGCTTCACCTCCCAATATCCCGGAGCAGCCCCGATGGGTAATGTGTGTGGGTAGCGCAATAGTCCTCCAGCCCAATGAGACTACTGCCCACCCAGAATCCTCACAGGGTGACTACGCTTTCCGGAATACTTCTCTCAACCTCAAGAGGCAGTCCAGACGTGCTAGACGTAGAGGCAAGCCGTCACGCCAGGGTCTGTCCTCCCTGAGACCTCCTGACCCCAACCTTGAAGTCCCTACTGAAGCTTCATCTCCCTATATCCCGGAGAAACCCCAATGGGTAATGTGCGTGGGTAGTGCACCAGTTCTCCTGCCCGAAGAGACTTCTGCCCATCCAGACTCCACACAGGAGAACTTCCTGCACCCGGCATCAGATGCTTCTCTCTCTTTAACCGGTGTGCATGTCCAAGGATGCTCCAAAGCTGTGGTTACCTCTGAGTCTGTGCACCTCTACTACCTGGCGGAGGATCCCCGGTTGCCTCCTGAATCCTCCGGGATACCACTCGATGACAAATGGAGAGAGACTTCTCTACACCCGGTACTCAATACTTTGTCCGCTTCGTCCTGTGAGCCTGACAATGGGTACCCCAAAGTGGTAGTTACCTCCGAGTCTCTACACCCCTCCGACCAGGCGGAGGATCTCCAGTTGTCTCCTGAACCCTTCGGGGTGCTACCTGGTAACGAAAGGACAGAGACTCTCCTATACTCTGTACCTGATACCTCGCTCGCTTCGTCCAGTGAGTCCAACCTAGTGTACTCCGAAGCAGAAGTTACTCCCGAGTCTCTACACCCCTCCGACCAGGCGGAGGACCTCCAGTTGTGTTCAGAACCCTTCGGGGTGCCACCTGGTGGTGAATGGACAGAGACTTTCCTATACTCGGTACCCGATACCTCGCCTGCTTCCTCCAGTGAGTCCAACCTAGTGTACTCCGAAGCAGAGGTTACTCCCGAGTCTCTACTCCCCTCCGACCAGGCGGAGGACCTCCAGTTGTGTTCAGAACCCTTCGGGGTGCCACCTGGTGGTGAATGGACAGAGACTTTCCTATACTCGGTACCCGATACCTCGCCTGCTTCCTCCAGTGAGTCCGACCTAGTGTACTCTGAAGCAGTTGTTTTCTCTGAGCCTCTGCACTCTTTTGACCCGGCGGAGGACCTCCAGTTGTTTCCTGAATCCTCCGGGGTACCACCAGATAACAAAGAGACAGTGACTTTTCCTCATTATGTACCTGATAACCCGTCTATTTTTTCCTGTGAGCTTGACAAGATGTACCTCGAAGCAGAGATTACCCTCAAGTCTCTGTCCCCCTCCAACCCAGTGAACGACTGGTCCTCGAATTCCCTGCGGAAGATTCTGGCAGGTCTGAAGAAGAGGGGGCGTAAGGGGGGAGGTACTGTAACATACCTGGCGGCGTCCTTGCATAGTGGTCCATTTCCCACTGTGCAGGAGCGCGCACTTGATCTCCTGTCCGGAATGTCTCTCTGGCTTCCCTCCATGCTGTCTGTTTGTGTCTGTCTCTGCTGCTTAAGGGCGGCGCCCGATCACTTCCTGCTTTTTGTACCTGCTGTGGGTCACACCCCTTGTGCGTCCTCAGCCTATTGCTGTCTGACACTTGATATATAGCTCAGCAGCTCCCTTCTATCCCTGCCTGAGCATAGTGTTTCCTTCAGTGTGTGCTTGCATTCTGAAGGTGCCAGGTCCCGTCTTTGTTTCCTTGTCTGCCTTTCCTGGAGGCTGTATTTCCAGGCCTGTCTGAACTTAGTCCTGTATGTCTCCTGCTTTGCGGTATCAGCTCCCGTGTCTGAACTGAGTCCTGTATGTCTCCTGCTTTGCGGTATTAGTTCCCGTGTCTGAACTGAGTCCTTTCTGTGTATCTTGTCTGTCCTGTCTGAACACGCTCCTAGCCTGTTCCTCCCGCCTTCTAGGGGCCGATTACCTAGACCCGCTCCTGTATCTTGTCTGTCCTGTCTGAACACGCTCCTTGCCTGTTCGTCCCGCCTCTCTGGGGGCAGTATTCCCAGACCCGCTCCTGTATCCCGCTGCAGTGTCGGTCTCCTCCGTACACTCAGTTCCAGTCTGAACTCTCTCCTATCCTTTACCTGTTTTGCCTCTATGTCCGTTCCCTTCCTTTTTCTGCAGAGTCTGAACTCATACCTAACTCCTGCCTGTTGTCTCTGTACTCCCGTTTGTGAGTTTGTGGTCCACTCGCTACTTCACTGCAAGTACCCTGTGGGTGTCTGGCTCTGTCTTTCCCTTCCTGTCTGTTCCGTGTGAACAGAGTCCTGTCCTGCCCTGCTTCTGCCCGCTGCTCTGGCAGTCCTGTCCTGCCCTGCTTCTGCCCGCTGCTCCGGCAGTCCTGTCCTGCCCTGCTTCTGCCCGCTGCTCTGGCAGTCCTGTCCTGCCCTGCTCAGCCTTGTCTGCACTCTAGCTGTGCTTGCCTGTAACCCTCTGCCTGTATTGTTCCTGAGTCCCGGTGTGTACTGGGTCCTATCCCGCCTGTGTTCCTACCTGCTAGTGCCTCCCTGTCTGCACTCTAGCTGTGCTTGCCTTTACCCCCCTGCCTGCATACCCGCCTGCCTGCATACCAGTCGTGCCTGCCTATACCCACCAGTCTGTGTGCCAGCCTACCAGCCTGTTCCTGTATTCCCCTGTGTGGGTCAACAGCCGTGTCCGGGGTCTGTCCTGGAGTAGCACCTGGTCCCTCTGCTCGGTTCCTCCTTGGTGCACTGGCGTCGTATGCCGTCGTGCGACCCTGGTCGGATCGGGTGAATACTTAGTCACGCCCCTCCAGGCATTCACTCTCCGGCACGGTCCAGTGGAATCACTACAATCACACGCACACGCCGCTTAGCCCGGGCGTGTGCATAACATTATGGCACTGAATATTCATTTATTACACATAGCAATTTAATTAACATTTAGATTAAAGTACAGTATTATGTCTAACAACTGCTTCCGAATCCTACCACATCATGATTGCACACCACATGGGTTCAAGCCACTGAATGCAGAGAGTTACAATTATTAGCTTCACTTTCTTAAGTTTTCTAAATTATCCTACTGACCTCCTGTGGCAAAGCGGGGGCTTATTCATTAATCTTTATTAACATAGGTCAAACTGTTCATGTCAATGGGAGACTGTGACTGGTCACAACACAATCAACAAGCCGGAAATAATATCAAATTTCTTTGGGGATTCAGAGAACAATCAAAATCATTTTTAATAAAAGCATAAAATGAGTCATTATTTATTTTGCTTTGCTTTAGTCAAGCACTGTAGAATATTTTACCACAATACAGACTTAAGATTTGCAGCTTTCTCCAAATATAAAATTTATTGATGATTGATTACTATAACCACAGTAGGCTAAATGGCTAAAAAGGTCAAGTAGACCCAATCTCCATATATGTCTTTGCTATCTGTACCATGGTGGTTCTGGCTGTCACTCTCCTCTTCCGGCTCGTCACTTCTCAGAGTCAGTGAGAAAGCACACTGTCACTGCACATTCAAAGGAAATGTAGCACTGTAAGCATTTAGCTCATACTGAACATGCTTTGTAATTGATAACCAATGCATGCTCAGCAGAGCAGAGATTAGACCAGTCAATGAAAAGGACGTCAGTAATGACGTTTCGTTTCTGGGTGGGGAAAGCAGCTTGAGTATTGCCTGCAGCCCCGGTTTGACGTCCGGTTTGAGTATCTCAGAATGCACTGGGGGTTTTCAATTGAAATTACATCAAAACGGAAGTAAAAAAAGGCAAAGTAGAGAAGAACAGAGGAAACTGTTGGGACTTTTTAATTAAACTATATCAGAAAAATGATTAGATTATTACATTAACCCCTTCACCCCCAAGCCTCTTTTCACCTTCCTGACCAGGCAAAATTTTACAATTCTGACCAGTGTCATTTTGCGGTAATAACTGTTGAACGCTTCAACAGATCCCAGTGATTTTGAGAATGTTTTTTTTTGACACATTGTACTTTATGATACTGGTAAATTTAGGTCAATTTTTTTGCATTTATTTGTGAAAATATCAGAACTTTGGCGAAAATTTTGCAAATTTTGCATTTTTCAAATTTTCAATTTTTATATCCTTAAAGGGAATCTGTCACCCCCCTGGGCGATATCAGACCTCTACTATGGCCATACAGGGTATAGAAAAGTAAATCTATACATACCTGTATGGCCCATAGCAGAGGTCTGATTGCAGAGAAAAGTACTTTAATCAATTATTTTTTCCACAGGCTTGGGGTCTGGGGGACACCAAGCAATCCCCGCCTATCTGCTTATTATTCCCCTAAATGTCCGCCTCTCTGCTTAATTATCATATCCCCCCCTCCCCTGCACGTCACTGTGACAGGCCCTGTGACGTGCACTGTGCTCCCTGACTTCCGGGCATGTGAAAGCGCCACTCACATAAAGCACACTTTGCTTCATCCCGGTACCATCTCTCCGTGCTCTGCTCCGCAGGTTTCTATTACGCAGGCGCCGGGGGGGGGGTCACTGTCACTTTCCGGCGCCTGCGCAATAGAAACCTGAGGCGCTGAGCACAGCCCCTGAGGTCCCAGAATAGCAGAATCACCCCACAAGTGACCTAATTTTACAAACTATACTTCTCAATGAATCTAAGGGTGCAGTAATCGTACTGTTGACACCACAGGTGTGTCACTGAATTTTATACCATTCGGCGGTGAAGAATAAATTATTACATTTTTACCAGAAAAAATTTTTTTGGCCCCAGATTTAACATTTCCATATGAGGAAATGGGTAAAAATGTCCCCAAAATTTGTTACACAATATCTACTGAACGTGGTAATATCCCATATGTGGCTGTACACCACTGCTTAGCCACAAGGCAAGACTCAGAAGGGAAGGAGCACTATTTGAGACTTGGAGAATAAATTATCGCACAATAGTTTGCAGACTTCATATACAGAACTCCTAAGAGCCAGAAGAGTAAAATCCCCCTCAATTGACCCTATTTTGGAGATTACACCCCTCTGGGAATATATCTACAGGTGCAGTGGCGATTTTGACTCCATGGGTGTTTGCTAGAAAAATGCAGCAGTAAATGTTGCTGAGTGAAAATTGCAAATCGGCCAGTGTAGTGCCCAGTACATAGTAGTGCCCATACATTGTAGTACCCATACATTGTGCCCAGCTTACGCTTCTGGAGACATGGACCCTGTAAATTAGGCAGGGCTCTCACCACTACAGAAATGTCAAATGTGGATGCTAACTGCGGTTTAGGCACACTGTGGGGCTCAGAAAGGAGAGGGGCATTTTAATTTGGGAGCACAGAATTTGCTGGATTTCTTTTGGGGGGGCGAGGAGCCATTTCGCTCTTCCAGAGCCTTTGTACTACCAGTAATGTGGATGCCCCCTATATTTCCATTGACAGGTGACAGAACTGAGTGGGGACTTGCTTTTTTTGTGGATTGAGTAGAAACTTTTATTGGGAACATTTTACATAACATTTTGGATCACAATTATCCTTTGCTCTACACTGAGCACTTACATCAGGGTTTCCATCTAAATCTCCGAATGACGTAATTCAGATAAAACCCCCCGAGGGATCTATTCACTATAATGAATGGATCCTTCACACCCATGAAGTTTAAGTACATAATGTGGAATATCTCCTGAAAAAAAATAGTCAAGTGAAACAGTTTTTTTGTATGGAGAACTCATGTTAAAATTCAAAAGAGCAAATGATAAACAATTTAAAACAAAAAACAATGGGAGGCAAAATAGAAAAACCAAAAGCTTGCTGTGTATATTGGCACCCTTTACATTAATTTAGTATGGAAACACATTTTGACTCGCCTTTAGTAAATCACAAAAGAGATTCACCTGTGATTAATTGTCGGTGCCCATGTGACATGAATTAGCCAATGAATGATGACTTCAGTGTTTTAAAAAGCCACATGGTAGGCCCTGTTCCTTTGTCACAATGGGGAAGACAAATGAGCTGTCTGAGGACATCAGAACCGCTATTATTAGCAAACACAAGACTTCCAAAGGGTATAATGCTATTTCCAAAGACCTTGGTATCCCAGTTTCAACAGTGTGCAATGTTATTAAGAACTTTGCCAAGCATGGAACCATCAAGAACCTCCCTGGACGTAGGGGGGAAGAGGAAAATTGACAATGAAGCTTAGAAGGAAAAGAACACATTACCAACAGTTAAGCATGGTGGAGGATCCATAATTCTGTGGGGTTACTTTGCTGAGTCTGGTACTGGAGGCCTTGATCACAGGAATGATGAAATCAGAGAATTATCAAAAGATTTTAGAGCAAAATGTCCTAAGAAAACTTGGTTTGAGTCGAAGATCATGGGTCCTCCAGCAACACAATGATCCAAAGCACAAATCCAAAAGTACACAGGAATAGTTGAAAAAGAAAAAATGGACTGTTTTAAAATGGCCAGCAATAAGTCCTGACCTCAAGCCCATTGAAAATCTTTGGGGTGAGCTGAAATCTGCCATTGGGAAAAAGAACTTTGCAAACATTCAAAAGCGTGAACAAACTGCAACAGAAGAGTGGGAGAAAATTCCAGCTGAGAAGTGCAAGAAGTTTATAGATGGCTACAAGAAACGTTTGGAGGCTGTCAGCAATGCCAAATGGTGTGCAATCAAGTATTAATTAGGGGTGCCTTTATTGCTGCACATGCTATTTATTCTGTTTCTTCTTTGAAATTGCAACATGGAAGTTGAAAAACAATGTTTTATTGATGTATTACTTTGGACCACTAATTTAAAAATCCTGAGGATATAACTTTGGTACATTTCCATTTATTTCTGAAGATATTGTACAGTCTATGAAAAAAATGAAGGGCTGCCAATAATGGTGAGCAGCAAAGTACAGAATAAAATATTAAACTACATGTGTTATTATATTATTATATTATTATTATAAAGGACAGTAGTGGCAAACATAGGACAATCAGGATAATTAATGAGGAAAAAAGGGGGGAAAACCAGTCAAAAAGTCAATGTAATCAAAGATAAAAAATAAATAAACCTTTATTGAGGATCACAAAGGTAACAAATTGATATACACGATTGATGAAAAAAGGGGGTGTACACCAGATATATAGAAACCAAAATACACTGCATTGTTACTGTTTTACTCCTGAAAATCTAAATTTTAAATTTTACTATTTTGTTAGTATTTTGTAAATCCACCTTTGGCTTTTAACATTGCCTGAATCCTTCTGGGCATGCACTCAATCAGATTCAAGCATGCCTGGACAGAAATCTGATCCCAGGTCTCTTCTACATGTCCCCAAAGTTGGTGCATACTGTTCGACTCACTTGGGTATGTATACAGCTTTTTCTTCAACTCTACCCATAAGTGTTTTATTGGGTTGAGGTCTGGGGACTGTGGAGGCAAATCCAGCACTTCTACATCATTGTCATTGAACCATTTCTTTGACAATTTCAACGTATACTTAAGGCCATTGTCCTGCTGGAACAATATGTCGTCTTTTTCATACCCATAGTACTCGAGTGTTCAAAGTAACTCATCTTGTAGGATACTCACATAGCTCAGCATTGAGACCACCATCTATCCTGGTCAAGTATTCAATGCCTTTGGTTGAGAAACAACCTCATATCATCAGGCTTCCTCCACCAAACTTGACAGTTCCTTCAATTTCTCCATCCGTTAGCCTCTTTTTTCCTTGTTTCTTCCAGACCCATATGCACCCATCAGAGCCTAGTCTATTGACTCATTGCTTCAAATCACACGTTTCCAATTTTCTACTGTCCACTTTTCACACTTTTCTGCAAAATCAACAGACGCTTCTTATGAAGATATTGAAGTCCAGGCTTCTTCACCTTTTTTCGGGCCACCATTCAAGAGTTGTGCATCGTGCATCACAGAGTGCTTTCATGGATGTCTGTGATCTCACATGTTTGTCACTCTGGAACTGATAGACTTTGTGATGAGCCGACTTGTTGACTCTGATATTTTGCCTCGATGTCCACCTCTTGGCTTTTGAATGGATGGACGGACTTCATTTCGTATTCTTCCAACTGTTATGGCACTCACATGATGCAGTTTGGCAATTTTCTTGGTCGATAGCCCACTAACAACGAGCTAGATGATGCTGTTTCTCTCTTCTTAGGAAATCTTCTTCATGGCTGCTACTCAATTCGAACCAGTGACCTTTCACTTGGGAATCAACCTAATATCACACTGAACTACAACACTTTTAATTCTCTCCTCTGTCCCCCCAGCACCTCCTCCCTCTCATCTCATCTCAGTTGAAGATTTTGCCTCATTCTTCAAGCAGAAGATTCATACCATCAGAGAAAGCTTTGGCCTACAACCCCCACAGCCCATCCTCATAACTACTCAGCCCTCCTCCTCGAAAACCAGCTTCTCTGCCATCACAGAAGATCAACTTTCTGCTCTACTGTCAAGATCACATCTCACCACCTGTCCACTCGACCCGATCCCGTCTCACCTCATCCCAAACCTCACCACTGTCTTTACCCCAACCCTAACGCACCTCTTCAACCTATCACTAACAACTAGTGTCTTCCCCTCATGCTTTAAACATGCCTCAATCACACCCATTCTTAAAAAGCCCTCCCTTGACCCATCCTCTGTGTCTAGCTATCGCCCCATTTTACTTCTCTCCTACGCCTCAAAACTACTGGAACAACACGTCCATCTTGAACTGTCCTCCCACCTCTCCTCCAGCTCCCTCTTTGACCGCTTACAATCTGGCTTCCGACCACATCACTCCGCTGAGACTGCTCTGACTAAAGTCACCAACGACCTACTAACCGCCTAATCCAAGCGACACTACTCTGTCCTCCTCCTCTTAGACCTGTCATCTGCTTTTCACACAGTGGACCATTTCCTATTACTACCGATTCTCTCATCTCTTGGCACAGACTTGGCTCTAGCTTGGATCTCGTCATACCTAACAGACCAGACATTCAGCGCCTCCCACTCACACATCACCTCCTCACCTCGCCTCCTGTTGGTGTCCGGCAAAGGTTCAGTCCTAGGGCCCCTGCTCTTCTTCATTTACACCTTCGGCCTGCGAAAGCTCATAGAGTCTCACGGCTTCCAGTACCACCTCTATGCTGATGACACACAGATCTACCTAACCAGAATCCCACAATGTCTGTCCGCTATTTCATTCTTCCTCTCTGCTAGATTTCTAAATCTTAACATGGACAAAACATAACTTATCATCTTTCCCCCATCTCACTCAACCCCCAACAGAACCATCAATTAAAGTAAATAGTTGCTCACTCTCCCCAGTTCCGCAAGCTCACTGCCTCGGGGTAACCCTGGACTCTAATCTCTCCTTCAAACCACATATCCAAGCCCTTTCCTCTTCTTGCCAACTCCAATTCAAAAATATTTCCCGGATTTGCACATCCCTTACTCAAGAATCTGCAAAAACACTAGTGTATGCCCTCATCATCTCCCGACTTGACTAATGCAACATCCTGCTCAGTGGCCTCCCTTCTAACACTCTCGCACCCCTCCAATCTATCCTAAACTCTGCTGCCTGACAAATTCACCAGTCACTAATTCACTATTCCCTGGCCTCTCCTCTCTGTCAATCCCTTCACTGGCTCCCCATTAACCAGAGACTACAGTTCAAAACCCTAACCATGGCATACAAAGCCATCCACAACCTGTCTCCTCCATACATATGTGACCTAGTCTCCCGGTACATAACTGCACGCAACCTCCGATCCTTACAAGATCTCCTTCTCTACTCCCCTCTTATCTCCTCTTCCCATAATCCAAGATTTCTCCCGTACATCCTCCCTACTCTGGAACTCTCTACACCAACACATCAGTCTCTCGCCTACTGTAGAAACCTTCAAAAGGAATCTGAAGACCTTCCTCTTCCGACAAGCCTACAACCTACAGTAACCACCGCTCCACCATATCACTGCACGACAAGATCTGCCCCCACCTACTGAATCCTCACCCATCCCTTGTAGATTGTGAGCCCTCGCGGGCAGGGTCCTCTCTCCTCCTGTACCAGTCAGCGACTTCTGTTGTCTAATATTATTGTACTTGATTTTATTATGTATACCTCTTTTCACATGAAAAGCACCATGGAATAAATGGTGCTATAATAATAAATACGGTAATAATAATGTGAGAACAGGTTGTAATTTGTAGCATACAGAAAAGGATTTTTCCATCACCAGGAGCAAAACAGTAACAATGCAGTGACATGACAATAATCTGCATAACTAATCATGTGCTAAATAATTAAATTTATGTATGAGTTAGTCAAGATGAGTGTCTGTAAAATGATGGTAGTCACACGTTCAAAGCAATCGTGGATAGTGAGATATGGAGCCTAAAAGTCAAAATCTAAAAACATTGTTACCCTTTTGTAAATCAGTGTAAGAATATAATAGCAGTAGGTGTGTAGTACTATAGATGGCTGTACATGTGGGCATAGCTTACAAAAGGCAAATGACATATATATAGATGTATCCATGATAGCATATATCATAAAGTGCAAGGTGACAAATGAAGACAAAGTGCTAGTGCAAGAGCCAAAATGCAAGGTAACAATTACACTTGCTGAGATGAATGAAAGTAATGAGAAGCTCCCACAGCTTTATGGCGATAGCCCCCTGACAAAGGTTATCGTCAAAAAGAGTGTTGGGGTGGATGCCATCCGCTGTGGGAGCTTCTCACTGTTTTGTCCAGTGAGTTTGTGTCTTTTTCTTATTGGAGACACGTGCTACCTTCTTATTACATGCCGGAGTGACGTGATATTGTGGATGATCCTGAAGTTTTCTGGGGAAATCTCTATCAAATAAGCTATAGAAACTAGAAATAAGACAAATATATATGCATTTGCACTTTTTTTCTATGAATTTTTAATATTTATTCACTAGAGCACTTGTCACTTTTTTTCACACGTACCGTACTTTATTTATTATATATTTATTATATTTCATAATATTTTTTAGTGATTTTTCCACATCTTATACATACACTTTTATTCCACTTATATTATATACACGTTTGTGTTTATCTAATCTGTGAATAACATAGTTTTACATTTTTATATGTATTCTTTCGACAGTTTAGTTTTATATGAATATTAAATATTTATTTATATGATGCTTGATTTTGTAATATTTATGCATTTTTAAAAGCTCACATAACCTATTTATTTATTTTTTTATACATATATATTGTTTTATTTATGTATGTAAATTACATTATATCATTATCTGTATCCATAGTATTAGTTTATTATATTTTTTCCTGTTTTGATTCATCCTCCATGTATTTATCTGCCATTTGATTCATTTCTTGTTTCATATTCTACATATACTCGTTGCTATTTACCTGCACCTTGTGAGCATGCGTTGTCATTTTCCACTCGGACTTAGAAGGTCTGCGAGGTTGAAGGCAGAGAGCCTGTGCCGGAGCCCTTCACCCGGAAAGAGTGACGGCGCCACGCTGTGTGTTCCACGGTCCGGATTCCGGAAGTCCATGATTAATGCAGAGCAGGATGCGTCATGTGCCACCATCTTAGGTGCTTATCATACTTCACTCCCATGTGACTTATATCTCATTGGACCACCACTGTATTTAATGACGATCCTTCCCCCTCCTTGACACGCCTTCTGACAAAGATTAATGAAATGCACGTTGGGGTGGGGGACACGCAGCAGGCACCATTATTACTAAGTAGGTATTAAAAGCTTGCATTTGATAGGCATTATGCACTGCTTTATGATTATGACATTTTAGTATTAACTACTGTGAGCCTCAGCAGCCCATGGTTTAACTGATTGGTATGTTATTACTTTAAAGATTAGTGCTATAGTATTGGTGTTTCTAATATATGAGTTTGGTTTTCTAGTGTACATTACTTGTATACATCATGGCACACCTATTTATGTGTGACCATGTGGGGAATATTATTATCATGCTATGACACAATATACGGATATTGAGTATTGCTGAGGTCCTACAGTGGTGAGCGCTGTCCTTATGCTTATGTATGTATGTGTTCTTACCATGTTGTCCCATTTACCTGTACATTAACTTTTAATCTACTTATTTAATAAAGATTCTATTTTTTACCTACCGGAAGTTTAAGTAATTGGGCTCTTTTTGATCATTGCTTTGCCTTTGATAGATACGTATTATCTACGATTATGCCCTCTCTGATATACAAATCCTCAGGTGCTGCCAGCTATATGCAAGTAGTAGTGTGAATCATGTGTTGGCACGAGTTGAAAATTCTAATCCGAGGTCAGGGCAGACAGTATTGGTTCTATATATGTAGCCAGGGTTAGGAACGGAGAGGTCAGGATAAACAGGTAGGCAAGATGGGTCAGAAAACAGGAGAGACAATAAAAGGCAGAACCTTACAGGAATCTAGACAGAAACTGAACTAGAATCTTATATCAAGCAAGGAGTGATGGGAGGAGCTGCCTAATAAACCCTCTCCTGCTGGGGATAGGCCAGAGGATCTCACCTCTGCAAGACGCGATGGAGTTAAATACCTGCAGAAAGTGGTCACGCCTCCCTTTAGCCAGATGGAGACTTACAAGCAGCAGGAGGATGCAGCAGTGTTGGAAATGCTACAAGAGGCAGCTCAGTGAGACAGGCTGTGACAGGGGAGAGCAGAGCAGTGCAGTAACCGCAGTGAGTCGGGTGGCGCTTACCACCTGTACGAGTCATCAGCGTGGCAGTCTGTATCCAGGCTAGTCCTCACTTATGCGGCTAGCACAAGTTGATGGCTATGCCTTCACTAAAAAAATGTACCTTTATGAATAATACTCGTATATAGATACTGCCTCTAAAACTATGAAAGGGAGATACATGTAAAACTACACTGGGGTCTTTGTTCTCGGCTCTGTCATATCTAATACAATTGGCCATACACATATTTGGCAATGCTGCTTATGAGGAAATTGTAGAACTTTTTTTTTATTCCTTACTGTTTTTCCTTACTTATCAGAGGAATCTGCTTCTTTTTCTACCTGGATTAATCTTTAATTCTCAAAATTATTACTTCACAAGAAAAATCTGAATACAGTAAATTCAGATTTTCCCATTACTGAGATAAGAGATGGCAGTAGGTGATCATAAAATTCTATGGAAAATTATATCTGTTATTCTAGCAGAACTTGCAGCAGAATGTCTGCGGCTGTCTCTAGCTCCTCCTCCACTCTCCCCCTCCATAGAAATTTAAAAGGACCTACTGTCATCTTCTATCTCAGTAACAGAGAAATATGACTTATTTGGAAATCTGTCTTCTTAGATTTTACCCATGAATTGAGAGAGAAAGATCAATCCAGTAAGACAAAGAAGTAAATTCTTTGATAAGATACATTACAAATTTGCTTATTTTCATGTGTACTATTGGTTTATGAAATTTAAATTAAAATGACATTTACTCTTTAAATAAAACCAAGGAAATTAGAAAAATATCAAATCCAATTTTAAATAATAGGAGAACCTTAAGTGCTCTGCAAAACAAGAAAAGCAAAATACATTTTTGGGTAGAGTTTTTTAAAAATGCAGAAACAATACAACCTTTAAGGGGTGTAATTTTCTTTTTAGTATGAAAACCCAAAACATGTTCATGAAAGGATAAACTCCAATAAAAATAAAACACAGTTATGTTTTTCTTTTTTATGCATGTGTACCTTACTGAACATATGTATGAGAATATTTTTTATAATTAACCCTTTTAAGGACCAGTGAATGTGAATTTTTCTTTTTTTGCGCTTTTGTTTTCCCCTCATCTTCCCAGAGTTATATATTTTTTTACTTTTCAATATAGTTGAATACTGTGGAAGACAAATATATTTGTAGACCCTATAAATGTTACTGTCGCCCACACATTTGGCAGACACATTGGTGGTGGCAGGGTCCAGGCACAAAAATTGTCCTTGGGCTCTTAGGACTTTAGTTTGGTAACTGTTGTTCCCTCTAAGTTGTGCAATGCTTAAATTCACGTACTGCATGCAACTGCACATGACACAGTGGAGGGAGAACATCTTCCTCTGCCTCAACAGTCCATAAGGACAGCACACTTACAAGATGTTTCTTATGATTGTGTAGCAACTCACTCGGGAAAATAGGCAACACACTAAAAACTGCAATTGACCCTGCTGGTTCCTGTACAGACTATAGATCCTGGCCCCATAGTCCCTAGTGGTTTCTGTGTGAGCTGAGATAGCCCTAACCACAGACTAGACGATGGCTGCTCAGACCTATGCTGCCTAAAAGGCCGTTCAGCACTTCACGCTCCTCCTAAAGAACCAGAAGGCAGAGCAGAGTGCAAATTACCTACAGAAGAAAAAGTGTGCTGAAATAGAAAGAGATCCCAGAGTGAGTAAAAGAAACCACAAAATACAAAATAAAGCATTAAGTACATACTGTAATAGAATATGCTGCCTATTTCCTAAAAAGAAAGATAGGTGGAGGGTAAATAACATAAACAGCAGAGAGATAAACCCTAGCTGGTCTTTCACTGACTGGCTTACACTACAGCAGTATAGCTGGACATCCAAATGAGACTATCACCAGCAGGAAATACCAGCAGGGGCAAAGTATATAAATCCGCACCCTTAAAGTGATAGGACAGGCAAATTAGTAAATGAAAACACCTGTTACCCTAAAAAGACAAAAGCAAGGATAACAGAAACTAAACACCTGGAGAAAAGGTGAAGGGTTCGAACCCAGACGCATGACAATGTTGCAGCAGAGAAAGAAAGCACCTCCTTCTCTAGCATGGGGGAAAGGCCCTTTTATGATGTACTCACTGTTGGTCAGAATATGTAGAAACTTCCCTGAAAAATAATAAAGATTTTACAACCTAAAACAATACAGACTTGTCAAAATATTACATATGTTTGCAAACTCTGAAGCTTATGCAAAAATGATGTTAATCGGACTGCAATCAGCAGAGTGCAGATGGTGATGACAATGTTTTGCAGGTTGTCTGCAGTTCTGCTGTAAAATCTGATTGTTAGGCTGCTGAGTTGCAATTGTCTCTGAGGTTGTCACTATTGTTATAGCCACTGTTCTTGTTTCTGCTGCTTGCACTGTTTTATTAAGCTATTCCTGTTGAGAATGTAGAGAAATTAGGGGAAAAATGAATATGTGAGTCAGTGTTTATCAAGGGAAGAAAAATGATACAGGGGATATTATTTAACTTCAGCATTAACCTCTTAATGGTCTGTGATGCATATATCCCTCACAGTTGAGCGCTAGTTACCACTTTCCGACAGATATGTCCATCCCAATGATCTTTTTGGTACTGCCACCGGACCCATGAGGGATTATAATGGGTACACAGCTTTCTTTTGGTATATAACTCTCAAAATCCTCACGCACTTGTCAAAAATGTGCCACCAATAAATAATCACAGGGGTCTGATTACTGTTTGAACAAAATGACAAATGCAGTAGAAAAGCATTGTGCCACCTTGACTACTGTTAATTTTCTTCTTCTTTGCTTTTGGTTAGTCTGGGAGATCAAAGATTATAGCAGAATTTACTTTTAGTGGTCGTGTCATTGATTCAGGGACAGTAATCCTCCTCATCTTCAGGTAATAATTCTCAAAGTGAAAAGTAATTTATACCTTTAATCTTTCATACAAGTTCTCTGATGCACATTAATTGTTTTAGCTGTCTTATTGTTATACAATCAGTATATGTATACAAATGACAGAAATAAAATAAGTGATCTAATACATTGGATAAGACTTCATCTGCATGGTTTCTCTGCTCTGGTTCAGGAGACAAAAGGTATAGTGATGATCGAGCATGCTCATTGCTTGAGATTTACGAGCATGCTCGGGTGAGCATCTATTATCTTCAGCGTGCTCGGGGGGGGGGAGTGGGTTAAGTTTTTGTAGCTCTGTGAACATGATTTGCGACTGTTTGACAGCTTTAATACATGTGAAGAATGCCTGTTTTCCAGCATTCCTCACATATATTAAAGCTGTCAAACAGTCGCAAATCATGTTCACAGAGAGTCGAAAACTTAACTCCCGAGCACGCTGAAGATAATAGGTGCTCGCCCGAGCATGCTCGTAAATCTCGAGCAATGAGCATGCTCGATCATCACTATTAAGGTTATATAAGATTTTACTTTTAGTTGCTTGGTCCTGGGAAAGAATTCCTCCTCAACATCTTATTGAACTTGTAACAATTCTGAAAGTGAGAAGTGATTCATGATGGTAACCTTCATTGTATCTTTTCTGATGCACACTTTTAATTCTAACTGTGTTATTCTTATACATGTAAAGAACTAGGTAAGAGTGGAGTTTACTTATTCAATATGTTGATTTTACCTTGGCAGGATAATGTTCAGATATGAAATTCCAAAAATTACCAACATTTACAATGTTTTGGATATATTTCTGCCCAAAAAATTGACACTGAATATCACTCGGCAGTGTTATACGGTCGTGCAAGCGAGAAGAAATCTGAGTGTGAGCTCAGTGTGAGCTGTATTTGGGGTCTCTCCTTGCAATAATGGATCACATGAAGCTAAAGGTAACCTATAATTCCTAAATATCTGACTGACAACCTCTTATTTTTTGACAAACATCTAAATGACAATACATTCAGCATTACAGCACTGGACCCCAGAAAGACCTTACCATGCAATTTCTCAGCAGAACCCGTGCTTTTTTTTTGGTGGTTTAAAATCAGGATTTAAAATCAGTTTCTTCTGCATGAGAAGATGAAAATGATAGCAATATGTGATAGATAAAATATAACTTTTAATAAATATATTAACAACTCTTCACCATAAAAAATAGTCCAAAGGGACAAAAAGTGCATAGACAGTGCATACCAACATAAGACGTACAGAAAACATATATGTAAGCAGTATAGACCACGTCTGAACACTAAACAAGTCCTCAGGTTAATCAATCCCCTGGCAGTGTTTCCTTTTGAGTTGTCAGTACGTACAACTGAGGCAGTGACCCAAGCAAGTCCAACATAAGCAGCTTTTATTCAGCAAAACTTACAGATAAACAGAAAGTCCTCCCGTTCGCAGCCGGGTTAACACAAGTCCATAACAATGGTTGCCAGGGGCAAAGGCCGCGCTGGGCCTCTCAGAGTCTAACGGGTGCAGAGCCTTCCCAGGCATCAGTTCAGCTGATCACAGGCCCGTCGAGCTTTCCTGCTATGCTCCTAGCAGGTCCCAACACTGAACAACATTAATCCTTAATGTTTAAAGGGTTTTTAAAGGACCTGTGGCAAGAGCCACTGGAAAACCGGGTTGGAGGGAGGCGGCCGCCCCACTGCCTACCTGTAGCCTCCTCCAAGAAATGAAGGCCCTGCCGGGTTTTACTTAATCTGCCTTAGCCAGATACCCTGACCAGGTCAATGCTCACCTTCATTCCTGGATTGCAGCCGCAGCTGTGTCTGTGACTACAATGCACTCCAATGGATTTAATAGGTCTCTGTACACATTCTGGGGGATATATAACGTCCCTCGTATACGATCCCAGTCACTGCCTCACAGTAGCTATATAGTATGCAATAAGCCTACATACTACATAAGAATAAATAATATGTTCTTATTGCTTGGCCACTGCTATTTTTGATAAAAAAAACTATTTAAATTAAAATAATAGCCTTTATGTACAATTGCTTACATAAAATACATACATTTCTATGTATCCTAGGTTAAAAACATCAAGCTAAAAAATACTAGACACAGCCCCAACTATCCGTTTGCATCCATGGAAAAATACAGGTAAATGCATAGTCGGATTATAATGAGGGCAATCTGGGCTTCCGCCCGGAGCCCGAGGCTCCAATGGGCCCATGGGCAGATAGTCCTCATTATAACGTTTTGTGTGCCGCCGATGTGGGACACATATCCCGGCAGAGAACTTTCCTGGAGCTCCACAGAATGGCAGGGAAGCTTCAGGAGAGCTCCTGTTGTCTCTGCTGTGATGTGCAGAGCGATAATGTCATCAGCCAGCACGCGCCAGCATGTATGCGGTGGCCACATGTAAAAGTGGAGCCTCGGGAACCGGAGCAGAGTGCCGCAGTAACGGGAGCAAGGTGAGGAAGTGTTGTTGTTTTTTTATTAATATGTGTATGGGATGCGTGCCTATATATACCGTATTTTTCGGACTATAAGACGCACCAGACCATAAGACGCACCTAGGTTTTAGAGGAGGAAAAAAAAAAAAAATGTAAGCAAAAAATGTGGTCATGATGCACTTTTAAGGGGGAGGGGGTCTTCTGCCTCCCTCCAACCCGGTTTTCCAGTGGCTCTTGCCACAGGTCCTTTAAAAACCCTTTAAACATTAAGGATTAATGTTGTTCAGTGTTGGGACCTGCTAGGAGCATAGCAGGAAAGCTCGACGGGCCTGTGATCAGCTGAACTGATGCCTGGGAAGGCTGGTATAGGGGTAATGTCCCCCAATTCTGACAATATCCCCCATCCTGGTATATATGCCCCCCCCTTCCTTTTATACGTGGTCCCCATCCCCATCCTGGTATGCCTGGCATCCCTCCATCCTGGTATGCATGGCACCCCTCATCCTTATCCTGGGATGCATGGCACCCCTCATCCTTATCCTGGTATGCATGGCACCCCTCATCCCTATCCTGGTATGCATGGCACCCCTCATCCCTGTCCTGGTATGCATGGCACCCCTCATCCCTGTCCTGGTATGCATGGCACCCCTAATCCCTATCCTGGTATGCATGGCACAGCAATCCCTATTCTGGTATGCATGGCACAGCAATCCCCATTCTGGTATGCATGGCACCCCTCATCTCTATCCTGATATGCATGGCACCCCTCATCCCTGTCCTAGTATGCATGGTACCCCTTGTAACATCCCTGGCGGCGTGCTTGCATAGTGCACCACCTCTCACTATGCAAGACCGCAATCTTACCTGTTAGTCCAGCCTGCAAATCTTGCTCCAGTTCATGCTGTGTGCATGTCTCTTGACTGACTGCTTAGGGCGGTGGCCCGGTTACTTCCTGATTCTTATAGCTGCTGTGGGCGCACCCCTAATGCGTCTCCAGCCTATTGCTGTGAGTCACTTTATATTTAAACCCCCTCCACCCAGTAGGAGGTGCCTGAGCAACACTAACATTCAGTGTGCTCCTTGACTCTGAAGTTGCCAGGTCCAGTTCTGCTTCTTGTCTGTTTCCGCCACCTCTGGGGGCCACATACCCAAACCTGTTATCTGTGACTTCTTGTCCGCTTCCGCCATCTCTGGGGGCTGTATACCCAGGCCTGTTATCTCTGACTTCCAGTCTGTCCCGCCACTCTGGGGGCTGTATACCCAGGCTCGTTCTTGTATCTCATTGCAGTAGCAGTTCCTGTCTGAACTGTATCCTAGCCTGTTACCTGTTTGTCTCTATGTCCGTACCTTCCCTTTTCCTGCAGTATCTGAACCTGCACCTAGCTCAAACTCGTTGTCTCTGTACTTCTGTTTGTGAGTTTTGTGTCCACTCGCTACTTCATAGGAAGTACCTTGTGTGTATCTGGTTCTGCTTGTCCCTTTTCCCTTCCTCCGTATCATCCTGTATTTTCCAGTCTGTTCCATGTGAACAGAGCCCTGTCCTCTCTGCCTTGTCCACCGCACCTGCGGTTTCGCTCCACTCTGTCTTGCCCACCGCTCTGGCGGTTTCTCTCCGCTCTGTCTTGCCCACCGCTCCGGCGGTTTCTCTCTGCTCTGACTTGCCCACCGCTCCGGCGTTTTCCCTCTGCTCTGCCTTACTCACTGCTTCGGCGGTTTCTCTCTGCTCTGCCTTGCTCACCACACCAGCGGTTTCTCTTTGCTCTGAATTGCCCACCGCTCCGGCGGCTTCTCTCTGCTCTGTCTTGCCCACCGCTCCGGCGGCTTCTCTCTGCTCTGCCTTGCTCACCGCACCAGCGGTTTCTCTCTGCTCTGACTTGCCCACCGCTCCAGCGGCTTCTCTCTGCTCTGCCTTGCCCACCGCTCCCGCGGTTCTGCTCCGCTCTGCCTTGTCCACCGCACCTGCGGTTTCTCTCTGCTCTGCCTTGTCCACTGCTCCAGCAGTTCCACTCTGCTCTGTCTTGCCCACCGCACCTGCGGTTTTCGCTCCGCTCTGCTTGCTCACCGCAACAGCAGTTCCTCTCTGCTCTGCCTTGTCCTCCGTTCCGGCGATTTCGCTTTACTCTGCTTGTCTACTGCATCTGCGGCTCTGTACCTGTCTCCCAGTCTGTACTGAACCCTATCCAGCCTGCGCTCCAACCTGCTAGTACCCCCCCGGTCAGCACTCCAGCCGTGCTTACCAGTATCTCCCTGTCTGCATACCAGCCGTGCTTGCCAGTGCTCACCTGTCTGCATACCAGCCGTGCTAGCCAGTGCCCACCTGTCTGCATACCAGCCGTGCTTGCCAGTGCCCACCTGTCTGCATACCAGCCTGTCACGGGTGTGTCGCCACGAAGATCGTCACGAGTACACAGCCTGACTTCTCGCAGCTGACTTGTTGGTGCTTTGTGTTTTTCAGCAGTGAGGGAGTTAATTCTCTCTCTCTCTGTGCTAGACGAGGTCCAGCCTCGCCCAGCTGCAATCAATACTTCTGTAGTGAGACTCCTTCAAATGCCTGCTGGTCTGTTTGGGAAGTGTCGGTGAAAGCATTTCATTCAGACTTACAGAGCGGATCGTGGTGTTTGGAGTTTCTGAGATAAGTGTACTTGGAGTGTATTTTCCCTTCCTCGCTTTATCATTTATCTCCTTTCCCGTTGGTGTTCCCTCTGTTGTAGTTGTGTAGTTGTTGTATGCAAGGTGGTTTTGGTTTTTCCCTTGTACTGTCTCGTTCGTCTAAGTACTGTGTGTGGGCATATTATTTCTTGTCCCCTTTTGTTGTGATCGGGGTCCTTCTCAGGACTAGATTACTTAGGTGCAGGGATCCTCAGGAGGTAGGGGTTACGCTGGCGGCCTGGACCTCTGTACCTTTAACAGTACCTCCAGGTTGAGGGATTAGTCAGGGCCCCAGCTTAGGGTCAGCTTAGGCCCCCTACCTCCAGTATACTGAGACAGCGTGACATTTTCACCGACCCACTTAGTTTTTCTCCAGCTACCATGGATCCAGTAGCCGGTCTAGCTCGGCAGTTGCAGAGTTTGTCCATGGAGCTGGCGGACGTTAGGTCCAAGGTTTTGCATCCTCAGGAGCAAGCCGGACCAGAACCTAAAGTAGCTCTCCCTGACAGGTTCACTGGGGGGCGGGACAAGTTTTTTGTTTTCCGGGAGGCATGCAAGTTGTACTTTCGGCTGCGGCCTCGGTCATCGGGGAGTGAAGAAGAAAGGGTGGGAATTGTCATCTCGCTCCTACTAGGGGACCCACAATCTTGGGCGTTCTCTCTTCCCCCGGGCTCCCCGGCTCTCCAGTCAGTGGATAGGTTTTTCGCTGCTCTGGGACTCGTATATGATGACCCAGATCGGATCTCCCTTGCTGAGTCTAAGTTACGTAGGATCCAGCAGGGAGATCGTCCGGCGGAGGAATTCTGTTCGGAGTTCCGTAGGTGGGCCACGGACACCCAGTGGAATGACCCGGCTCTTAGGAGCCAGTTTTGTCATGGTTTATCCGACAAATTACAGGATGTGTTGGCACAGTATGACTCTCCCGCGTCACTGGAAGCCGCTATGGCCCTTGCTATTCGCGTTGACAGACGGCTTCGGGAGAGGTGCGGGATAACTCTACCCCCTGTGATGACTCCACCTCCTACAAGGTCTCCTCATATGGTGGTTCCCCTGGTCAGTCCAGAGGAGCCTATGCAATTAGGAGGGACATCATTTCGGAGGAGGGGACCGGTGGTGCGCCATAAGACAGGAAGGTGTTTCTTCTGCGGGAGAAAGGGACATTTTATTGGGGGGTGTCCATCCCGTCCCTTGCAGAGTGAAGAGTCGTCGGAAAACTGTTGATCCCAGGTTGTGTGGTGGACGGCAATCTGGGAGTAGGTATTTCGTCCCTAGGTTCGTCTCAGTTTCTCGTACCGGCGGAGGTGGTGGTGGGTACGAGAACTGAGAGGATATCTGTTCTTCTGGATAGTGGGGCTGGGGCTAATCTGGTTGATGCTCGGTTTGCCCGGGTTCAAGGTATGCGATTGAGTGAGTTGGCTAAACCCATCCCCATATTCTCGATCGATGCCAGGCCTCTCGGTCAGGGAAGTTTTTTGCAAGCTGTGCATGACGTAAAACTTCAAGTGGGGGCGATACATAAAGAACTGTTGTCTTGCTACGTGTTGGAGGGTCTTCCCACTCCTATAGTGTTGGGCCTTCCCTGGTTAGCTAAGCATAACCCGGTTATTAATTGGCAAACCAGAGAGATAAGCCAATGGAGTAAATTCTGTAATAAAAACTGCATGAACACGGTCATCGGTGCGGTTACTCCTTGGGTCTTACCTCCATTTCTGGCGGACTTTGAGGATGTATTCTCGGAGAAAGGGTGTCAGGAACTACCTCCTCATCGCGAGTATGACTGTTCTGTAAAACTGCTCCCTGAGGCCAAGTTACCTAAAGCTAGGTTGTATAACCTTTCTGGTCCTGAGAGGCAGGCCATGAAGGATTATATTTCAGAAAGTCTGGCTAAGGGGCATATTAGACCTTCATCTTCACCGGTGGCTGCGGGGTTCTTCTTTGTTAAGAAGAAAGATGGAGGCCTACGCCCTTGCCTGGATTTCCGTGAACTTAATCGGATTACGGTCCGAGATCCGTATCCGCTCCCACTTTTTCCCGATCTCTTTAATCAGATCGTGGGCGCCAAATGGTTCTCTAAGTTGGATCTCAGGGGGGCGTACAATCTGATTAGGATGAAGGAGGGGGATGAGTGGAAGACGGCGTTTAACACTCCGGAGGGGCATTATGAGAACCTTGTCATGCCATTCGGTCTGACTAATGCCCCGGCGGTGTTCCAACACTTTGTTAATGACATTTTTCGCCGCCTGGTGGGACAGTTTGTTGTCATATATCTGGATGATATCTTAATTTACTCGCCGGATCTGGTGTCTCATCAGGAGCACGTTAGGCAGGTGTTACAGATCTTGCGGGATAATAAACTGTATGCCAAATGGGAAAAGTGTGTGTTCGCCGTACAGGAACTCCAGTTTTTAGGCTTCCTGGTTTCAGCGTCCGGTTTTCGTATGGACCCTGGGAAAGTGCGGGCAGTTCTTGAGTGGGATCGGCCAGAGAATCTTAAGGCACTACAACGTTTCCTGGGGTTTGCTAATTATTACCGGAAGTTCATTCGTAATTTCTCGTCCATGGTTAAGCCTCTCACAGACATGACTAAAAAGGGGACGGATTTTTCTAGGTGGTCTGACAAGGCTTGTCAAGCATTCTCCTCCTTGAAAAAATGTTTTGCCTCGGCACCCATACTCATTCAACCTGATGCGTCACAGCCATTCATTGTAGAGGTAGACGCTTCCGAGGTAGGGGTGGGAGCAGTATTGTCACAGGGTTCGTCCCCTGGTAAGTGGCATCCGTGCGCCTTTTTCTCTAAAAAATTGTCGTCCGCTGAGAGGAATTACGATGTCGGCAATAGGGAACTCTTGGCCATTAAGTTAGCTTTTGAGGAGTGGCGCCATTTTTTGGAGGGGGCAGTCCATCCGGTCACCGTCATCACCGATCACAAGAACCTGCTATATCTGGAGTCCGCGAAACGTCTGAATCCCAGACAAGCTAGGTGGTCATTGTTTTTTACCAGGTTTAATTTTGTCGTTACATATCGTCCTGGGTCAAAAAATGTAAAGGCGGATGCCTTATCTCGTAGTTTCCCTGGGGCCGGGAATACGGACGACCCGATTCCTATCCTTCAGGAGGGGGTGGTGGTTTCGGCAGTATGCTCTGAGCTGGAGGAGGAGGTATTGGAGGCTCAGGGGGACGCCCCTGTTGGACCTCCGGGGAGACTGTTTGTTCCAGATCAGTTGCGACAAAAGGTGATCGAGGCACACCATAACTCAGTTTTTGCAGGACACCCGGGGAGTAAAGCAACTGTGGATCTCCTCTCGCGTCGGTTTTGGTGGCCTAACTTACATAAGGAGGTGGTAACTTTTGTCGCGTCCTGTGGGGTTTGTGCGCGCTCTAAGACCTCACATACCCGTCCGTCTGGGGCCCTCTTACCTTTGAAGATCCCGGAGCGTCCTTGGACTCATCTGTCTATGGACTTTATTACGGACCTCCCTCCGTCTTCGGGTAAAACGGTCATACTCGTTGTAGTGGACAGGTTCAGCAAGATGGCACATTTTATCGCTCTTCCGGCTCTCCCTAATGCTAAAACTCTTGCGCAGGTGTTCATTGGGGAGATTGTGAGGCTTCACGGGGTACCCTCCGAGGTGGTTTCTGATCGGGGGTCTCAGTTTGTGTCCAAGTTCTGGAAGGCGTTTTGTGCACGGCGGGGGATGCATTTGTCATTCTCATCGGCTTTTCATCCTCAGACCAATGGTCAGACGGAACGTATGAACCAGAGCTTGGAGACATATCTCCGGTGTTTTGTGTCAGAGAACCAGGAGGACTGGGCTTCTTTCTTACCTCTGGCAGAGTTTGCTCTTAATAATAGGCGGAGCGAGTCCACTGGTAAGTCCCCGTTTTTTGGGGCATATGGTTTTCACCCCCAGTTTTGTACTTTCAGTAGGGGGGGCTCTTCGGGGGTTCCTGAGGAGGAACGATTTTCCTCATCACTCGCTTCAGTATGGAGAGGGGTGCTGAAGAATCTGAATACTATGGGGAACCGATACAAACGTATGGCTGATAGGAGGAGAGTGTCTGGTCCGGACCTAAGTGTGAACGATCGGGTATGGTTGTCTACCAGGAATATTAAACTTAAGGTTCCCTCCTGGAAACTGGGTCCCAGGTTCATCGGGCCGTACAGAATCAGTTCTATTATTAATCCGGTGGCATTCCGTCTTGACCTCCCCCCTACGTTTAAAATTCACAACGTGTTCCACAGATCATTGCTTAAGAGGTATGTGGCGCCGGTGGTACCGTCACCTTTACCTCCCCCTCCAGTGGTGGTCAATGGTAACTTGGAGTTCCAGGTATCGAGGGTCATCGATTCACGCTTTAATCGCCGGTCCCTTCAGTACCTGGTTCATTGGAAAGGGTATGGTCCTGAGGAGAGGATGTGGGTTCCTGCGTCGGATATTAACGCAGACCGATTAGTTCGGGCCTTCCACACGACTCACCCGGATAAACCTGGCCCTGAGGGTCCGGAGGCCCCTCGTGGAAGGGGGGGTACTGTCACGGGTGTGTCGCCACGAAGATTGTCACGAGTACACAGCCTGACTTCTCGCAGCTGACTTGTTGGTGCTTTGTGTTTTTCAGCAGTGAGGGAGTTAATTCTCTCTCTCTCTGTGCTAGACGAGGTCCAGCCTCGCCCAGCTGCAATCAATACTTCTGTAGTGAGACTCCTTCAAATGCCTGCTGGTCTGTTTGGGAAGTGTCGGTGAAAGCATTTCATTCAGACTTACAGAGCGGATCGTGGTGTTTGGAGTTTCTGAGATAAGTGTACTTGGAGTGTATTTTCCCTTCCTCGCTTTATCATTTATCTCCTTTCCCGTTGGTGTTCCCTCTGTTGTAGTTGTGTAGTTGTTGTATGCAAGGTGGTTTTGGTTTTTCCCTTGTACTGTCTCGTTCGTCTAAGTACTGTGTGTGGGCATATTATTTCTTGTCCCCTTTTGTTGTGATCGGGGTCCTTCTCAGGACTAGATTACTTAGGTGCAGGGATCCTCAGGAGGTAGGGGTTACGCTGGCGGCCTGGACCTCTGTACCTTTAACAGTACCTCCAGGTTGAGGGATTAGTCAGGGCCCCAGCTTAGGGTCAGCTTAGGCCCCCTACCTCCAGTATACTGAGACAGCGTGACATTTTCACCGACCCACTTAGTTTTTCTCCAGCTACCATGGATCCAGTAGCCGGTCTAGCTCGGCAGTTGCAGAGTTTGTCCATGGAGCTGGCGGACGTTAGGTCCAAGGTTTTGCATCCTCAGGAGCAAGCCGGACCAGAACCTAAAGTAGCTCTCCCTGACAGGTTCACTGGGGGGCGGGACAAGTTTTTTGTTTTCCGGGAGGCATGCAAGTTGTACTTTCGGCTGCGGCCTCGGTCATCGGGGAGTGAAGAAGAAAGGGTGGGAATTGTCATCTCGCTCCTACTAGGGGACCCACAATCTTGGGCGTTCTCTCTTCCCCCGGGCTCCCCGGCTCTCCAGTCAGTGGATAGGTTTTTCGCTGCTCTGGGACTCGTATATGATGACCCAGATCGGATCTCCCTTGCTGAGTCTAAGTTACGTAGGATCCAGCAGGGAGATCGTCCGGCGGAGGAATTCTGTTCGGAGTTCCGTAGGTGGGCCACGGACACCCAGTGGAATGACCCGGCTCTTAGGAGCCAGTTTTGTCATGGTTTATCCGACAAATTACAGGATGTGTTGGCACAGTATGACTCTCCCGCGTCACTGGAAGCCGCTATGGCCCTTGCTATTCGCGTTGACAGACGGCTTCGGGAGAGGTGCGGGATAACTCTACCCCCTGTGATGACTCCACCTCCTACAAGGTCTCCTCATATGGTGGTTCCCCTGGTCAGTCCAGAGGAGCCTATGCAATTAGGAGGGACATCATTTCGGAGGAGGGGACCGGTGGTGCGCCATAAGACAGGAAGGTGTTTCTTCTGCGGGAGAAAGGGACATTTTATTGGGGGGTGTCCATCCCGTCCCTTGCAGAGTGAAGAGTCGTCGGAAAACTGTTGATCCCAGGTTGTGTGGTGGACGGCAATCTGGGAGTAGGTATTTCGTCCCTAGGTTCGTCTCAGTTTCTCGTACCGGCGGAGGTGGTGGTGGGTACGAGAACTGAGAGGATATCTGTTCTTCTGGATAGTGGGGCTGGGGCTAATCTGGTTGATGCTCGGTTTGCCCGGGTTCAAGGTATGCGATTGAGTGAGTTGGCTAAACCCATCCCCATATTCTCGATCGATGCCAGGCCTCTCGGTCAGGGAAGTTTTTTGCAAGCTGTGCATGACGTAAAACTTCAAGTGGGGGCGATACATAAAGAACTGTTGTCTTGCTACGTGTTGGAGGGTCTTCCCACTCCTATAGTGTTGGGCCTTCCCTGGTTAGCTAAGCATAACCCGGTTATTAATTGGCAAACCAGAGAGATAAGCCAATGGAGTAAATTCTGTAATAAAAACTGCATGAACACGGTCATCGGTGCGGTTACTCCTTGGGTCTTACCTCCATTTCTGGCGGACTTTGAGGATGTATTCTCGGAGAAAGGGTGTCAGGAACTACCTCCTCATCGCGAGTATGACTGTTCTGTAAAACTGCTCCCTGAGGCCAAGTTACCTAAAGCTAGGTTGTATAACCTTTCTGGTCCTGAGAGGCAGGCCATGAAGGATTATATTTCAGAAAGTCTGGCTAAGGGGCATATTAGACCTTCATCTTCACCGGTGGCTGCGGGGTTCTTCTTTGTTAAGAAGAAAGATGGAGGCCTACGCCCTTGCCTGGATTTCCGTGAACTTAATCGGATTACGGTCCGAGATCCGTATCCGCTCCCACTTTTTCCCGATCTCTTTAATCAGATCGTGGGCGCCAAATGGTTCTCTAAGTTGGATCTCAGGGGGGCGTACAATCTGATTAGGATGAAGGAGGGGGATGAGTGGAAGACGGCGTTTAACACTCCGGAGGGGCATTATGAGAACCTTGTCATGCCATTCGGTCTGACTAATGCCCCGGCGGTGTTCCAACACTTTGTTAATGACATTTTTCGCCGCCTGGTGGGACAGTTTGTTGTCATATATCTGGATGATATCTTAATTTACTCGCCGGATCTGGTGTCTCATCAGGAGCACGTTAGGCAGGTGTTACAGATCTTGCGGGATAATAAACTGTATGCCAAATGGGAAAAGTGTGTGTTCGCCGTACAGGAACTCCAGTTTTTAGGCTTCCTGGTTTCAGCGTCCGGTTTTCGTATGGACCCTGGGAAAGTGCGGGCAGTTCTTGAGTGGGATCGGCCAGAGAATCTTAAGGCACTACAACGTTTCCTGGGGTTTGCTAATTATTACCGGAAGTTCATTCGTAATTTCTCGTCCATGGTTAAGCCTCTCACAGACATGACTAAAAAGGGGACGGATTTTTCTAGGTGGTCTGACAAGGCTTGTCAAGCATTCTCCTCCTTGAAAAAATGTTTTGCCTCGGCACCCATACTCATTCAACCTGATGCGTCACAGCCATTCATTGTAGAGGTAGACGCTTCCGAGGTAGGGGTGGGAGCAGTATTGTCACAGGGTTCGTCCCCTGGTAAGTGGCATCCGTGCGCCTTTTTCTCTAAAAAATTGTCGTCCGCTGAGAGGAATTACGATGTCGGCAATAGGGAACTCTTGGCCATTAAGTTAGCTTTTGAGGAGTGGCGCCATTTTTTGGAGGGGGCAGTCCATCCGGTCACCGTCATCACCGATCACAAGAACCTGCTATATCTGGAGTCCGCGAAACGTCTGAATCCCAGACAAGCTAGGTGGTCATTGTTTTTTACCAGGTTTAATTTTGTCGTTACATATCGTCCTGGGTCAAAAAATGTAAAGGCGGATGCCTTATCTCGTAGTTTCCCTGGGGCCGGGAATACGGACGACCCGATTCCTATCCTTCAGGAGGGGGTGGTGGTTTCGGCAGTATGCTCTGAGCTGGAGGAGGAGGTATTGGAGGCTCAGGGGGACGCCCCTGTTGGACCTCCGGGGAGACTGTTTGTTCCAGATCAGTTGCGACAAAAGGTGATCGAGGCACACCATAACTCAGTTTTTGCAGGACACCCGGGGAGTAAAGCAACTGTGGATCTCCTCTCGCGTCGGTTTTGGTGGCCTAACTTACATAAGGAGGTGGTAACTTTTGTCGCGTCCTGTGGGGTTTGTGCGCGCTCTAAGACCTCACATACCCGTCCGTCTGGGGCCCTCTTACCTTTGAAGATCCCGGAGCGTCCTTGGACTCATCTGTCTATGGACTTTATTACGGACCTCCCTCCGTCTTCGGGTAAAACGGTCATACTCGTTGTAGTGGACAGGTTCAGCAAGATGGCACATTTTATCGCTCTTCCGGCTCTCCCTAATGCTAAAACTCTTGCGCAGGTGTTCATTGGGGAGATTGTGAGGCTTCACGGGGTACCCTCCGAGGTGGTTTCTGATCGGGGGTCTCAGTTTGTGTCCAAGTTCTGGAAGGCGTTTTGTGCACGGCGGGGGATGCATTTGTCATTCTCATCGGCTTTTCATCCTCAGACCAATGGTCAGACGGAACGTATGAACCAGAGCTTGGAGACATATCTCCGGTGTTTTGTGTCAGAGAACCAGGAGGACTGGGCTTCTTTCTTACCTCTGGCAGAGTTTGCTCTTAATAATAGGCGGAGCGAGTCCACTGGTAAGTCCCCGTTTTTTGGGGCATATGGTTTTCACCCCCAGTTTTGTACTTTCAGTAGGGGGGGCTCTTCGGGGGTTCCTGAGGAGGAACGATTTTCCTCATCACTCGCTTCAGTATGGAGAGGGGTGCTGAAGAATCTGAATACTATGGGGAACCGATACAAACGTATGGCTGATAGGAGGAGAGTGTCTGGTCCGGACCTAAGTGTGAACGATCGGGTATGGTTGTCTACCAGGAATATTAAACTTAAGGTTCCCTCCTGGAAACTGGGTCCCAGGTTCATCGGGCCGTACAGAATCAGTTCTATTATTAATCCGGTGGCATTCCGTCTTGACCTCCCCCCTACGTTTAAAATTCACAACGTGTTCCACAGATCATTGCTTAAGAGGTATGTGGCGCCGGTGGTACCGTCACCTTTACCTCCCCCTCCAGTGGTGGTCAATGGTAACTTGGAGTTCCAGGTATCGAGGGTCATCGATTCACGCTTTAATCGCCGGTCCCTTCAGTACCTGGTTCATTGGAAAGGGTATGGTCCTGAGGAGAGGATGTGGGTTCCTGCGTCGGATATTAACGCAGACCGATTAGTTCGGGCCTTCCACACGACTCACCCGGATAAACCTGGCCCTGAGGGTCCGGAGGCCCCTCGTGGAAGGGGGGGTACTGTCACGGGTGTGTCGCCACGAAGATTGTCACGAGTACACAGCCTGACTTCTCGCAGCTGACTTGTTGGTGCTTTGTGTTTTTCGGCAGTGAGGGAGTTAATTCTCTCTCTCTCTGTGCTAGACGAGGTCCAGCCTCGTCCAGCTACAATCAATACTTCTGTAGTGAGACTCCTTCAAATGCCTGCTGGTCTGTTTGGGAAGTGTCGGTGAAAGCATTTCATTCAGACTTACAGAGCGGATCGTGGTGTTTGGAGTTTCTGAGATAAGTGTACTTGGAGTGTATTTTCCCTTCCTCGCTTTATCATTTATCTCCTTTCCCGTTGGTGTTCCCTCTGTTGTAGTTGTGTAGTTGTTGTATGCAAGGTGGTTTTGGTTTTTCCCTTGTACTGTCTCGTTCGTCTAAGTACTGTGTGTGGGCATATTATTTCTTGTCCCCTTTTGTTGTGATCGGGGTCCTTCTCAGGACTAGATTACTTAGGTGCAGGGATCCTCAGGAGGTAGGGGTTACGCTGGCGGCCTGGACCTCTGTACCTTTAACAGTACCTCCAGGTTGAGGGATTAGTCAGGGCCCCAGCTTAGGGTCAGCTTAGGCCCCCTACCTCCAGTATACTGAGACAGCGTGACACAGCCGTACTTGCCAGTACCCACCTGTCTGCATACCAGCCGTACTTGCCAATACCCACCTGCCTGTATGCCAGTCTAACCTGTCTGTTCCTGCATTCCCCGGTGTGGGTTAACAACTGTGACCGGGATCTGACCTGGAGTCGCACCTGGTCCCTCTGCTCGGTTCCTCCTTGGTCCACGGAGTCGACTAGCCGCTGTGCGACCTTGGTCGGATCGGGTTGATACTTAGTTACGCCCCTCCAGGCACTCCTCGGTTCATGGTACAGTGGGATCACTAATCACGCCAGTCAGTCCGGGCACGAGTGTAACACCCCTCATCCCTGTCCTGGTATGCATGGCACCCCTCATCCCTGTCCTGGTATACATGGCACCCCTCATCCCTGTCCTGGTATGCATGGCACCCCTCATCCCTATCCTGATATGCATGGCACCCCTAATCCCTATCCTGGTATGCATGGCACCCCTTATCCCTATCCTGGTATGTATGGCACCCCTAATCCCTATCCTGGTATGCATGGTCCCCCTAATCCCCATCATGCTGTACATTAAAAAAAATAAACACTCCTACTCACCTTTCTTCTCTTCTCCAGCGCTGCGTCCTGTCTGCCTGCACTGATCTCTTCATGTGAGCCGCGCATGACGTCACTGCCATGCGCGGCTCACATGGAAAGATCAGCTGCCGGAAGTCACTGCTCGCCACGCCGGGACTGTGTGCACGGGAGCAGTGACTTCACTCTCCTTCATGGCTGGCACACAGCAGAGCCGAGCTGCGGCTCCTGCTGCTGCCAGCTATCTCCTGTGCCCGCTCATTAAAGGGCATGAATATTCACCCCCTCCCCACGCCCATGGGCGTGGAGAGAGGTTGAATATTCATGCCCTTTAACAGCGGCACAGGCGATTCCGGCAGCGCAGGAGCCGCAGCGCGGCTCCACTGTGTGCCGCTATTAAGGAACATGAATATTCAGGGCTCCCCACGCCTCATGGGCGTGGGGAGCAGTGAATATTCATTTTCTTTAGCAGCGGGGACAGTGTAGGCTGCAGCGGGCGGCTGCTGCCTCCTGTGCCCCGCTCCTCCACCGATACCGCTCCCCCCACACCACACATAAATATACACCCCCCCCAACATTCGGACTATAAGACGCACCCCCCATTTTCCGCCAAAATTATGGAGGATAAAAGTGTGTCTTATAGTCCGAAAAATACGGTAATATATATATATTTATAAAGGCTATGTGAGAGCTCGTACTCTATATAGGTTGCTATGTGGGGGCTCTTCTTGCATATAGGGAGTTATGTGAGGCTTGTACTGTATATAGGAGTCTATGTGAGGGATCATACAGCATATAGGGGCTCATACTGTGTATAGGAAGCCATATGAGGGTTCATATTGTAAATAGGAAGTTATGTGGGGGCTCATACTGTATATAGTGAGCTATGTGTGGGCTAATACTGTATATATGAGGCTATGCAAGAGCTCATACTGTATATAGGGGGCTCATACTGTATATAGGAGGCTATATGGGGCTCATACTGTAAATAGGGAGCTATGTGGGGGCTCATACTGTATATAGGGGCTATGCGTGGGTTCATACTGTATATAGGAGGCAATGTGGGGGCTCATACTGTATATAGGAAGCTATGTGGGGGCTCATACTGTATTTAGGTTGCTACGTGGGAGCTTATACTGTATTTAGGAGGCTATATGCTGGCTCATACTGTACATAGGGAGCTACAAGGGGCTCATACTGTATATAGGAGGCTGTATGGGGGCTTATACTGTATATAGGAGTCTATGTGAGGACTCATACTGCATATAGGGAGCTATGTGGGGCTCATACTGTATTCAGGAGGCTATGTGGGGGGCTCATACTGTATATAGGAGACTATGTGAGGACTCATTCTGCATATAGGGGGCTATGTGGAGCTCATACTGTTTATAGGAGTCTATATGGGAGCTCATACTCTATACAGGAGGCTGTGTGGGGGCTGATACTGAATATAGGAGGCTATGTGGGGCTCATACTGTTTCTAGGGAGCTATGCACGGGCTCATACTGTATATAGGAGGCTATGTTGGGGCTCAAACTGTATCTAGGGAGCTATGTGCTGGCTAAACCTGTATCTAAGGAGCTATGTGTAGGCTCATACTGTATATATGAAGCTATATGCGGGCTTATACTGTATGTAGGAGGCTATATGGGGGCTCATATGGTATATAGGGAGCTATGTGCGGGCTTATACTGTATATAGGAAGTTATGTGGGGGCTCATACTGAATTTAGAGGGCTACGTGGGAGCTCATACTGTATCTAGGTAACTATGTGGGGGCTCATGCTGTATATTGGGGGCTATGTGAGGGCTCATACTGTATATTGGAGACTATATGGCGGCTCATACTGCATATAGGGAGCTATGTGCAGGCTAATACTGTATATAGGGAGCTATGTGTGGGGTCATACTGTATATAGGGAGCTATGTGGGACTTGTACTGTATATAGGGAGTTATGTGGGGCTCATACTGTATCTAGGTAGCTATGTGGGGGCTCACACTGTGTTGGTGGCTATGTGAGGGCTCATGCTGTCTGTTAGGGGCTGTGTATGGATTCATACTGTATGTATGGGGCTATGTGTGGGCTCATACTGTATGTAGGAGGCTGTGTAGGGGCTCATATTGTATGTGGGGGGATATGTGTAGCATATTACCTGGGCCTGTGAGCTGTTATCCTCATTGCAGTACGGCTTATAGTCTCCTTTTCTTGTCCTAATTGAAGGAATTCCCTGATGAACCACTGAATGACCAAATGAGGCTGGAAACGTGTCGGAAGAAGATACCTTTAACCTAAGTATACAACTGTTCAGGCCATACAGGGTCTATATATACAGTATATATAGGATAGTCTATGTCCATAGAAACGTGACTACGAGGTACATGGATGTTTTGTGGTTTTAATTGCACTGCCACTTGTCTGGCCATTTATGATCTGAAGGGTTATTCTTTTTTTGACAAAGACATCATGTATGTTTTTTCTCGGACTTTGTTAGGAGTCTTTTTTCTGGTCAGATTGTTGAAAAATATTGATGATACCATTCAGCCCACTAGTATCCATATTGTATATATTCATGTATGTTCAATATATATTTTCTGATCACCTAATGCAGATACCTGGTCAGTTAGAGTAGTGGTAGGTCTACATAGGGGCAATCGACGAGGAGTGGGGGCGCCATACCATTTCAACTTAGGATGCCAACCTCCGCTGTCAGGAAGGGAATTGTGAAGGGCAAAACTAGTTCCTGTCTCCCCTCATTTCAGATCTTTTTTTTTTAAATCACTGTTTTTCTGTGCAAATGTGTGTGCATTTATGTCTTTACGTATTGGGTTTTTAAACTAACTAAATAGAGATTTTTTTAAGGTTTTGCTTTGTTATGGTTTACATGTATAGGGGCCCCATAGGTTGATTGCTTTGGTTGTTGATTGATGGGGCTAAGTGAGGCCTCATATTGTATGTAGGGGGCTATGTGATGGCTCATACTGTATATAGGGGATGCAGCATACTTTATTCTGCTCAATATTAAAGTCATACAATTAATATAAAAATTAATTATAATTAATATTTTAATAATAATATTGAGCAGAATTAATTTCATCCTATTGGTTCGGCCTCCACAACAGTCACGGTTTATCATCTGGCCCCTTGTGAAAATTAATCTCCCATCCCTGCTCTATTTTGCGTAGCGCTATGTTATGTATAGTGCTGTATATAAGGGAAAAATTTGCGCGGTGCACTATGCGTGCTGCTTTCTCTGTTATTTTCCATCTACAGATGTCCACCAGAGCACCTGTGTGTTACTCACATGATCAATCAAAAGGGGATCATGTGACATGTCACATGCTACATCGGGTGCATGAGGGGGCCCTACGCCTTCTAAACTGCCCAGAGTCTTGGCTATTTTTAATCGGCCCCTGGTTGAATGGAAGCTGCTGCATTTCATGAGGCCTTCTGTATTCACATTACAGAAGACTTACATGCAAGCTGGTACTTATGAGGCAGATACCATTCAAAAATAGCAATAGTAATTTTTTATATAAATCAAAAAGATGACAAAATCTAATCAATATGATCTGACATAAACTGTAGTATAATTTCTGTTGTGCATTGTGTGCATCCATACCTATGGAGTCCAATGGAGCTTGCCATTTGTATGGTATATAACAGAAAAATCACTGTATTCTTCCATATGAAATCATAGGCATACATAGGTATAGTAGAAAGCACATGCACCTCCATCATAGCCTTCTAAAAAATTACAGCCGTGTGCATGAATCTTTATCCTCTTAAGAATGTGCTCATTTTGGGACTTTAAGACAAAGCTAATGTTTTTAGTTTTTTCATTTTTACATTCCATACGAAAACATTTTTTATTTTTTCGGCAATAATGCAATATGAAGATTTGTTATTTTTTTAGGATGAGTTGTATTTGTCAGTGGCAGCATTTTAGTGTTCATATAACTTGCTACCCTTTTTAACTCTTTAGGGGGGGAAATAAAAAAAACAGCAGTTCTACTGTTGCTTTTCTGTTGTTTTATATTTTTTGCCATTCCTGTGCTGCACAAATAAGGCATTAATGTTATTCTGTGGGTCAGGACGATTATGGCGATGTTAAATTTAAATAGTTTTATTCATGTTTTACTACTTTTATACAATCATTAAACTGTTTGAAGAAAAAAAAAAGATTTGTTTTTGTCTCGTCATATTCTGAGAGCCATACGTTTTACAATTTTCTGTCAATGGAGCAGTATGAGGACTTATTTTTTGTGTGAAAAGATGTAGTTTCATGTGGTGCAATTTTCTGGTACATATTGCTTTTTGATCACGTTTTATTGAACTATTTTGAAGGTGGCATGTACAAAAAAGTTTTTTTTTGTTAAACAGCGAACAGAAAAGGACATGAATTCAAAAAACATCACAGAAAAAAATCAGGCCTTACCAACACCAGATCAGCCACACCCTCCATGAACTGGCAGATATTTGAGTGGCTGTGTAGTATTATAAATGCATACAGATGGGGCTTGCATAGGACGCCAGTCACACTGACAGGTGTGATGCACAGAGTCTGGCTTACAGCCTATTAATGACGCCCATAATTTTAAATCAAGCTGGCTGTCCAACACTATATATGTACACCCCACAGGACAGACACCCCAATTCACCCAACCAACGCTAAAGGGCCTGGCTGCATCATGAAAAAAATAAAAATGTGCAATAAAAAGATGAAAAATAATGTATGGAGGGAGTGTTTAATACTACACAGCCACTCACATATCAGCCAATTCATGGAGGGAGTGGCTGTCGCATCAGTATTTTGCACCTGTGCTTGCCCTCGCCTTTATCATGGGGGTCTGCCGGATCCTGCTTGTGCTTTGACAATCTGACCTGATGTTGGTAAGGCTGTTTCTTTTCTGTGATGTTTTTTTAATTTATGTCCTTTTCTGTGAGCTGTATTTAATTTAAGAGTAGGGACTCGCAAGTGTGAGGACCCTTGATGTGGGTTGCGAGCTTGCGTATTTTGGCCAAAATATTGACTAATACCTCATGTAATGTATTTATCTTATAATTATTTTTAATCTTTTTATTGACATTTTTCATTTTTTTCAGGGTGCAGCCAGGCCCTTTAGTGTTGGTTGGGTGAATTGGGGCGTCTGTCCTTTGGGGTGCACATATATAGTGCTGGACAGCCCGCTTGATTTAAAATTATGGGCGTCATTAATAAACTATAAGCCAGACACTGTGCATCACAACTATCAGTGTGACTGGCATCCTATGCAAGCCCATCTGTGTGCATTTATACTACACAGACACTCACATATCTGCCAATTCATGGAGGGGGTGGCTGTCCCATCAATATTTTGTACCTTTGCTGCCCCCGTCATGGAGGTCTGCTGCATACTGCTGTGCTTTGGTAATCTGACCTGGTGTTGGTAAGGCCTGTTTCTTTCCTGTGATTTTTTTTTGTTAAGCACTGTTCACTATTCAGTTTAATTTTCATAGTAGCTTAATTGTGCAGGTCAATATAATAATACAAAATTTATACTTTTCATATTTTTCTCACAATATTGTTTTGTGGTGGGGCTTACCATATTTCAGGATCCATCATTTTTGTTTATTTTTCCATAATCAGAGTTGTATGAAGGCTTATTTTTTGAATGACAAGCTGTAGCTTTGACTTGTGCTGTTTTGGGGTACATACAATTTTTTGATCACTTTTAAATTTATATTATATGATGCTGGATAAACAAATTCCAGCAATTCTGGTATTGTTTTTGGGTATTTCTTTCTTATGGCTTAAACTATATGTGATAAATAATGATATAACTTTATAGTATAGGTCAATACAATTACAGTGATATCCAACTTATATAATTCTTTTATATTTTACTACTCCTGTTAAATTATTTTTGATAAAAATATGTTTTATTTACATCATGTTATATGAGCTAGATTTTTGTTTATTTTTTGTCTACAGATCTGTATGAGGGCTTGTTTTCTGATTAACAAGCTGTAGTATTATTCATTGGGACAATACATAAAATGTCTTGATCACTTTTAATTTTTTTTTTTAGGTGGGATGAACCAAAATGGCAATTTTGCCATTGTTATTTCTATCTTCTTTTTTTTTTTGCAGATTAAAACACTTTTTTGGGGGAGGGCCACTGATTTTTAGGGTATTATTACTTTTTTATCTAAAAACTTTTTTTACTTTAATTTTACAATATTTATTAGCCCCTTTAACATGCAATCTCATTATCGTATTACTGATACACAGCACTATATTAGCAATGCTGTGTATTATGCTACCCTGACAGTGCTTGGCTGACTGCCAGCCAATCAGGCCCCACTCTCGGCGGGATCTTGCATGCAGTGTTTGGCAAAACCAGAGGTCGTCCATTTGCCATAGCAACCTTTTGATTGCCATAGCCGCCCACCGGCACCTATGATCGCTCTCCGAGGGTGCTGATTAGCAGACAGTGGAATTGATTTCCCTCTGTCTAACTTCTCATTTGTTGCTGTGACTCTTGATATGAGGGGTTAAACTGCTTTTACAGAAGCTGTAATGTGCAATCAGCGTGACGAATATATCCGCACTAAGTGCACATGTATCCATCCTTTAGTGTTAAGGGGTTAAAGAGAAACGATAATGCCATTATATATCCATTCCCATGGTTTCCCTAAAGTGTTGTGGTTGCAGATGGAAAGATCCTTTCATCCAACATCCGATCATGTGTTTATGTAGGTCTGCTTCTTTTCTGTAAGTAATCAATTTAATGTATATTGGCCGAGTAGCAAATCTAGATAAGACAGTGAGCTTTGGCCTTACTGTACGCAGTTGGTTGTCTGCAGTGCACTGTTTAAGATAACTATTGTAAATTAAATACATTTACAAAGAGATAAGGGACCTTGTTAGGAAGAAAAGCTATTGGGGGATATGCTAGCATGATTAAAACAGGAAAATTATTGATCAAGGGAAAGGCCGATTGTCATCTATGGAAAAATCTATGAAATTTACAATTGATTTTCACCTCAGCTGATAAATTACCATTAGACACAAAGATCAAGAACAGCAAGTTCAGAATTGTACAAATAACCTTAAGAGGAAACTTGTATAGTAGTCAATAGGAATTTTGGATTTACATTAGCGGAGAGCAGAAGACCTGTTTTTCTCATCTAGAAAACCAATGAATCTGACATGATAAATGATGCAGAAATTAGGCGATGCAAGGCTATAAATGCATTTTAAAAAGTACATTATCATGCTATGCTAACACATGTAACACAAATGCTTGACTCATCATTTGCTGGGTTTTTAAGTCACTTTCCTTTTTTGTCTTGTGGTTTTCGTTACATTTTTTTCAAAATGGCGAATTTGTTTTATGAATTTTTCCCAAAATCAAAAATGCTCCTTTTTTTTTGTCTTTGACAAATTTTTGCGATTTCATAGCTCCAATAGTTGCACATTTTGCAAAATGGTGCAAAAATTGCACCAAAAACATTTGCGCAAAATTTAGCAACTTTTATACCAGTTGCATTTGATGTATAAGTCTAAAACATGTGGAAGAGTTACACTGATGTAGAATCCAAAAACAAATAAAAAAAAAATAATTATTTGATGAATTTGTCAAAAATCAAAAAGTCATTAACTGAGAGGTATTCACACCAGAAAAATTACAAAAAGACATTGAAGAATAGGGCCCTGACCGCATAAAGATGTACTTGTTGGATATACATATATACGTATTTTACATTATTCTACTACAGTAGGGGTTTCATTCATCTGTGCTTACTAAAGTAGAAAAAAGCTGGACCACAGAAATAACTCCGATCAGACTATTCAGATCCCAGATCCCAAAATTCAGGCCTCCAGATCATCCCTTTAATTACTCACCTATCCTTGCTCATTGATTGTCTACTGCAAAAGCAGCTCTTCTTCAGCTTTGGACTCTACTACTCATGAGATCTTGACATTGTGTGCTTCCATAGGACTTAGAACAAATATTTTCCATAATTGCCCTTAAAAATAAGGACTTGTAGACTTTTGGCTACTGTGTAAATGGATTCTGTATAACAGTATAGGTCCTTGTAGAAGACTTGGCAATAAGGTGGATTTAGATGATAATTGTTGAATGAGTGTTCCCGATTATTGGCTTGTGTAAACATGCCAGCAATTGCCAGATAAAAGAACAAAATTCTCATTTGTTCGGTGATCAGATTCTCTATGTTGGCATGAAAATCATTGTTATTGCATCGCCCTATATAGGGGATGTGCTGCTGATAACATGATGCTGTATGTTAACAGTATGATCATATTTCAGGACTTGTCGTTAGGATAGGTCATCAATGTCAGATTGATGGGGGTCTGACACCTAAACAGCAGTTACAGGCTCCAGCACCAGTTAGACGTAGATACATTGAACTGCACATCTTCATTCAAACTTTTGCAGATGCTGTCGGGTACTACAGAACAGCAGTATCCAACAGCTTCTCTGCAGTACCTGGCAGTGATTGCAACACATTGAATGGAGCTGCACACTGGAGTTTCATTCATTGCGTTTACATCCAGCAGCCGCCGGAGGTTATAACAGCTGATTGGTGGAGGTGTCGGATGTTAGACCCCCACCGATCTGATATTTATGACCTTTTCTTAAGGTTAGTCATCAATTTCTTGTAACCAGACAACTCTTTTAACAATAATTCTGTTCCCATGAGTATTTATTGGGCAATGAACACTTTTGACTAGTAAATAGTCAATCAAAGCTTTTTAATTCTTCATAGTCTCCTACAAGGACTTGTGCTCACTTATATATGAAATTCAGAACTGTAAGATTCCCTTTGGCCCTGTTCCCAAGCAGCATAAAGACAGTACTGTGGGTTTTTGTCCACAAAATCTTCTGCATTTAACAGTTGAAGCAAAGTGGACATGATTTCATGAAACTCATGCCCACTGTGCAGTTAAAGCCACTGTTGAATTGTGTATTATTTTCCCTAGAGGCTTCTATGTGGAGCCTTAAAAAAACACTTGTAAAAACGCAATTGCATTTCTAAGTGCAGAATCTCAGAATTTTAGCATTAAAAAATGCATTAAAAATATAAATAAAATCTGCACCAAAATCAGGGATATATGTAATCAGAGCAAATTGGTAATGCATATTTTCGTGTGGACACTTCCAGAAAAAATGCAGCAGAATAAAAGCAGCATTTAGGCTAAGTAGAAACAAGACCTCAAAGCCCACATGCTGTGAACTAATACTAATGCCTGTTTCCTAGGCATTCCTCACATGTATTAAAGCTGTCAAACAGTTGCAAATCATGCACACGGAGCGACTCAAACATAACACCCGAGCACGCTGAAGATACTCGGCAAGTACCTGAGCATGTTCGCCAAAAGGGTTAACAGAACATGCTCGCTCATCACTATTAAGCATGTTACCTATAATACACTGTTCAAAAAAATAAAGGGAACACTTAAACAACAGAATATAACTCCAAGTAAATCAAATTTCTGTGAAATCAAACTGTCCACTTAGGAAGCAACACTGATTGACAATCAATTTCACGTGCTGTTGTGCAAATGGAATAGACAATAGATGGAAATTATTGCAATTATCAAGACACCCTCAATAAAGGAGAGGCTCTGCAGGTGGGGACCACAGACCACATCTCAGTACCAATGCTTTCTGGCTGATGTTTTGGTCACTTTTGAATGTTGGTTGTGCTTTCACACTCGTGGTAGCAAGAGACGGACTCTACAACCCACAGAAGTTACTCAGATAGTACAGCTCATCCAGGATGGCACATCAATGCGAGCTGTGGCAAGGAGGTTTGCTGTGTCTGTCAGCGTAGTGTCCAGAGGCTGGAGGCGCTACCAGGGGGCAGGCCAGTACACCAGGAGACGTGGAGCGGGCCGTAGAAGGGCAACAACCCAGCAGCAGAACCGCTACCTCCGGCTTTGTACATGGAGGAACAGGAGGAGCACTGCCAAAGCCCTGTAAAATGACCTCCAGCAGGCCACAAATGTGCATGTGTCTGCACAAGCGGTTAGAAACCGACTCCAAGAGGGTGGTACGATGTCCACAGATGGTTGCGCCCACAGCCCAACACCGTGCAGGATGCTTGGCAATTACCACAGAACACCAGGATTGGCAAAGTCGCCACTGGCGCCCTGTGCTCTTCACAGATGAAAGCAGGTTCACACTAAGCACATGTGACAGACATGACAGAGTCTGGAGACGCCGTGGAGAGCGTTCTGCTGCCTGCAACATCCTTCAGCATGACCGGTTTGGCAGTGGGTCAGTAATGGTGTGGGGTGGCATTTCTTTGGAGGGCCGCACAGCCCTCCATGTGCTCGTCAGAGGTAGCCTGACTGCCATTAGGTACCAAGATGAGATCCTCAGACCCCTTGTGAGACCATATGCTGGTGCGGTTGGCCCGGGTTTCTCTTAATGCAGGACAATGCCAGACCTCATGTGGCTGGAGTGTGTCAGCAGTTCCTGCAAGATGAAGGCATTGAAGCTATGGACTGGCCCGCCCGTTTCCCAGACCTGAATCCGATTGAGCACATCTGGGACATCATGTCTCACTCCATCCACCAACGTCACGTTGCACCACAGACTGTCAAGGAGTTGGCGGATGCTTTAGTCCAGGTCTGGAAGGAGATCCCACAGGAGACCATCCACAACCTCATCAGGAGCATGCCCAGGTGTTGTAGGGAGGTCATACAGGCACGTGGAGGCCAAACACAATACTGAGCCTCATTTTGACTTGTTTTAAGGACATTACATCAAAGTTGGATCAGCCTGTAGTGTGTTTTTCCACTTTAATTTTGGGGGTGACTCCAAATCCAGGCCTCCATTGGTTAATAAATTTGATTTCCATTGATGATTTTTGTGTGATTTTGTTGTCAGCACATTCAACTTTGTACACAACAAAGTATTCAATGAGAATATTTCATTCATTCAGATCTAGGATGTGTTATTTGAGTGTTCCCTTTATTCTTTTGAGCAGTGTACATGGTGAGCAACGTTCATTTAAAACTCAATAAGCAATTAAATTAAACATTTAAAGGTAACCTATCACCAGGTATTCCCATATAACCTTTGGCCACCACCTTTCAGCCCCATGTGACAGGATTCTAAAATGCTGTATATATATATATATATATATACAGTACAGACCAAAAGTTTGGACACACCTTCTCATTTAAAGATTTTTCTGTATTTTCATGACTATGAAAATTGTACATTCACACTGAAGGCATCAAAACTATGAATTAACACATGTGGAATTATATACTTAACAAAAAAGTGTGAAACAACTGAAAATATGTCTTATATTCTAGGTTCTTCAAAGTAGCCACCTTTTGCTTTGATGACTGCTTTGCACATTCTAGGCATTCTCTTGATGAGCTTCAAGAGGTAGTCACCGGAAATGGTTTTCACTTCACAGCTGTGCCCTGTCAGGTTTAATAAGTGGGATTTCTTGCCTTATAAATGGGGTTGGGACCATCAGTTGTGTTGTGCAGAAGTCTGGTGGATACACAGCTGATAGTTCTACTGAATAGACTGTTAGAATTTGTATTATGGCAAGAAAAAAGCAGTTAAGTAAAGAAAAACAAGTGGCCATCATTACTTAAAGAAATGAAGGTCAGTCAGTGCGAAAAATTGGGAAAACTTTGAAAGTGTCCCCAAGTGCAGTTGCAAAACCCATCAAGCGTTACAAAGAAACTGGCTCACATGAGGACCGCCCCAGGAAAGGGAGACCAAGAGTCACCTCTGCTTCTGAGGATAAGTTTATCCGAGTCACCAGCCTCAGAAATCGCAGGTTAACAGCAGCTCAGATTAGAGACCAGGTCAATGCCACACAGAGTTCTAGCAGCAGACATATCTCTTCAACAACTGTTAAGAGGAGACTTTGTGCAGCAGGCCTTCATGGTAAAATAGCTGCTAGGAAACCACTGCTAAGGACAGGCAACAAGCAGAAGAGACTTGTTTGGGCTAAAGAACACAAGGAATGGACATTAGACCAGTGGAAATCTGTGCTTTGGTCTGATGAGTCCAAATTTGAGATCTTTGGTTCCAACCACCGTGTCTTTGTGCGACGCAGAAAAGGTGAACGGATGAACTCTACATGCCTGGTTCCCACCGTGAAGCATGGAGGAGGAGGTGTGATGGTGTGGGGGTGCTTCGCTGGTGACACTGTTGGGGATTTATTCAAAATTGAAGGCATACTGAACCAGCATGGCTACCACAGCATCTTGCAGCGGCATGCTATTCCATCCGGTTTGCGTTTAGTTGGACCATCATTTATTTTTCAACAGGACAATGACCCCAAACACACCTCCAGGCTGTGTAAGGGCTATTTGACCAAGAAGGAGAGTGATGGGGTGCTACGCCAGATGACCTGGCCTCCACAGTAACCAGACCTGAACCCAATCGAGATGGTTTGGGGTGAGCTGAACCGCAGAGTGAAGGCAAAAGGGCAATCAAGTGCTAAGCATCCCTGGGAACTCCTTCAAGATTGTTGGAAGACCATTTCCGGTGACTAACTCTTGAAGCTCATCAAGAGAATGCCAAGAGTGTGCAAAGCAGTCATCAAAGCAAAAAGTGGCTACTTTGAAGAACCTAGAATATAAGGCATATTTTCAGTTGTTTCACACTTTTTTTGTTAAGTATATAAGTCCACATGCGTTAATTCATAGTTTTGATGCCTTCAGTGTGAATGTACAATTTTCATAGTCATGAAAATACAGAAAAATCTTTAAATGAGGTGTGTCCAAACCTTTGGTCTGTACTGTGTATATATATATATATATATATATATATATATATATATATATATATAAACTCCAGTTTGCTCTGTAAGGCATAAAAAAGCCTTTTATTATATTCACCTACGAGGCGGTCCGGTCAGATGGGTGTCGTTGGTCTTGGTCCAGCATTTCCTCTCTTCTTGTGATGCAGTCTTCTTTCTCTGCTTCGTGTGGATGATGTAGGACACATCATCCACAGTGTTCCCATTCACACTCCTGTGCAGGCGCACTTCTCTCTGCGCTGCCGAGGGCAGAGCGAAGTACTGTAATGCACATGCACCGGCGCTCTTTTACCTTTCCCCGTGCATGCGCAGAACAGTATTTTGCTTTGCCATTGGCAGGGCAAAGAGAAGTGCGCCTGTGCAGGAGCGTGAATGGGAAGACTATGAGGATGACATAGGACGCGTCATCCACACGAAGCAGAGAAAGAGGACGGTATTGCAAGAAGAGAGGAGGCACTGGACCAAGACCAGCTACGTCCATCGGACTGGACCGCGCCATAGGTGAGTATAATAAAAATAGTTTTTTTTTACTTACAGGGCAAATTGGAGTTATATATACAACATTTTAGAATGCTGTCACATGGGGCTGAAAGGTGGTGGTCGTAGGTTATATGGGAAAAACCTGGTGACAGATATCCTTTAAAATAACAACTTTGCAAAATACTTATCTTACCCATAAATCTCTGATCTCACCAAGTGCAATTTGGCCTCAAGAAGTTTTAAAACAGTTACTAAACACCCATAGAACTGTGTCATTTATTCAGTGGACTGAACTTTCTGCTGTTCTTGGGCCATCAAGACTCTAGTGCAGAATCTAGGCAGGTTTACTTTATTTCAGTGGAAACGACTAAATTAAAGAAGCACTCCCATGAAAGTTTTTATTCCCTTAATATATTACAATCATCATATTATACATCCCTGTGTACTTACACTTGCTCATTTTGCCCTTCAACCCAGTTAATTCTTCTGTTTTCCATCAGGTATATGACATCACATGATTGAAAACTGACTAGCTGAATTCTTCTAAGCTCTATGAATAAACAGGAGGTCAATTTTCCCTGTATGAGTCAGGAGTCACTGCAAATGTCCCTGGCAGGGGAGAGGAGGAAGCAGCTAGGTCAGGAGTTGAAGAGGGGAATGATTTCTGCAAAAAAAGAGACTTCCTGTTTCTACATAGAGCAGAGAAAATAGAAGAAATTCCTGTGTAGAAAGGTAAAATGAGCAATTGTAAGTATACAGTGCTACACAATACTGCATGATTATTGCAATGTATTAAGAGGGTAAATACTTTGCTGGGAGTGCTTCTTTAAATATCTGGTTGAATGCCACCCCCCCTCCTTTACTGCCCTCTTATAGACAAGAGTGCCATGGTGAAGGTTGATAAAAGAGGTGTTGTGTAAATAAGATTGCAAACAATATAAAACAAATATAGAAATATTGCTATAGTTCACAATTTTTAACCCCTTTACAACCTATGACTTATAGGTACTTCATAGGTCGCCTCCTCCTGTTTGATGCGGCCTCTGGTGATGAGCCTGCATCTTTTCTGGCACATGACAGCTGATTTCATCAGCTGAGATGTGTCCCTAATAGCCGTGAGTGGAATCGCATGTTAAATGCCGCTGTCAAACTCCGACAGCAGCATTTAACATGGCTGAGCCCGGAGCGCGTAACTAGCTCAGCCCATCAGTGCCCATGTCACATTATCGCGGGGTGCCAATGGGTTGGCAAGACAACCACAGGGGTCTACAGTAGACCCCTGTGGTTGTCATTGCCAAACTGCTATGTGCCGGCGCCCCGTGGCCGGAGCTCATAGCAGATGACCATTTTTGCTACACATAGCTGGGCTGAACCCCAGCTATGTGTAGTACAGGCAATCTGATGATCGCAGCTTCAAGTCTCCTAAGGAAACTATTGAAGCATGTAAAAAGTAAAAAAAAAAAAGTTTTTAAAAAAATTAAAAAACAAAAAAGCTCAAATCACCCCCCAATTTGGTATCGTCGTATTCAGAAACGCCCAATCTATCAAAATATAAAGATAATTCATCTGATTGTTAAACAAGAAAAAAAAATCAAAAACGCCAGAATTACTGTTTTTGGTCGCAACAACATTGTAATAAAATGCAATAACAGGCGATCAAAACATCGTATGTATCCCCGACGGTATCAATAAAACGTCAGCTCGGCACACAAAAAGTAAGCCCTCACCACCCCCAGATCTCGAAAAATCGAGACGCTACAGGTCATAGAAAATGGCTCCATTTTTTTTTTATTACAAACTTTGGATTTATTTTCAGCACTTAAATAAAAAAGAACCTATACATGTCTGGTATCTGATGAACACGTAATGACTTGGAGAATCATAATGGCAGGTCAGTTTTAGCATTTAGTGAACATGGTAAAAAAAAATGTTTCCCCATTTTCCAATACACTAATCAATGGTGTCAATCAAAAGTACAGCTCGTCCTGCAAAAAACAAGCCCTGACACGGCCATATTGACAGAAAAATTAAAAAGTTATGGCCCTGGGAAGAAGGGGAGCAAAAAATGAAAACAAAAAAAAGGAAAAAAAACAAGGTGGTAATGGGGTTAATATTAGTTCTAAAATGGCCAACCTCAATGTGATGCAACATTTGTGCAGGGAACATACAAGTATGTAGGTGCTTGCAAATCTGGCAATTTTGACATAGAGAGAAGTGACTTTATTGCCCATAGTAACAAATCAGTTAAAGGGAATCTGTCAGCAGGGTTTTGCTCTATAATCTGAGAGCAGAATAACATAGGGCAAGAAAGCCTGATTCCAAGCATGTGTCACTTACAGGGCTGCTTGGTGTAGTTTTCATAGAATCCCTGTTTTGTCTAATGTAGATGTAGCAGGGCTAAGCCATCTGCTTTGTGTATAACCCCCGCCCCATCCCACTGATAGGCAGCTTCCTGTGTACATTGTCAGCAAGTTACCAATCAGTGATGGGGCAAGCTACCAATCAGTGACTGCTCTGTGTGTGAGATGTAGTCCGGCAGTGTTACTCTCCTGCTGATAAAACACAGTTTGCATTAGAACTACAACACACAGCCTGTAAGGGACACATCCCTAGAATTAGGCTCTCATGCCCTGTATTATGCTTCACTCAGATTAAATAGGAAAAACCTGCTAACAGATTCCCTTTAAACTTTCATTCTCTAAACTGTGCAAAAAAAAAAAAAAGACTGGTTGCTACTAACAACAAGGCTTTTTTTTTTGCTCTAAGGCAGTTTTGATACATGAGACACACTTATATTCACATGTGGCATAATTAGATAAATAGCTAGAGAAAGGTCACGTCTATTTAGCATAATTCTTATTTCTGAACACACGTTACAATCCAAGCTGTGCTGATGGTTTAAGTCATAGACTCCAGAACATATTTAGCATTTTGCAGAAAACAACCTCTTGACATCTTCAGTGTCTGTTTACAAGTATAATTTGTCTGCAAATGCTTGATAATAAACAAATAATGACTTTTGGTGGAGTCTACAAAGGAATTTCAGCAAGTTAATTAAAATAACAGGTATAAAGAATGACATAAATGGCTGCTTCTTTAACATAAAATGATTAATTATGAGAAAGTAAAAATGTTACGCTGTGACATATTAAACATATGCAGATGTGTACCAAGCAACTGCGTTCTATCCAGATGCGACCTACTTCTGCTGTTAACAGTGGCTATGAAGAACCAGCAGGGAATTGAAATTACCTTACTATATTGTAACAATGTTACAGTAAGTTATTTACAGCTACATCCACATCAGGGTTTCAAGGACATTTTCCTGTTAAATTAAATCGGTGATTTGCGGAACATACAGCTGGTGATATTTATGAAAAATAGCGCACTGGGAAGTAATATTACCCACAGCCTCCAACCATATTCTGGCTGTCATCTTTCTAGTGGACTCCATAAAAATTAATACCAACATCTCATCAGCTGCTCTGTTTAACATCACTGCTTCTATTGCAGATTTTTTAAATTCCCATGAATAATAGGAATTTTATCAAAATTTAGTTTTGGATTCCTGAATAAATTGTTAATCATTTGATCAAACCCAGAGGGGTCTATTCACACATGCCAACTTGCGGTTTCATCACTTTTCTGCTGGAATTTTGGCAATATCTTCCCAAAATCAAGGCAAATACATTGGAAACAAAACTATAATTAATCTGGCATATGTGAATACAATGCAAACAATGCATCATTGCTAACCATTTAAAGGAGTTGTCACTTCTGATTTAAGAAATAAATAACATATAAATATATCTATATATGGGTTTATATGTACCGTATATACTCGAGTATAAGCTGACCCGAATATAAGCCGAGGCACCTAATTTTACCACAAAAAAACTGGGAAAATGTATTGACTCGAGTATAAGCCGAGGGCGGGAAATGCAGCAGCTACTGGTAAATTTCTCCATCCTGGTAAGCATTGCCTACTCATCACCAATCCTGGTATGCACGCCCCCTCATCCCCAATCCTAGTATACATGGCCTCTTCATCCCCATCCTGGTATGCATGGCCTCTTATCCCCAATCCTGGTATGCATGGCCCCCTCATCCTCTATCCTGGTATGCATGGCCCACTCATCCCCAATCCTGGTATGCATGCCCCCCCTATTCTGGTTTACATGGACCCCCATCACTGCACATGTGAAAAAAATAAACACTTCTACCACCTTCCTTCCCTCTGCTCCAACGCTGCGTCCTATTCTGCCAGCAGCTCACCTCAGAATCTAAGCAGCGCATGACATCACTGTCATACGCCCTCAGATGTTGAGGGGAGCTGCAGGGATATTCACTCCTCTCCACGCTGGGAATATGGACGTGGAAAGGAATGAATACTCATTTTCTTTAATAGCACACACTGTAGCCACAGCCACGGGCTTCCTACTGCGGCTCAGCTATCTTTTGTGCCTGCTACTAAAGAGAATGAATATTCACTCTTCTCCACACCCATGGGAGTGGAGAAGAGTGAATATGCATACTCTCTAATAGCGTACACAGAGGATAGCTGAGCCTGCTGCGGCCGCTGTTGACACTGCGCGCTATTAAAGAAAATGAATATTCACTCTTCTCCACTCCCATGGGCATGGAGAAGAGTGAATATTAATTTTCTTTAGCACACGTGGTAGCTGCAGCAGCCGGCTATTGCGTGTGCCCCGCTCCTCTGCCGCCGCAACCCCCCCACAGCCGATATATAATATATATATAACTATATATCAGTATATACCCGAGTATAAGCCGAGGGGGGCTTTTTCAGCATAAAAAAATGTGCTGAAAAAGTCTGCTTATACTTGAGTATATACGGTATATATATACAGTGGCATGTAAAAGTTTGGGCACCCCTGGTCAAAATTACTGTTATTGTGAACAGTTAAGCAAGTTGAAGATTAATTGATCTCCAAAAGGCCTAAAGTTAAAGATAACACATTTCGTTTGTATTTTACGCAAAAAATATATATATTGTAAATTTTTACATTTTAAAAATTTCAAAAAAGAAAATGGTTCAATGCAAAAGTTTGGGCACCCTTGTAGATTTGGGTGCTCAGATAACTTTGACCAAAGTTTCAGACTTTAATTAGCCTGTAAGAGTTATGACTTGTTCAGTATCATCTTTAGGAAAGGCCAGCTAATGCAAATTTCCCTGCTTTATAAAAACCCAGCCTCCTTTAACCTTGTGCCAAAAAAACAGCAGTCATAGGTTCTACTAAGCAGCTGTCTAGCACTCTGAAAATGTTGGAGGCCCACAAAGCAGGAGAGGGCTATAACAACATAGCAAAGCGTTTTCAAGTTGCACTTTCCTCAGTTCAAAATGTAATTAAGAAATGGCAGTTAACAGGAACAGTGAAAGTCAAGATAAGATCTGGAAGACCAAGCAAAATTTCAGTGAGAGCTGCTTGTAGGATTGCTAGAGAGGCAAATGAGAACCCCCACTTGACTGCAAAAGACCTTCAGAAAGATTTAGCAGACTCTGGAGTTGTGGTACATTGTTCTACTGTTCAAAGACACCTGCACAAATATGGCCTACATGGAAGTGTCACCAGAAGGAAACCTCTCTTGCATTCTCATCATAAAATTCAGTGTCTGAAGTATGCAAAAGAAAATCTAAACAAGCACGATGCATTTTGGAAACAAATCTTGTGGACCGATGAGGTTAAAATAGAACTCTTTGGCCACAATGATCAAAGGTATGAGTGGAGATAAAAGGGCACAGAATTTCAGGAAAAGAACATCTCTCCAACCATTAAGCATGGGGGTGAATCAATCATGCTTTGGGGTTAGGTTGCAGCCAATGGCATGGGGAACATTTTACGGGTAGAGAGAAGAATGGATTCAATGTAATTTCAACAAATTTTTGATGCAAACATATCACCATCTGTAAAAAATTTGAAATTGAAAAGAGGATGGCTTCTACAAATGGATAATGGTCCTAAACACATGTCAAAATCTGAAGGTTTTACAATGACCCTCACAATCCCGATTTGAACATTATTGAAAATCTGAGTCTTAAAATAGCAGTGCATGCAAGACGACCCAGGAATTTCACAGAACTGGAAGAATTTTCCAAGAAATAATGGATGAAAATCCCTCAAACAAGAATTGAAAGACTCTCGTCTGGCTACAAAAAGTGTTTACAAGCTGTGATAATTTCAAAAGGGGGTGCTACTAGGTACTAACCATTCAGGGTACCCAAACTTTTGCATCGGCTCACTTTCCTTTTTGTAATTTTGAAAATGTAAAAGATGAAAATATTTTTTTTTTCCTAAAATACAAAGGAAATGTGTCATCTTTAACTTTAGGCCTTTTAGAGATCATTTCATTTTCAACTTGCTTAACTGTTCACAGTAACAGTAAATTTAACCAGGGGTGCCCTAACTTTTAAATGCCACTGTATATATATCACAGAACACTGAAAATAATGCTTACTCTCCTTACTGCTCCCCCGATGCTCCACTTACTGCATTACCAGGGTCCTCCACTGATCTCTGTGCTTGGCTGCAGTGGTCAGTTGTCTGTTCAGTTGGAAAAGGAAGCATGTACACAGGTGGGGGAGCCAAGATGGTTGGAAGTAGAGCTGGGAAAGAGTAAATTGAGTCATTCTGGGCTTTTTTTTTGCAATTCAGGGGTGGACATCTTCTTTAATTACAAATGATGAGGTAAGAAAATGAAACTAAATATGTCACAGATGTTTCGTTTAAGACCTCTATTGTACGTGCAAAAATACAATATTTTTATTTAAAATGTTTTATGTTGGTATTTAAGAAACTGAAGAACCCTAGAATCCGAAACGATGATGCTGTGACAAATCCGATGTAAAACAGATCCAGACAATGACTGATGGAACTTATTAACTTCTAATGACGCCTATTGGGGTTCATCAGGGCTCACGTCACTTTTGAGGACAAGAATAGTTCAACATGCAGTACCATTGTTGTCATCAAAGAGACAGAAATCTATAAAAAAAAACTCGGCGGACCTTATTATAAGTCACTTAGGTATATCAGTCACTACAACAAACCAATCACAGCATCATGGCTTCAGTTACAAACAGAAGCAGTGATGGCAGTGTGAAGGACGCCCTATTATTATTCTCATCTTATATTCTGCATGGCCTTTTACTATGTGGACTTATCATACACATGACATGATAGCCCTGTTACAGATAGCCTGTACAGTTCCTTATTTTAGAGCCATGCTACGTATGTTCTTTGCCATCCAGTCTCCATCACGCAGTATGGGGATATTTACCCCTGTAAGCACTGCTTTTAGGGAAGAATACATATGTACAGGAGTCTTGTGCATTATGCCACAAATATTTTTTCTGATAAATTCATACAAAAAATCAGAGGCACACAGTAGGGATCTTATGCACTAGAATCCCTTTTATAGCTTTATATAAGACAGAGCTCTGAGTATGAGCACTAATAGAAAACTAACGGCACGACTCATCAAACAGTTTATGCCAGAAAGGTGGCATAAAACTGTTGCAGATGTCACAATATTTTTGTGCAACACATAGCTGTGTCAAAATTTTGCGACTTTTGTCATTTTTTATACCAGCTTTTTGAAAAGTGAGTGAAGCTTATTGGGAGGAGCGTGGAGTATATTTCTGTCTCTGGTGCATGGCGGCTGAAAAGATTGCCGAATTCATGAATTTGGCGCATCTTACTTCAGCAGACACTGTAAAAAACTGGCATACATAGAGTAGGTATATTAATGAGTTGTGGTGTTGAGATATTCTATTTTGAGACCTCTGATGGTATCATCTGTGTAAAATAATCAAAATTTTGATTCTAAATTTAGACCCTATGTGTTGAAAACCTAAAGAATATACATTAACAAGTAGGATATAGACATTTACAAAAACAAGTAGCAATGCAGACACAGACTATGGCAATATTGATGGATTATTCAAAGAATGCTCCCGTTGATAAAATCAGGAATGCTATGGAGACCAGTTACTCTCTCTGCTCTGCAGCAGTCTAGATTGGAGTTCCTCTCTAAAATTGCTTGGAAAGTGAAGAACTACCGGTTATTAAATTCATTTAATGCTACTTTGCATATAAGCATTATAAAAGAATATGGAGAATCTGATTAAAAAATGTATTTCTTGCAGCATATCTCACAGAGCATTTGTACAACGCCATATTTACTTCAATAAAGTTATAACAAGTGTTGGAGATTGTGCAAATCAGAATCACGGCAGCTGGGAATTCACATTTCTGATGTACTTAATTTGATTCATGTACATTTATTATATCCTAGTCCAGTAGCTGAAAGCTCTTTTGAAAAAATGCATGTTTCACTATAACCAATACCAGTACATGATTGTTAAAATATTACCAAATAGCCTGTGGTGCTCTTTCCAGACAGAGAAATGTATTTCCTTTTACATAGTAAAGCATGTCCTGCTATAAATTGGTAAATCTCTACCTTTGCTTCAATATTTCATAACAGAACGAACTAATCAATGCACAGTGTACCTAAAGTAAATCAATAGAAAACTCTTCAATTCCAAAGGCGGACTGTTGGTGGCAGCAGCACAACTCCATATAATAAAAAGGTAACGGGGGAATTGCGTGTAATAGCTCACTTTTTACTCTTTCCAGTTAGAGCAATTTCTTAACAAAATCGATCCTGGGAATGTTCTCAGACCTGTCTATCACCTTTATTCTGCAGTCAAAGCTGATAAATGTTAAGAAATGAAGAGTCGCTTTAGCTAATGTTCTATGAGATTATTACCACCTGCTAAGTGTCCGATACAAAGTATACAGAGTGGTTATTGGTCCACTGTCAATTTCTGGCCCATGTAACGGAGATAAAAAAAGTCATTTTTTGTGATTACGGAATAATGTAAATGATCATCGGTATAATAATCTGAAATCTGCAATCATTATAATACCTATTCCAAAGAGACCTTGTCAAGAATTCCAAGTAGACACTGCAGTAACAATCTAATTTAGATGTTTGAATTGGATTTTTAGTAGCAGAAATTTTTGCAACAAATCTGTGTGAAAATGCTCTTGGGAGCAGAGGCTGCAGTCACACTCAGACCCAATGCCTGGCAGGAACCAATGCATCGCTACCACATAGAAGAAAACGTGAATTATTAACAGCATATACAGTGGTGTTCAAAAGTCCTGCATAGGAATAGGATAAATTGATTTTTCAAGTTTTAAACGTTTTCTGTCGAATATCTTCTATGCTAATATGACATATTATATATGGTTCTGTTCAGAATACAATTTTGCATTCTCTCCCTGTAATATTTTTAACTTTTGAAGCATTTTTGCAACAATATGGGAATTGAAAGCACAACTAAATATTGTACATCTTCAGATCCAAAATTAGCCAATCACAGATGACGTTCTTGTGACCAATCATAACCTGGATATGGCAGCCAATCACATTCCATTACATTGCGTCACATCTGCTGCTTTGTTGGTTTGTTTTATCTGTTGGTCTATCTAGTGAATCATACTGTAGAGCTTTATGATGGGAGCCTTCAGATTTTTGTCAGCGGAGGATCGTGTGCGAGTTGTGGTGCTACATGATGAGGGTTATACTGGCCCCCAGATCGCAAGGAAGGTCGGCTGTAATCGGGGTACAGTCGTAAGAGTTTTTCAGAAACAGAGGCAGCTTGGAATTGCCCAGGACAGCCCCAGATCTGGTTCGCCCAGAAAGTCAACTAAAAGGGAGGATAGAGTACTGATAAGAACATCCCTTGCCAATGGAAAGCTCACCTCTCCTCAGCTTCTGCGAGAATGGCAAGAAAAGTGCAATATTGAGGTATCAACATCAACTGTTAGGAAGAGATGTTTGGAAGCAGGATTGAGAGGGAGCAAGGCCCGAAAGAAGCCATTGATGACAGCCATACAAAGACAAAGGCGAAAACTGTGGGCATTGAAATATTCAAAATGGAGGAAGGAGGAGTGGGAAAAAGTGCTATTTAGTGATGAAAGCACTTTTTACATTTTAGGAAATGATGGCAAGTCTTATGTGAGAAGGTTTCCACATGAAGAGTACAAGCCAGAGTGTTTGAGCTTCTCTGTGAAACATCCGATGAAAGTAATGGTCTGGGGCTGTATGGCAGACAATGGTGTTGGAAGGCTTCATATTGTGGAGGGTATGGTTAATGCAAAAAAATACATATACATCCTTAATAAGAAAATGCTGCCTTCTGCTCAACACCTGTTTTCAGGGGATTAATCCTTCCAGGATGATAATGCTCCTTGTCACAGAGCTAAGACCGTAACGGAATGGAAAAAAAAGAACAAGATGGCTACTATTGACTGGCCAGCCCAGTCCCCGGACCTCAATTCAATTGAAAATTTGTGGCACAAGGTATCAATAGAGATATCTAAAAAACAGCCAAGGACCAAGAGTGAGTTGATTGAGTCTCCGATACAGGCCTGGAACCACATCATCACTCGTGAACATCTGCAGAAGCTTGTTCACTCAATGCCACAGAGATGCAAGTTGGTGCTCAAGAGCAAAGGCTGGCCAATAAAGTATTAGAAGCTAAAGATGCACTCAAAAGGCCCTTCTCAGGACTCTGAAATAAATAAAAATAATAAATCTTAAAAAGTAAAATTTAAGTCTGTGTGAACTTGCATTGGAAGTTAATGAACTTCGAAACCTGTTCACCATTCTACACACTGTACTGGTGTAGGTATGGTTATGCTGTAAAAAAAATTATCAAAAATGCGCATACCATAACAATTTATACACTTGGGACATTCAAAAATTAGTATGGCATACAATGAGAAATTAAAAAAACATATTTGTTCCACCAGTTTCACTGTAGAGATGCAGAGGTATGAAATATATAGTTTTCTTCACACCTATGCAGGACTTTTGAACACCACTGTAATGGGCAGCACGGTGGCTCAGTGGGTAGAACAGCAGCCTTGCAGCGCTGGGGTCCTGAGTTCAAATCCCACCAAGGACAAAATCTGCAAGGAGTTTGTATTGTATGTTCTCCCTGTGTTTGTGTGGGTTTTCTCTGGTTTCCTCCCACACTCCAAACACATACTGATAGGGAATCTAGATTGTGAGCCCCAATGGGGACAGTGCTGATAATGTTTGTAAGGTGCTGTGGAATTAATGATGCTATATAAGTGAGTAAAAGAAATAATGGCTGGGTAGTCCTGGAACAGAATTTGCAATGGGGCCCATACATTTGTACCTTTGCTACAGATCCTAATGCTAGTAGTTAAAAGCATTGTCTTAACCATGTATGAGATCCAATGTTTTCATGTTGACCAACCCCAATTTCACCTTCTACCAAAATGTTTTCATAAAAAAAAAACACAAGTCAATAAATCTGTGGACTTTACAGAGTATATTTCATAGAATGACTTGTCTGCTTTAGATCGTTCTTTCTTCAGAGCCAGCTCATGGAGAGATGTTCTGATATTTTCCTTTAGAATTTACTGGTCTAATTCAGAAATTCATTGTTGCATCAATGATGGCTCAGTTGAAGCAAAACAGATCCAAATTATGATACTACCACCAATGTGTTTCACAGATGGTAAGAGGTTTCTATGCTGTAACGCAGGGTTTCTGACTTGTTCAGGTGATCTTTAGCAAACTGCAGATGGGCAACAATGCTCTTTTTGGAGATCAGTAGCTTTCTTCTTGCAACCTTGCTATGCACACCATTGTTGTTCAGTGTCCTCCTGATGGTGGAAGCATTAACTGTAGCTAATGTGAGAGAGGCCTTTAGTTGCTTAGAGGTTACATTTGTGACCTTGCAGACTACTATACACCTTGCTCTTGCACTAATCTTTATTTACTGTCCACTCCTAGGGAGGGTAATAATGGTCTTGATTTTTTTTCCATTTGAACATAATCTGAGATTTAGAGATGGTTTTTTAGCCTAAAGACCATCAACAACTTTTCTTCTGAGATCCTCAGGAATGTCCTTTGTTTGTGCCATGATACACTTCCACAAGCGTGTTGGGAAGATCATACTTTGATATATTCCATGTTCTTTAAATAAAACAGGTCATTCACTCACACCTAATTGTCATCCCACTGATAAAAAAACAGACCCTAACCTCACCTTCAAAAATTTTGCTAATCCTACAGGTTCACATAATTTTTCCACTCAGACAAGTTACATTGGATCGTTTTCCTCAATAAAAAGTGACAAAGTATAATATTTTTGTCTCACTTGTTTGATTTAATTCTCTTTCTCTAATTTTTGAATTTGCGTGATAATCTGGTGTAGTTTTATAATGCTCCATACAGGATACTGGTACCCATATAACGCTCCATACAAGATACTGGCCCCCATATAACGCTCCATACAGGATACTGGCCCCCATATAACGCTCCATACAGTATACTGGCCCCCATATAACGCTCCACACAGGATACTGGCCCCCATATAACGCTCCATACAGTATACTGGCCCCCATATAACACTCCACACAGGATACTGGCCCCCATATAACGCTCCACACAGGATACTGGCCCCCATATAACGCTCCATACAGGATACTGGCTCCCATATAACGCTCCATACAGGATACTGGCCCCCATATAATGCTCCATAGGGGATACTGGCCCCCTTATAATGTTGCATAGAGGATACTGGCCCCCTTATAATGCTCCATACAGGATACTGGCCCCCATATAACGCTCCATACAGAATACTGGCCCCCACATAATGCCCCATGCAGGATGTCACTTCCCCACCATATAATGCCCCATGCAGGATGTCACCCCCCCATATAATGCCCCATGCAGGATGTCACCTCTCCCCCTCATATAATGCCCCATGCAAGATGTCACCTCTCCCCCCATATCATGCCCCATGCAGGATGTCACCTCTCCCCCCATATAATGCCCCATGGAGGATGTCACTTCCCCCATATATAATGCCCCATGCAGGATGTCACCTGCTCATATATTGCCCTATGCAGGGTGTCACCTCTCCCCCACATATAATGCCCCATGCAGGATGTCACCTCTCCCCCCCCATATAATGCCCCATGCAGGATGTCACCTCTCCCCCCCATATAATGCCCCATGCAGGATGTCACATCCCCCCCCATATAATGCCCCATGCAGGATGTCACCTCTCACTCCCATATAATGCCCCATGCCTCCATACATATATATAAAAAAAATCAAATACCTCACTTCTCACCTGCTGCTGCTGCTCTGGACTCCAGCATCGCCGCCGTCTTCCCGCTCTGCCCTGTGAAGGCTCAGGAGAGAGCGCGGTGTAAAGACGTCACCGCGCCCTCTGACCTGAGACGTCACAGTGTAGCAGCCGCGGAAGAGACCGGAGCTGCTGCGGAGGCACGGGGAGAGGTAAGCATTGTGCCGCCGGGGCCCTGAGCAAGCGGGGTGGATGGCGGGCGCTGGCACAGCACCGCTCACGGGTCTCATAGCACGTTGGGGTGCCCAACTGTGAGTGGGCCCTCTGCGTGCTCAGGGCCCCGGCACTTGCCCGGGTGCTGATGCCGGGCCTGATCCTGGATATGAAGAAATGCTAAAAAACAAAGACATTTGCTGTTTTATAAAAGCTCTTCCTTAGAATAACCTTATTTACCTTTCTGTTTGCTGAGAAAATAGAATAAACAAAATTAATAAATAAATAGAACAATTTTTGTCCATTTGTTTTATTTAGTCCTTTAAAATGTCTGCAAATTTAACCGTACCAGAATATGGGAGGACTGGACCTGCTGTACTGCTGGGTCTAGGAATGATCACATGGAAGGACTGAACCCTCTGTACTGCTGGCTCTGGGAATTATCAGATGGGAGGACTAGACCCGCTGTACTGCTGGCTCTGGGAATTATCAGATGGGAGGACTAGACCCGCTGTACTGCTGGCTCTGGGAATTATCAGATGGGAGGACTGGACCCGCTGTACTGACAGACCTAGGATTAAATAAAACATGAAAGGACTGGACCAGTTGAAATGATGGGTCTGGGAATGATCGGGAGATGGAAGTACTGGACCCATTGGACTTATGAATCTAAGAAAAAAAGCGATTCTCAAATTATATACTTGGGGCAATATCTCGCCATGTCATGCTGGCACTAATACCAGGGATATAAATGATATTAGACCCTGATTTATAAAACCAAGTGCAAAAGAAAAAGTAGAGCAGGTACATATGGGAATCACATTTTCAGCCACAGTAAACAATGCCTAAACTATTTGTTTCCAGATCCTTAAGGAATACACAGTAATTCAGTAAGAGCAGCATGCTGAGATGCAGCAGAGCCAAAGGTGGTAATGCACAATGTTGGAGGGCAGAGTGTGAGCTCTTGGGCTGTGACAGGGCCCTCTATCCTGCGCCATTTACTCCTTGTGTCATGTGATACCATTGGTGCAAGCTCTGCAGCTGCACAGGGGCCAGGAGCTGAGGGGCCAGGCCCATCCCCAGAGCAATCATCAGCCTCTGTCAGACATATATCGGGGTGCAGAATGATGAAGTATTAGACTGAAGGGGCCATGTAGGGTTTCTGCACAGGGTCCTGCTCGGTCTCTGCTCCTAGTTTAGGGGGTTGCAGTCGGACTGGGCCCTGGTGATTAGGGCACAAAAGCTTTTTTGGCCCATGTGAGAAGACCAGTACTATGGGGGCCCTGCTGGACATGGTGTTGGGGCTTCATGTTACACAGCTGAGAGCAGGTGAGGTGGCAGAGGGTGGCCATGTTCACAGCCATTGCCACAGAAAGCACAGTGCTTCTCACCAGCGCAAGTGTCAGTGACAAACATACGGGTGTCTCTCCGTGTGGTGTCTCTCCGTGTGGCGTCTCTCCGTGTGCTGTCTCTCCGTGTGCAGTCTCTCCGTGTGCAGTCTCTCCGTGTGCAGTCTCTCCGTGTGCAGTCTCTCCGTGTGGCGTCTCTCCGTGTGGCGTCCCTCCGTGTGGTGTCTCTCCGTGTGCTGTCTTTCCGTGTGGTGTTTCTCCGTGTGGTGTTTCTCCGTGTGGCGTCTCTCCGTGTGGCGTCTCTCCGTGTGATGTTTCTTCGTGTGGTGTTTCTTCGTGTGGTGTTTCTTCGTGTGGTGTTTCTTCGTGTGGTGTCTCTCCGTGTGGTGTCTCTCCGTGTGGTGTCTCTCGATGTGGTGTCTCTCCGTGTGGTGTTTCTCCGTGTGGTGTCTCTCCGTGTGGCGTCTCTCCGTGTGCTGTCTCTCCGTGTGGTGTCTCTCCGTGTGGTGTCTCTCCGTGTGGTGTCTCTCCGTGTGGTGTCTCTCCGTGTGGTGTTTCTTCGTGTGGTGTCTCTCCGTGTGGCGTCTCTCCGTGTGGTGTCTCTCCGTGTGGTGTTTCTTCGTGTGGTGTCTCTCCGTGTGGTGTTTCTTCGTGTGGTGTCTCTCCGTGTGGTGTCTCTCCGTGTGGTGTTTCTTCGTGTGGTGTCTCTCCGTGTGGCGTTTCTTCGTGTGGTGTCCCTCCGTGTGGTGTTTCTTCGTGTGGTGTCTCTCCGTGTGGTGTTTCTTCGTGTGGTGTCTCTCCGTGTGGTGTCTCTCCGTGTGGCGTCACTCCGTGTGGCGTCTCTCCGTGTGGCGTCTCTCCGTGTGGTGTTTCTCCGTGTGCTGTCTCTCCGTGTGGTGTTTCTCCGTGGAGCTCGCCCCGTGGGGTGGCAGTGTGGGGCGCCACTAATGACGCAGTCCGGCTCCAGGGCTCATCCACCGAGCAGTGACGGAGCAGGCGAGGAGAGCGGCTCACACCTCAGCCCGTCCATAAGAGGAATCTCAGGGCGGTACAAGACGATGGCGCACTTTCCAATGAGAAGACGGAGGGCGGCCGGGGGAGTCGTCTGTATTGTGACGCCGCCATGAGGGAGGAGGAAGCGTGAACAGCTCGGGCTGCGGTCTGTACGGGAGAGCGATAAACAAGAGAGAAGTAACGACTGCGAGAGCCAGAGGACGAGCGCAGCTGACAGCGGCCGGGCTGAGCACAGCGACCTCTGGGTGCCGGACCGCGCCTCTGCTCTGCCGGGAGCCGCTGCTGGGAGCCAGCGCTGAGGGGACGGCTCTGCGCCACCGACAAGGGGACAACACGGGGAAGTTTGCTGTGAGGGACGTGGAGAAGTTTCCGTGGAAGTGACAACTCTGAGGAAAGTTGTGTAGCGGGGGCGGCTGCGGTCGCGTCACTGACAGGAATATGTGGTGCACAGGGGGCTCCCGTGTGTGACTCCTGCGTGTGACTCCCGTGTGTGACCCGCTGACACCGGCTCCGTGTGAGGAAACTTCAGGTGATTACTGCGGCTCCTCGGGATCATACAGCGGAGCCCGGACTGTGACAGTCGTGTGTGACACGGAGGAAGGATGCACCTGGCGGGCGGGAAGTCGCTGCGTCTCTGGCACCTGGTGCTGGCGGCTTTGTCGCTGCTGCCTGCGTCCAGCCGGGCATTGGTCTGTTTACCCTGCGATGAATCGAAATGCGAGGAGCCCAAGAACTGCCCTGGGAGTATAGTGCTGGGCATCTGCGGCTGCTGCTTCATGTGCGCCCGGCAGAAGAACGAGAGCTGCGGGGGAGTGTACGGGCTGCACGGAGCCTGCGACAGGGGGCTGCGCTGTGTCATCCGCCCCCCGCTCAATGGCGACTCCATCACCGAGTACGAAGTGGGGGTATGTGAAGGTGAGAGCTGGAGCCCCCCATTCACCTCATGCGTTAACCCTTTCCTGACAGGTCACATGGAGCATGGACTCGACGCTGCTGAACTTTTCTGCGAGGTGGCTGCTATGTGGTCACCATACAGTGTGTGCTGGGAGGATGATGGTGGCTCTGGGAGGATGATGATGGCTCCAGTGGATGGTGGCACTGGAAGGATGATGAATGGCACCACAGGATGGTGGCACTGGGAGGATGATGGATGGTGGCACTGGGAGGATGATGATGGCTCCACTGGATGGTGGCACTGGGAGGATGATGGATGGTGGCACTGGGAGGATGATGATGGCTCCACTGGATGGTGGCACTGGGAGGATGATGGATGACACCAGTGGATGTTGGCACTGGGAGGAAGATGATGGCTCTAGTGGATGGTGGCACTGGGAGGATGATGGATGGCATTAGGTTGATAATGGCACTAGGTGGATACTGGCACCAGGATGATGATGTTATGATGGTGGCACTTGGAAGATGTTAGCATCAGAATGATGGCGCTATGAAGGTGGCACTAGGTGGATGCTGACACCAGGATGAAGACATTGTACTGGTGGCACTAAGTGGATGGTGGCACTTGGTAGATGCTGGCACCATTATGATTGTGCTATGATTGTGGCACTAGGTGGATGCTGGCACCAGGATGATGGCACTAGGTGGAGGCTGGCACCAGGATGATGGCACTAGGTGGAGGCTGGCACCAGGATGATGGCACTAGGTGGAGGCTGGCACCAGGATGATGGCACTAGGTGGAGGCTGGCACCAGGATGATGGCACTAGGTGGAGGCTGGCACCAGGTGCTTGTCTGTAGCAGTAAGTTACATGTGATTCGGTGCCTCTTGCATGAGATTGTGTTCTGCTTATATTTTATACATTACTTGCTGTCATCTTCACACTTACTCCACAAGTAGAAAGAAAAGTGTTTGCTTTTTTTTTGTTTGTTTTTTTACAAATTTGAGAAGAGTGCCCAGATCAGGTTTCTTTGGCATGTACAGTAAGCCGCACGTTGGCTGCATTCCTATGGGATGTGAGTGCCGCACGTCAGTAGTCGCTCCCTGATCTTCTCATCGATTGCTGAGGAGGTAGACATCTCATTATTATGATGCCAGGGATGCCAATGTGCATGCATCCAGTGAAGCAGTGTAATGTACACACTCACTCTGTGTACCATTAATAACAGGGTTGCTTGCTCTTCTGGATTGCTGATACTGGGCCAGATCAGGCATTAGATGCTGCCAAATAGCTGCCAGGGCAGTGCTGATGGCAAATTGAGACGCTTTTCCAATGTGCACAGATTGATGCTTAGGATGGCATCAATACCAGGGAATTCATATGATAAAGAAATCTAATAGCGGCCTGCAGGAGTCTGCCTGTTGTGGAAGGGGCACAACACTGATATAGCAGACTTCTGTCTGTCATTTGGGGCACCATGTGATCTCTCAGGTGTGATGTCTGTAGGTCTACCTGCAGCCCCATGTAAATCCTGAGCTAACACATGGTATCATCAACAGTGGTGCAAGGCAAAGGGATCCATTCTGCATTGTATCTGCTGTGGCCATCAATACAGAGGAGAGCTGATCCATTCCTTGGTCTGTTGTACATGTGGTAATCTGGTATTAGCATGCAGATAAGAAAAGCAAAATCATGTTTGACGTCGGCCAAATCACAAGAGAATTGTCTGGATATAGAGGAAGTATGAAAGGAGGACTTGTATATGAAGCACATGGCAGGCTGTAGTCTGCAGGTATCACAGTTATACCATGTTATGTATGCATAGAAGTATTAAATCTACATGTATATGTATCCCTCACTGGGACTCAGTAGTGGAACCAATAATTAACCTTTGATTTTAGCTTATAAAATGAGCTGCAGTCCGGCTAATTCAATTGATTGAGAAGCATTTGAAATGTGATGGGAATACCGTCTATGAAAATAATTGCAGATGACCTCTGCTCCAGATTATTCGAGGCAGAATCAGAAGGCAATCAATGGTTGTTATCTTCCCCATATATCCGCTCTATTAACTCAACAGGTTGCAAGATAGCACATCTGCTGAAATATCGGATGCTTCCCACTGATCAACCTGATTACAGATTACTTTCAGATCTATTTTGCAAGTGAATACATGTACTTGCTGCTTTTGCACCCAGGGAGTAGCTGTGTATATAGTTTAGCTCTTGTATTGTATCCAGCCTCTGCTAGGATCTGTGTTTGCTTGGCAGGTTCATGGCATGAAGTCAGAGATCATCTTTGATTTGTATTGTGGAGTACATGAAGCCAAAAAGCTGTTTTGTTCTCCAAAAATCAGGCTAACAACTTTTCTGTGCAATGATGAGTGCCCCCTGGATGGGAATAATACAGGGACGGCTACTTGACTGGTTGTGGAAGGTAACTCTGCATGCTGCTTATTGGGAAACTTAAAGTCTTTACGTCTAGATTTTACAAAGCTGGTCCAATTCTGACCCACACAACAAATAGTATCCCTGTATGGAGTAACTAGCCTCACTGACGTTAGATATTTAAAATTATTCATAGTCTTTGCCTCTCTTAAAAACTAAAAAAATCCCACCCTAATAGCTTTGCTCTGAGCGTCACATTCACCTTGGTCGGAGTGCTTGCTGATGCAGGAGGCATAGCCTAAGGATATAACACCCTAGGACGATATTACTGGGAGATTTAGGTTCAAAATGTATTTCAGTTTAATGGCACATACTCGACTCCATGCACTGACTGCAAAGATTAGCTCTTCCTGAAGAAAGGAAGTAGGAATTGCTTGATACTATCTATCTAAAGTGATTCCATTTCAAGGCCAACGTGTCTTGTATTTTAGCAGGAAAAGGTCTCCTGAGGCTTCTCTAAGTCACCGGCAGATGTTTAATGCTGATTTTCACTACCTTCATCCCTACTCTCCTGTCAGACTTAAGTCCATTGCACTGTGTTGTGGACAGAACAAGATACATTCTGAATATCATTTACTGCTCCACAGAAAGGAGCCTAAGGTCATCACAAACTGCAGTCTTGCTGTAAATTGCCTCTTCTGTTTTCAGTTATGTGCAATTGACCAATAAACCTCACAATTTAATTGCAAGATAGCTCAGTGTACTTCATACTAATCAGACTTCAGGCATATTAAATGGTATGTTTAGTTGTAGCTTGTTAGGTTACTGATGAAAGAGAAGAGGGAATGGGATAAACCATATCTGTGGAACATGGAATTCAAGTCTTAAAGGCGTATTCCTATCTCATGCATTTCTGGCATATTCACTGGATATGGCATGAATGTGTAGTACACACAGGTCCCATTGATGAGAATCTAGGCCCTGACACTTGCTGCTGTCATTGGAGAGGTGGTCAGAATTCCTGCTCATTTGTATGGGAATTCTGGCTCCACTGACAGCAGCAAGTGAAGAGGCCGCATTTCTTGCGATAGATGCACGTCTTATTCTTAGGACCCGCATCTACTTTGGGTCACCACTGTTTTTGGCATGTCTGTTTTAGTAATCACTTTTATTCTCCATGAAATACCTATTCTGGTGCATCTTTTCTTAGAACTCTCTGCTGTGCCATTTCTTGTTATTTCTCCTAAAAACTAATAAATAAACTGACAAGTGGGTGTTACTATTCCCCTATTCACAGCAGTGTGTCCCTACTCTGTGTAAAACAGCACTGATGGGGTAGTGTCAGGCCGCAGTCACTCAACTCCAGCTGGTAATACTCAGATGTCAGGCTGAAATGTTACCATTCACAGGCTTCTTTGGCAATAAGTATTCACGTATTAAACCAAAATGTCGCCCCTATGTACTGTACCTGAAAATGAACCAACTTTGTAAATAGGTTTTATTTCTGCTGCTTTGTGTATACAGCACACCTGCAGATCTATGTAGCTAAATAATTAGACTTCAAACAAATATTGTGTAGTCTGATCTCGCTGCCTTCTCTCCTAGGTCTTCTTGCTCACCTTCTATATATAGGTATCTTTTGAAAGTCACTGTTCCATTTAATCCAACCTGAGAAACTGCTCATATCTGTCTATGGAGTCTGCATGGATGCACACTTAGTTATATGCAATTGTTAGCTATAGATGCAGCTTAAAAAGGCCTGCTCAGTCTTCCTATATACGTGATGGATTAGAGTATTTTTTCACATAACAGTTTAGGTAAACTGAAGAATGCACCTGAAAAAAACACATTTGTTTTTAATGGAGTAACCAATGAAGCCGCATGCCATTTTGAAGCAGGCTTTCCACTGCATCTTAGCCGCTAAAAGTGTAAATGTGAATATACCCTAAACCCGTCAGTTTCCCAAAATGTTATTTTGATATGGAAGCCCTCGAGAGGGTCCACACCAAAGTAACGAAGTGGAAAGCAAGCTCACTTTAGGGGATCTCTTGAGGTTGAATTGTGTTCCTTGTAAACGTCATCTATCCTCAGTTGCGATACATACAAAGTGCTTTTAACATCAGCACAAAAAATATAAATTTTTAGATTGATTGTATGAGTCTCTTTCTCCATTTCTGGCTCATTCTCAACTCGAGAGAACTTTCCTTTTTGGAATATTATTATTGCAGCTGGCTTGTTTCGGTAACTTAGCCAGCCCCCTCTGTGTCTGCATCAGCTATGACAGAGGAAGGGGCTGGCTCAGCTATTTAAATAAGCCAGTTAGCCAGGTGCTTAACACACAGCACTGATGATTTGCTGACACCGTAAACTCTCTTGTTTGTCAAGCACAAGCTGCCAGCACTGCATTTGTATTTGAAGCTCAGGGCATCTTTAATAATTGATGTAAATGAGTAGTTAACTTGCTATTATAAGCACATTCATGGATATATTTTTTGGGGCTGGACAACTAATCAGCGGTGAAAGAGTGATGAGAAATTCTAGCAAGTAATTTGAAATATATATGTTATGGATTAAATGAATTAAAATTCAAAATTGCTTCACAACAAAAAGTATAATCCAGGGCTGTGGAGTTGGAGTCAGTGTCCATTTTGGTGGCTTCGGAGTCGGTATAATTGGACCGACTCCCACTCCTAAAATATATAATAAATTGGGTACAGTAGTTCAATGCAGTTTGTTTGGAATATTTTTTCATAAGAATTTGTGAAAGAAATGTCCTATTCCTGATCTAAGGGTCTAGACTTTTAGCTGAGATGAATCTGTTCTACAGTAAATGTATCACTTAAACATGAGCCATGTATGAGGGAATCGGAGTCGTGGAGTTGGTGTCATGGAAATTGAGGAGTCGGAGGTTTGGCTTACCGACTCCACAGCCCTGGTATAATCGTCAACATGGAGATAACAACATTAGCTAGGAGTCCACAGTCTTCCTGAAGCCCAAATGTTCTCTCGTTGTGCTTCCATTAACATACAGATGCTAACAAACAGGTAAAGTCAGTTGCCCCTATGTAGACTGGCCCATACCAGGTATATCAGAATGGCACAGTGAAAATATTACACTTCTATCTCTGTGATAATCCAATTTCAAAACAATCCACGGATATATTTGTGATCAGGGAACATAATTGCTTATGTAGGCTCAAGCTCTAGGATTTTCTTCCTTGGGAAACCACAAAAATGTAATATCATCCTGAATTATGGATCTATTATAGTCTATCATAGTCATGTTTTGGTTTGTCTAGGATGGTAAAATCATGCTTGGAAACATGGCAGTCATATTTCTCTTGGAGGGTATCATGGTAAAATGTGACAAATTAGAATTATGTCCTGCAACTGTCTTTCCTTGTATATAATTATCAATCCTCCTCTCTTCTGACCAGGAGGAGGGGTGAGTAGTCTGTTTGGTTTGGGACCCATTAAGTTCTCTCATAAAAAAAATACAGAGGGTCAGACCCAGGAGATGCAAATAACATTATACATCTGTCCAAATTTCAGTGGTACTCCTCATCAGGATCTCTGACCAATCCAATTAGTAAGAGGTCTCTTTATTCCATCCCTTTTGTTTTGCCTTTTATGTATGTCCTATTTATATAATTATTTTTATATTTAGCTAGCACTGTAGCATTTGTACAGTACAGACCAAAAGTTTGGACACACCTCATTTAAAGATTTTTCTGTATTTTCATGACTTTGAAAATTGTACATTCACACTGAAGGCATCAAAACTATGAATTAACACATGTGGAATTATATACTTAACGAAAAAGTGTGAAACAACTGAAAATATGTCTTATATTCTCGGTTCTTCAAAGTAGCCACCTTTTGCTTTGATGACTGCTTTGCACACTCTTGGCATTCTCTTGATGAGCTTCAAGAGGTAGTCACCGGAAATGGTCTTCCAACAATCTTGAAGGAGTTCCCAGAGATGCTTAGCACTTGTTGGCCCTTTTGCCTTCACTCTGCAGTCCAGCTCACCCCAAACCATCTCGATTGGGTTCAGGTCTGGTGACTGTGGAGGCCAGGTCATCTGGCGTAGCACCCCATCACTCTCCTACTTGGTCAAATAGCCCTTACACAGCCTGGAGGTGTGTTTGGGGTCATTGTCCTGTTGAAAAATAAATGATGGTCCAACTAAACGCAAACCGGATGGAATAGCATGCCACTGCAAGATGCTGTGGTAGCCATGCTGGTTCAGTATGCCTTCAATTTTGAATAAATCTCCAACAGTGTCACCAGCAAAGCACCCCCACACCATCATACCTCCTCCTCCATGCTTCACGGTGGGAACCAGGCATGTAGAGTCCATCCGTTCACCTTTTCTGCGTCGCACAAAGACACGGTGGTTGGAACCAAAGATCTCAAATTTGGACTCATCAGACCAAAGCCCAGATTTCCACTGGTCTAATGTCCATTCTTTATGTTCTTTAGCCCAAACAAGTCTCTTCTGCTTGTTGCCTGTCCTTAGCAGTGGTTTCCTAGCAGCTATTTTACCAAGAAGGCCTGCTGCACAAAGTCTCCTCTTAACAGTTGTTGTAGAGATGTGTCTGCTGCTAGAACTCTGTGTGGCATTGACCTGGTCTATAATCTGAGCTGCTGTTAACCTGCGATTTCTGAGGCTGGTGACTCGGATAAACTTATCCTCAGAAGCAGAGGTGACTCTTGGTCTTCCTTTCCTGGGGCGGTCCTCATGTGAGCCAGTTTCTTTGTAGCGCTTGATGGTTTTTGCAACTGCACTTGGGGACACATTCAAAGTTTGCACAATTTTTCGGACTGACTGACCTTCATTTCTTAAAGTAATGATGGCCACTCGTTTTTCTTTACTTAGCTGCTTTTTTCTTAATACAAATTCTAACAGTCTATTCAGTAGGACTATCAGTTGTGTATCCACCTGACTTCTGCACAACACAACTGATGGTCCCAACCCCATTTATAAGGCAAGAAATCCCACTTATTAAACCTGACAGGGCACACCTGTGAAGTGAAAACCATTTCCGGTGACTACCTCTTGAAGCTCATCAAGAGAATGCCAAGAGTGTGCAAAGCTGTCATCAAAGCAAAATTTGGCTACTTTGAAGAACCTAGAATATAAGACATATTTTCAGTTGTTTCACACTTTTTTGTTAAGTATATAATTCCACATGTGTTAATTCATAGTTTTGATGCCTTCAGTGTGAATGTACAATTTTCATAGTCATGAAAATACAGAAAAATCTTTAAATGAGAAGGTGTGTCCAAACTTTTGGTCTGTACTGTATATGAGATCTAAAATTTAATAAGCGCATTCCTTGCTGCTTTAAACGTACCCACAACCTCGAAGAGGAAAAGTTTAGCCTGGCTGTGTTACCCTGGAAATGCCAGAGTGCTAGGAGGTCGATGCTAGAGAGTTGGGTTTTGCGTGGGTATTAGTCTTTTGCTCATTATAGGCATCATGCTGGCCTAACAAATTGCGAGTGGTGACAGCAAGAAGTGTGAGTGGATGTGTGAAGTGACTTTGGGGAGCTCTTTTCTCATTTTTAGCCTACTGCGATTGGGATGAGTGGACAAGTGAGTGTAAGAAGGAGAATAACCCTTTACAGCCGCATTTGAGTACAGCGATGGGGCGATTTTTGTGACATTATATACACATAAAGTTCTTGACATTTAAACACATTCCCTCAGTTCAGTTAGAATCACTACTACAGGGTGGTCCAAAAGTAGGTGGACAGAAAGTGTAATAAGGTTATGAAGGGGGAGATTTATCAAACAATATCCAGTAATTTTAGATAATATTATGTGGAGTGATGAAGCTTCTTTCAAATTATCCGGCCATATTAACAGACATAATTGTATTTACTGGTATAATGAGAACATGCATTTAACATTAGATCAACAACTAAATGAGCCTGGTGTCAATGTTTGGGGTTCGTATTTCAAGTTTTGCTGTTTTAGGACCAATATTTTTTGATGGAACAGTCACAGGAGATAAGTATCTCGAAATTCTAATGAATCAAGTTGTTCCCCAGTTACAGCAACAACCTAATTCAAATGACCTTTATTTCCAACAAGATGGGGCCCCTCCACATTATTCAAGAGTAGTCCGCGAGTATCTTGATTAAATATTTCCTAATAAATGGATTGACCGAAGAGGCCCACTTGATTGGCCGGCACGTTCACCAGACTTGACCCCAATGGATTTTTTTCTTTTGGGGAGTACTAAAGGACAAAGTTTATAGTCGAAAACCAAAAATTGTCAGTGATTTGAAAAATTACATAAGAGATGCATTTCAAGAAATTAATACCCAAAGAGACTTGTGCAAAAAGTTTGTCGAAGTGTAAGAGGCGACTTCAAAGCTGTGCAAATTGTAATGGAAAACAGTTTGAGCACCTGCGTTGATAAAATTTAAGGGCTTTTGTATTATTGTTCAGAATAAAATTTAATTGTCAATGTTATGCTTGTGTTAGTAAATATAATTTTATATATAAATCAAAATAAATGTTAATATTTTCTGGCCACCTACTTTTGGACCACCCTGTATATTTCAAGATATTGAAATGACAAAATAATCTAGAGACGGCTATTTATTTCAGCTTTTATTTATTTCCTCACGTTCCCAGTGGCTTAGAAATTTACATAAACGTGGTTAGCATTTAGTAGCATAACTTGGGCCTTAAATTGTAAGCATTGTGGCCCATTACTTCTAAAAGAACTAGTGTAACTGAGTCAAGTATTAGGTCTTCACTATGCTGCTTACTGTTGAAGTGATAGGGGTGGTGCCACTATACTGAAGAGTATACAGCGCAGCCTCCAAAGCTGCTCTTCATTGCCCTCTACATAACTACTAGCCTCCTTTAAAGAGAATCTGTCCTTCAAGTCTGGCTATGTGATTACAGCCAGGTATATACAGTGGTGTGATAAAAGTTTTTGCCCCTTCCTGATTTCTTATTCTTTTGCATGTTTGTCACACTTAAATGCTTCAGATCACAAAGCAAATTTAAATATTAGACAAAGAGCACAAGTAAACACAAAATGCAGTTTTTAAATGAAGGTCTTTATTATTAAGGGAAAAAGAAATCCAAACCTACAGGGCCCTGTGTGAAAAAGTGATTCCCCTCTAAACCTAATAACTGGTTGGGCCACTCTTAGCAGCATATTGCACCATCCATTTTCCCCTTGACTCGGACTATTTTCCCTGTGCTTGCTGCTGAAAAACATCCCCACAGCATGATGCTGCCATCACCATGTTTCACTGTGGGAATGGTGTTCTTGGGGTGATGAGCTGTGTTGGTTTGGCTCCAGACATAACGTTTACCTTGTGGCCATAAAGTTCAATTTTAGTCTCATCTGACCACAGCACCTTCCTCCACACATTTGGGGAGTCTCCCACATGTATTTTGGCAAACTCAAAACGAGCCTTACAATATTTGTATGTAAGTGAAGGCTTTTTTCCCACTCTTCGATAAGGGCCACCTCTATGGAGTGTGTGGCTTATTGTGGTCATATGGACAGATACTCAAGTCTCTGCTTGGGAGCTGTGCAGCTCCTTCAGGGTTACCTTTGGTCTCTGTGCTGCCTTCTCTGATTAATGCCCTCCTTGCCGGGCTGAGAGTTTTGGTGGGTGGCCCTGTCTTGGCAGGTTTCTTTTGGTACCATGTTCTTTCCATTTGATGATAATGGATTTGATCGTGGTCCCGGGGATCATCAGAGATTGGGATATTTTTTTTAATCCAAGCCTGACTAGTGCTTCTCAATAACTTCGTCCCTGACTTGTTTGGAGATCTCCTTGGCCTTCATGGTGTTGTTTGGTTAGTGATGCCTCTTGCTTAATTGTGTTGTAGCCTGTGTGGCCTTTCAGAAAAGGTGTGTATATACTGACAGACCATGTGACATTTAGATTGCACACAGATGGACTTCCTTTCACTAAGCATGTGACTTATGAAGGTAATTGCTTGAACCAGAAATTTTTACCTATCTGCAATTGCGCAGTGGTTCGGACAGCATGCATCTAATGACAGGTTCCATTTTAATCTTACAAATGCACAGTTGATATGTACTCCCCGCACAGTTCAATGAGGTGTACTCTGCCCTGCTTCATTTCTCTACCACATTGCATGCTCAGAGAGTACATTTTGGTTTTGGGTGAAATCGGGGCAGAATATTTGTTTATTAGATAAATAATATGGCATGCTATTATTCAGTTTCTTTTGTAGACCCCAACATACATAACATGTCATGCTGCTTATGCAGATAATGGTCTTACAGTGCACAGTCTGCATGATCTTCTATTTTACTATTCACAAGACTATGCATCATACTGAATAATAGTGGTATTAAACCATTTTAAAATCATAGAGCAGGCTTGTAAAGTATTGCTGATGATTTTTTTTCTATACAGTGGTTAATTAAACAGCAGCTAAAGCATAAGCATGTAAAACCATGAGCTGTAGAGCTTTACAGCATTACCCATCAGAGGGTGTTTGTTACCTGTGGTGAAAATTAGCAGCCATGGTTCTGCCATTTGTATATGGTCTAATGCAGCCTGATGTGAACGCTGCAATCCTTACAATCAGAAAGATTACTTTTTGCTGCTTTATAGCCCTCTTTTATGATTCATGCTTTTAAAAGTAGAAACCCATGTATAAAGGCGAGCCTTAATGCACCTGTTATCAGCGCTTAGAGATATTATTTAGATCACTTTTAGCAGCAACAAAAAATTGTATACTTGGATGGTCATTATATGCGCATAACTGAACATGTCTCACAATTGGTACCCTACCTCATTGCTACATAAAAACATGTAAATTTAGTCCAATAAAGGGAAGGTTTTTTTTTTTTTTTTATAAAAATGTGATTTTTAGTTTTAAATATCTGTTCAGACCCCATTGGCTGGATAGTTGGTGTGCATGAAGACTGTTCCTGCAGCTTCAGACAATCCATGTAAGGCCACGGCCCCACTATCAGTATTCGGTCAGTATTTTTTCTCAGGAGTGGGAGCCAAAACCAGGAGTAGGTAATAAATGCAGAATTGGTGACTTGCTTCTATTATACCTTTTCTCTGATTGTTCCTCACCTTGCTTTGGCTCTCACTCCTGAGGAAAAATACTGACCAAATACTGATAGTGGGGCCATGGCCTAAGGCCTCTTTCACTTTGTCTGGATATTTCCGGTACTGGAAAAAACAGTATCGGAGATTTCCGTGTGTACCTGTGTGGCAGCCGTGTGCCGCATCAGGATCACACGTACCGACGTTTGGGAACTAGCGGTACAGTTAGCGCTGTTTCCAAGTGCTGAACACTGCCCTCATCATTGTCCCCTACTTGCGCTGTGATCAGCTCGAGCAAGAGACAGTATTGAGTAGTATTCTGCTTTCGCTGTGTCCTGGTGTAAAAATAAGAATAAAATAAAAAAATCCTTATACTCACCTGTCCGAAGGTGTCCCCCACTGTAATCCATCTGACCGCTCACACTGAGGAGCTGGGGAGAATGACTCCAGCAAGCGGGCCCCGGAGCTGTGCTCAGGGAGCGGTGTCCTCTCACTCACTGAGCTCAGCACAGTGTTGGGGCCTGGTTGCTGCAGCGAGTCATTCTCCTCGATTCCTCGGTGTGAGCGATCAGATGGATTACAGCGGGGGACAGGTGAGTATAAGGATTTTTTTATTTTATTCTTATTTTTAGAGCAGGAAACAGAGGGAGCAGAATACTACGCTCAACATTGTCCCTTGCTCATGCTGATCGCATGCTGATGTGCCTTGATCTTGCTGATCGCTGCACAAGCAGGGTACAATGATGAGGGCAGCGTTCAGCACCCGAGCAGGCGGGGGGGCCCACTCGCCGTCGGGCACCCCGCTGCGCTATGGGGCCTGTGAGCGGAGGAGAGCGGTGACATCCTGCATGGGGCATTATAAGGGGGGGGGTGACATCCTGCATGGGGCATTATAAGGGAGGGGGGATGACATCCTGCATGGGGCATTATAAGGGGGGGATGTGACATCCTGCATGGGGCATTATAAGGTAGGGGGGTGTGACATCCTACATGGGGCATTATAAGGGAGGGGGGTGTGTGACATCCTGCAGGGGGCATTATAAGGGAGGGGGGGTGACATCCTGCATGGGGCATTATAAGGGAGGGGGGGGTGACATCCTGCATGGGGCATTATAAGGGAGGGGGGGTGTGACATCCTGCATGGGGCATTAGAAGGGAGGGGGGTGTGTGACATCCTGCATGGGGCATTAGAAGGGAGGGGGGTGTTTGTGACATCCTGCATGGGGCATTATAAGGGAGAGGGTGTGTGACATCCTGCATGGGGCATTAGAAGGGAGGGGGGTGTGTGTGACATCCTGCATGGGGCATTATAAGGGAGAGGGTGTGTGACATCCTGCATGGGGCATTATAAGGGAGAGGGTGTGTGACATCCTGCATGGGGCATTATAAGGGAGAGGGTGTGTGACATCCTGCATGGGGCATTATAAGGGAGGGGTGTGTGACATCCTGCATGGGGCATTTTAAGGGGGGGTGACATCCTACATGGGGCATTATATGGTAGGGAACAGCCTGCATGAGGCATTATGTGGGGGGGGGGACAGCCTGCATGAGGCATTATGTGGGGGGAACAGCCTGCATGAGGCATTATGTGGGGGGGAACAGCCTGCATGGAGCGTTATATGGGGGCCAGTATCCTGTATGGAGCATTATATGGGGGCCAGTATCCTGTATGGAGCATTATATGGGGGCCAGTATCCTGTATGGAGCGTTATATGGGGGCCAGTATACTGTGTGGAGCGATTCGCTAGTTTCTGAGCTATTGTAGAATTTACAATAGATATCACTCATGTAATGTAAGAAGTGAAATCTTTGGCCTTGTAATATATATATATTTCTCTGCGGTATCTGCATCATGAAGCGTGGCATGTGTTAAAGGGGCCCACTGAGACTTTCGCCCAGGGCCAACAAAAACCTGGAGCCGACTCTGGCGCTAACTGTACCGCTGATTCCCAGGCGCCGGTACGCGTCACATGGATGACACACATGACACACGGAGAAAAATAAGACATTACAGAGTAACATATTCAAGAGGAGTGAAAGCCCTGCTCGCAGGCTTACAATCTAAAAGGAAATGGGGGAGACACGAAAGGGTAAAAAGTGCTTGTCATCTATGGTCCAGCCATTGGTATAATAAATATGGGTATTCAAATAAGGCGGCATGAGCCGATCATCAGCTAGTATCTGTAAGTACAGATGCAAAGTGCTATTGAGTACATGGAAGGTGGAAAAGTAGAGTTAGATTATTGAGGTGAGGTGATAGGCCTGTTTTAAAGGTATGTGTTTTTAGAGCACGCTTAAAGGGAACCTGTCACCAAAAAAAGCTATTAACATGCAGAAATGGGGTTAATTTGCAGGTTAATAGCGTTATTGACCTGCCCGGTGCCTGCACTTAGCCGAATGCTGTGGTGAGAAAATTAACTTTATTCCACCTGGCAGCGTTCGGGTTTCAGTCACGGAGGCGGCACCGGTGGTGGTTCAGTCATCGGCTGTAACTACACCCCCAGCACTGACTGACACTGGCTCTGCATTAGGGCCATCTGTCAGTCAGTGCCAGGGCGTGCGGCGACATCCGTCACTCTCTATGCACAAAGTGGTGACAACCCGTTCTTATGCCGCCCCCGTGACTGAAACCCGAACGCTGTCGGGGAAAATAAAGTTCATTTTCTTCGTCTGAGTGCGGGTGCCAGGCAAGTTAGTAACACTAATAACCTGCCGATTAACCCCATATTTGCAGGTTAATAGCGTTTATTCTAGTGACAGGTTCCTTTTAAAAATGTAGAGACTGGGAGTTAATCAAATTGTCTGGGGTAGAGCGTTTCAGAGAACTGGCACAGCACAAAAGAAGTATTGGAGATGGGAAAGGGAGGTTCAGGTTATCGAGGATGATAGTCTTAGATCATTAGCAGAATGGAGAGCACGGAAAGCGTAGCAGACAGTGATTAAGAATATGGCTGTGCAAAAGAATTGTGGAAAAAAGACATAAATCAATGAAGTTTAACCATTCTCAGATTACATTATTGTTAGATTATTTATTACCCACAATACTGTTTATTGTGGAAAAGCATTCAAATGTATAGGGTCCTGAATTAATTAAGCAGGGGTTGACCAGTAATGGACAACCTCTTAATTTAGGACAGACTGAAAAGAAGACAGGAGGAAGGAATAGTGATGTTGAAAGTTGAGATATAGCTGACAAGAGCTGAACACAATTTAACACTAATATAGACGCTACAAATCTTATACTCTAGCATCTACACTGGTGTTAATAAACATAAGCTGTTCAAGCCATCTCATAATTAAACATGCCCAATATATAATGCAGGATTATCTCAGTTATGTCTGTATGAATTCTACTTCAGACGGAAACCTGATTTGTCTTTTCAAAGCAACTTGAATTTTATCAAAGTTGTTGAATCTATTTTTGAGATGGTGTTTAGGTTGAAAAGGCCATTAAGGAATAATAGATATGTAGATAATGAAGCATCATGGTTTTGGCTATATTTTTTTATAACCTAGTTTATTTTCAAATTGTATAGAGAAGCAATGGAATAGTTTTCAAATAAATAACACATTGTGACAGATTTAGCACATTTAATTAATAAATCTTGGAATAATAATAAGTTCCACAGCTGGATGTTTAAAAAAAGCAAAACCTTCCTGTGCTGAAATAATAGTATATATGTGCCCTTGCTATGTACTATCCTATTTGCTGTTTCTGACCATGCAAGAATAAAATCGGCACTTACCACAGCTCCTTGCCAGAGGAAAAAGAATAAGTGATAATGCCGATGACACAACAGGGGCTTAAAGCTGCTTCTTTCTGTGGGGTAACACATGTCCCTGCCTGTTTTATCACAGGAGCGAGTGATTTTGCCACATTCCCAGTCCTCTTTCTTTCAAAAGCCAGGCCTGAACTTCCTGGTTATGCAAAGCGAGATGCCACAACCCTCCATCGCGACCCTCACAGTGAAAGTGTAAAATCTCACTGTTTACCTTAAACCAGTCTGCTGCATTGTTTGCCAAGGTGTAACTGTTCTAAGGATGTTACCTTTTCGTCCTTGCTTAGTAAATGATGCACCATTGCTGGGTTTAATGTAAAGAATGAGATCTCACTCTTTCAATGTGGGAAGGGCTGTGGGATCCCACTCTGCATGCTGGAATTCCACAACCTGGAGGTTCTTTCTAGCAAAATCTGGCGGGGGAGGGGGAGTTATTAGGGTTACATTTGAGCACTTTTAACTTACTCTATATTTAGAAAAATCACCAGTCTGGGGCTGCCCACTGTTGTATTAAGTGAAAAGAGCAGCCCCAGATTGGGTTTGGATACTCTTAATAAGATCTGCTGCCAAAATCCTGATGTCCCCTACCACAGGACACCTTTTAAAGGTGTTGTCTAGTCCATGACTTGATGTGTTAGAGCTGTTTTGGTGACACGGGATCAACCTACAGAAAGGTCTTTAAAATTTTCTGACAGATGTATTTTTTTATGTGTAGGACAAAAATTATTCTTTGATACCTTTTTATTCTTTTAAAGCGTATTAAAATCTTATTTTTATTTTTGTGACTAATGATTTACACATGTGATTTACATATGTATGAGTGTTTATTTCTTATTTAACTTGCTAATTGCTTTCTATTCTGTTGCATGGCAACCTGTAAACTTAGCATGTCGAGTGCAAAGTACCAGAAAAATTAGTCATGTCACATCCTAACAGATGATCATGGGATCTGCTGCTGAAATGCACTATACTGTGTGAAGTAGGCTTTATTTTCAGTGAAAGTGTCACCAGGCTTTCACTCCCCAAACTATATGTGCATGTAGCTCCTTCATAGACAAGTCCAACATTCTTTCCTCCATTACTGAGAAATCAGTGTTTGTTCTGATATGCAAATGAGACTAGATCTGAAGCTGCTGTCACTCCAGCTCTATTCCCAACCTAGCGCCACCTTCTAATGCCTGACTGACGGATCCTTTGCCTGAAATCACACACCATAGAGGCGGTCAGTCAAGCACTCGCCACTTTTATGCACAGTGTGCTGAGTTTCATGCAGCTCAGCCTCTTGCTTTCTTTCCTTCAGACTCCATCTTGATTCCCAGATTTCACTTTGCATTTTATTCCTCTATGCTCTGCTAAAAATCCCATGGTGCATGAGTATATCACCCCATGGGCAGCTAGAGACAGAACTATGTCTGTTGTGGTAATGGTGTGATTACCGTCCCTACTACATTCTCCTAAATAAGCTAATAGATTATAAGTATACAGTCATAGAAGCTAAACTGTGATCCACTTCATCACAATATGTGACATTAGCTGTGTAATCATTATCACTAAGGCGTCAGGCAGACAATCATAATCTTCGGTTTGAGTGTGATCCAACAAAACATCAGATCGCAGTCAGATCAGTGGTAGTCTATGGGGCAGTGCACAAAGTGTGTCTAAGGAACAAATCGCAGCATGCTCAGTTTGCATCCGATATTCAGATCCTACTCGGCCATGCCAGTCAATGAGTGCCTGGAAAAACTTGGACTGCACACTGATGACATGTGTCTGATTTTCACGGGACTGGCAAAATGGACAAGATGGAGAATTTTTTTTCCATCTTCTCCTCACTCTTGGCAATCTAATGACACTATGATCATACTCAGATCAGTTTGATCTGAGTGTGATTAGCATAACCGGCCCGATTGTCTCGGATGAGTGAAAATACAGTGGTAGCTTAACTGTAATAAGGAGAGTCCCCCTTTTTCTGTGATGAGGAGAGCTTATATTTGACAGTCCATGCACTTTCAATATACAGCTATATACAGTGAAGGAAATAATTATTTGATCCTTTGCTGTTTTTGTAAGTTTGCCCACTGACAAAGACATGAACAGTCTATAATTTTAAGGGTAGGTTAATTTTAACCTCTAGAGATAGTATATCCAAAAAATATCAAGAAAATCACATTGTGTAAATTAGATTTTTTTTTTTTTTGCATTTTGCAGTGAGAAATAAGTATTTAATCCCCTACAAACCATTATGCATTCTGGCTCCTACAGACCAGTTAGGCGCTCCTAAATCAACTCGTTCCCTGCATTAAAAACAGCTGTCTTACAAAATCACCTGTATAAAAGACTCCTGTCCACAGACTCAATTAATCAGTCAGACTCTAACCTCTACAACATGGGCAAGACCAAAGAGCTTTCTAAGGATGTCGGGGAGAAGATCATAGACCTGCACAAAGCTGGAATGGGCTACAAAACCGTAAGTAAGACCCTGGGTAAGAAGGAGACAACTGTTGGTGCAATAGTAAGAAAATGGAAGAAATACAAAATGACTGTCAATCGACATTGATCTGTTGGACAACGCAAAATCTCACCTCGTGGGGTATCCTTGATCATAAGGAAGGTGAGAGATCAGCCTAAAACTACACGGGGGGAACTTGTTAATGATCTCAAGGCAGCTGGGACCACAGGCACCAAGAAAACCATTGGTAACACATTACGCCTTAAAGGTTTAAAATCCTGCAGTGCCCGAAAGGTCCCCCTCTCAAGAAGGCACATGTGCAGGCCCGTCTGAAGTTTGCCAATGAACACCTGGATGATTCTGTGAGTTATTGGGAGAAGATGCTGTGGTCAGATGAGACAAAAATTGAGCTCTATGGCATTAACTCGACTCGCCATGTTTGGAGAAAGAAGAAGGATGAGTACAACCCTAAGAACATCATCCCAACCGTGAAGCATGGTGGGGGAAACGTTATACTTTGGGGGTGCTTTTCTGCAAAGGGGACATGAAAACTGCACCGTACTGAAGAGAAGATGGATGGGGTCATGTATCGCAAGATTTTAGCCAACAACCTCCTTCCATCAGAGCATTGAAGATGGGTCGTGGCTGGGTCTTCCAGCAAGATAATGACTCATAACATAAAGCCAAGGCAACAAAGGAGTGGTTCAAAAAGGACAGTAAGGTCATGGAGTGGCCTAGCCAGTCTCCAGACTTTAATCCCATAGAAAACGTATGGAGGGAGTTGAAGCTCCCAGTTGCCAAGCGACAGCCTCAAAATCTTAATGATTTAGAGATGATCTGCAAAGAGGAGTGGACCAAAATTCCTCCTGACATGTGCGCAACCCTCATCATCAACTACAAAAAACGTATGACTGCTGTGCTTGCCAACAAGGGTTTTGCCACCAAGTTTTTTGGATATTTTATCTCTCAATGTTAAAATAAACCTACCCTTAAAATTATAGACTGTTCATGTCTTTGTCAGTGGGCAAACCTACAAAAACAGCAAGGGATCAAATAATTATTTCCTTAACTGGATATGCCGAAGGGAAATTACATTTGCTGCCAAGTTCACTACAGCTGATCACTGTCATCTGTCTGTCATTAGTCATTTAACAAAAACAGATTGTCCAAAGCAGACATTATGTTTTCAATGGGGGCTAATGATTGCTTATCTCCTGGAGAACAAAGGTGGTATGTTTACCTTAGACCCTTATCTCTACTGACATTATCAGGGAAGAGTCAGGATGCCCCTATAGCCATTAGATAATCAACTATGCCCTCTGAAATAGCAGGTTCTAAATAACTTTATTGTGTATGGGGACCTGTTGGTATGCAAAATAGCTCCGCTACAGAAGGAAGGACTTTCCAGTATTACCTGTGGCTGCCCAGTAAGTCAGTGTCTGACTCATAATCATTGCCTGTAAGACTCCATACACCAGCTAGGCCTTCACCTAGAGAACGAGTACCTTCTAAGTCATGGTTAGTAGTGATGAGCGAACATGCTCGGACAAGGGGTTATCCGAGCATGCTCGGGTGTTATCCGAGTATCTTCGATGTGCTCGTATATTATGTTTGAGGCCCTGCGTCTGCATGATTTGCGGCTGTTAGACAGCCTCAACACATGCGGGGATTGCCTGTTTGTTAGGGAATCCTCACATGTTGAGACTGTTTAACAGCCGCAAATCATTCAGATGCAGGAACTTGAACATAATATATGAGCACGTAGAAGATACTCGGATAAACACCCGAGCATGCTTGGATGACCCCCCTATCCGAGCATGTTCGCTCATCACTAATAGTTAGGTATTCATGTGGATATAAGACCTCCTGCCCAGTAGTAATGCTAACAACAGTAATTAGTTCTTGACTTGTGGCCTAGTTTATCTTCTTATTCGGAGATCATAATAACATAAATTTTCAAAATTAGCACCTCCTAGAAAAAATATATGTGCAGAGGTTATTCTTCTGTCACTGCAATACTAGCAATCAGCCTGCCAGTGCTGGGTTATATGCAAACATCAAATGCCTTAGGCTCTGTTCACACTGCATTTTCTGCAGTGCATTTGGGGGTTTCATCTTATTCTCTCTAAAAATGGGATTCAAACGAACCACCGACAGGAACAGAGACTGCAATGACACCAACAGTGCTCTGTTTGTTTTTTTCTTAAAATGTTTGTTTGTCCAGATTTTTATAGATACATAGCAGACTATGTGTCTGTGCCTGTCTTTTTCAGGAAAGAAAAATATGTATTTTTTTTTTAGGGGGATTCAGGCGGAACCCACAAACATACTACAGAAAAATCATTGTATACATAGACTTATTTATTGTAATTTAAATCTGAGATTCTCAGAACACATTTCATCATATTTTGTGAGCTGTCTGACTCGGCCTCATTAGTATTGGTCCTTACACTTGCATTATAGTTGTACAGCAGAACATTTCTCTCTCACACCTGAGCCTACAGAGTTGTAATCAGGATAGGTAGCTTTATTCTACACTAATCAAACAGCTTTTATTTGTATGCTTAACCATAAATATGGATGGCATATACATATATACTGTCAGAAAGCATTGTAATGTTGATGTGTCTGTAGCACCCCGAGGACTCGGCTGCTACAGGGGTATTGCACCTCAAACCAGAGGTGTGGTATTCCACTCCCGGGTAAGGATGGAGTGTGGGACCGAGCTCAGTTAGTTGCATGCACTACACTCATCCCATTTCCGGGGGACAGAACAACGGTACTCCCACCAGATAGATGTGCAGGTACGACAGCGTCTGTCCCTGGCTGGAATGGGAGGGGGGGGAGGAACATCCCAGTAGTGTAGGAGCAGACAGGGGAGGGACTCTGGGCATAGGAAGGAGCCCATTGGGTGCTAGTCACCTGGGCTCGGGTGTCAGAGGGAGTATAAGAGGTGGGCACCATCTTAAGACAGGGTCTGTTCTGAGGGAGAGTTCAGCCAGAGAGGGCTGACAGGGAGCTGTGGCTCCGGCTGGGCCCAGCTCCAGGGCCCGGCCTGAAGCGCAGAGAAAGAGGAAGAAGAGGAAAAACCCAGTGAAAGGCCCAGAGACACAATTAAAGGGAACCCTGAGATCCCACAAGTGAACTAAGACGGGTGAAGGGTTGGCAGAAGAGGGTACCGGATCCCAAACTGGTAGAGGCTAAACATCCTTAGCCAGGAACCGGAGGTCATGGACAAGTTTTGGCGCGACCCCTCACCATATCCACCAGGAAGGCAAACCACGCATAGGGTCAGGGAAGCCGGGAAAGGTTTCGCCACCAAAAGACCCGAGGGAGCCGGACAAAGGTGGGTCCCTGGTGAGGACGGCCCGTAGGAAGGAATAGAGGGGAGCTTGGGACCACGCTCTGGAACTGCCTGGGGGTTGGCCGAGTCCCGCATCTGGTGGACGCAGCACGGCTCGGGTGGTCACTGCTGGCCGAAGTGACCGGAGCAACACCTGTGAGTAAAAGCCTTGAAACTGCACCACACGTCTCTGAGCTTCCTTGCTGCACCATCACTACCACTATCTTCCACATCTGCTGCCCTGAGGTCATACCCCTCCCGTTGGGGGTTCTACCAGCTACGCTGCACAACCTTACCACCGGCCTCAGCGGTCTGCCCTGCAGCGGCGGCTTCATAGCCGCATTCAACGGGTGGCGTAGTCGAACATTCTAACATCTACTGCTAAAGACTGCCGCTCAGTTTGACTCCCTGGGCACGGACCGGGTCACCGCCACGAGACTACTACCCCCATCTGATCCGGCTCCGGGTAAGCCCCCGTGCGCACGATGCCGCACGACACAGCAGGCCCAGGGGCGCGTCAACTTTGGCGTAGTCAGCAGGATCACGTGCCCGCAACCGACGGGTACTGCGTGCCTGAAGAAAAGTTCACATTTACCGTAAAAAGGAGTCTCCCGCCAATTCCGGAGGGTCCCCGCCATCGGACGCCATCTCGGATCGTTTCCCGCCGTTTGCCCGCCATCTGCAGCCTTTTCCCGCCATAGAGACGATTCCCGCCATCTGAGACGATTTCCCGCCCTGGCAGAGCGGACGCCATTGTGGGCGTGCCAGAGGGTGGCAAGAGGCCACCTCCCATCGTGGGCCAGGTCCAGGAATGGCGCCAAAAGCGGAAACCGCCCCCACCAGCAGAGACTGCAATGATAGAAATGTCCATCAGTGTGAGAGGGCTGCCCCTGGAACTGACAATCACTAAGTTGCCCCGGGACCACCCTCAATGGGAGCGGATACAGAACAAAACCAAGAAGATGGGTGCGGCCTGGAGGAGTCTGGACAGATCGCACCCGGAGATGGAGGGAGAGTCGATCAGCACCGACCCTGTGGTCCGGAACATGTTGCAGGCTGCCACCCCGGAAGGCCTGGTGGAGATCCTGGCACAGCTCCCCAGAAATCGGGAGCGTGCACAGACCGCGCTGGAGGCCTTGGCCCGGAAGATGGCCCGGGTACAGCAAGAAGCGCTGGCCGAGTGGAGGAGAGAGATGGTCCAGCAGGCTGGAACCCGCCAGCAGAAGACGCCACCCGCAATGTGGAGCATGTCTGCCCCTGAGGATGGTGCAGGAGGAACGGAGGCAGGAGACGACGCCGCAGAGGGAGCCGCAGAGATGGAAGCAGGTAATGGGGACGTCATCACCCCGTGCCCAGTAGCCGCAAGCCTGCCCCAGCTCCCCGTCGCAGAGCCCGAAGTTCCACTTACCGCGCCCGTTGCCGCACCGCCGCTGCTTCCAACTAGGCCTCAAGCGGCAGGAGCCGCGGTCGTGCCCTCTGTTACGCCACGCCCCTCGACCCTGAGCGCGGCAAAAGAGGAAGTGCCCCCGGCCTGGTCGCAGGGCCGAGTACCCCCGGGCGCCGCAGTCTCCACAGCGCCCTCTACCTCCACAGCGCCACCGTCCTGGTCGCAAGGCCGAGTACCCCAGGGCGCCGCCGTCTCCACAGTACCCTTCACCTTCAGAGTGCCACCGGCCTGGTCGCAAGGCCTGGTGAATCCGGGTGCCGCTGCCCCCACCGCGCCCTCAACCTCCACAGTGCTGCCCCTGGGTGAAGACCTATTCACGCAGCACACTTGCCCGGATGGGCAGTCCTTCGTGTGGCCACCGGAGTACGCCAACCCCCGACTCCGGAAGGAGTGGCCCAAGTGTGAGCCTCTGATCCCGGCTCCGGCGCCCGCCAACATTGTCCCGCTCCCATTGGAAGAGGCCCAATTTGCGTGGGACCCCACCGGCAAAGACCTCATGGGGTTCACTCAAGAGACCCGGGCGGCCGCAGCCCAACGTGAGGAGTGTTGCCGACAACAGCTGGAAGTCTTTCAGAGGGAACGGCGAGAGAGGCGGGTCCGCGAGGAGCGGCTGCAGGTCCAAAGCGCGGAGCAGAAAAGCCGGACCCGACGAAATCGTCGTGCAGCCCACGGTCCCCGCGCCACCGGGACTGTAATAAAGTTTCAGATGGAGCACGGCTGGGGCTTTATCCGGGATCACAGAACCCCCGGCGACGTCTTTGTCACCCGCAGGGATGTCGAATCTCACCTGCCGGAGGGACACCGCGGACGTGACCTCTACCCGGGTGACGAGGTCACCTTCACCCGGCACCAGTGTGCCAAAGGACCATACGCCCTTCACGTGCACCGGTTGACGGAGGAGGAGTTGCAGTATGGGGAAGATCAAGAGGACCCGGACGGGTCTGAAGACTATCCTCAGGAGGAGCCAAGGAGAAGACACCGCTACTGAAGGGAAGTAGCCCAAATAAAGTACTGTAAATAGTTACCCGTAAGGGTACTTGACATGCTGCTAATCAGAGTATGGTCCCCGTTGGGACTAGTGTGGAACTGTTTAAAGGAACTGTTTCCTGTATGCCCCTATCCCTTACTAGACTGAGGACTGTGAGCAGCCATTCCCCTATTCCCCACTGGCCGAGGACTGAGAGCGGCCATACCCTGTAAATAGTTGCTCTTCCTAAAGCACCCCCTTTTGGTTTTATAAAGAACTGTTTTTCTCTAGTGACTGTTGCACTTTACCCGGTCACAAGTTGCACCGTGGCCGGAAGAACAAGAACATTTTATATAAAAGAGTTTTATATAATATAAGAAGTTACCCGTAACGTTATATTTTCTGATAATGTTTTTTATAATGTTTTATATGTTAGTGTGTACTTTAAAAATTTTGTATGTCTAAATGTCTTTACTCTTTTCCAGCCCGAGGACGTGCTGTGGTTTACCAGGGGGGAATGTAGCACCCCGAGGACTCGGCTGCTACAGGGGTATTGCACCTCAAACCAGAGGTGTGGTATTCCACTCCCGGGTAAGGATGGAGTGTGGGACCGAGCTCAGTTAGTTGCATGCACTACACTCATCCCATTTCCGGGGGACAGAACAACGGTACTCCCACCAGATAGATGTGCAGGTACGACAGCGTCTGTCCCTGGCTGGAGTGGGAGGGGGGGGAGGAACATCCCAGTAGTGTAGGAGCAGACAGGGGAGGGACTCTGGGCATAGGAAGGAGCCCATTGGGTGCTAGTCACCTGGGCTCGGGTGTCAGAGGGAGTATAAGAGGTGGGCACCATCTTAAGACAGGGTCTGTTCTGAGGGAGAGTTCAGCCAGAGAGGGCTGACAGGGAGCTGTGGCTCCGGCTGGGCCCAGCTCCAGGGCCCGGCCTGAAGCGCAGAGAAAGAGGAAGAAGAGGAAAAACCCAGTGAAAGGCCCAGAGACACAATTAAAGGGAACCCTGAGATCCCACAAGTGAACTAAGACGGGTGAAGGGTTGGCAGAAGAGGGTACCGGATCCCAAACTGGTAGAGGCTAAACATCCTTAGCCAGGAACCGGAGGTCATGGACAAGTTTTGGCGCGACCCCTCACCATATCCACCAGGAAGGCAAACCACGCATAGGGTCAGGGAAGCCGGGAAAGGTTTCGCCACCAAAAGACCCGAGGGAGCCGGACAAAGGTGGGTCCCTGGTGAGGACGGCCCGTAGGAAGGAATAGAGGGGAGCTTGGGACCACGCTCTGGAACTGCCTGGGGGTTGGCCGAGTCCCGCACCTGGTGGACGCAGCACGGCTCGGGTGGTCACTGCTGGCCGAAGTGACCGGAGCAACACCTGTGAGTAAAAGCCTTGAAACTGCACCACACGTCTCTGAGCTTCCTTGCTGCACCATCACTACCACTATCTTCCACATCTGCTGCCCTGAGGTCATACCCCTCCCGTTGGGGGTTCTACCAGCTACGCTGCACAACCTTACCACCGGCCTCAGCGGTCTGCCCTGCAGCGGCGGCTTCATAGCCGCATTCAACGGGTGGCGTAGTCGAACATTCTAACATCTACTGCAAAAGACTGCCGCTCAGTTTGACTCCCTGGGCACGGACCGGGTCACCGCCACGAGACTACTACCCCCATCTGATCCGGCTCCGGGTAAGCCCCCGTGCGCGCGATGCCGCACGACACAGCAGGCCCAGGGGCGCGTCATGTCCATAATAAGAATGATAGTTGAGAGAACAAGCCCTGTTAGATAACTAAAGAATGCGCATCAGTTTTCAGATAAGAAATACCCAGATAAGCATTTCCAAGGATGCAGTAATCTAATATAATTCTGTTCTAGTAACTTTGTTATCAATCCGTGCTTGTTGCAGCCAGCTCTGCTAACCTGGAAAATAAAGTGATTAAGTGAATACTACTGGTAGTCTCCTTCCTCCTAGGGCAAATAGCAATATCTTACAGATATTAGTGTCGCCTGCATTGGTGTTATTTCGACCACTGCCTTAGACCATTGCCAACAAATGTTTCAGTGCCAGTGTTTAATAAACCATTTAGGCTGTGTGCCCACTATGCGTTTTTTAAGCGTTTCTGCAGCGGCAATTCCGTTGCAGAAATGCTTAAAAAACACTTGGTAGATGGTCTGCAGTGTTCCCCAATGATAATCCACATGTGCTGTGCACATGCTGAGGAAATTTTCGCTGCCGATTATCATTGCCCACTTCCTGATTTCTTATTCTTTTGCATGTTTGTCACACTGTTTGGCTAAGTGCCCACGATGCAGAAATGCTCCGGATTTTTCCTGAGCGTTCCTGCATCTTCCTGGCAGAAAAAATGCATGCCGATTTTACATGTGTTTTTCCTGCCAGGTAGAAGCGTTTGTGAATCGTTTCTACATGCGATTTCGCATGCGGGTGGTCAAGCTCTTTTCCAAGTGATTTTAGCATCACTTGGAAAAGTGCTTGACAACTTGGCCACGCTATATAAATCCATGCAACCGGCATGGATTTATATAGTGTGACCAAATTATGATGCTGCAAATGCTGCATCAATAGTAAAAAAAAGGAATAAAATGGTGAAAAATAAAAAAAAAACATTATACTCGCCTTGCAATGGCCCCCATTCTCCTTCTCCGGTGTCTTTGGGTGCTCGCGGTGGTGTTAAAGGACCTTCCATGACGTCATTTAGTCATGTGACAGGTCACGCGACCGCCGACGTCAGCCCACACTAATACGACGCTGATTGGTCGCGGTGGCCGGCCGCGACCAATGAGCGAGGTGGGCGGCAAATTTAAACGCCGCTCTGCTGATTGGTCACGGTGGCCGGCCGCGACCAATGAGCGAGATGGGCGGCAAATTTAAACGCCGCTTTGCTAATTGGTCGCGGTGGCCACCGCGACCAATCAGCGTCGTATTAGTGTGGGCCCGGGAGCGGCGCTGCTTGTGCAGCTCCGTATTAGCGAGGACCAGGGAGCGGCGCTGCCTGTGCGGCTCCTTCTGCTGCGAGAACCCGGGAGATGAGCGGCTGCTCGCAGCAGAAGCATCCTGACCGGCGGCGCCGCTCCCCGGTCCTCCGTTCACACTTGCTGTCGAGAGATCAGCGGGCCAAGCCGCTGATCTTCCGACATTAGCCGCATGGAGGTCAGCGGCGCCGGTCGGGGTAGTTGTGCTGCTAGCGTCGCTCATCTCCCCGCTGCATCGCCGCTGACCTCCGTCCGCCAAATGAGCTGCTAACGGCCGCCATCTTTTTTCAGAAATCCCGCGCTGCGCTGATTGGCCGCTGCCGGACCAATGAGCGACGTGGGATTTCCAGGACAGACAGAAAGACAGACGGGATAAGACCATTATATAGTAGATATTATATGCACATGGGGGTTATGGGGATAACCACATTCTGAAAGCAGTAAATTAAACAACTTCATATTGTTGATGGGCATACCTCCAAAGGGCTGATTATAGCTATCAAAAAGTATCCAGCACTGGTAACAAAACTAAGTCTTTGACCGGAGGCTACAGAATAAAATGTAGTCTTTGCAGATGTTAGTGCCACCTGCATTGGTGTTATTTCGACCACTGTCTAAGACCATTGCCTAACAGTGTTTCAGTGCCAGTGTTTAATAAGCCATTTATATATACAGTGGTGCGAAAAAGTTTTTGCCCCTTCCTAATTTCTTATTCTTTTGCATGTTTGTCACACCTAAATGTTTCAGATCACAAAGTAAATTTAAATATTAGACAAAGATAGCACAAAATGCAGTTTTTAAATGAAGGTCTTTATTATTAAGGGAAAAAGAAATCCAAACCTACAGGGCCATGTGTGAAAAAGGGATTGCCCCCTAACCCTAATAACTGGTTGGGCCACGCTTAGCAGCAACAACTGCAATCAAGAGTTTGCAATAACTAGCAATGAGTCTTTTACAACGCTCTAGAGGAATTTTGGGGCACTCATCTTAGCAAAATTAGGTTTGGATTTCTTTTTCTCTTAATAATAAAGAACATTTAGAAACTGCATTTTGTGTTTACTTGTGTTATCTTTGTCTAATATTTCAATTTGTTTTGTGATCTGAAAGGCTGCGTGCCCACTATGCGTTTTTTAAGCGTTTCTGCAGCTGAAATTCCACCGCTGAAACGCTTAAAAAACACTTGGTAGAAGATCTGCAATGGTCCCCAATGATAAACCGCATGTGCGGAAAAATCCGCAGTACTACCATTTATTTGGCGGACTCGCCGCCATTGACTTGCATTGAATCGCATAATATCCGCATGGCTACATGTAGTCATTCGGAAATTATGCGATTAATGCGCGGATAGTACCCGTGTCTGGAGAAGAGGAGACTCTCCTCCAGACCCGGGAACCATAGTACCTGTAGTTAAAAAAGAATTCAAATAAAAAAAAAGCATATACTCGCCTTCTGATGGCCCCCGGTCTCCTGTACGGTGCGTCCGGTGTCTTCGGCTACCGCGACCAATCAGCGAGATGGGCGGCAAATTTAAACGCCATTCTGCTGATTAATCGTGGCCGGCCACCGCGACCAATCAGCGAGATTGGCGCCAAATTTAAACAACGCTCTGCTGATTGGTCGCGGTCGCCGGCCGCGACCAATAAGCAGTATTGGCGCTAAATTTAAACCCCCCCGCTCTGCTGATTAGTCGCAACCACCGGCCGTGACCAATCAGCGATATTGGCGCCATATTTAAACACCGCTCTGCTCATTGGTCGTGGTTACCGGTCACGAATAACCAGCATTATTGGCGACAAATTTAAACACCGCTCTGCTGATTAGTCGCGGCCGTGACCAATCACCATTATTGGCGCCAAATTTAAATAACGCTCTGCTGATTGGTCGCGACCGCCGGCCGCAACCGATCAGCATTATTGCCGCCAAATTTAAACCCCGCTCTGCTGATTAGTCGCAATATAGGCGCCAAATTTTAACACCGCTTTGCTAATTGGTCGCGGTTGCTGGCCTCGACCAATCAGCGATTTTGGCGCCAAATGTAAACACCGCTCTGCTGCTTGCGCCCGGTCGGCCGCATACCTATTCTAGAATACCCGATGCGTTAGAATCGGGCCACCATCTAGTACTTAATAACAGGTGGAGGAGGAATCTGATGATACATACCTCTCAACATGTAGGTCTACTACTGGCCGTTGGAGTGACACAATTTGGTATACTTTTACCTGATGATACACCCAAGACAGATGCTAGTCCTCTTAGCCTGTGTTATTACTGCCTGAAGGGCGCACATTTTAGGCTACAGAAATATGTGCTGACATTGGTGACTGTGTGAAAGATGCGTGGGTCAAATACATTTATTTTTGTCCTTTATGCAAGTTGTAAGGGGAAAATCGAAGGTTACTTCAATTCTATTGCCTTCTGATTTAAGTCTGAACTGGAAAGTTATTCTTTTTCCATCTCTTCAGAGTGACAGCCAAATAAAAGGAATGCTTTTCATTGTTCGCTCCAACTAACGCTGTGCAAGCAAAGCAGTTCCTTGGTGGCAGATGCATTTGAACAAAAGTTGGAACTCAATCGGGTCCATTAGTTGACAAAAAGGACAATTATAGAATGGCAACTAGAACCTGACATTTTCTACTCATTTATTTTGTGACTTCTTGTTTTTTTTTTAACTTCCATAAGCTTTCTGCTTCACTGATTAACAGCAAACTAAATTGTGGCAGAGAGTTCCTGGGGGAAATGTCAATTGAACATATTTTCAGACACCTCAAGAACTTTAGGTCTGCAGCCCAGGATGAAACAAAGCTGAATACAATTAAAAACGCATTTTATACATTTTATCTTTTTTGTCTGTACAATCAGATTAGCTCCACACCTAAGTGAGTGCTGCACTTTGCAGTTGAAACGTTATCTTATAAGTTTTGTTCATTTGTTTTGTCTATTCTTGTATGTGAGGTCATTTTGTGAGTATTGAGATGTCAATAATGAATAGGTTTAAGATTGCTATTAGTGATGATCGAGTATGCTTGCCGAGTATTTTGGCATGCTCTGTGTTTCTTTCATTGCCGCCGCGCCTACAAGTGTCATGGCTGTTAGACAGCTGTGACACATGCAGAGATAGCCTGGCGAACAGGCTAACCGCCATGACTCTTGCAGGCGCGCCAAAATACTCGGCAATCAACCGAGAGTGCTTGCCGAAAGGGTTAATGAGGCATACTCGATCATCACTAATCGCTATACATAGCTGAGCTATCAGCTTAATTGGCTAAATACCATCCAAACCCTCCTCTGGACAGATGAATGCTAGATTTAGCCGATGCTAGTGTAGCACCCTGAGGATTCGGCTGCTACAGGGGTATTGCACCTCAACCCAGAGGTGTGATATTCCACTCCCGGGTAAGGATGGAGTGTGGAACTGAGCTCGGTAGGCTGCATGCACTACACACATCCCATTTCCGAGGAGCAGACCGACGGTACTCCCACTTAGAAATGTGCAGGTACGACCGAGTCTGTTCCTGGCTGGAGTGGGAGGGGGGTGGTACATCCCAAGTAGTGTAGGGGCAGATAGGGGGAGCAGCCTGGGTAAAGTTAGGAGCTCATTGGGTGCTGGTCACCTGAGCTCACACATAGAGGGTGTATATAAGGTGGGCACCAACTAAGAACAGGGTCAGATGCAGAGAGAAAGTCAGGAGCAGAGGAGAAGAAAGACCCAGAGTGAGAGAGGAGAAGAGAGAGACCCAGAGGGGGAAACAGCAGAAAAGGACTCCAAGATCCCAACTTAAATCCCCGGGTGAAGAGTCGGCATCAGGGTACCGGAACCCAAGCTGGTGGGGGTAAAAACATTGCCCAGCCAGAGACCGGAGACCGGGGGCAGCGTTTGCCACGGTCACCCACCACATCCACCCCGAAGGCACACCACATGAAGGGTCAGGGAACCCAAGGCCAAGGGTGTCCCAACAGAAGGCCCGAGGGAGCTGGACCTAGGTGGATCACTGGTGGGGACGGCCAGAGAACGGGACAGAAGGAGAGCTCAGGGCCACGCTCCGGACTTGTTTGGGGGTTGGCTGGATCCAGGACCTGGTGGACGCAGCACGGCTCGGGTGGTCACTCGAAGCTGGAGTGACCAGTACAACATCTGCAGTAAGTAAACACCCTTAACTGCACAACCCGACTCTGTCTTCACTGCCGTCTGCACTGCACCACCACAACCCCCATCCTCTGCACCTGTCCCCCCTGAGGCTATACCCCACCCGTTGGGGGTTATACCATCACAAGCTGCACCTACACCATCAGCCTCAGCGGACCCTGCTGCAGCGGCGGCCACAGTGACCGCATCACAACGGGTGGCGTAGTCGACACAAAAGAACTCTTAATAACATCTGTAGGACTGCCACATAACACTGAGTTTGACGCCCTGGGCACGGGCCGGGTCGCAGCCGCTCGGAGACTACAACCCCCCATCTGATCCGGTGCCGGGTATTCCCCTCAAAAAGGAATATGTCCCAGGGGGCGCGTCACTAGACTCCTCAGGAGGTGGCTCACTTGCTGTTAGAACAGATGATCGGGCAGATTGATATACAACATGCTCAATCTTTCTATGAGATTTTCTTTATCTAACCCTGCCAAGAAGAAATGATCACCTTTCAAGAGTCACAGCTCTCAGCTTAGTGTTATTACCATTTTTCTAAAAGAATTGGTAAGGGTCTCAACACACAGAACCCCCACAATCAAAATTTGTAAAAAATTGACGATTACATGTCAAAACTTTATGAATGGGCAGTGTTACCCTTTACAATGGGGACCATAGTGGTGTCCTCATACAGCCAGTTCTTTGATCTGGACAGGAAAGGGAGAAGACAACTTGTATGAAGTCAAAGCGGTGGTGGCACTTGTCCTCCTAGCCAAACTGGTAATCACACCTCAGTTTTATTTTGTCAAGTCCAAATAATATAATTAGGTAGATGGGTGGTTGGGGTTACTTTAATCAATCTTGTACAAGCAATACCTGAATGTCTTGACCATAGTAAGTTGTCATTTTATAGAACAAAATGTGTAGTGAAGCAAGGGGTGAAGATTACTACAACTACTTAATTCAAAATAAAGAGGGCCAGTCACTTCTGTGTTGTTGTTTTTTTTAAATGCAATATGAACATTTTAAGCGTCAAAGATTTAGGAAACATTTCAACAAGGCTTGGAGATAAGGACTCGTCCATGTGTGATTTCCCTGTCTGTACTGACTGTCAGAGCACTAGAGGGGAAGCGGAGCGAGAACTGCGCTTTTATATAACCCACCCACCGATAATGTATTCAGAATAATGTGGCTGTTCTCTAAGAAAGAAAGTTAAAATTAAATGGTAAAAACACCATAACAAACTGATTAAGATAAAAAAATGGAAGGTGATAAGTTCTTATTAAAGGATTTGAAGCATGTATTGTTATCCGATATGTGAAAACGAAAAGGATGTGGTAACACAAGCTCTAGCGGGTAGAAGATAAGAAAGATATTTAGTACAAGGAATTGATTAACTGAATTGGATTATTTCACTCACAAAAGAAGGAGATACAACTGTATACTGCGCATTGGTGGAACTGATTCAGCACTACAGTATTAACTCTAGGCAATTATTAGTAAATTGCAACGAATTTGAAGCCATATGACATTTAACATTATCTAAAAATCAATAGAACATATTTCTGCTGTTTTTAACGCCGCCAAAATTTTTCTAGAGGTTATTTTATTGCCAATTTTGTTCTGTCTGCCTGCATAATGAATGTTGATCTTGTGCCGTCTTCTATTTCAATACATCATCTAGACTACAATTATAATTAATGTAATCTTACAGGCATCCTGCATAATTATTGATTAAGAATATAATGCAGTTTATGTGCAGAACAAAGAATAATTTTTATTTCAATCAAAACAGTTTTTTCTTGGCGCTGTTTGCAGATCTTTAAGTATCCAGACATTTTTTTTTGTTTAATTTTCAGCTCGAAACATATTTTCTAGCACTGCGGTGAGAGATTTCAGCACTTTTTATTGGAGCAATTTCTCACTCTTATCTCTAGCATCTAATAGATAAGCTTATGATTTAACACACAAAAAAAAGACAAAAAAAGAAAACAGGCTTTAGTATTTCATACACTATCTCTTACTGCTGCAAAGAGCACGATTCAATATATTTTACTTATCAATGCATAAGTCAGAAAGGTAATGAGAACTGCCATTTAAAAGAGCATTACTCAAAAAATAGGCATACAAGATATCATGGAATTAATCTAAGACGGAGAGGAGTAATTTCTCTTTCCATGGAGTCATGTCAGAGGCCAAAAGAAAAAAAAATCTGTTTGATGCCATAAACAAGCACTGTAAGGTTGAATTATGTAAAATGTCTCTGCAGCTCTAATTCCTCGCTCTGAAATGTGATTAGTTGTCTCGGCAAAGGGCATCAGAGACACTTACATAGTTCAGACAATGTTGCTTGTGTTCAGAATTGTGATATTTTGAGGTCCAATGTGAACTATATATATTTTTTTAATTAAAGTAAAAGTCCATCTTTGATCATCCTATGGCAAGTACATTATACATGTCAGAAGATGCAGTACTAGATTTCAATGACAAATCCCTAGTGATAGAATTGGGATTCAAAAAATGAAAAGCTAGAATGGAGCTTCATGGCCGATAAGCAGAGTTTGTGCATAGATGTCACTTGGTAAATAACTGTGTTAGTAAGACTCTGTTTTCATATTAATGATTATAATTTTTATTTCTGTAGCGCCAACATATTCCGCGGCACTTTACATTTTGAAGTTTACTTGTACAGACAATAAGGACATAACAGAGTAAACACACAATTCAACATATTCCAAGGGGTTTGAGGGCCCTGCTCGGCCGCTTACAATCAATGAGGGAATAGGGGAGACAAAGGTTAACAGTAAAAAGTTCCCTGTACAATTCCCTTCCTAACTACCGAGGTTGGCACCCTATTAATTCGACATGGCACTCCGCACTCAAGGAGGAATGTCCCTACTCGACCCTTGAACATCAAGAATAAGTCAGGGTTGTAGCTGCTCTCTCACTTCCTCTTGATGTTCGATTTGTCTGAAGGAGGGGCCAGTGACGCCAGCGCTGATTGGGCACAGGGCTCGTGTGACATCACAACCACACACTAGCCCTGGGAATGCGAGTCTCGATGCCGCTGGAACGGCACTGGCACGGGAGGAGAGTATAAGCTTTTTTATTTTATCGGCACCAAACATTTAGATCGAGAAGGGGTTGTCCTAGTAGTGAACAACCCCTTTAAAGTATAATTAGAAGTAATTAATACAGTTGACATTATACGCAGGCATCTTTCCATATCATTTCCTCAGCACAGCTGTCTCTTATATTTTCCACTGAGGGAGCTTATAATAGCTGATTTGTGGGGGTGCCAGGTGTTGGACACCCATCAATTTAATGCTGATAACCTAGACAACTCCCTTTTATTAACTTTTTCTTCATGTTGTTTTCTCTACAGTATCTGTTTAAATTAGACTATATTTCATTGTTAATGTGTCTGTCGTTATTTCAGTAATACCTAATAACTGTGGACAGTACTCCGCACTTTCACTTATTGCTACAAATGGATATTCGTATCCTCCAAATGAACATGCCACGAGTAAGGACAGAGTTACTGTATGAAAGTTGTATGCCCTGCCATCTATGATGGTTGTGCTGCCTTCTTTTTAAATATCTCTGAATAAATTTCAAGTTTTCAATCTTTACTGGCAATGTTAGAAATTCTTACCCCTCCTCCAAAATCTCTCAAGTTATTCCTCCGACTGAAGGCTGTGACTGAGCTTCCATTGTATAAAGAACATATACCACACTGTGTTGCCATATGCTGGGTGAATGGAGCTCAGCGTATAGAACTTTCTAGCACTTTTACTTAAGAAAGGGCCAAAATTTTAACAGGCCATGATTTTATAAATGTATACACTTCAACCGTGCCCAAAAAATAGTGAACTTCTTGCAGGGATAAGATTGTGAAGAAAATAGGGACTAGGGCAGTAAAAATGCTTTAAAAGTGATGCCTGCTGTATTTAATAGCATAAAATCAGAAACCATATCAGAGCAGAAAAAGACACTGCCAGCAAACAGGATAACTGTTTTTGATGGTGGCTGAATGTTTCTTTGCAGTATGACCATGGGTGAGTCCAGCTTTCAAGGTGTGTTGAAATATATTTGTGCTCTAACACAAGTCAGCTGTCAGAGGAATTCTGTTTGCTGGATGTCTACTCAGCTCAGTTTTCTAAAGATTCCTAGCATAAAGTTTCATGTAATCCACTGCTTTTTATCTTTTTAACTGTCAATTGTTTTCCTTATGCCACTGTCAATGAAAGCGTTAATTGAAGCCTTCCTTACAGCATGACTGTTCACTACAGTAATTCATATTTTAAAAAGAATCTCAAAAGAGTGCAAAGTTCTTGAGAGACACCTTACATTCCTCTCCTGGGCGCTACATTTTCAGTGCATGTGTTATATCTACATATGTATAATTGAACTCTTACTGACATGGAGTGCACCTAAGGATGATGGGCTATGGATAGATTGTTACACATTCTACCAGTTTCTATATTTATGTATGGAGATAGGTGCTCTCTGGTTATATTGGCCAGATGTTCAGTGTCCGATGAAGGTTGGATACTAATTGACATTCCTTTATCTAAGTGCATATTGGAGACTTAAAGCAACCTCCATTTCTTCATTTGTGACCAACGAAGAGTGAACATATAACTAGACATGCGTTTCTGATGATACCTTCCCATTAAATTGAAGAGGTTTGAATGGCTTCCTTTATGAACTGTTCATTTAAAAAAAAAAACTTAAATAAATTGGCTTTGCCTTGAAATTCCTTCTAGAGTGGCTGTGATAGAAAGCTTCAGTTGTGAGACTTTTTGGGGATAGAGACTGATGTAAAATGCTAACAATCCCTTTAATGTAATGAAAAATAATCATGCCACAAAAAGCTTACTTTGCCCAAGGTTAAGAATATGCTGTCCTAAACTTCCCTTTAACAGAGAACCAATCAGAACCCTTTTCCTTTGCAAACAGCCAGCAACACCTGCTAGATTACCTGGTCTGTTTTCTAAAGCTATCTTTATTTCCCAAAGAAAATTTGTATATTGCTTATAAAAAATGTCTTAATCCCTATGCATGCCATATGTTAATTAACGTGATGTATTCAAGATGGTTCATTGATTTTGGAGAAGAATCAGTACCATAATTCCACACAGTTAGGCTTCACTGAAACCCTTGAGGACAGGATACCTCATATTAAGCATTAAGCCAATCTGAAATTCTGCACGTGTATCATTATTTTCCAGTGCAGATTGGCCAGGGTAGCATTTTATAGTGTGTGTGTGTGTGTGTGTGTGTGTGTGTGTGTGTGTGTGTGTGTGTGTGTGTGTGTATATATATATATATATATATATATATATATATATAATATTCGTACAGGCCAAAAGTTTGGACACACCTTCTCATTTAAAGATTTTTCTGTATTTTCATGACTTTGAAAATTGTACATTCACACTGAAGGCATCAAAACTATGATCTAACACATGTGGAATTATATACTTAGCAAAAAAGTGTGAAACAACTGAAAATATGTCTTGTATTCTAGGTTCTTCAAAGTAGCCACCTTTTGCTTTGATGACTGCTTTGCACACTCTTGGCATTCTCTTGATGAGCTTCAAGAGTTGGTTTTCACTTCACAGGTGTGCCCTGTCAGGTTTAATAAGTGGGATTTCTTGCCTTATAAATGGGGTTTGGGACCATCAGTTGTGTTGTGCAGAAGTCAGGTGGATACACAGCTGATAGTCCTACTGAATAGACTGTTAGAATTTGTATTATGGCAAGAAAAAAGCAGCTAAGTAAAGAAAAACGAGTGGCCATCATTACTTTAAGAAATGAAGGTCAGTCAGTCCGAAAAATTGGGCAAACTTTGAATGTGTCCCCAAGTGCAGTTGCAAAAACCATCAAGCGCTACAAAGAAACTGGCTCACATGAGGACCGCCCCAGGAAAGGAAGACCAAGAGTCACCTCTGCTTCTGAGGATAAGTTTATCCGAGTCACCAACCTCAGAAATCGCAGGTTAACAGCAACTCAGATTATAGACCAGGTCAATGCCACACAGAATTATAGCAGCAGATACATCTCTACAACAACTGTTAAGAGGAGACTTTGTGCAGCAGGCCTTCATGGTAAAATAGCTGCTAGGAAACCACTGCTAAGGACAGGCAACAAGCAGAAGAGACTTGTTTGGGCTAAAGAACACAAGGAATGGACATTAGACCAGTGGAAATCTGTGCTTTTGTCTGATGAATCCAAATTTGAGATCTTTGGTTCCAACCACCGTGTCTTTGTGCGACACAGAAAAGGTGAACGGATGGACTCTACATGCCTGGTTCCCACCGTGAAGCATGGAGGAGGAGGTGTGATGGTGTGGGGGTGCTTTTCTGGTGACACTCTTAGGGATTTATTCAAAATTGAAGGCACACTGAACCAGCATAGCTACCACAGCATCTTGCAGCGGCATGCTGTTCCATCCGGTTTGCGTTTAGTTGGACCATCATTTATTTTTCAACAGGACAATGACCCCAAACACACCTCCAGGCTGTGTAAGGGCTATTTGACCAAGAGGGAGAGTGATTGGGTGCTACGCCAGATGACCTGGCCTCCACTGTCACCAGACCTGAACCCAAACGAGATGGTTTGGGGTGAGCTGGACCGCAGAGTGAAGGCAAAAGGGCCAACAAGTGCTAAGCATCTCTGGGAACTCCTTCAAGATTGTTGGAAGACCATTTCCGGTGACTACTTCTTGAAGCTCATCAAGAGAATGCCAAGAGTGTGCAAAGCAGTCATCAAAGCAAAAGGTGGCTACTTTGAAGAACCTAGAATATAAGACATATTTTCAGTTGTTTCACACTTTTTTGTTAAGTATATAATTCCACATGTGTTAATTCATAGTTTTGATGCCTTCAGTGTGAATGTACAATTTTCAAAGTCATGAAAATACAGAAAAATCTTTAAATGAGGTGTGTCCAAACTTTTGGTCTGTACTGTATAAAAAGAAGCATGTTAGAGAGGCAGAGTCTCGGAAGCAAAGATGGTCAGAGGTACACAATCTGTGAACAACTCTAAAATTGTGGAACAATTTCAGAAAAATGTTCCTTCTAATAATAATAATAATGTTTATTTTTATAGCGCCAACATATTCCGCAGCACTTTACAAATTTTAGGGGGGACTTATACAGACAATACAGAATAAGCATATCTCATATCGAAAGGAGTGAGGGCCCTGCTCGCAAGCTTACAGTCTATGAGGAAATGGGGGAGACACACAAAAGGTAGAATGTACATATATTGTATAATGCAGCCTTAATATCTTGATTGGTATGAACCTCAAATTGAAGAAGATTTTAATATGGGGGAAAACTGGGACGGACAACTGGGATGGACAGATAGTGTGTGGAGGCGATACGCCAGTCTAAAGAAATGGGTTTTTAGGGTCCGCTTGAAACTGTGGGTATTGGGAATTAATCAAATTGTCCTGGGTAGTGCATTCCAAAGAATTGGCGCAGCACGCGAGAAATCTTGGAGACGGGAGTGGGAAGTTCGGATTACGGAGGATTTTAGTTTTAAGTCACTGGCAGAACGGAGGGCACGTGTAGGGTGGTAGACTGAGACAAGGGAGGAGATGTAGGGGGGTACTGAAGCATGGAGCGCTTTATGGGTAAGCGTGATAAGTTTAAATTGAACTCTATATTGGATGGGTAACCAATGCAATGACTGGCACAGGGAAGAGGCATCGGTGTAGTGGTTGGCGAGGAATATGATCCTGGCTGCTGCGTTAAGGATGGAATGGAGAGGGGAGAGTTTAGTAAGAGGGAGCCCGATCAGTAGAGAGTTGCAGTAGTCCAGACGGGAATGAATAAGAGCTACGGTAAGGGTTTTTGCCGAGTCAAAGGTGAGAAAAGTCCTGATTCTTGAGATGTTTTTGAGGTGTAGATGACATGAACGAGTGAGTGATTTGATGTGAGGGGTGAAGGAAAGATCTGAGTCAAAAATGACCCCAAGACAGCGGGCTTGTTGCTGGGGAGTAATGGTTGAGCCACAAACGGAAATGGCAATATCGGGCACATGTAGGTTAGTGGAGGGAGGAAAGACTAGTAATTCATTTTTTGACAGATTCAGTTTTAGGCAGAGGGAGGACATAGTGTTAGACACAGCAGAAAGACAATCACTGGTCTTTTGTAGTAATGCAGGGGTGATGATTACAAAGACTTTGAAAATGTCATCATCTACAAAAAATAATATCAAAAGATTCAGAGATTCTGGAGAAATCCATGTGCACAAGGGAGAAGGTCGACAGTACTGTACTACTCTCCATGGTACTTCTCTGTACTGTACTACATGTACTATTCTACTCTTTACATTGCTGCACTTTACCTATACTACATGTACTATTCTACTTCATGTGCTGTGCTTTACCAGTGCTACATGTACTGTAATTCTGTCTACCTGTGCTTCAAGCACTGCTCTGCTCTTCTACTACATGTACTGCTCTCTACCTTTACTACATGTTGAATAGTACTCTCTGCTGCTGCATGTGCTGTGCTGTACTCTACCTGTACTACATGTACTGTAATGCTTATACCTGTACTGCTCTGCTCTCTACCTGTGCTACATGTACTATCATGCTCTGTTTCTACTACATGAGCTGTGCTGCACTTTAGGATTCGCTCACACTGACGTATAACACGGCTGAGTCGTCTCTGATGTTTTATCGGATAGCACTTGGACCAATGTTACACTATGGGGCAGTGCGGATCTCCGATTATTTTCATATGCCGATTCGTCAAGAGAAAACAATTGCAGCATGCTGTGAGTGGCTCCAATATTAGTATCACGCGCACCCATACAAGTCTGAGTTTGTGTGAAACATCGGACTGCACTTGGCTGTCATCCGAGTGCCGTCTGATGTACGCTCACAGAGACAATGGAGAAATTACTTTCTCCATCTTCTCCGCACTTGTGCTGAGATTCTCTCAAGCAAGGTAATCGGATCAAACTTTGAAAGAGTTTGAGCCAAGTGTTAATAGAATAATCGGCCCGATTCTCTCACATGAGAGAGTATACGCCAGTGTGAGCGAGCCCTTACATGTGCTGCTCATGTTATACTTCTCTCTACTTCTGCTACAGGTACTGTATTGCTGCCTACTTGTGCTATGGTCTAAGCAACAAACTATTCTCAAGCATAAAAACTGGGCTTTGGTAGAATTTCCCAGTTCAGAGAATATTGGTGTAGCATTTAAGGCCTATTTTCATCTTGTTCATGGAGAAAAAAAGAAAAAATGTCTTTTATTTCCTGGATATAAAATGTAGAGTGAATCTGGAGAGGTTTTCTAATGCCTAATGGCTACCACGCTCTGCATTTAAAAGTTCTTTTAACTTAGTGGAGATTTCATTCCTAGCTAGATATATGTAAATTGTTTACGTGACGGTCACATAAATAGGCTGGGTCATTTTTACTAATATATATATATATATATATATATATATATATATATATATATATATATATATATATATATATATATATATATAATATTAGTGCTGTAAGATATCTGTAGTGTGCTACCAATGCAGGCAAATTGTGATTTATAATTCTTATGTTGCCAATTGGGGAACATCACCTGATAATCTTTTTTTGTGTGCGCACTTTGTTATAATGTGCATGTATTTAATCTCCTTCATGCGAAACCAGCTATATCCTGCACAATTCACATTACTTTGCCTTTAAGTTAAGTTTCGGCATAAATATCGAAGAATATTGGAACAGAAGATGGCCACTTGTCACTAGGTCACTCCATTTTAGGTATGTAGTTCCTCTCGTGGGTGATAACCGCCCAGAAGTGTCAGTAGATGCAAAACGGCAGTCACCATCTATGTGTCTCACCTCCATACTCTTCTTGCCTGAGTGTACTTGATTAATAAAGAAGGTATTGTTATGTGGTGAGTGCCTTTTGTCTACTCTTTTAGAATAATATTGATGGCTCATGTGTGCGTGGAAGGGTTAATCCAGTGGTTAATGAATACTGAGTAAAGACCAGGCTTCTATACAAAGCCTGTCTGCGATAAGTCTTGGTTGGACCATTGGTATAAGCATTTGCAACCTAGCTACCTTTATTTCGACTTTTCACTGAAGACAATAATGGGTTTTCCTTCTCATCCATCATGTATGTCAGCTGTACAATGCCAGTTACCAGGCATCCTCCATTCATGTTAGCCTCTTGGTGATTAATAGATTAAAGATGGTAAAAGTTAGAAAAGCATGCAAGTAGTCCGTAGTGCTTAATGCACAAATGTGGGCCTGCTTTACAAGCCGTCCCTTTTGGGGTTTTATATGTTTTTTTGGACTGTGTGTAATCCATATTTAGCTTCATTTTTTCTAAGGCTAGAAATTAGTTGCATGGCCTCCGATTTCTCTCTGCATCATCACAGCGTATTGCCGGTGAATGGGGCAGTATTGCAGGTGAATGGGGCGGTATTGCCGGTGAATGGGGCAGTATTGCAGGTGAATGGGGCGGTATTGCCGGTGAATGGGGCGGTATTGCCGGTGAATGGGGCGGTATTGCAGGTGAATGGGGCGGTATTGCAGGTGAATGGGGCGGTATTGCAGGTGAATGGGGCGGTATTGCCGGTGAATGGGGCGGTATTGCCGGTGAATGGGGCGGTATTGCCGGTGAATGGGGCGGTATTGCCGGTGAATGGGGCGGTATTGCCGGTGAATGGGGCGGTACTGCCGGTGAATGGGGCGGTACTGCCATTGAATGGGGCGGTATTGCCGGTGAATGGGGCGGTATTGCCGGTGAATGGGGCGGTATTGCCGGTGAATGGGGCAGTATTGCAGGTGAATGGGGCAGTATTACGACCCACATGGCCAGAAGCAAATTGCATAAAGTTGGAACTAATTGGATTTTTTGTGACATTATTGTTGCAGTCACAGTATTCACCAGCATTACGTGGCAATGTAGAAGTGGGACAAAGTGATCTTTATTCACTCGTCTTGTGACCGTGTAGACCCAGCTTAAACCTAATTTTAAAATGTTAAAGAATCTATAACTAAATTTAGGCTGTCCTATCTGAGGGCAGCACAGTGTAGTGACAGATCCCCTCATTATAAAGGTGTGTTGCTTGGCAAGTTAAAATCACAAGGAGAAAGTTGCAGTGCACCGAGTGCTGTGTGAGCCATGAGTGTCTGGCTGAGCCTGTATGTATGTCATTGAGTGATTGCTGTTTGTTTCTATTACTGTGTGTTGGGAGGATTGGGTTAGTCAGCGACCAGCATGTGGCTGAGGTTAGTCTGGAGCACATGAATTCAGAGGACACGTGTGCCTCATTGAGAGGTCTCTGGGAAGGGCTCGTGCTACTACAACTTTAGACTGGTTTTATGAAAGCTACAGCAGCAGATAAGTGACACAACTGTGTAATTGGGGCGTCTGTCGCTATTTTATGCTGCCATCAGATAGGGCAGCGTAAACATGGTGACAGATCAATTTTTAATCATAGGATAGTGATGAAGGATTTTAAACAAAAAAGTTTAAGATAATAAAAACACATGTAAAATGACATTGACACGTCCTGGTCCTCATTAACAGAAGATAACTCCTTTTATATACAACCTGAGGTTGGGTTAGGGTGTGCCACACATTTATGCCCGAGTGTCATATAAGGCTTGGAAGCAAGATCTATTATTATAAGGCGTTCTTCCCATCGCTGTAATCGGCTATCTGCTGCAGTCCCGTAAGTGATGAACGGAGCACATGCTTGGCCACTGATGAATTGTTACTGGCATATCAGAGCCCTGTTCTCAGAATCGGGACTCCAGCAACTGCAAATTGGACGTTGGGAACAGGGCTGTGGAGTTGGTAAGCCAAACCTCCGACTCCTCAATTTCCATGACTCCGACTCCCTCATACATGGCTCATGCTTAAGTGATAAATTTACTGTAGCACAGATTCATCTCAGCTAAAAGTCTAGACCCTTAGATCAGGAATAGGACAGACATTTATAGGACATTTCATAACTTTCCCAAATTCTTATGAAAAAATATTCCCCACAAACTGCATTGAACTACTGTACCCAATTTATTATGTATTTTAGGAGTTGGAGTCGGTCCATTTTATACCGACTCCACCAAAAAGGGCTGGACAACCCCTTTATATGTTTTTATTAATGAGCCATTCCCTTTAAGAAATGTTCCCATAAGGTTTAAAAGTTTGAAGTATGCTTTCTGATTGTACAGATTTGGATGGCATTGCCCTGTTCTAAATATTGGGCTTAACGACCACCGCAGATAATATTTGAATGCCCATAAACTATGTTTCACAGAGTTATAAAGACCTCATTAAAATTGGATATACCATTAATGCAATAGCAATAAACCTTTTTTTAGATCTTTTTGCACCTTTTTAACGAGAGAAGCTTTTTATTTAGTGGCATCTTTGTTACAGTAAACTCTGCAGCACTGATCTATTTTTTTTTTAGGGCTGATGAAAACATTTGTGTTTATGAACAATGCTGACCCCTTAAATCACAATGCCATGCATTCTCCAGAGATTATCTCTGCGATACTGAAGTCATCTCTACACACTGAACTGCAATCCCAAACGTTTACTGAGCCTTCAAATATATTCTTCCTAACGCTTTCACACATTTTCAGCAAAGCTTACTAGAAAGTAGTATTGCATAGCCTATGACTGCCGGGCTTGTGCTAGGGACATTTTTTTTTGTTAAACAGGGCACATAATGAGTATTCACAGCCAGAAGCAATATGTAGCACTGCAGGATTGCTGTTTTCAAGTGTCCCTAGAGAGCCCAACCTTATTTAAGAACTATTAATGACAGGTCTGTGGAGTGACTTCAGAGACGCAGCTCAGCTTGACTTGTCCAGATATTTTGTCACGTAAAGCTACAGTATGCACCCAATATCCAGCACATGGATGCGCTGTGTACAGCCTCCACTTTCTGCAGCATAAAAAGAGAGATAAACCAGCTCACCCAGGCTCCTGGCGTCCTGAAGCATGGAAATCAAGGGACCGCTACTTGTAAACCGAAAAAAGAGAGCTTCCTGCTTCAACGATTGTAAAATTTATTGGATTAAAAGAATTCCATCATGAGGGTAGACACAGCTGCTTTTGCTATCATTGAAGCTGGAACATCTCTTTTTCCACCTTTTGCAGCCTGCGCTCTGAATCCTCCACTCTCTGCAGCCTCCACTCACTGCAGCCTCCACTCTCCGCTGCCTCCACTCTTTGCAGCCTGCGCTCTGTGCAGCCTCCACCGTCTGTTGCCTGTGCTCTGCAGCTTCCACTCTCTGCAGCCTACACTCTGCAGCTTCCACTCTCTGCTCTCTGCAACCTGCGCTCTGCAGCTTCCACTCTGCAGCCTGCGCTCTGCATCTTCCACTCTGCAGCCTGCGCTCTGCAGCTTCCTCTCTGCAGCCTGTGCTCTGCAGCTTCCTCTCTCTGCAGCCTGTGCTCTGCAGCTTCCTCTCTCTGCAGCCTGCGCTCTGCAGCTTCCGCTTTGCAGCCTGCGCTCTGCAGCTTCCGCTTTGCAACCTGCGCTCTGCAGCTTCCGCTCTGCAGCCTGCGCTCTGCAGCTTCCTCTCTCTGCAGCCTGCGCTCTGCAGCTTCCTCTCTCTGCAGCCTTCTCTCTGCAGCCTGTGCTCTGCAGCTTCCACTTTGCAGCTTCCACTTTGCAGCTTCCGCTTTGCAGCCTGCGCTCTGCAGCCTCCGCTTTGCAGCCTGCGCTCTGCAGCTTCTGCTTTGCAGCCTGCGCTCTGCAGCTTCCACACTCTGCAGCCTGCGCTCTGTGGGGTCCACACTCTGCAGCCTGCGCTCTGTGGGGTCCACTCTCTGCAGCCTGCGCTCTATGCGGGGTCCACCTCTTCAGCCTCCACTCTGCTGCCTGCACAAGACCTTATGGAGATTTCTGGGAATGTTCACCCAACTTTGGTGCTGTTTAAGTAAACTATGCTCAAACTAAACTGGAAATAGTTTTTTAGCACTTAACAAAAAAAACAAGAAACATCTAGAAAATGTAGAAAATCATCCTTTAGTAAATGTAGCCTATAGCAGTTCTGTTATACAGAAAATACTTCTTGACTTTCATCTTTTATAATGCATGAATTATTTTCATTTTTTTGTTTGCAGTACCGGAGGCTAATCATATCTCTCTCCTTAATAATGTCTTATGAGAGCAACTTTTTTTTTTCTTCCCCTCTCCTCTCTGGCAACTTACAAATAAATCAGACAGCAGAATTATCCTTTGGGAGAGAGCAAAGGGAAGGGAAGTTAAATCATTATGTTAGTGGGTTTGTGTAAATTTCATAATAAGTAGTTTGGTACCATCCTCAATATGCTGAGTTTGGATGTATCTGCTAAATTGGCTCCCTGGCTGAATTTCTATTAATATTTTATGAATAACAGTTTATTTTTTTTCAAGCAAGATCTTGCAGCATACATTATGATTCCTAGTGATATGAGTACAATGGCGTGTGTCCTTCGGTGTTGCCTTGCAGAACATTGTTTGCCTATACAGATAATAATTACACACAGTAAATCTCATGGGGGAAAGATGTTTTTACTCTGTAAATGTAAACTCTGAAAAGGCTCCTAAAATAAAAAATTCTTGAACATATGCCAGAGAGTGGATGTTGCTGACATCAGTTGTTAGATGGGATTTATAATTGTATAATAAATAAATCCTTATTTCTACTACATGATTTGGAAAATTTGGCTTGCTACACCAACAAAATAACACCTGTACCCGGTAATAATCCAAGTTATGCCTAGATGTAGGCAGAGAAGACTGTTGTACTACTGTAGGCGTAGATTGCATAAGGCCTCTTCCTTACAAGCATATTACAGCGCAGTGTGACTTCTGAATATACAGTACCGGACTCCAATATAAATCCAATATAAAATAAGGCAGCGCATGCTACTTAGGACTGGCTGCAGAGCTCATTAATACAATATCTATCTGAAGAATGTCACTGGTAATTGGACCTTCATCAATCAGAAAGTCCTCATGATATGCCATCACTTTATTAGGAAGGAAATTCCATTAAAGGGAATCCATCAGCAGGTTTTTGCTACCTCCTCTGAGAGCAGCATGTAGATAAAGAGAAGCTGAATCCAACGATGTATCACTTAGATTACTGGGTGCAGCCTTTCTCACACAATCAGAGCATTTAGATTTAGAATGAAGCAGAGCTGAGAAAGCTAACTCCTCCTATACCACAGATGACCCCGCCCACACCACAGCTGAGCCCGCCCATACCAGGCTCTGTGTATACAATGTCTATAGATAGTGAGGTGCTTATCACAGGGGGAAGGGGAGACGTTATAGATAGTGAGGTGCTTATCACAGGGGGAAGGGGAGAAGCTGCTGGACTAATGGGGTCCAGCAATGTTAATCTCTTAGTGATAAATCCTTCACAGTTACTAAACCTCAACACACACTTTGACACATCCCTGAATTCTGTGTTTCAGCCTCTATCTCCTGTCTTCGGATTACATAGCAAAAACCTACTGACAGATTCCCTTTAAGGGAGACTATATTAATGGAATATATACCAATGATTTTTGTGTGTGAAGGTAGGGGCAACATTTGTACAATTATTATGGGAAAAGATCCCTTATTGTCTATGGTAAACAGCAAATTTAACAAGATTTTATTATGGTACCTGCTTCAAGGACAGGAGAACAAATACTGTATTTGTATTCAGGAAATATAGCAGAGATTTTTGTTTTTATTCCTCCTCTCTATATAATAAAAGTGAAGCACATTCGTTTCACTACTATAACTAGAAAATGTACAAGTTGCATTATCAAGCGATATTGATTTTGTCTGCGCTCTGCCAGCTTTTGGCAGATCTTCCTAGAAAACAAATACAGTACTTGGTACTTGGCTTTAATATTGTCCTGTTTTTAAATACCACCAAATTAGTAATCTTGAAAATAAAATTGAAGTCTTAATGAGTGTTCAGTTCATATGATGGTTGTGGAATTAGACTGATCCTTCATACGAGTGTTTGGTTCTGATCATCGCAGTGTATATATGACAGCCGACCTAACAGCAAATAATAATTTGCTTGTTTGTCAATGATCGCATCTTTTATGATAACATAAATATTTTTTGTCAGCAGCACATCCTCTTCTTATAAATAGGGAGTGTGCTGCTGACCATAATGAAACTGTGGAAAGGGCAGAACTGAGAGGGGGGAAAATGAGCAATTGATAGAACATAAAGCAATCGTAGAACATACGAAAAGCTCACAATAAGGGCAACTTTAAAATATAAGTAAATATAAATAAATGAGCACAGATAAACTCGTCAATGCTGGCTATAAGCAATATGTCTGCCCATGTAAAAAGGACATTCAGCTAGACTTACTGTATTATTCATCTATAATAAAGTAGCATATTGGTGGACAGCTGTCTTGGACTACACATTCAGTCCCTGCTTGCTTCTTCACCTCCTCCCTGGCAGTCAGGCGAGTGTCTGCGGTGCCCCGGAAAATCATTTTTAGGGTCTATTCATATATTACATTAGAGATGTGGTTGTGTCAAGATTTTGCCACAATGTTCTCAAAACTTGCAAAAATATTGTGGCAAAATCATGACTAAACACACAAGATCAAAATATATTCTGTAAATGAGCAAAGTATAAAAAATCTACACAATTACAATAAGGAAAATATTCCCTCTTAAATGAGCAAAGTATACACAATGACAAGCAAAATACAGTGAGGTTGTATAAGCACAATGTTTCAATATATACAAAATATACCCTTATAAAAATCTGTGCCATTAGGTTTTCATTCTTTTTAATAAGGAGGACAACTTGACAGAAAGCAGCTATTAAACAGTGCACCCTGAGGACCATCCCAAGAAATTATTTGAAAACTCCTTTGATCCATATATGAGGCAAACATTTCAGCATTTTTTAACTTTTTTATGATAACCAAGTTAACCAATGTAACATTTCTCTGGGAAATAGGAGAAAAATGTGTTTTTCCTGCTTCTGAGACATTCAAGTAGTTCCAGTAACAATGTGTCACTGAGGAACACTAAATTACAATATTCACCTACCTGTAATCAACTTTCTTAGATCTATCTTGTACCCAATATATTATTTATATAAAAAAGTAAATGATAGAGCTTGTGTGCCCTGGAGTACAGACTAGAACATTTATCACTTGTAATATTCCCTTAACCTTTCTATTACTAAATAAGTTAGAATTACATGGTACATGCATTAGAGAACCCTGTTCACACGCATCCTAAGAGTCCTGGAAGTCAATAATAGATACAGTAGAGACAGGGCAAATCTGCCTAATAGCTGTCCTAATGTGCCAAAATACTGCATCCCTAAAAGAGACGCGGACTGTTTACTCCAGACCGGTCAGACACCCTAGGACACCGGGTCAGATAGTCATTATGATGCCCATGGTAGAAAGATATGGAAACCACTCGTAGTAATAGGTGCTAATGTCACAGTCCCGCACACTAATCATATTACATTATAGGAGAAAGAAACAAGGATGTGGATGGTCAGTGCTGACTTTGAACAGAACTAGCATTAAAACTGCAAATAGAAGGTGGTGAAGGTAGATAGTGCTAGAAATAAACTGCTATGTTCTACATATTACCAGCAAAAATTAGCATCAAAATAGTTCCAACAAATATTTTCCCCTGTATGCGTTTATTAAAGGGATTCTACTAGTAGGATCAACCCTCCTAAGCCGTCTATGTGGGCCATAGAAAGCTGCATAACATGATACATTGATATTTGCGATCTGATATCTAATTCCAGAGATATCCACATTTTTCTTAATAATTAAGCTGTTAAGATCTATGGGCCAGACACAGATTTCCCCAAGAATCTGCCTCTAGAGCTTAAAGGAAAGGAGGCATTACCAATGTGCTATGTAATGACTGACTGCTCTGCTGATCTACATTTCTCACACTGGCAACTCCCCCTTTCCATTAAAGAAGCACTCCTCTCATCAAAGTTTTTATTGTCTTAATATATCGCAGTCATCATATACAGTCATGTCCAAAAGTTTTGAGAATGACACCAAAATTATATTTTCACATGATCTGCTGGCCTCTGGTTTTTATTAGTGTTTGTCTGATGTTTATATCACATACAGAAATATAATTGCAATCATATTATGAGTACCAATAGGTTATATTGACAGTTAGAATGAGTTAATGCAGCAAGTCAATATTTGCAGTGTTGCCCCTTCTTCTTCAAGACCTCTGTAATTCTCCCTGGCATGCTCTCAATCAACTTTTGGACCAAATCCTGACTGATAGCAGTCCATTCTTGCATAATCAATGCTTGCATTTTGCCAGAATTTGTTGGTTTTTGTTTGTCCACCCGTCTCTTGATGATTGACCACAAGTTCTCAATGGGATTAAGATCTGGGGAGTTTCCAGGCCATGGACCCAAAATCTCTATGTTTTGTTCCATGAGCCATTTAGTTATCACCTTTGCTTTATGGCAAGGTGTTCCATCATGCTGGAAAAGGAATTGTTGGGCGCCAAACTGCTCTTGGACGGTTGGGAGAAGTTGCTCTTGGAGGACATTCTGGTACCATTCTTTATTTATGGCTGTGTTTTTAGGCAAGACTGTGAGTGAGCCGATTCCCTTGGCTGAGAAGCAACCCCACACATGAATGGTTTCAGGATGCTTTACAGTTGACATGAGACCAGACTGGTGGTAGCGCTCACCTCTTCTTCTCCGAATAAGCTGTTTTCCAGATGTCCCAAACAATCGAAAAGGGGATTCATCAGAGAAAATGACTTTGCCCCAGTCCTCAGCAGTCCACTCCCTGTACCTTTTGCAGAATACCAGTCGGTCCCTGATGGTTTTTTCTGGAGCGAAGTGGCTTCTTTGCTGCCCTCCTTGAAACCAGCCCTTGCTCAAAGAGTCTCCGCCTCACAGTGCGTGCAGAAGCACTCCCACCAGCCTGCTGCCATTCCTGAGCAAGCTCGGCACTGCTGGTAGTCCGATCCCGCAGCTGAAACAGTTTTAAGATACGGTCCTGGCGCTTGCTGGTCTTTCTTGGGCGCCCTGGAGCCTTTTTGACAACAATGGAAGCTCTCTCCTTGAAGTTCTTGATGATGCGATAGATTGTTGACTGAGGTGCAATCTTTGTAGCTGCGATACTCTTCCCTGTTAGGCCATTTTTGTGCAGTGCAATGATGGCTGCACGTGTTTCTTTAGAAATAACCATGGTTAACTGAAGAGAAACAATGATACCAAGAACCAGCCTCCTTTTAAAGTGTCCAGTGATGTCATTCTTACTTAATCATGACTGATCGCCAGCCCTGTCCTCATCAACACCCACATCTGTGTGAATGGATCAATCACTAAAACGATGTTAGCTGCTCCTTTTAAGGCAGGACTGCAATGATGTTGAAATGTGTCTTGGGGGTTAAAGTTCATTTTCTGGGCAAATATTGACTTTGCAAGTACAGTAATTGCTGTTAAGCTGATCACTCTTTGACATTCAGGAGTATATGCAAATTGCCATTACAAAAAATGAAGCAGGAAACTTTGGAAAAATGACTATTTGTCTCATTCTCAATACTTTTGGCCATGACTGTACACTTTGTACTTACAATTGATAATTTTCCCTTTCTACCCAGCTAATTCTTCTCTTTTCTGTGCTCTGTGTAGAAACAGAAAGTCTCTTGTCCCTGCATTTATCATTCCCCTCTTAAATTCCTGACCCAGCTGCTCTCTCCTCCCCCCTTACCAGTGACTTTTGCTGTGACTCATGACTTATACAGGGAAAATTGACCTGACCTTGGGTGCAGGGCTGACGTCATCTGATATTGGCTGTAGGGCTGATGTCATGTGATATTGGCTGTAGGGCTGATGTCATGTGATATTGGCCGTAGGGCTGACGTCATGTGATATTGGCCATAGGGCTGACGTCATCTGATATTGGCTGTAGGGCTGACGCTGTCTGATACCAGCTTTTGGCCTGACGTCATGTGATATTGGCTGTAGGGCTGACGTCATGTGATATTGGCTGTAGGGCTGACGTCATGTGATATTTGCCGTAGGGCTGACGTCATGTGATATTGGCCGTAGGGCTGACGTCATGTGATATTGGCCGTAGGGCTGACGTCATGTGATATTGGCCGTAGGGCTGACATCCTCTGATATTGGCCGTAGGGCTGACGTCCTCTGATATTGGCCGTAGGGCTGACGTCCTCTGATATTGGCCGCAGGGCTGACGTCCTCTGATATTGGCCGTAGGGCTGACGTCCTCTGATATTGGCCGTAGGGCTGACGTCCTCTGATATTGGCCGTAGGGCTGACGTCCTCTGATATTGGCCGTAGGGCTGACGTCCTCTGATATTGGCCGTAGGGCTGACGTCCTCTGATATTGGCCGTAGGGCTGACGTCCTCTGATATTGGCCGTAGGGCTGACGTCCTCTGATATTGGCCGTAGGGCTGACGTCCTCTGATATTGGCCGTAGGGCTGACGTCCTCGGATATCGGCTGTAGGGCTGACGTCCTCGGATATCGGCTGTAGGGCTGACGTCCTCGGATATCGGCTGTAGGGCTGACGTCATTGGATATCGGCTGTAGGGCTGACGTCCTCGGATATCGGCTGTAGAGCTGACGTCCTCTGATATCTTCTGCAGGGCTGACGTCCTCTGATATCGGCTGTAGGGCTCACATCACGTTGGCAGTGCAGCATCCAATCAGTGAGCTTAGCGGCTTCACCTATGTAGACAGAACTCCCCATTCAAATTCACTGAGCTCACTGATTGGCTGTTGACATGACTGCAACGTAACAGCTAATATCAGATACTAAGGAGCAGCGGAAGAGACTCTGTACTGGACCTGGGGAGGGCGAATAAAGAGAGGTTTGTTTATTAATAACAAACTGCACCAAGGACCAGAATTTTCTGTAATTGGACAATTCCTGCAATGATCTTGCCAAAGGTCTGATAACCCCATTTGCTTGGTTTAAAGTTTAAGAAATATGTATACCGTAGCTATGGTGTCACTTGTGCAGAAATTCCTCCTAGAGAAAAAACTATTCTTCCATTTGCTCTGTTCATAAAAGAAAAAAAAGCATATATTAATGTAATTAATGTACTCAATGGGACTGACTTGTATAATGAAATGAAGCATATTTGTTTCTTACCTTGAATCTCGTCTATTTTCGTTCCTTTTAGTTTCCATGCTATGCTATTGACGTAGATTTTATTTTCTTTCTGCATTGTACTGACACCTAAATTAAATCAGCCGCCTCTTAAAATAATCTATGTTTAATCCCGAGTTTGCTGTGCAGCCTTGCTTCATCTTCCCGTGCTCCCGAGTCGCTGCCATCGCCCTATAAATAACTCACACAGACGACGTCTGCAGCTGTTTTGCGGAAGTAACAGTCTTGTCAATAAAATGTTCCGGCCTGTTTATAGATCGCTTCAGCTATGTTAAAACCTTCCTTTTACTTCAGGCTTAGATATTTCCACCAAGTGTTTTGAAGATTTCCAAAATGACTAACTGCATTGGTGCGACTTGCTTTTTTCTTTATCGTGTTCATTCGAGGAACATTTCGGCTGTGTGCCCACGATGCGTTTTTTAAGCGTTTTTGCAGCGGCAATTCCGCTGCAGAAACGCTTAAAAAACGCTTGGTAGAAGGCCTGCCATGTTCCCCAATGATAATCCGCATGTGCTGTGCACATGCTGCGGAAATTTCCACTGCGGGTTATCATTGCGGAAAAAAACGCAGCACTACCAATTTTTTTGCGGAAGTGCTGCGTTTTCTCCGCCATTGACTTGAATTGGAACGCATGGATTACGCATCACTGCATATGTACATGCGGAATCCATGCGTTTCAATGTGCGGATGGTACCCGGATCTGGAGGAGAGTAGACTCTCCTCCATACCCGTGTACCAGAGAACCTGTAAAAAAAGAATAAAACAAAAAATAAATACTATACTTACCTTTTGATCGTCTCCGGTGCACTTGTCTTCGCTTGCTGGCAGATCGCAGTGGACTGAAGGACCTGCGCTGACATCATGTAGTCATGTGACGGCAGGTCCTTCAGTGTACTGCAAGCTGCCGGCAAGCCGAGACTCATCGAATCAAGACTCCGGGGGCCATCGGAGGGTAAGTATAGACTTATTTTTTTATTTTTTACCATTCTTTACGGTCACACTATATAAATCCATGCCGTTTGCATGGATTTATATAGTGTGACCAAGTTGTCAAGCACTTTCCAAGTGATGCTAAAAGCGCTTGACAACCCGCATGCGGAAATGCAAGTGAAGAACGCTTCATATCCGCATGTCCCTGGCAGTAAAAACGCATGTACAATCCGCATGTACAATCCGCATGCGTTTTTTCTGCCAGGGAAATGCAGAAACGCTCAGGAAAAATCCGGAGCATTTCTACATCGTGAGCACATAGCCTAACTGAAAACGTGTTGATAATTGCGCAGGGCCTGTGCAGCTTAGCAAAGTCAATTGTCTAAATGTATCGAGAATCTCATCTTGTTAGCCTTCTTTTAAGTGACCTGATAGAATTTCAAGGTAATGTATTTAACTTTATGTACTCTAGTTTATCCAGCAATTGCGTTTACTAAAGACACTAGTGATTATGTTATCTAAGCAACTCGCACAGTTCAGAAACATGATTTGTTAGGAGAGAGGCAGAGGTAATGTGGCAAAACTAAGTAAATCAGCCTCTATTGGCAATTTGTAGGAACGCACAAGCTTTTTCTTTGGGTTGTGTTGATAATGCATTGCTGTGGCTTTGTAGCAGATGCATTATTTATGAGAAGATCTTGGGGGGTGGTCCTCCTGATTCTAAGACCCATGATGTGATTATGTCCCTTGTATGGTCCTTCCGGTTATAAAGCACTATGGCTTTATTGAAATTTCAAAGTGTTGGACTTTTCAGACTTAACTCGTGAAGCCTGGTGGATAGTGGTCGTGTTCTTGCTTTTTTGAATCTTTGCCTTTTTTTCACTAATGAAAATTGATTGGGAAGGAAGATCAAAAAAAAAAAATCAGATTGTCAGAGCTTGTCTTTGATAATACTGAGCCTGGTGGTCATCTCAGCTTTGTTTTGCATTACAGAGAGTAAAGAAGCATTGTTCGCTGATTGAAGACATTGTAAAAATCAATATTGCGGTCAGCGTTGACTGCACTTGCCACCTGACTCCAAGTCATTAAAAACAGCTGAGCCTAGATTTCCCCAACTAGCTGCATCTTGCTTCATGAAGCTCTTTGACTCAATAGTAGAAGAGTTTAGATTAGAGGTGCCCCCACACTGTTAAGAGGTTACCAGCAAAATCTCTGTGAAGTTAACCCTGAAAGATAGTTACAAGATGTCTTACTATCTTCTAGACTAATTATTAATGTCTACCTTGAATTTTGCAGTTGCTTCTATAATATGAGACCTAAAAATGCAATATTCTAGCTATCGTAACGAACCTGAGACATTTGTCATTCTGTTATTCACGCAATATCTGTCATCCACAATTCCTGTAGATCACTAATAGAGGCAAAGTGTAGTGTAGTGTTCATTCACTTTAGTGACATGAAGTTAGTCCTGGTCATCAGAAGTCATTATAGTTGTCAAATGTCCATGAAATGTTTCTGTGTGTCTTAGTTGATGTATAAAGCTGCTGTTTTACAATTAAAGGGTTATTCCCACCTCAGTAAATGATAGGATATGCCAACCCTTAATGATTGCTAGGGGTCTCACCTATGGGTGATCCTGGCTGATTCTGAGCATGCAATCCTGGCTGATTCTGAGAATGGAGAGGCCCCAACTTTGTTTCAGTGCTGTGTCCCCTTCACAGTTTTTCCTCTGCACTGGGGCTTTCCCGGCCTAATAAATAAATGGGGCTTGTCGCTTTCCATTGTACCAATTGTACAGCCGATTGCCCGGGTGCACAGCTGCGCAGTCAAAATGTGAAGCGTACACAATGCTTAAGCAACACCGTGGGCCCTCAAAGTGTTTTCTGTTTTTGTAAAACTCCTGTTCCCTGGCTGCAATTTGTTTAGAAAAAAAACTGTTTTAGGCTATGTACGCACATTCAGAATTTGAATGCAGAAATTTCTGCAGTGTTTCTGCATATCTTGGCAGGAAAAACGCTGCAGAAAAAACTATTTTGACGCTTTTTTATGCCTTTTTGATGCTTTTTTAATGCCTTTTTTATTTTTTTTTGGACAACAATGAATGCTTTTTGGAGCTAAATAAAGATATTTGAAAAAAAGAAACGTGGGACATTGCTTCAACCTTTGGATTACCATCAGACCTGGGGTGAGTATATTGGTTGATTTAAATGATTAAAGAATGTGTCTGTTGTATTTCAAATAAAGTGTTTACTCAGTGTGTGTGTGTTTATTTAACTCATTACTTTACTTTAATTAGCTTTTAGTAATGAATGGGTCTGATTGACACCTTGTCATCACCAAACAAAAGGGCTAGGTGTCAGCTAATCCCATACGCCCAATCTCATTAGCATTTCCTTTCAAGTCAGTTCTGGGGTAGCTGAGAACTGCTATTTTTAGCCTAGAAAGGTGCCATTAAGCAAACATATTCCCTGGCTATTAATAGCAGCTCACAGCTTTTTCATTAGCCACTACGTCCTCACGAACAGCAACAAGCAGCGCTTTGGACGCATCGTATTTTTGCTGCGTCCAAAACGCTATGTTCTAATGCCACACTTTTGTTGTCATTAATCGCGGATCCACCGCATATAATGACATTTCAATCGGTCAAAATCTGCAGCGGAGACTGGCGTGTCCGCTACAGAAATTTACATGCTGCAGGTGAGTTTGGGTACGTGGCCACAATCAGTAGACACTGCAGGTTTGAAGCTGCGTATTTATACAGCGAAACCCGCAGCGTCCAGATGTTACAGCATAGTGGATGGGATTTCCAGAAATCCCATGTCCACTATGCGTGCATCTTTCATGACCTAGGCATGTCAAATTCTCTTGCAGAGTCGCTAGTCTCCGCAACAGAAATTTGATCACTAGAATGTATAGAATGCGGTAAATCCGCATGGTTCAGTGAACACATGTGGATTTACCTGCGTTCAAAAATATGCTGCGTTCAAAAATATGCTGCATCCAAAGCGCTGCTACGTCCGGATTGTGGACACATAGCCTAAAAATTTTTTTTTAAAAATGCCGTGGGCTCCCGCGTCATTTTTATAACCAGCAGAGGGAAAGCCGACCGCTGGGGGCTGATATTAGTAGCCGGGGAAGGGGCCATTAGCCAAAAATGTTCCCTGACTATTAATAACAGCTCACAGCTGTTTGCTTAGCCTCTACTGGCTAAATTACAGGGGGGCCCCAAAAAAAATTGACGTAGGGTCCCCCTATAAAATCTAACGAGAAAAGGCTAAATAGACAGCTGCAGGCAGATATTAATAGCCAGGGAAGGGTCCATGGATCCTGGCCCCCTCCGCGGCTAATAATATCACCCCTCAGCAGTCCCAGAAATGGCGCATCCATAAGATGCGCCAAATCTGGCGCTTAGCCTCCACTCTTCCCACTGCCGTGTAGCTGTGGCGAGTGGGGTAATGGGGTTGGGGTTCATGTCAGCCTTGTATTGGCAGCTGACGTGAAGCCCAGGTTAGTAATGGAGGGCGTCTATAAGACGCCCCCATTACTAACCCCGTAGTAAAGGGTATCGACGCTTTTTCAATAAAAGACACGGGCAGAATAAAGTATTTTATTGAAATAAAATTACACATGGTTTTAATATTTTTTTTATTATTCTGCCAATCCCCGAAGCCCTCGATCTTCTGTAAAAAATTTAAAAAAAACATATCCCTCACCTGTCCGTCGTCACAACGTAATTCAGATTGTCCCTCGGCGATCCGGGTCACTTCTACGGCAGTCGCATCAATCACTGATGTGACTGCTGTGGAAGACAGCACTGTACACTGACAGGAGTGTAAAATCACTCTTGTCAGTGTACATTGCTCTGCTGCAGGCTGAGGTCAGGTGAGTTTATCAGGTTTATCAGCTGATCAGCCTTGGTGACCTGACCTCATACTGCATCAGTACTGTGTGGGAACATTCAGAGAACACTACAGCCCTTTTGTTTGAGGACATTACTGCTTCCCTCAGCCGCGCCACTCTTGCTGTTATCAGCGGGAGCGGCGGTCAGATGATGGGAGAAGTATTCTTCTTCCCTGGCCCGGGTACCATTCTTTGAGAGTTTTTGCGCTGCAGAAACGCTACAAATAATGGACATGCTGCGTATTTTAACGCAATGGCAATCCTGAGCGGAAATTTCCGCATCATGTACACAGCACATCAGGATTGCCATTTCATTGGTTGGCCGACGGTTTACCTAGCATTTTTGGTGTATTTCCGTGGGGAGGAATCGCCACGAAAGTGCATCAAAAACACTCAGTGTGCACTTAATCTTACTCACCCTCCCTGTGTCCAGCGTTGAGTATTCGCTGCTGCTTCCAATGTCTGTTATTGTCTGGAGCTCTGACGTCAGGTCTACAGCCCTACAGGAAATAAGTGTGCTCAGCGGCTCTGACCAAGTTGACAGCACAAGCCACTGAGCTCACTTATTTCCTGTAGGGCTGTTGACCTAAGTGAGCTCAGCGCCTTGTGCTGTCAACTTGGTCAGCATGGGGGCTGCAGTGCTGCAGACAATAATGGACACCGGTAGAGACTCATGGATCCATGGTAAGCTAAGTGCAGCCAGGGGTGAGGGGTTTTCCAAAACCAAAAGACCCTTTAATTCTTAGGATTGGTGAGGGTTCCAGAAGATAGACCACCAGTCATCATTGAAGGGTTTGTCCAGTGTAAACAAGTTATTATCTATCCATGAGATAGGCGATAACATGTTGATTGGTGGGTGTCCCACCCCTGGGAACCGCACAAATTGGTAAATCGGGGAATTTTTATTATTTTTCTTATAAATAAATATTTTGTCCCATAGAGAATGACTAGAACAGTGGTCAAGCGGATGCACTGCCGCTCCATACTAACAGATAAAAGTTCCTGTAAATAGGTGATAACGTTTTTTCACCGAATAATCCCTTTTAGCCTAATCATGTACTATCACCTACTAGGATGGTGGTTGTCCCTGTAATGTTTGGGGAATAGGTTTTTCAGGCAGAGGCATAATTGAGTAGTAAGAAAATGACTCATATTAAAAGGCACAATCCAGCAAAGTATGGTTTAACATTGGAATATGAAATACAAGGACCTGCCACCAGGTCAAAAATGGACAGTCTTTTTAAATCCAGCATACAGTTTCAAAGACACAAGACTTTTTATTTAGTGCTAGCTTTTATGGTCTTTAATAATGGGTCGCTGCTCACAGGGTAATAATACAGGACAGCCTAACAACACGCACCCCAAGAATCATCTGAGTAACCTTGTAAAAAACATAAAAACTGTCCCTAAACAAAAAAGCCGCATATCTGTTAAACCATATAGCCAATTTAAAACAAAAAACAAACACTGATGTCACTTGTGATCAGATAACGGACCATGGATGATACTATATAGCCAGAGTAACACACATTTATAAAACTGTCAAAGAAAAAGGGATGAAACATGGAGAATCAAACTACATAATCTCCTCGTGGAAGATCATACATAATTACATCTTTTTAACTTCTTATCGGCCTCGGAAATAAACAAACACCGCAGTAATCTGCCTTTGACTAAGGAAATAAAATAGTATATCCATTTTGACTGTGTCTTCACAGTCCTCCACCTGGTATGTGAGAAAGTAAAGATGCATCGAGCTGTGTTTTTTACATCAACAATCACATATACAAAAGTTGGCCCGGTTGGACACTTCAGGAGCCAGCCAGAAACCTAATTTGGAGCTGAATCAACACCATAGCAACCATAATAAATTATGTATGGGGACAGTCTTATTTTCAGGAACTAGATTAGCTGGAACTGATTTTGTAGACTTCATTCTCAGTAGAGCTCATTGCAATTTCCCCATATGAGCACAAATTGCACATAATAGAAAAACAAAAATCTATTAGTCTTAAGTCAGGTGATTATCTTACTGCAATGCACATCTAGGGAGTTAGAGCGGGCTCTCATTGTGCTCTCCCCAGGGGCTCAAGAATCATCTTATATGGTATAGCTATTATACAGACATATTGTGAATAAGCAATGTGATTTTTTTTATACAGACATTAAAATATATCATATTGTGCTGCTATATAAATTTGCTTGTGGGAAATTAAACATTTTATTTTTGTTTTACATTTAACATGATTATTTACCTTTGAAAATCATATGAACTTCCTCATGATACCATACCATTACTGGTGCATGTGAATGTACTTTAAAGGTGTGGTCCGATGTCTATAAAGCCCTTTATAAATACCTGTCTTTAAACCCTAACCACTTTTGTAATTCGCTTTATCATTGAAATCCCTACACTTCACCGTACCCTTCTATTTCCTATATGTGTTTTTTTTTTTTTAATTTTCACCCTGTGACGTTTTGTTTAAGAGGAGTCTCATAGGGGAAGTCACAGCTGGGACTATGCTCACTCCTCAGCAGTGTCTATCACCCCTCCTGATGTCATTAATGGGCAGTGCCATGGTCACTTATCACAGCTACTGTCACTGCCTGCTCCTGATGACTTCCTCGTTAAGTAGAGGTGATCATAAAAGTGATCACATCTGTTGTCACTTACACTGCTTCTATCACCACTCCCTGATGATTCGTTTAGGGGAAAAAGCTGCAGTGCTAGAAGCAGTGACTGTGAGAGGATGATGGAGGAGTGATAGACTGCGGAGAAGTGAATGCAGACCCAGCTTTCTGTGACTTCCCGTCTGAAACTTCTCTCAATTTAAACGTCAATGGAAGGGATGTGAAAAAACACATATAGGAAATGGCAGGATAGGGAGAAATATAGCGAATTTAATAATACCGCTTATTACAAAAGTGTTTAAAGGCTTAAATACAGGTATATATAAAGGTCTTTATAAGGAATTTGATTACCCCTTTAATATTGAAAACTCTCCAAGGGATTAAAGGTAGCCATACACACTTGTAGCCTTCTTTGCCAACAATAATTCCTCCCCTATTCACATTCTCACTCGGTATGATTGCTAATGCATCTGTTCTAAATGAGGGGAAAGCAGTAGGGCGCTGCGAAGTATCTCTAAGTCAAACTAACATTCAAAAAAACATACATATTTCACATTGACTGGAGATATGGCATTATTTAATCTCCCCATGAATAATATCCCAAAATATGGTATAGTGGATTATACAAATTATAAACCTATAGTTGGGTGCCAATGCATCCAAAGATACCACTGACAATTCATTTTTAAGACAAATTATCTTTATTAAATACTATTAATGTAGACAAAAAAAACAGATTAAAATGCAGTAATGTAAAAAAGACTGCACAGAGATAGAACAAAGAGGGATTTACAAGCAAAAAATGGTGGTTCGCCCAATGCTGGGTAAGGTATTCTTACAGCAATCTCAATATGGCCTAATTAGAAACATTAGTGTGTCCTCTAGTCCCTGGCAATATACAAGATTGAGGAAAAGGTGCAGCAGTGCATTGGTATATAACTCAGGCAATCAAGGTGCCATAGTGATCATAATGATCATATAAGTCTCAAGGCTATCCCAGCAACTTCAACATATAATCAGCCACGCACCAGCTATAGAATTGAACTTACCCATGTCAGCGTGAAGTACTACTGGCCGCCACCAATTACCCTCACGCACGTTTCGCACACATACAACTTTCTTAAACACACTCCCCTTGAGAAAGCTGTATGTGTGCGAAACGCGAGTCGGGGTGATTGGTGGCGGCCAGTAGTACTTCACGCTGACATGGGTAAGTTAAATTCTATAGCTGGTGCGTGGCTTTGAATATAGAAGACAGAGAAGGATAAGAGGACCCTGCCCCCACATCCTGCCCCGAAGCACACAAGACCTCATCTTCTGAAAACTTTATAAGGTGAGTATTAAACAACCACTCAGCAGATTCCTTCACGTCATGTATCAGATTAATCCGCATCATTGCACCATTATAGCCATGCCTTTAGTTTATAGGGCTAAATCCTGTTGGCAGGTTTCCTTTATGAAGCCCTATCCATTTTCCTAACCAATGGCTATAAAATCAATTGCGCTTTTTAATCTGTAACACAATTTGGTTACAGAGTGAATGTGAGCTACTCCCAAACATCCACCTCTTTGATACTCCACTTGCCATCTGACTGCCTTTAGTGTCACTCATATTAGATTTTGTAGAATTTGAAATACAATTCATGGCCCTTTTGCAAAACATGATAGTCCAGAATTTCACTGTTATGGAACATGGGCTCTATACTAAGGACATACAGTATCTGACTGTTGGGGAATGTAATACCTCACCAAAAGTCAGCTTTCCTAAGTAGAGAGGTGGCTGTGCCTGTCATACTATCTTCGTGATGAATATTTATGTTTGGCAGAGCTTTTTTTCTTCACTTTACAACACTTGAACGATCAGCAACTCGAATACAAAAACATTGTTAACACTTTCATTTATCTGGTTCTCTTCACTACATAATAACTAAGTGTCAATCTCTTATTTTGAGCTTTCTGCAAGAAATGAGTTATAAAGTGGTCTCACGGTGGTACTGAACACCGGAGGTGCTACACAGGATAGATACTAATTACCCTCTGAACTGTTGGACTTGTAACTGAAACATTGCTACTATGCCTTATATTTGGTTTAAATTGGTTGATCAGACATTTTTGGGGAAAGGTAATTTGAAGGTTTGCTTTTTTTCCGATTTTAATTGCCTCTGGATCTCTTCAACTTAGATCGATCAGATTACATCTTAAACTGATAAATCGATTATTCTACACTTACATGAAAGAGGTATTTGTTTTTACTGTAAAGATGACAATAGACAGGAAATGCTTTAAAATGATAAAATAAGCATTGGTGTCCTGTAGAAGGCCCTACCATTCTAGCACCTCCTCTCTGCTGCTTCCCTCAGCTCGTGCTACTGTGAGCAGCCTGCGTCGCCTAAAACTGATACTATGGCCTGGAGCGTCTCCGGATTTGGCTCCCATTATCCCATTGAGCACATCTTGGGCGTCATTGGCTTGCAAATGCAAAGAAACCTGCCAACAGTGGATCTTGATGATTTGCATACAAGTTCATTCAGCGTGGAGGAACATTTATCAGAAAACCATTAATAACGTCATTGATAGCAGAAAAGGCGTGTAAGTGTGGCAATTTCTGCACATGGCGCTCATACTTAATGCTGAATAAATCAAAATGTTTTGAAAATTTTGTTTCCCTTTTTTCATCATTACCTTATCATTAACATGTCTATCCATCCTGTGATTTTCATAATGCCAAGGCTTTTCTTCCTGTTGCAATGTCAATGTTGAGGAATGTAGATGTGTGTGTATGTGTGTGTGTGTGTGTATATGTGTGTATGTATATATATATATATATATATATATATATATATATACAGTACAGACCAAAAGTTTAGACACACCTTCTCATTTAAAGATTTTTCTTTATTTTCATGACTATTAAAATTGTACATTCACACTGAAGGCATCAAAACTATGAATTAACACATGTGGAATTATATACTTAACAAAAAAGTGTGAAACAACTGAAAATATGTCTTATATTCTAGGTTCTTCGAATTAGCCATCTTTTGCTTTGATAACTGCTTTGCACACTCTTGGCATTCTCTTGATGAGCTTCAAGAGGTAGTCACTGGAAATGGTTTTCACTTCACAGGTGTGCCCTGTCAGGTTTAATAAGTGGGATTTCTTGCCTTATAAATGGGGTTGGGACCATCAGTTGTGTTGTGCAGAAGTCAGGTGGATACACAGCTGATAGTGCTACTGAATAGACTGTTAGAATTTGTGTTATGGCAAGAAAAAAGCAGCTAAGTAAAGAAAAACGAGTGGCCATCATTACTTTAAGAAATGAAGGTCAGTCAGTCCGAAAAATTGGGAAAACTTTGAAAGTGTCCCCAAGTGCAGTTGCAAAAACCATCAAGAGCTACAAAGAAACAGGCTCACATGAGGACTTCCCCAGGAAAGGAAGACCAAGAGTCACCTCTGCTTCTGAGGATAAGTTTATCCGAGTCACCAGCCTCAGAAATCGCAGGTTAACAGCAGCTCAGATTAGAGACCAGGTCAATGCCACACAGAGTTCTAGCAGCAGACACATCTCTTCAACAACTGTTAAGAGGAGACTTTGTGCAGCAGGCCTTCATGGTAAAGTAGCTGCTAGCAAACCACTGCTAAGGACAGGCAACAAGCAAAAGAGACTTGTTTGGGCTAAAGAACACAAGGAATGGACATTAGACCAGTGGAAATCTGTGCTTTGGTCTGATGAGTCCAAATTTGAGATCTTTGGTTCCAACCACCGTGTCTTTGTGCGACGCAGAAAAAGTTAACAGATGGACTCTACATGCCTGGTTCCCACTGTGAAGCATGGAGGAGGAGGTGTGATGATGTGGGGGTGCTTTGCTGGTGACACTGTTGGGGATTTATTCAAAATTGAAGGCATACTGAACCAGCATGGCTACCACAGCATCTTGCAGTGGCATTCTATTCCATCCGGTTTGCGTTTAGTTGGACCATCATTTATTTTTCAACAGGACAATGACCCCAAACACACCTCCAGGCTGTGTAAAGGCTATTTGACCAAGAAAGAGAGTGATGGGGTGCTACGCCAGATGACTGGCCTCCACAGTCACCAGACCTGAACCCAATCGAGATGGTTTGGGGTGAGCTGGACCGCAGAGTGAAGGGAAAAGGGCCAACAAATGCTAAGCATCTCTGGCAACTCCTTCAAGATTGTTGGAAGACCATTTACAGTGACTACCTCTTGAAACTCATCAATAGAATGCCAAGAGTGTGCAAAGCAGTCATCAAAGCAAAAGTTGGCTACTTTGAAGAACCTAGAATATAAGACATATTTTCAGTTGTTTCACACTTTTTTTGTTAAGTATATAATTCCACATGTGTTAATTCATAGTTTTGATGCCTTAAGTGTGAATGTACAATTTTCATAGTCAAGAAAATACTGAAAAATGTTTAAATGAGAAGGTGTGTCCAAACTTTTGGTCTGTACTGTGTATATATATATATATATATATATATTTTTTTTTTTTACATACACAGTGTTATGACTGCAAGAACACATTCACACAGATAATGTACAAACCAGGAAGGCAAACAACTGAACCTGACAGGTCCCTGTTCAGACTAGGAAACACCCTTCTCTGACCCTGGTCTGTCCCTGCCTAACTGCGTAGGTTGGCACCCTAAGGTAATGCAATGGCGCCCCCCTTGGCGGCAGCTTACCCTGAATGTCCTTAACAGCTCCTAGGATCGCCAGAGTAGCAGTTCCCTAAGGAGAAAAGGAATCACACATAAAACTACTGCAACCAACACACACTACAGCACAGTGAATAAATCCAATAAAGTCTATCACCAGCAGGAAACAACAGTGGGGGAAGGTATTTAAAGCTGCACCCGAAAGGTGATAGGACAGACAAAGAGAGTAAATGAAAAACACCTGTTACCCAAAACCAACAGAAACAAAGATAACAGAACTAAAACACCCAAATAAAAGGTATATCTGTTGTGGGTCAGCGGGAAGAGGTGCCTACCACAGAATAAAGGGTTTTAATCCAGAAGCATGACATATTCACTGTGTATCTCAATCATTGATGATATGCAACTGTAGCCATACGACTTTCCCACAATTAACATGATATTAAGTCCGTCTGCAGTCAGTTAAAATGTCTTGTTGGTCACATTTGTGTAAAAAATTCTTATGACTCATTAGAGCAGATTTGGCAATGTATTTACACCGTTTTTATGGTGTTAAAGGGTTGTAATGATCTGGCAAGTGCCATGTTTCCTTTCTTGTTTGCCAGGCACAACGCCATAGATTTTTTAGTGAGAGTGCCGGATACTGCATCTCTCTGAATCTCAGTGCAATACCGGACGCATCCACTACAAAATGTGTGGCAACGTGCATGGTAAACAATAAAAGGGTGTATGCTCAGCTGCTTGTGGGGGTGCCAGAAGTTAGACCCACCCTGATATGAAAAGGATGTTTTTTTCTAAGGATAGGCGATCAGCATCAGAGTCCATTTATTACAATAAATAAAAAATGACCTTACACGCCAATGCCAGGTTATAAAGTCCCTACATCACTTCTCCAACCGCACACCAATTTCTTGCCGGATGTTTTTTTTTCTCCTACACCAGATTCATCAGTGAGATTCAGGCGTACGCTGCACTGGTAGAGATACAGAAATGTATTAATCTCCACTAATGTGGTCCTATGAGCGGCAGCACAAAGTTGCTTTCGTTGGTGGCAGCCATAGATTTGTGGTGTAATACAAGGTCAATGGAGTATATTGGCAGGGTTAATGAAATATAGCTGCCTCATAAATATCCATCAGAGGCCTGAAAAAAAAAATCTGTAAGGCACTTTATGCACGTTAGTAGTTGTTTTATAAATGAGACATGAAAAATCAACACAGCTCTTGAAGATGCCACAAATACTGCATCAGCTTTGACAAATAACCCCGTACAACTTTGAGTCGTTGTCATCCCAAAGGGCGATATTTTATAGGACAAGCAGGAAGTGTTTTAGAAGTAGCGAGCTAATGTAACCACGGTCATATACCCATGTGTGCAGGTAAAGCTTTTGAACTGTCAGATCAGCATGCAGCTGCACAACAAAATGCTTTAGGTCTCGGATGCAGAACGAGGGAAGAATAGCAATTATACGAGACCCCCACTTCAGTGCCCGATGTCTTAAGGCCACAGCTTTCTGCAAATCTCTCCAGATGTTGTGCTAACAAGATATGTTTGTAACCAGGAAAGCTGCACCAGGAGCCATCCCTGCCTGTCAGTGTTTCCTAACTCCATGTCATGCATACATGTCTTCTAAATGAATAGAAATGGTAATCTTATAAAAGCCGCGAGTGAACCTACAGCAAACATATCACTTTACTTAGCGAAGAATAGCAATGTACTTAATACTAGACGGTAACGAAGCTGGATTTGATTAGATTAATATGACTTCTGCGTTTTATTGTGGAAATAGAATAGCGCAATTATCTATGGTATAAATTACTTACTGCCCTCTGCTCTCAGCAATGTGGCTAATCATAGCCTCGTAATTACATTCTGCAGAGTACCATGGCACTTTCCCTACATAAATGCCTTCCTAGATAACCTTTATCACTAACTCTAGGAGATCGGGACAGATCCTATTAAAATAAAGTTCAGTTTTCTATAGTTTTCAATAAACTGAAATGATCCTTACTTTGCATCTGGCCATGTAGATGACGCGTATATATTCTATGTGTGAGCTGTATACTCCTTACCTCTTGAACAGTGTCGTACATTTCTCCACTTAGTGTGTAAGCTCATAGAGACATGGATTAGCTGTCCCTGTATTGGAACTCTAGTGCGCTTCATGCTCTGGCAGAAGGATATAAAAGTGATTAATACCATTGCATTAGATTTTTTAATGTACCGCCCAGTAACCTTTAGCTATGAAATATGAGGCACTTAAATGTTCATTGAGCTGGTAAAAGTAGGGCCTGTGTTTCCCAGCTGTTATTGTTAGACAGCCCTCTTTCAGTAAAGCGGGGAAGCTTTGCAAGTAGGTGCAGTGCAAGGCCCTTTGTTTCTCCCAGTTATATGATCAGTCGTCTGCTTAGAAAATCCGAGGCAAAGCACACGTTACAGCCACACACAAGTTCTGGAAAAAAAACACTTGGAATAATGGAGTCCTTATATCTGAGAGATTAGCTGCAAGTCTTACAAGAAGCATACAGTGCGAGGCTTTTATAAGCTCTGCAAATGTTCTCATTAACATGTCATACATCACTGTGCGGCCTCTATTTATGTTTTCTTGCATGTCTTTATGTATATTTCAGCCCCTAAAGGGGTTTTGTCATGAAGACAATCCTTGTCCATATCCTCTGTTACGGTTTATGGGCATAATAGAGGAGGGATCGCTCACTTGGGACCTCTTCTGGAAGCCTGAAGGAAGAGCCACTCCGAATCAATGGGTCCCATTCTGATGGACTCAAGCTCTCCTTAATTTAAAGGGAATCTGTCACCGGGTTTTTACTATGTAATCTGAGAGCACCATACTGTAGGAGCTGAGACCCTGATTCCAGCGATGTGTCACTTCCTGGGTTGTGTTTTGATGTTTCAATACAATCCGTGTTTTATCAGGAGGAGTTTTTGAGTAGACGACAACTGGCCTCATGCCTCCTAGTCCAACCACGCCCCCAGCACTGATTAGATGCTCTGTCACTACACAATGTACACAGAAAGCTGTGATGTGGGTGAGCTGATACTCAGCTCAACAGCTGAGCTCTGCTGCATATGCAGCAGCAGAGTAAACTGTGACTATCATAACTGCTGCACCCAGCAAACTATGTAATATGTCTCTGGAATCAGGGTCGCTGTCCCTACCTCATCCTGCTTTCAGTTTACATGTCAAAAACCCATTGTCAGATTCCCTTTAACTGAATGCTGTGGACTTACTCCCTCTCTCCCAGCTCCCTGATCCCCCCCTTATACACTGGATAAGACTCTATTGCGCTATTGTCTTTCCAGCTTTTCTTCACTTATCTCTCCTGTAACGGCATTGACTGTCTGGCCACTGCTTCCCACAACAGCATCAGCTATTAGTCAGGAGTGCTGGGAGCAGAATCCATTGTGATCAGCTCATTGCCTAGGGTTGTTCCAGAAATAGTTTCAAGGTTGCATAAGTATTGAACAGGTTACAATTCAACAGCATAAAAGGATCAGTTATGATATTTTAAAGATAAGCGATCGATTGTTATTAATTGATTCTTCCACACCTTAAATGGGATTGTGTTTAGAGTAGATTCCCTTCTATGCTAGCTTTGGACATTTACATATTTGAGTGCCCAGTGGACCATTAAGGACATGTATTGCACCTACACTTCTGTATATTAGCCAATATGATGTTTTCCCTCTGAATAGAGATATCTAAAATGTGTTATTGCTGGGAACAATTTAGATTTTATTCACATTTAGTGTTATATTTGCTCTGAGGCCATTTAAAACAGATCTGTCACCAGATTTCACAAGACAAACAGCATGCATTACTAAATAGATCTCTTAGACCTGATAACGATGCTGTAGTCACTTTGGAAATCTATTTCAGAATGGCTGTATAATCCTTTAGGAAAATCTAATTTAAAGAGGACTTGTCACCAGGTCAAAAGTGGCTAGTTTTTGATCTTTTATTCCTAATGCTCCCCTGAATATTACATTTTTTCTTTTCTTTTATAAATACTATATAATCCAGAGTGCCCCCTTGGTAAAGACCATAACAAGTAGCACCAAATAAAAAGATCCATATCTCTGGAACCGTATGGTGGCTTAAAAAAACAAACAAAAAACCTACTGCATTCTAAGAAGCAGTGGGAATAAAATAAGAGAAAAAGTGGCCATTTTTGACTTGGTGGCATGCCCTCTTTAACCTGATTGAGTGCTCCTCAGTGTCCTTCATTCTGTTGAGATCTCCCTCAGCTCAGTACAAGCTGCAGCTGTCAAGGTATGGATGCACACAGACTGGATACACTTGGATTCATGAGTGATTTCATTGTATAGCTGGACTCCTAAAATGCTCATCTTAGTATCAGGATCATACAGTCATTTCCAAAGTAAGTACACTAGGATCATCAAGTCAAGAGATCTATATAAAAATGAATACTGTTTAAATTGGGAAATGTGGTGTCAAATATTCTTTTAAAAGATATTAAAGGTATAGTCCTATGAGCTGAAGAAGGTCCTCCAAAGAATACTTCAACACCAGCTTCCAACAATCTCCTCCCCTCAAATAGGCGACATTATTATCTTTAATAATGTATCGGTAACTTGAACCCTCCCAATAGATTTTTTACCCCTACTCTTCCAGACTCAGTGAAACTCTATGTTCCTCCAAATTAAAGGTAACATTGAAAATGATCTGATTAATTGTTTAAGAAGAATGACAATGCAGACTCTACCCCTGGTGTGATTTGGGAGTCCCAAAAATCTACAACGTTAACCTAAGCAAAGAAATAACATGTAAGTGTAACCAAGAATTCGATAGGCTTCTCTCCCCCATCTCGGCTATGGAGAGCTGGAGAGTGGTCCGATCCAATCTTCAGGATCTATTAGTACCATCAGACATTACATCGGACACCTTAACAGACCCACGAGGAACGAACATACCCAGCAGACACTTGCCTGTAACACAACATTGCCAGAAAGAAGACTTGTAATTGCTTGTATTGTTTTATCTTTCAGGCAGGTTTCCTTTGTTGATTAAAGAGCTTTGTTCAAAAGATATTAATTTCTAATTATCGAATCATTAGGATCTCTTACTTTGATTTCCTATAATACATAAAAATGTTAATCATTATACCAGCTTGTTTCCATTTTCAGGGTACAGTATGTTTGATCAGAAAGCAAATAAATAAGTGAGTACACATAGCCGGGTGTGCTTATTTAGGTGTTGCCTGCATACTGGCAGACATTTGTTGACCACATGGGGCCACTTAGTGAGTTAAAGATCTGCGGTAATATGGCGTTTGCTAAATCTCACTTCTTTGGGCAGTGGATGATGTAATGATGGCAGATTGCCCTGATACAAATTTCAATGGATTTTAGTGCTCTGGCCAACAGCAGAAGTGGGACATGTTGCTAATGACCAGCTTTCTTGAAATGCAGGTGGTATAAACATGCGGCTGCACACTATAAACCTAAGTTAACTTTCGGTATGTTTTAATACTTTCTGCAGGGGTGACGGTAAATTCCCATGTTAGAAAGGATTATCTAAGCATATTTCATTTCTCCTATTTCAATATGTTGTTTTTTTGTGGAGACCCATGCTAACACTAATAGTCTTTTAAAGCATAGCTGAGCTTTCATCCCAAATTGAAATACAGGCATTAAACTTCTTTGGGTAAACATTTTTAATCGATAGAACCTGCACTTTTTATTCTTTCTTGCCATGAATTCACCTCCACTAGTTGCGGCTCTTTTTAATGCAGTGGGAGTGTGCATAGGTTGTGAAATCTGCCAGCACTATACCTACTGGGACTACCATATCCCTACTACTATAAAAGCCCAAACAAATCAGCTGCTAGCCCTACTCTGATTGCCCACCACTCTGTTATGATAGCAGTGCTTACAGAAAGGCGTAATCGGATTTCAGAAACTGCTTATTAAAGACCCCCATTTACTAAAGACAGACTTTCTCTAGCAACAGACAGTGGACAGCAAATAAGGAGATAGAAGTCCCCTTGGAGGACAGGCTTATGACCACATAGTTTTCAAATACAGTGCATTGCCAATTGTCTTTTCCGCACATTTCATCAAATTAAGAAAAAGTCTGAATGTACAGTGACTATTCAAGACTTATTATTTTATCATATTGTAAATAATGGTTCCCAAATGTATAACGATAGGAAGACATTTTTCCAAATACCTCAATTCATCCCGCGACATGACCAATTGCTGTCCTTGTAACCCCAATAAGGACATTCAATTATTTTGGCTCAACAAGTAGATATAATTGAGTGGTCATATCCAGTAGCTCAGTATAAATGACTTTTTACACATTCTGAAAGATCTTTGCAATATTGGGTTATTTGTCCAAGAATTGCTAAGCTAAAATCTAAGAAGCACTCATCTTGCTTGACAGGCAAGGGCAAGTGACTTGACAATGTGAGTGGCCTGCTATAAACTTTAAGTCGTGCTATGATGAAACCACTGCCATTTGTTCACATGTGCTATGATCTATTATTCTCGGAAAAAAAGCTTACAAAGTTAATTAGCATTACATCATATAGAAATCAATCGCTCTTTAAATAATTAACAATAGATCTGTAGCGCTTTGTCTTGGCACAAGGTCGGCATTTATGATCTGAAGTCTTTTAACACTTTATTAATGTTATTGCATGTATGTCGTTTTGAAAATTATTTTTTGTCAGTATTTTGTGGAGCACTGGGTTTACTGGTTAAATGGGTATTTCACTTTAATCTGCAGTTTTCTGGCTTGTTCTAAATAAATGCATATTGTAATATGGGTGAACAGATGTATATTATAATACAGTCAATCTGTCCTTTGGGCACTGAGCATTAATGTCTTTGTTATAATTAGACCAGTGCAATTGCATTAGTGGGAATTGCTTGTTTTCACATCTTTTGTGGCTCTCACTGGGCCTCATGAATGGAGATGAGAGCAGTGGATCAGAAAAATAAAGACGTGACCTACTTGGTTGTTATGGGCAATATAGTTGAATACATTAGTTTCTATACCTGAGCAGGTACAGTATGTCTTCATTTATTTACCAATCAAAACCATTATGAAATATTTAGAAATAACTGAGGATGTGATGATTCAGGGGATGAGTGGATCAACAAATGTACTTTGCTTTAAACAACTTGTGCAATGAAAATCGTATGGTAATTTCCATCAGGGTGACACTCGTCCGTAGAGTTGCATCAGTGTTTCCTAGCAATGACTCTTGTAATGAAACGAACCTCCATATCTGGTGCTCCAGTAATGGCAACTTTTAAAGCTATTGTTTCAGGTGACTTTTCAGAATGAGCTGTCATCCTTTATTTTTCACCAGTTTTTCCGTCTATAAGTTCTATATCTATATCTAATTTACTGTCATTTAGTAGGTGGAGAAATGTCTCCCATGCCAAGCACACAGAGTGGACCTTTCACCAGTTTCTACATGCTAAACTAGCCACATTATTGAATATTGGCTGCAGTGATGCGTAAAACATCGTTTTTGTTTTTTAATTTCTCTCTGTTGCGGAGATATTAGCTTGTAAACTTTAGGTTGAAATTTATGTTATAGTTCAACTAAGCATAACCAGAGATTTGTTTATGGGGTTTTGAACTTCTTACCTTGCATGAGGTTGACCAATCATAAACAGACTGCAACACACAGGGGAAAAATAGCAAGCCCTCTTCTCCTCACTGATCTCCACAGCTGCTGTGTAGAGATTCAGTAGAGATGAGTTATGTATCATTACAAACACTTCCAGATTTTATCTCATGGCAGTCAGTGTGGGGGAGGGTGAGAGCTGACAGCACTGTGAGATGAGACCTGGAAGTGTTTGTAATGATACATAAATCAGCTCTGCTGTGTCTCTACACAGTAGCTGCAGAGGTCAGGAGGGCATGTTCTTTTCTCCCCTGTATGATGCTGTCTGCTTTAGATTGGTCAACCTCATGCAGTGGAAGAAGTATACACTCCAAAGACAAATCTCTGGTAATCCAGCTTTGCTTAAATGATAACTTAAAGTTTACTAGCTAATATCACCACAACGAAGGGGAGAAATTTCTAAACAAAAACTGATTTACTCAACTCTGCAGCCAGTATTGCATGATGTGGCCAGTTTAACTGCTGAAAGATCCTCTTTAAATGCAGTCTGTCAGCACAGAATAATTATTCAAATAAAGTACGGGCGCTTGGTGCACCCTTTGCGTGGCCAAACATTTAAGTGCACCACCCCACCCACTTGTTTTCCATCAATCTCTGCTCTTCTCTGTCAATCAAAGAAGGGGGGAGGGTGGAGATAGAGGGAAACAAGAAGGTGGGAAGGTGTACTTAAATGCTTGGCCTCACTATGGGTGCACCGAGTGCTTGTACTTGATCTGAACAGACATTCTGTGCTGACAAAGTCCCATTAATCGTCAATCCAATTCTGGAATGAGGACAAACACTAAAAGCAGCAAAATAATTTGCTTGTCTTTTTTTCCCATTCCTTTTCCTCACCTCTCAATAGGTAGCTGTAATCAGATCCCTCAGTTAACTGTCAATTAATTTTGTTTTGACCAAGACGGATTTGAGCTATGTTCAGAGTGAATGATTATTTCAGCATTCATGGGGTGGGGTAGGGGATAAAGTGGCTCATAAATGGGGAAAGAAACATATTTCTCAGATAAGATATATTACTATTACCTGTTACTATACTACAATTGATTGATGCTAAGTTTGTTGAAGGGACACAACATATAGCATAAAAAAACAGCAAACTGAGTGTGCTAAGATATATGTGAACTCGAATATATGAGTTTTGAATCGCATTACTGCTATACGGACTACACTTAGCACACTTATTGTATGAGTCCATCTGTCAATAACAAGGATCCCACGCTAACAGACTTACGTCTCATGGCCTCAGGCCCACAAATTAAAAAGGTACGTAGACTCCAGCTCTAATTAAAGACAGCAAAGACTCCCTACTATATGTTTATGTAGAGAGTAAAAATAATGTAGTATTCGTGTTTCAGAGAAACTTACATTTTGTTGCAGAGTCTCAAATTGAGTGTTTTGTTGTGCAATGCGTTAGGCATTCAGCTATAAAATGAGGTTTCCCTTAGGGTTACTGCTTCATCCCTATAAAAATAAAGCTTACGGGGTCTGTGGCAAGTTGTCAAGACTTGGTGAGATCATGTGATACCGACTTACCAGGAATTATTTCAGTGGTTTTGTCATCCATGCATTTATTCTAGTAGTTATTTTATGCTCATATCAGTATGTCAGTTTGGGTAGATGTATTGATCCTAATCTGCAAGTTAAAAAGCTTTCGATATGTAGACCGATTTTTTTTTTTTTTTGATCAGGATTGTGTCTTGGAAGGGAAAATGCCCACTAGCATCTCATAGGTTGGAAAATCTCCTCGAATGTCCTAGCCCATTATACCTCTAAACAGTGGCTAAAGGATCAGACTCCAATGTACCATGATAGGTTATGGCATGAAGGAATGTTTTATCAACCACGAGTCACCTGTTGATGTATGACCAACCTAAGTCTATTGTATATTATGGTGATAATGTGGTTTTGGAAAAAAATCTAATTCAGGTGAGTTAATACAAGTATTATTTTTTAGAGTGGCATTGTGATATTATTCATTCAGACAGCCTTCTGTGCAGATAGATATTTATCAGTGTTTTTCCTTGTCAGTACTTCTATCTGTGCATTTGTTTGAAAGATAGCTCTTACACCCTTGCTCATTTCATTTTCTTTCAGTCCCATGCTGTGCAAGAAGATAAAAATCCACTGAATCAGCAGAGATTTAGTAAGCAAGGAGTTTTCAAGAAAAAGATATGAATTAGATCACTTCATTTTAGCTTAAATGGTGTCAATACTGTGCTTACAATCAGTTTTCTCTAAATTGTTCTTAAAGGCTATATCCAAGTTCGCAAACAAAAATGTATTTAAAGGCTAACCGTACTTTCAAGTAACTTTTAAGTCTAAATTGTCCTCTGTGTGTACATGAGAAGTAAAACTATTTCTGCCCATTATATGACTTCTTCCTACATTTTTACCAGTTTCCCTTTCTGCAGATTCTGTCTCTAACTAGCAATTCACTCTGAGCTGGTGGGAAGTGACTAGCTGCTATGATCTCTCCCATACACAGCACAGCAGACATGAGGGATTCCTGCTCTCAATTCTTCTTTTATCAGCAGCATGGAGGAAATTACAGAACTGTAGTGGTCAGTGTAGATGTAAATCCACTACCTGAGTAAGGTAAAAGACTTGATAGAAAGTTCATTATCATCTTTCTGTGTCTCCCTCTTCTTGTTTTCTCACTTGTTTTGTGAGTGAACGAAGGAGGATCTAAATCACCTCAGTATTTGGCATGTCCCCTCTTTGCCTTCAAAACAGCATCAATTCTTCTATGTAAACTTGCACACAGTTTTGGAAGCGACTCAGCAGGGAGGTTGTTCCAAACATCTTGGAGAACTAACCACTGGTCTACTGTGGATGTAGGCTTGGGCAAATGCTTCATGTAATCTCATATAGACTCAATAATGTTGAGATCAGGGCTCTGTGAGAGCCATATAATCATTTCTAGGATAGTTAATGACATTGTATGTTTGGAGTTGTCCTGCAGGATAGATTTGGAGCCAATCAGTTGCCTTCCTAATGATTTTGCATGATGAAAAATTTATCTGCCTGTATTTTCCAGCATTTAGGGCAACATTAATTCTGAACAAATCCCTAACTCTGTTTGCTGAAATGCAACCTAAACTTGCAAAGATATCTGGGGTTATTCTCCAAAATGTTAAGATGTTTAGAACAACCTCCCTGCGGAGTTTTATTTTTTTTAAAAGCATTCGTACTTTGCAGCATTATATATACAGCTCTGGCAAAAATTAAGAGACCACTGCACAGTTTTCTAAAAATCCCCATCTCTACATGTCTGACAGCCATTCCAGTGTCAGTTGAATTCCAACCAAAGACCACCTCATTCTACTTAATGTGCTTCTGATTAGGTGATCACCTGAACCAAATCTTATGTCACGAGGGAAAGTATAAAAAACACTGCTGTGGTCTTCACAATCCTCTTACAATAGGACAAGCTGGATGGCAAAACAAGTGCTAGGAATAGCTCAAAAGTAATTTGAATAAAAAAATAACTTTTAACCATGCCAAAGGAGTTGAAAAGAAAAGTCTTGAGTGAGGAAAAGGGCTCAATTCTGGCTTTACTAGAAGAGGGATACAGTGAGCGTCTAGTTGCCTCCATCCTTAAAATTTCAAATACAGCAGTCTATTACAACAAGGTCCAGCAGCAGACATTGGGGACAACAAAGCTACAGACTGGCAGAGGGCGAAAGCGACTCTCCATTGACCGGGATGACCATCATCTTATTCGAATGTCACTCAGCAACCGCAGGATGACAACAAGTGACTTACAAAAGGAATGCCAAATGGCAGCTGGGGTGAAGTGCACAGCAAGAACAGTTCGTAACAGGCTCCTAGAGGCAGGCCTCAGGTCATCTAAAGCTAGAACAAAGCCTTTTATCAATGAGCAGCAAAGGAGAGCCAGGCTGAAGTTTGCCAAATACCATAAGGATTGGACCATAGAGGACTGGAGTAAGGTAATCTTCTCTGATGAGTATAATTTTCAGCTTTGCCCAACACCTGGTTGTCTAATGGTTAGACGGAGACCTGGAGAGGCATACAAGCCATAGTGGCTTGCACCCACTGAAATTTGGTGGAGGATTGGTGAAGATCTGGGGATGCTTCAGCAGGGCTGGAATTGGGCAGGTTAATCTTTGCGAAGGACGTATGAATCAAGCCGCATATAAGGTTATCCTTAAAAAACACTTTCTTCCTTCTGCTCAGGCAATGTTCCCCAACTCTGAGGACTGTTTTTTCCAGCAGGACAATGCCCCATGCCACACAGCTAGGTCAATCAATGTGTGGATGAAGGAGAACCACATCAAGATCCTGTCATGGCCAGCCCAATCTCCAGACCTGAACCCCATTGACAACCTCTGGAATGTAATCAAGAGGAAGATGGATAGTCACAAGCCATCAAACAAAAAAGAACTGCTTACATTTTTGTGCCAGGAGTGGCATAAGGTCACCCAAAAGAAGTGTGAAAGACTGGTGGAAAAAAGCATGCCAAGATGCATGAAAGCTGTGATTAAAAATCATGGTTATTCCACCAAATATTAATTTCTGAACTATTTCTGAGTTAAAACATGAGTATTGTTGTTTCTAAATTAATAAGAACTTGTTTTCTTTGCATTATTTGAGGTCTGAAAGCACTGTTTCTTTTTTATTATTTTGATGATTTCCTATTTGCTGCAGATAAATACAAAATTTTTAGCTTTGAATTTTGGAGACATGTGGTCAGTAGTTTATACAACCCCTGGCAAAAATTATGGAATCACCGGGCTCGGAGGATGTTCATTCAGTTGTTTAATGTTGTTGAAAAAAAGCAGATCACAGACGTGGCACAAAACTAAAGTCATTTCAAATGGCAACTTTAGGGCTTTAAGAAACTCTAAAAGAAATCAAGATTAAAAATGTGGTACTCGGTAAAGGTAATTTTTATCAGACCAAGCAGAGGGAAAAAATTATGGAATCACTCAATTCTGAGGAAAAAATTATGGAATCATGAAAAACAAACACACAAAAGAACACTCCAAAACATCACTAGTATTTTGTTGCACCATCTCTGGCTTTAATAACAGCTTGCAGTCTCTGAGGCATGGACTTAATGCGTTACAAACCATACTCTTCATCAATCTGGCTCCAACTTTCTCTGATTGCTGTTGCCAGATCAGCTTTGCAGGTTGGAGCCTTGTCATGGACCATTTTCTTCAACTTCCACCAAAGATTTTCAATTGGATTGAGATCCGGACTATTTGCAGGCAATGACCTTATGTGTCTTCATTCAAGGAATGTTTTCACAGTTTTTGCTCTATGGCAGGATGCATTATCATCATGAAAAATGATGTCATCGTCCTCAAACATCCTTTCAATTGATGGGATAAGAAAACTGTCCAAAATATCAATGTAAACTTGGGCATTTATTGAAGATGTAATGACAGCCAACTCCCCAGTGCCTTTACCTGACATGCAGCCGCATATCATCAATGACTGTAGAAATTTGCATGTTCTCTTCATGCAGTCATCTTTATAAATCTCATTGGAACGGCACCAAACAAAAGTTCCAGCATCATCACCTTGCCCAATGCAGATTTGCGATTCATCACTGAATGTGACTTTCATCCAGTCATCCACAGTCCACGATTGCTTTTCCTTAGCCCATTGTAACCTTGTTTTTTTTTGTTTAGGTGTTAATGATGGCTTATGTTTAGCTTTTCTGTATGTAAATCCCATTTCCTTTAGGTGGTTTCTTACAGTTTGGTCACAGACATTGACTCCAGCCTTGACGCTTTCATGTCTTCCTTGGTCTACCAGTATGTTTGCCGTTAACAACCTTCACATGTTGTTTGTATTTGGTCCAGATTTTACACACAGCTGACTGTGAACAACCAACATCTTTTGCAACATTGCGTGATTTACCTTCTTTTAAGAGTTTGATAATCCTCTCCTTTGTTTCAATTGACATCTCACGTGTTGGAGCCATGATTCATGTCAGTCCACTTGGTGCAACAGCTCTCCAAGGTGTGATCACTCCTTTTTAGATGCAGACTAACGAGCAGATCTAATTTGATGCAGGTGTTAGTTTTGGAAATGAAAATTTACAGGGTGATTCCATAATTTTTTTCCTCTGCTTGGTCTGAAAAAAATTACCCTTAGTAAGTACCACATTTTTAATCTTGATTTCTTTTAGTGTTTCTTAAAGCCCTAAAGTTGCCATTTGAAATGACTGTAGTTTTGTGCCATGTCTGTGATCTGCTTTTTTTCAACAACATTAAGCAACTGAATGAACATCTTCCGAGCCCGGTGATTCCATAATTTTTGCCAGGGGTTGTAGAATAAAACAACAATGTACATTTTACTCAAAAATATACCTATAAAGAGAAAAATCAGAGATAATGAAAATTTTGCAGTAGTCTCTTAATTTTTGTCAGAGCTGTATATATATGTATATACACTACTCAAAAAAATAAAGGGACCACTTAAACAACAGAATATAACTCCAAGTACATCAAACTTCTGTGAAATCAAACTGTCCACTTAGGAAGCAACACTGATTGACAATCAGTTTCACATGCCGTTGTGCAAATGGAATAGACAATAGATGGAAATTATTGGCAATTATCAAGACCCACTCAATAAAGGAGTGGTTCTGCAGGTGGGGACCACAGACCACATCTCAGTACCAATGCTTTCTGGCTGATGTTTTGGCCACTTTTGAATGTTGGTTGTGCTTTCACACTCGTGGTAGCATGAGACGGACTCTACAACCCATAGAAGTTGCTCAGGTAGTGCAGCTCATCCAGGATGGCACATCAATGCGAGCTGTGGCAAGAAGGTTTGCAGTTTCTGTCAGCGTAATGTCCAGAGGCTGGAGGCGCTACCAGTAGACAGGCCAGTACCAGGAGACGTCGAGGGGGCCGTAGGAGGGCAACAACCCAGCAGCAGGACCGCTACCTCCGCCTTTGTGCAAGGAGGAACAGGAGGAGCACTGCCAGAGCCCTGCAAAATGACCTCCAGCAGGCCATAAATGTGCATGTGTCTGCACAAACGATTAGAAACCGACTCCATGAGGGTGGTATGAGGGCCCGACGTCCACAGATGGGGTTTGTGCTCATAGTCCAACACCGTGCAGGACGCTTGGCATTTGCCACAGAACACCAGGATTGGCAAAGTCGCCACTGGCGCCCTGTGCTCTTCACAGATGAAAGCAGGTTCACACTGAGCACATGTGACAGACGTGACAGAGTCTGGAGACGCCGTGGAGAGCGATCTGCTGCCTGCAACATCCTTCAGCATGACCGGTTTGGCAGTGGTTCAGTAATGGTGTGGGGTGGCATTTCTTTGGAGGGCCGCACAGCCCTCCATGTGCTCGCCAGAGGTAGCCTGAATGCCATTAGGTACCGAGATGAGATCCTCAGACCCCTTGTGAGACCACATGCTGGTGCAGTTGGCCCTGGGTTCCTAGTAATGCAGGACAATGCCAGACCTCATGTGGCTGGAGTGTGTCAGCAGTTCCTGCAAGATTAAAGCATTGAAGCTATGGACTGGCCCGCCCGTTCTCCAGACCTGAGTCTGATTGAGCACATCTGGGACATCATGTCTCGCTCCATCCACCAACGTCACGTTGCACCACAGACTGTCCAGGAGTTGGCGGATGTTTTAGTCCAGGTCTGGGAGGAGATCCTACAGGAGACCTTCCGCAACCTCATCAGGAGCATGCCCAGGCGTTGTAGGGAGGTCCTACAGGCACGTGGAGGCGACACACAATACTGAGCCTCATTTTGACTTGTTTTAAGGACATTACATCAAAGTTGGATCAGCCTGTAGTGTGTTTTTCCACTTTAATTTTGGGGGTAACTCCAAATCCAGGCCTCCGTTAGTTAATAAATTTGATTTCTATTGATGATTTTTGTGTGATTTTGTTGTCAGCACATTCAACTTTGTACAGAACAAAGTATTCAATGAGAATATTTCATTCATTCAGATCTAGGATGTGTTATTTGAGTGTTCCCTTTATTTTTTTGAGCAGTGTGTGTATGTACAGTACAGACCAAAAGTTTGGACACACCTCATTTAAAGATTTTTCTGTATTTTCATGACTATGAAAGTTGTACATTCACACTGAGGGCATCAAAACTATGAATTAACACGTGGAATTATATACTTAACAAAAAAGTGTGAAACAACTGAAAATGTGTCTTATATTCTAGGTTCTTCAAAGTAGCCACCTTTTGCTTTGATGACTGCTTTGCACACTCTTGGCATTCTCTTGATGAGCTTCAAGAGGTAGTCACCGGAAATGGTCTTCCAACAATCTTGAAGGAGTTCCCAGAGATGCTTAGCACTTGTTGGCCCTTTTGCCTTCACTCTGCGGTCCAGCTCACCCAAACCATCTCGATTGGGTTCAGGTCTGGTGACCTGTGGAAGCCAGGTCATCTGGCGTAGCACCCCATCTCTCTCCTTCTTGGTCAAATAGCCCTTACACAGCCTGGAGGTGTGTTTGGGGTCATTGTCCTGTTGAAAAA